>NC_088808.1:1200000-1800000 GCF_011386835.1 Chrysemys picta bellii
TGTTTCACCACCCTCCTAGTGAAATAGTTTTTCCTGATATCCAACCTGGACTTCCCCCACTGCAACTTGAGACCATTGCTCCTTGTTCTGTCATCTGCCACCACTGAGAACAGCCGAGCTCCATCCTCTTTGGAACCCCCCTTCAGGTAGTTGAAGGCTGCTATCAAATCCCCCCTCATTCTTCTCTTCTGGAGACTAAACAATCCCAGTTCTCTCAGCCTCTCCTCATAAGTCACATGCTCCAGACCCCTAATCATTTTTGTTGCCCTCCGCTGGACTCTTTCCAATTTTTCCACATCCTTCTTGTAGTGTGGGGCCCAAAACTGGACACAGTATTCCAGATGAGGCCTCACCAATGTCGAATAAAGGGGAACGATCACGTTCCTCGATCTGCTGGCAATGCCCCTACTTATACAGCCCAAAATGCCGTTAGCCTTCTTGGCAACAAGAGCACACTGTTGACTCATATCCAGCTTCTCGTCCACTGTGACCCCTAGGTCCTTTTCAGCTGAACTGCTACCTAGCCATTCGGTCCCTAGTCTGTAGCAGTGCATGGGATTCTTCCGTCCTAAGTGCAGGACTCTGCACTTGTCCTTGTTGAACCTCATCAGGTTTTTTTCGGCCCAATCCTCTAATTTGTCTAGGTCCCTCTGTATCCGATCCCTACCCTCTAGTGTATCTACCACGCCTCCTAGTTTAGTGTCATCTGCAAACTTGCTGAGAGTGCAGTCCACACCATCCTCCAGATCATTAATAAAGATATTAAACAAAACCGGCCCCAGGACCGACCCTTGGGGCACTCCACTTGAAACCGGCTGCCAACTAGACATGGAGCCATTGATCACTACCCGTTGAGCCCGACGATCTAGCCAGCTTTCTATCCACCTTACAGTCCATTCATCCAGCCCATACTTCTTTAACTTGGTGGCAAGAATACTGTGGGAGACAGTATCAAAAGCTTTGCTAAAGTCAAGAAATAACACATCCACTGCTTTCCCCTCATCCACAGAGCCAGTTATCTCATCATAGAAGGCAATTAGGTTAGTCAGGCACGACTTCCCCTTCGTGAATCCATGCTGACTGTTCCTGATCACTTTCCTTTCCTCTAAATGTTTCATAATTGATTCCTTGAGGACCTGCTCCATAATTTTTCCAGGGACTGAGGTGAGGCTGACTGGCCTGTAGTTCCCCGGATCCTCCTTCTTCCCTTTTTTAAAGATGGGCACTACATTAGCCTTTTTCCAGTCATCTGGGACCTCCCCCGATCGCCATGAGTTTTCAAAAATAATGGCTAATGGCTCTGCAATCTCACCCGCCAACTCCTTTAGCACCCTCGGATGCAGCGCATCCGGCCCCATGGACTTGTGCACGTCCAGTTTTTCTAAATAGTCCCGAACCACTTCTTTCTCCACAGAGGGCTGGTCACCTTCTCCCCATGCTGTACTGCCCAGTGCAGCAATCTGGGAGCTGACCTTGTGCGTGAAGACAGAGGCAAAAAAATCATTGAGTACATTAGCTTTTTCCACATCCTCGGTCACTAGGTTGCCTCCCTCATTCAGTAAGGGGCCCACACTTTCCTTGATTTTCTTCTTGTTGCTAACATACCTGAAGAAACCCTTCTTGTTACTCTTAACATCTCTTGCTAACTGCAACTCCAAGTGTGATTTGGCCTTCCTGATTTCACTCCTGCACGCCTGAGCAATATTTTTATACTCCTCCCTGGTCATTTGTCCAATCTTCCACTTCTTATAAGCCTCTTTTTTGCGTTTAAGATCAGCAAGGATTTCACTGTTTAGCCAAGCTGGTCGCCTGCCATATTTACTATTCTTTCTACACATCGGGATTGTTTGTTCCTGCAACCTCAATAAGGATTCTTTAAAATACAGCCAGCTCTCCTGGACCCCTTTGCCCTTCATGTTATTCTCCCAGGGGATCCTGCCCATCTGTTCCCTGAGGGAGTCAAAGTCTGCTTTTCTGAAGTCCAGGGTCCATATTCTGCTGCTCTCCTTTCTTCCTTGTGTCAGGATCCTGAACTCGACCATCTCATGGTCACTGCCTCCCAGGTTCCCATCCACTTTTGCTTCCCCTACTAGTTCTTCCCTGTTTGTGAGCAGCAGGTCAAGAAAAGCTTTGCCCCTAGTTGGTTCCTCCAGCACTTGCACCAGGAAATTGTCCCCTACGCTTTCCAAAAATTTCCTGGATTGCCTGTGCACCGCTGTATTGCTCTCCCAGCAGATATCAGGGTGATTAAAGTCTCCCATGAGAACCAGGGCCTGCGATCTAGCAACTTCTGCTAGTTGCCAGAAGAAAGCCTCGTCCACCTCATCCCCCTGGTCTGGTGGTCTATAGCAGACTCCAACCACGACATCACCCTTGTTGCTCCCACTTCTCAACTTTATCCAGAGACTCTCAGGTTTTTCTGCAGTATCATACCGGAGCTCTGAGCAGTCATACTCCTCTCTTACATACAACGCAACTCCCCCACCTTTTCTGCCCTGCCTGTCCTTCCTGAACAGTTTATATCCATCCATGACAGTACTCCAGTCATGTGAGTTATCCCACCAAGTCTCTGTTATTCCAATCACATCATAGTTCCCTGACTCATCTTTCTCATCCCTCCTATCCTTGCATTCATTTTCTGCTTTCCTGGACTCTGACATTGTTTGCCTCCACGCATTCCGCTGAATTCTTTCAGTGTGGGAGGACTGCATGAGCTCAGAGAACATTTCCTCGGGAGTGCGTTTTTTTTCACCTTCTTATCTGCGCTAGCATCTGGGACGGAGATGATAGGGGGAGCATTGAAACATTTGCAGCTGCAGGAGGAAAAAAAGGGAGAGTAGTATTTAAAAAGACACATTTTAGAGAACAATGGGTAGACTCTTTCACGGTGAACCAAGCTGTTAACATTACATAGCATATGTGCTTTCGGTACAAGGTCACATTTTGCCTCTTATATTGAGGGCCTGCCAGTTTGGTGTGAGAGATCACACACGCAGGGCTGGGCAACAGCATTCGGCTTGCAGGCAGCCATGGTAAGCCACAGTCTTTCGGCTTCTTCAACCTTCATAACATGTGGGAATAGTTTCAAACAGCAGCACCCTCCTTTCCCATACCAAGCACCCGTTGGGCTGGCCATTTAAAAGGAGGGGCTGTACTGGCCGCGAATGCATCCCAAGTCTTCAGGGCAAATTAATCATTAAACATGCTTGCTTTTAAACCATGCATTATATTTACAAAGGTACACTCACCAGACGTGCCTTCTCTGGCTTCATGGTCTGTGAGCCCACCTTGGGAAGGTTGGGAGGATATTGGCTCCAGGGTGATAAACAGTCCCTGGCTGTCGGGGAGAATGGTTTCTCCACTTGCGTGCTGTGTGTTATCCTCATCCTCCTCCACCTCCTCATCTTCCCCATCCCCAAAATCCTCATCCCTGTTGCATGAGACTCCCCCCTTGCAAGTGTCCATGGACAGGGCTGGGGTAGTGGTAGCCCCCCCGCATCCCCCAGAATGGCATGCAGCTCATCATAGAAGCGGCATTTCTGGGGCTCTGACCCGGAGCGGCCGTTTGCCTCTTTGTTTTTTTGGTAGGCTTGCCTGAGCTGCTTAATATTCGCGCAGCACTGCTGCGGGTCCCTGTTGTAGCCTCTGTCCATCATGCCCTTGGAGATTTTTTTCAAATATTTTGGCATTTCATCTTTTGGAATAGAGTTCTGATAGCACGGATTCATCTCCCCAAACAGCGATCAGATCCAATACCTCCCATTTGGTCCATGCTGGAGCTCTTTTGCGATTCTGGGACTGCATGGTCACCTGTGCTGATGAGCTCGCCACGCTGGCCAAACAGGAAATGAAATTCAAAAGTTCCCAGGGCTTTTGCTGTCTACCTGGCTAGTGCATCTGAGTTGAAAGTGCTGTCCAGAGTGGTCACAATGGAGCACTCTGGAATAGCTCCCGGAGGCCAATACCATCGAATTGTGTCCACACTACCCCAAATTCGACCCAGCAAGGTCAATTTCAGCACTAATCCCCTTGTTGGGGAGGAGTACAGAAATCGATTTTAAGAGCCCTTTAAGTCAACAAAAATGGCTTCGTCATGTGGACAGGTGCGGGGTTAAATCAATCTAACACTGCTAAATTCGACCTAAATTCATAGTGTAGACCAGGGCTAAGAGACAACAAACACAGAATAGGAATACAGGCTCAATTTTCAACATTGTAAAAGGGGGACAGAGAGGTCCCAAGGTTTTGTCCTGTGAGCAGCATTGGCATTGCAAGGACTGGTGTTGACAGAGGCACCTCTGCAACTGAACATGGACAGCACTTGTCATTGTACCTTGCTTTGCTCTGACCTCCCCAGATACAGATCTTCCCAGAT
The DNA here is from genome assembly GCF_011386835.1 of Chrysemys picta bellii. NCBI lineage: Eukaryota > Metazoa > Chordata > Testudines > Emydidae > Chrysemys > Chrysemys picta. Next base: position 1,204,376 of record NC_088808.1, read on the forward strand.
CCTAATAGAGTCAAGCTGGAGAATATATAAGCGGTGGGGCTCTTCCATACTCAATCCATGGCATGATGCCAAAAGTAGATTGTGCAGATCTGCCGAACAAGATTGTCCCTTTTCTTGCATGTTTGCATGAATTAGTGGTATTAATATTTGTGTATATTAATCAGTGGTGATATTTGTGTGCAGTGATCAGTGGTGTTAATATGTCAACATTTTACATTATCATTAGGTTGAAAGTGAAGGCCCCATTGAGATGTATGGGACATTTCACACCATTTTTACCAGGCAATTTTAATGCAGTTACTAGCAGACATTGAAACATCAGTTTACATCTAGTTTTTGAAGGTTATCTCTGCAACCAGGCAGGCTAGAGAACTGATACTTCTAAAATGACAGCTTGATTTGTGGTCCCCAGGGAAAAGTAATTAGTTCGTTGAGTTGCCATTAGTTGGTCAAACCTGACTCTCCTTCCTGGCTGAGTGCTTTGTAGCTCAGGATGTGGTTCGTAAATATTGTAATCCTCCTGCAATGCCCTCTGTCCATTACTGGTGCCAACTAAAATCAATGATTCTCTTTTCCCTCCTATTCAGATGAATCTGACTATCAGACTGAGTATGAAGAAGAAATTCTAGACAATCAGAAGGACGATTACGCTAATTTCCTAAGCAGCCAGGTGGAAGAGGATTCTGACTCCGTAAGAACTGTGCTCTAGATTAGCTCTGTGTGTCTTTTTGCCGGCCTTTAGTCTGACAAACAGGTCAAAGCCAAATGTTTTCCTGCAGACATAGAGCCTTATCTAGGTTAGATGGTGGGATCACAATCTCGCGGGAAGGTGTGAGAAAGGGCAATTGAGAGAAGCAGCCTGTAAGACTGGTGCTGAAAGGAATCTGGTAGAAGAAAATCAGATGGTCTGTAGTGCAGTGCAGGTACTGAGTGCATTCCTAAGCCACGTTCCATCCCTCTCAGGCAGACTGTGTACAGCAGCTGCTCACAGAGCAGCCTATCCAAGCTATTTGATATTTTAGGTTACATGTAACCTACAACCCTGCAAAGCCAAACCTTTCCGTCTTTAGGGAAGATTGTTGGAAGGAACCAAGCCATAAACAGGAGCTTTTGTGTGACTGAAACTTGTCAGCCTCCTTTAAAGGATCCATAATTTAGCAGGGTGTTGACATAAGTTTTGTCCCTTCCTATATGCATAGCGGGGAGAATGCATGTCTCATGGCCAGAGTTCACAGACTGGCATTTAAATAGTTTAATCTATCTCTAAGTTGTGATGACCATGACGTTTTTCTGCCCTCCCATCTTGGAGCAAAGCATAAATTGGATCACACAGCTCCACTTAGGTAATGAAAAACTCTACAGCAAATCTGCATCCCTGCTCTCTCTCTCTTACGGGGAGAGTCCTGGCCAGTTTGAAAGAGCTACAAATACCTGCTAATATTTGGAAAGAACAGTTCTTGGATGGGAGCATGTGAACAGGTTTGAGAAACTACACAAATAAGATATACAGGGAAGGACGTGAGGTGACTTCAGTGTTTCCGAGTGAGATAGCAGCAGAGTGCGAGGGCTGTCTCATAGATCCACACAGATTCATGTTCCTGGATGTATTTAAAATCGTCATCAGCCAAGCTAATCCTTCTGAGACTGAAGTCTGATATGCAGAAGGCTTCGGGGGAGGAAGGAGAGAGAGGAGTGTCTTTGTTTATCTGGAACAGTCTGCTAAATCATTTCAGATCAGATATCTCCTGCTGATGAGTATGTTTGTTTCCTCCTTCAGGATGAAGATGTACAGATAAGAAAACGCATCACCATCCCCAAACAGGAGAGCCAATCCAGCAGCACAGGGGAGCCCAGCTAATCCCTAGGGGAGCTATCAGGACTTGTCTTTCATTTGATCACATAACTGTAGTTTCACTGACAAGAGCCCTTTTTATAAAGAGATTGCCTGGTTGAGATGTTGCAGTTACTCAAACCTCTCAGATCAGGATGGAGGGGCTATTTAACTGTCCTTAGTGAAGCACAAGACTTGCCAGTGCACTACCCACATCTCCATGCCCAGTGAGATCTCATGCCATGGAAATTTGCAATGACTTTGCTCCTTTTTCCAGGTGCCATTGTGGGTTGTGAGTCATTGATCTCTCTGGGGTTTGTATGATGAAGGGGTGTGCTGGGAGTTGTCTGTGGTTAGAAGTATGTTCAGATGCTGCTTTGGCTGTCTGCCACCATGGGTTCTGTTTGCTGTTCTGGCCCAGAAGGCTCAAAAAAATGAACATTGCTGGAAAGTATGTGCACTGCCACTGCTGCGAAGGATAAATACATGAGCATTAGAGTGCAGAGGTGTTTGTCACAGGAGCCAGGCAGCCATGTTGTTAACTCAGCTCTGTATTTATTTTGCAACTGTGTAAGTGGGAGTATTGCTGTGATAGTAGGATAAAGGGTCTCTGTCTGCATTTCGCTTGAAGACTTAACGGGAAATCTAAATGCTACAAGTTAATTACTCTGAATGTTACTCATTTGCTTCAGATACTGTATAATCAAGCCATCTGCAGGAGCATGTAATGATGGTACATTTAGTTGCTATTTGCCAGGCAGTTACAAAGTAGCTACATAGCTGTAGCTACCTTGTGAAACGAAGTGGTAACTGCTGAAATGAAATGCCTGTACGTGGTTGTCAGTGGGTTACAAGATTTTGTCATTAATCAGTAACTGCTTTGTGGGGTGTGATAAAATACCAGGCAGGTTATGTTGAGTCCATAAGAGTTCATGTTTTAAAGGCCTCATTGCCGGCATGCAAAACTTGCCCAACTTTTCAGGAGCTCCACAAAGGCTGCAGCCATCTAAAATGGAGCAGTCCAGGTTCCATTCCCAGCATGGTACGCTCTGTCACGACCCCAGTGGAAGGTATTTGAATGCTGAAGATTTTTGGGAATGCACCAGTAGCCCAAAGATCTTAAGTCACTTCTGCTGAGATCAGAACCTTCCAAGGTGACACTTGTACTTTTGAAGACACCCTCAGTTTATAACCACAGCTGGAGTCCTTATTATATATGTATTTTAAAATAAAATTGCAGCAGAGAAATCGATGCTTGCTGTCGTCACTTACCAGAAGGCTACAGGAGATGTGGATGGCTGCACCAATCCAGTACACGTGGTTATTCACCCATTCAGGGCCCTGCAACATCTAGAAAGTTGGGGCAGCATCCAGGATTGTTATGGATCCGGAGGGCAAGTTGCCTTTGAGCTTTGTACCATCTCTCAAGGAGTTGCATAACTTCTAATATGAGGCTGTCACGGAGTATTGGGGGACTCAGGGCCCTGCACCCCCGGCTTCCTGCGATTCACCATGACTCTCAGCCAGCCAGTAAAGCAGAAGGTTTATTTGGATGACAGGAATACAGTCCAAGACAGGTCTTGCAGGCACAGACAACAGGGCCCCCCTCAGTTAGGTCCAGCTTGGGGTCCCAGGGCATCCCAGCCCACCCCCCTTTGGGGGGTCAGAGCCATCTCTGCCTCCCAGCCATCTCTCCAGCCCGCTTCCAGCACTCTGCCTTCAGCGATCCCTCCCACAGCCTTTGTTCAGTTTCCCGGGCCCCAGAGTCATCTGACCTCCAACCCCCTCCTGGGTTCTCATGTTACAAGCTCAGGTATGTTCCCTTGGGCCGGCTCCCATCCCCCAATGCAGACCATCCTAGCCACACTCGCCTGTCAGCATTCACACACCCCAGCAAGAACAGTCCCAGTTCGTCACAGAGGCATTAGCCCTCAACGGGTAGTGATCAACGTTTTGATGTTTAGTTGGCAGCCGGTATCAAGCGGAGTGCCCCAGGGGTCGGTCCTAGGGACGGTTTTGTTCAACATCTTTATTCATGATCTGGATGATGGGATGAATTGCACCCTCAGCAAGTTCGCAATGACTCTAAGCTGGAGGGAGAGGTAGATACACTGCAGGGTAGGGATAGGATCCAGAGTGACCTAGACAAATTAGAGGATTGGGCCAAAAGATATCTGATGAGGTTCAGCAAGGACAAGTGCGGAGTTCTGCATTTAGGAAGGCAGAATCCCATGCACCGCTACAGGTTCGGGATTGACTGGCTAAACAGCAATTCTGCAGAAAAGGACCTGGGGATTACAGTGGACAAGAAGCTGGATACGAATCAGCAGTGTGCCCTTGTTGCCAAGAAGGCCAACAGCATATTGGGCTGTATTAGTTTTGTGTCAAGGCCATTAATAAAAATGTGAAATAAGATTGGGCCAAAGACCAATCCCTGAGAAATTCCATTAGTAACCTCCCTCCAGCCTGACAGTTCACCTTTCAGCATGATCCGCTGTAGTCTCCCCTTTTACCAGTTCCATATCCACCTTTCAATTCTCATATTAATCCCCATCGTCTCCATTTTAACTAATAATTTCCCAAGTGAAACTGTATCAAATGCCTTACTGAAATCCAGGTAGATTAGATCTACTGCATTTCCTTTGTCTAAAAGATCAGTTCTCTTCTCAAAGGAGGAGATCAGGTTGGTCTGGAACGATCTACCTTTTGTATAACCATGTTGTATTTTGTTCCATTTACTGTTCACCTCTGTCTTTTAACTAACAGGCCTGTAGTTTCCCAGATCACTTCTTTTCCCTTTCTTGAAAATAGGAAATATATTAGCAATTCTCCAGTCATAAGGTACGACCCCTGAGTTTACATATTCATTAAAAATCCTTGCTATTGGCTTGCAATTTCATGTGCCTTCTCTCCTAAACTTCTGTCAGAACAAAAAAACCACGCATACCACACACATCCTCCCCCAAACTCCCTCTCAAGCTTCCCTGTTTTCAGCTCTTGTTTGCTAGTCCTTTGTTGCTCCTCCTTACCGCTGTCTGGCCATCTGGCTCCCTTCATAAACCTGCTGCCTAGGAAGCCTTGTTCCCAGTCAAGTTTCAGCTGTGATCAAACCCTGCTTCTCACAACCCACTGCTCCCTACCAGATGTTGCAAACTGAACTCAAACACACACACTCCCAAGAGCTCACTCGCTGCCCCTAATGCTCTTGCCTGCCTTCTTCTCCAACAGATTCCAACCCAAACTCCTCTGAGTTCAGCTCTATTTGCTGGCTCCTGTGCCTCTGCTCCTGGCTGCCAGTCATTAAAAGTTACGTCTGGTCATTGGGCTTCCATTGCATCTCCAAGGTCTTTCCATTCATGTGTGGGCAGTTCTTGGCTCATTCTTCCAACTCAGAGACCTACACGACCAACTCCCCACTATTATGCCCATCCCAGAGAAGAAATTAACCCATTCAGTCCTACTAGGTCACAATGCAAAAATGATTGTGAAAATTAGAAAAACAACAAGGAGTCTGGTGGCACCTTAAAGACTAACAGATTTATTTGGGCATAAGCTTTCTTGCATCCGAAGAAGTGAGGTTTTTACTCACGAAAGCTTATGCCCAAATAAATCTGTTAGTCTTTAAGGTGCCACCAGACTCCTTGTTGTTTTTGTAGATACAGACTAACACGGCTACCCCCTGATACTGTGAAAATTAGGTTATTTATATTTTTCATTAAACTAATGCAGATATTTCCCACATTCTCCACAAAATTTCACCTGGATGCTCTTTCTTTTTGCCTCATGTTTGCTGTTGTCAACAGCTCCAGTTGACTAGAGAATAAAGCTAGTAAGTTCTGCTTCATGTGGACCCTTCTGAACAGGAGCTGTGGGAGCTCAGGTTGCAGTAGGTGCAGCTATCAGTTCTGTGAGTGGGTCATTCAAGCAACATGTTAATGGTACTTCTGAGAAATATCTCACAACAGGCAGTGCTGACTGTCCACTGACTGAACCCCATAACCATATGGAGGTTATGACTCCAGGACTAGCCACAGCAGTCAGTGTCTCCATGGCTCTGGTGAAAATATCTGCTGGGACTCTTGTATCTGGGTATCTGCTGGGAATCTTGTAGGTGTGAGTTGTTTTGGGGTTAACTCACTTTGTGTGTTCATTTTAAATGTTCCCACGTATACATCTGTGACACTTCACCAGTTGCACCCTGGCAGTTTTCATTCTATTTAAACATCCCATATCACATTCCCCTCTTTTGACACTCTGCACTTGTGAATGTGGAGCCTTTATCGGAGGAAATCATTCCTAGAGCAACAGGCAGCCCAGCATTCGCAAACTTTAGTACCTCAGGTTAGTGTTCTTGTTCCAGGGGTGCTGAGCTACCTGCAGCTCCACTGATCTCAGCAACACTGAAAATCAGGGTGCTCATTTAGATGTCCAACTTTTCTGCACCCAGGTTTGGAAATGATGGCTTTAGCCCAGTCTCACTGTTAACAAACTTGGGACTGAAACTTTCTCTACATGAATATTCATGCTGAACTCTGATTCTCTTGTAGTTGAACAGATTAACTTTCCAAAGAGCAGGTATCGGTGGAGTCGCTCATTTCCTGTGTCCAGAGATTTACCTTTTTAAAATAAAAACCTTGCAGTGTTTGAAATGGAATTAGAGTAACTCAAAAGGTTCCTTTTGTAAAGACACTTTACTGTGTCCTTACTGGACTGTAGCTGTTTTGTATAGTACCGTGCCTGTATTTGTTGAATGATGAAAAGCCTACTTGTTAAGCATAAAAAGAATGGACTATGAATGATATACACATGCTCATGCACACAGTGGTGCATTTATTGTTTGCTTAATTTATGCAGTACTGGCAGGTTGCTGATAACTGTATCTCTGACTAATGAAAGATAACAAGCTTTAATTGGGAAATAGGTCCATGCTTGTTTCTGCCTCCTATCAATTGTGTCTATGATGACAGGGTACAAAGGAGATAATGTCTCTTCACCATCCATTTATAGCTGGGTTACAGAATAGAAGTGATAAAATTGCCAATGATGAACATAGACTGAACATCCTGCCAGACCATCTTAATGACCTACCTAGAGATCGATTCCTGCAACGCTCACTCTACAAGGAGACTACGTCCATTTGGGATTTACCAGGATGAGGATGAAGAGAAAGGTAGAACATGCTCCAAGGGCTGGAAGTTGAAGCTAGACAATTTCAAACTGGAAATAAGGTGTTAATATTTAACAGGGAAAGTAATTGCCCTTTGGAACAATTTACCAAGGGTTGAGGGGTATTCTCCATCACAGGCAAGTTTAAAATCAAGGCTGGATGTTTTTTGAAAAGCTCTGCTCTAAGAGTTATTTTGGGGCAGGTCTGTGGCCTGTGTTATACAGGAGGTCAGGCTAGATGATCACACTGGTCTCTTCTGGCCTTGGAATCTACCATGATGATACAGAACCTCTTTTTCTGATGAGGAAATTAGACACATACCCAGAAAGTTTATGCTAAACGGCAGAGATGGCTAAGCTTTCTAAATAGAGCTCACTGCAGCCATGATCACCTTTAAAATGAAGGTATGCCCTATGGATACTAACAATCCCAGCATGCACTGGCCCCCTCTTTATCTAAGCAGAAAAGGGTCTGTATAGCTGCAAGCCAGCCTTTGGGGTGACTGACTGCTGTGTGCCGAACTCTGAGAAGTGTGTTTGCTCCAAGAGTGGGTCCTTGGTCCTCACGCTCCACCCAGGACCCTGCAGTGTTATGTTTACAAAGGAAACCTTGGAATCATAGAATATCAGGGTTGGAAGGGACCTCAGGAGGTCATCTAGTCCAATCCCCTGCCCAAAGCAGGACCAACACCAACTAAATCATCCCAGCCAGGGCTTTGTCAAGCCGGGCCTTAAAAACCTCTAAGGAAGAAGATTCCATCACTTCCCTAGATAACCCATTCCAGTGCTTCACCACCCTCCTAGTGAAAAAGTTTTTCCTAATATCCAACCTAAACCTCCCCCACTGCAACTTGAGACCATTGCTCCTTGTTCTGTCATCTGCCACTACTAAGAACAGCTGAGCTCCATCCTCTTTGGAACCCCCCTTCAGGTAGTTGAAAGCAGCTATCAAATCCCCCGTCATTCTTCTCTTCTGCAGACTAAATACACCTCTACCTTGATATAACGTGACCTAATATAAGTCGAATTTGGATATAACGCGGTAAAGCAGTGCTCTGTGGGGGGGGGGGGAGGCTGCGTACTCCGGCGGATCAAAGCAAGTTCGATATAACAGAGTTTCACCTATAACATGGTGAGATTTTTCGGCTCCTGAGGACAGCGTTATATCGGGGTACAGGCGTAATGCCATTTCTCTCAGCCTCTTCTCATAAGTCATGTGCTCCAGCCCCCTACTCATTTTTGTTGCCTCCGCTGGACTCTTTCCAATTTTTCCACATCCTCCTTATAGTGTGGGGCCCAAAACTAGACACAGTACTCCAGATGAGGCCTCACTAATGCCGAATAGAAGGGAATTATCACGTCCCTCGATCTGCTGGCAATGCTCCTACTTATACAGCCCAAAATGCCGTTGGCCTTCTTGGCAACAAGGGCACACTGTTGACTCATATCCAGCTTCTTGTCCACTGTAACCCCTAGGTCCTTTTCTGCAGAACTGTTGCCTAGCCACTCGGTCCCTAGTCTGTAGCAGTGCATGGGATTCTTCCGTCCTAAGTCATCATGTGTGAATGAGTTTCCATCCGAAGTTGGGGTTACTAGTTTAGACAGCAACTGTCATTAGCCACTGCAATCACCTGAGAGTTGTCTAGATTAGGGCCAGCTGCCACTCTTGTCAGTTGGTTGAAGGGCTAAACACTGACACAAGAATATCAGTAAAAGCCATTGCAGTCTAGCTGGTCAGAAAGCTGGTAGTGTTTTATTGGGAACAAACTCATAGACTCATAGACTTTAAGGTCAGAAGGGACCATTATGATCATCTAGTCTGACCTCCCACATGATGCAGGCCACAAAAGCTGACCCACCCACTTTCCCTTAACTCAGCTGTTGAAGTCCCCAGATCGTGATTTAAAGACTTCAAGTTGCAGAGAATCCTCCAGCTAGCGACCCCTGCCCCATGCTGCGGAGGAAGGCGAAAAACCTCCAGGGCCTCTGCCAATCTACCCTGGAGGAAAATTCCTTCCCGACCCCAAATATGGCGATCAGTAGAACCCCGAGCATGCAGGCAAGATTCTCCAGACAGACCCGCATTGACCATTGATACTATTTACCAGCAATGGCACGTTATTGACTAATTGACTAAAATCACGTTATCCCATCAAACCATTCCCTCCATAAACTTATCAAGCTTAATCTTAAAGCCATAGAGGTCTTTCGCCCCCACTGTTTCCCTCGGCAGGCTGTTCCAAAATTTCACCCCTCTGATGGTTAGAAACCTTCGTCTAATTTCAAGCCTAAACTTCCCCACGGCCAGTTTATATCCATTCGTTCTCGTATCCACATTAGTACTGAGCTGAAATAATTCCTCTCCCTCCCTGGTATTTATCCCTCTGATATATTTAAAGAGAGCAATCATATCCCCCCTCAGCCTTCTTTTGGTTAGGGTAAACAAACTGAGCTCCTCAAGTCTCCTTTCATACGACAGGTTTTCCATTCCTCGGATCATCCTAGTGGCCCTTCTCTGTACCTGTTCCAGTTTGAGTTCATTCTTTTTAAACATGGGAGACCAGAACTGCACACAGTACTCCAAATGAGGTCTCACCAGTGCCTTGTATAACGGAAGCAGCACCTCCTTATCCCTACTAGATATACCTCGCCTAATGCATCCCAAGACCGCATTAGCTTTCTTCACGGCCACGTCACATTGCCGACTCATAGTCATCCTGCGGTCAACCAGGACTCCGAGGTCCTTCTCCTCCTCTGTTACTTCCAACCGATGCGTCCCCAGCTTATAACTAAAATTCTTGTTAGTCATCCCTAAATGCATCACCTTACACTTTTCACTATTAAATTTCATCCTATTACTATTACTCCAATTTACAAGGTCATCCAAGTCTCCCTGCAGGATATCCCGATCCTTCTCCGAATTGGCAATACCTCCCAACTTTGTGTCATCTGCAAACTTTATCAGCCCACTCCTACATTTGGTTCCGAGGTCAGTAATAAATATATTAAATAAAATCGGACCCAAAACCGAACCTTGAGGAACTCCACTGGTGACCTCCCTCCAACCTGACAGTTCACCTTTCAGTATGACCCGCTGCAGTCTCCCCTTTAACCAGTTCTTTATCCACCTCTGGATTTTCATATCGATCCCCATCTTTTCCTTGCTGATCCCGCCCCTCTTCCACTCTTTTGTACGCTTTCTGTTTTTTTCTTAATTACCCCTTTGAGACGCTCGCTCATCCAGCTCGGTCTAAATCTCCTGCCTACTAACCGTTTTCCCTTTCTTGGGATACAGGCCTCCGACAGCTCCTGCAACTTCAACTTGAAATAATCCCAGGCGCCATCCGCCTTTAGATCCATAAATATGTTAGCCCAATCCACTTCCCTAACTACTTGTCTTAATTTATTAAAGTTAGCTTTTTTGAAATCGTAAACCCTAGTCTCCGATTTAATTCTGTTAATCCTTCCATTTAGTTTAAACCGAATTAGCTCATGATCACTCGAGCCAAGGTTGTCCCCTACAACCATTTCCTCAACGAGGTCCTCACTACTCACCAAAACCAAATCTAAAATGGCATCCCCCCTCGTCAGTTCAGCTACTACTTGATGAAGGAATTCATCAGCTATTACGTCTAGGAACATCTGAGCCCTATTATTGTTACTAGCATTTGTTCCCCAATCTATATCCGGGAAGTTAGTCTCCTATGATTACCCAGTTCCTATTAGTATTTACTTTCCTAAAAACATTAAATAGTTCTCTGTCCGTATCCAGGCTAGATCCCGGCGGTCTATAGCACACCCCAAGCACTATCCCAGGGGAAAAAGAAGAACAGGAGTACTTGTGGCACCTTAGAGACTAACAAATTTATTAGAGCATAAGCTTTCGTGGACTACAGCCCACTTCTTCGGATGTTGTTAGTCTCTAAGGTGCCACAAGTACTCCTGTTCTTCTTTTTGCGGATACAGACTAACACGGCTGCTACTCTGAAACCTATCCCAGGGGAGGCTCTAGTAGTTCTTTTACCCAGTGTGAGTATTGCCCAGACAGACTCCGTCTTATCCATTCCATCAGTTATTATTTCTTTACAGTTTATCTCATTATTGACATACAATGCTACTCCCCCACCTTTACCTTTGTTCCGGTCGTTCCTAAACAGCACATACCCTTCCATACTGTACTCCAGTCATGACTACCGTTCCACCATGTTTCGGTTATTCCTACGATATCTGGTTTCATTTCTTGAACCAGGAGCTCCAATTCCTCCATTTTGTTACCTAGGCTTCTCGCATTGGTGTATAAACATCTTAATGTATGCTGTTTTGCCTCTCTCCCATTAGTTTTGCAATTTGGTACGGACCCCGTACTGTCCATCCCCCCGCTCCTTCTTACGTCCAACCCCTTCCCCCTAGCTATATCTGTTCTTATCTCATCACCCTCCTTTTCAATGTTGGAGTCTGGCGTGGAGATTAACAGGACATCTCCCAACCGTCTCCCCCAAATTCCTAGTTTAAAGCTCTTTTGATGAGATGAGCCAGCCTCCCTCCCAGAAGTCTATTTCCTTCCCTACTCAGGTGAAGTCCATCCCGTGAGAACAGTTGTCTGTCCCCGACAGCCTCCAAGTGGCCATACATCCCAAAGCCCTCCTTATAGCACCACTCCCTTAGCCAACTATTTATCATCACAATTCTGTCAGCGCTTTGCTGCCCTTCTCTAGGAACAGGCAGAATCCCACTGAAGATAATCTGAGCCTCGATTTCCTTAAGCGTCTTCCCCAGCCTGGCATAATCTCCCTTAGAGATTCTCTCTAGCGAGAACCTAGCCGTGTCATTCGTTCCTACGTGAAGGATGATCAAGGGGTTCTTACCTGCTCCTTTTAGGATCCTTTTCAACCGCAGGTCCACATCCCATATCTTAGCGCCCGGTAGACAGCACACCCTTCTGTTTTCTGGGTCTGCCCTGGTCACAGGCCTGTCTAACCTCCTCAGTAAGGAGTCCCCAATCACATAAACCTGCCTTTGCCTGGTGACAGTGCGATCTACTAATCTATCCCCTGTTCCCTCTAGTCGCAACCCCTGTCTGTTCCTATTTTCCCTTATAGTCCCCCTTGTGCCATCCTGTATCCTCCCGGGGCCCAGAATTGGTGCTGTCTCCATCAACTCCTCCCTTCTCTCTAATGGACTAGCTGCCCTTCTCTTATTCCTCACCCTCTCACCTTCAGTTACCTCCTGCTGCCCCCCCTCCTCGTTATCCAAACAGCCTAACCTGTTCCTGAGTTCTATTTCCCCTTCACTGGCCCTCCTTTTCCTTGGCCTGCTTCTCACGGTCACATGCTTCTACTGCTCTTGTTCTCCCCCCGACATTCCCCCCTCACAGACCTTAGCCCCTGCTTCCACCTGTACCCCTGAGCATTCCCCTTCAGCCACTTCTTGCCTTTGCTCCATCAGCTGCTCGAACCCCCTTCTAAACTCTACCAGGGTATCTACCTGCATCTCCAACCCTCGGATCTTTTCTTCCAGCAGCTCTATTAGGTGGCACTTCATACAGCCATACCTCTGTTCAGGCACCGCCCTTAGCACCATGTACATACCGCAGCTGCCACATGCAATCATCTGCATTGTGTCCCCCGCTGCCTGGCTCATGGCCACTGTAGTCTCTGCCCACTGCACCTGGGGAAACACAGCACACGGGGCACTGCGCCCTCCTGCCTCCCCTTCCACCTCCCCCTGTAAACTCCCACTCAAACTCCCCTGTTAGCAGCCCTGTTTACCGACTCCAGTGCCACTGCCTGGCTGGATGGCCGCTTTTATAGGCCCCCCTATTCAGCCAAGCTCCACCCCCTACTCAGGGCTCGGCTGCCCTCCCAGCACACTGCCCCTACAGGCCTCTACACACACAAGCACTCCAAAGACAGACAAACTGGCCATGTGTCATTTTGGGATATCATCTGGTCTGCCCAAGCTGTCTGCTGACAGTGCTGATGAGACCTCTGGGGTAGCTGACTCACAGCTGTTGCTGGGGCTTGGTCAGGGGTTTTAATAATGCCTGTTTAAATATAGAAATAGTGCTGTGTATTTTGTATCCTTCGTATTTATTAAAGCCTCTCTTGGCCCCACTTCTTTGCTGGGGCCCCTCCCCTATGGAAAATGCACAGCAGAGTTCAGTGTAGAGGCCTCCTCCTCCCTTTATAACACGCTTATCTGCCAGCTGGCCGGAGGAAAGTGACCCCCTAAGGCTACCTGCACCCCTCAGCCCTGCCCCTCACCAAAAGCCTGTGGGAAAAGGGGGCTTTGCAGCAGGCCCTGCAGCCACCAAATCCATGTTCTGGTTCACGGTGGATGTGAGTTCCTGAAGAACACCCTGCAGGCTACTCTTTCCTGACTCTGCTCAGCAGCCTCCCCTGGTCGCAGCTCTGGTCCAGCCTCGGGGGAGCCATGCTCACAGACAGGCGGCAGGTCTCCAACCATTCTGGGGGTAGACGTGAACCCCAGCCCGCTTTGAATTCCACCAGAGAACCTGTTGGCAATCAGGCCAGGTCCTAGGAGCCTGGTGTGATCTGCTTGGATAGCATTTGGCACAAGGCGCTCACTCAGACCCTGTGCTATCCTGGCTACATGGCTATTTTTGACATGCTAGTTTGAGCAGAGCTAGCAAAGGTACATCTACACAAATGGAATTACACCTCTCAGAGCTCAAATGTAGACATACCCTGTAACACGTGTCATGGGTTTAAGCCAATGTCTTGCAGCTTAATAGCCTGGAAACAAGTGCTGTCTCGCACTGGAACAGGGTACAAAGCAGGTGTTTCCAGCCCTAACCGGTCGCATACTCTGAAGTTCTGCACTACCAGGAGCAGCTGGCATACAAAGGGCCTGATTCTCATAAGCCTTGCTGTGTGGATGCACCTCTTTTCCCCCTGAATCTTCACTTTACATTTTGTGTATAATAAAACCAACCAGCCCCCTCTTCTGCCTCAATTCTGTATAGTGGTGAGATTCCCAGGGAATTAATAAGACTCAGTATTTGATACCAGTTACTATGCAGATGGTACAGCCTGGATGAGAGCATATTGCACCATCATGCTTATGGTACTTGGTGGCTAACTCTAACTGAGCTAGATGGAGGGCACCATGTATCAGGCAATCTGAATGATTCTATCTTGCTGCCTGAGCTGCAACTGACACCCTCCCACGCCCCCCACCCCCAACTGAATTAAACTTCTGAGTGTAGTAGAAACATACACATACAAAGGGGTGATTTTTCCCCATGTAATCATAAGAATTTCCCCCAAGAGGTTGGTCCCAGTTTTCTCTGGTCTGGTGCATTTACAATGGAATGGTCTATTTCTTTTGCAATGTGTGTTATATTGTCAAAGCAACTGCTTTTTTAATTTTGATGACTGCATAGTCAATTAACCAGTTTGGCTGTCTGAACCTTTTAAAGCCTTTTTTTAAGCCTATTGGAAAGTTCGTTCAAATCCTGCTGTCCTGTTCTTTCCTGTATCAAGCTGCTCCTGCTAGCAAATGATCTGTACTGCAAACACTGTGGGCTGAATGCTCAAAGCACTTAGAAGCTGAAGTCCCAGTTTTGGGACCCCTGTGATGCACAAACTTCCTGCTGAAACCCTGCAGGCACCTGAACTGTTTGTAGTAAAATTTCTGCAGAGCCTGTGTTTCTGGGCTGCCTCCCTGTGTGCCTCCAGATGCCTGTCTCTTGTCTGAGCCCCAGAGCAATTCCCAAAGCAGGAGAAGGCAGGTGTTTGCCTGCCTAATGCACAGGGAGGGCCCGATCAGGTAGGTGTGCTCTGAGGCTGCCTACTGGATCAGGCCCCAATAGGTGAATCTGAGGAGGAAGGTGAGTGGTGGCAGAGGAGCTCAGCAGTTAGGGAACTCCCCTGGAGCTGGGAGACTCCCAGTTCAAGTCCCCACTTCCCCTTAGGGGCGAGAAAGGATTTGAACCTCCCAGGGGAGTGCCCTAAACTCTGGGATATTCTCGCTGGCTCTTGTTGAAGCTGCTGCACTGAGGATAGAGAGTGAAAAGGTCAATGGAGCAGGGGGACAAGATCCTGGGTCTCCCACACACTGGGCGAGTGCTCTCTGCACCAGGCTGCATGGTTCTCTCTCCTCCTCCCCATCCCCCTCCAAAGAGAGGGAGAGACCTGGGAGGCCATTGGGATGGAAGGGCTTGGAGAAGGCAAGAGGGGTGCTTGGCAGGGACTGCTGCCAGCCCAGGGAGTTAGAGAGAGGGAACAGGAGTAGTTGCGGGAGGAGTGGGTGTAGAAAACGAGCAGATGTGGTGGGGATGCAGGGCCCGTCCTTATTCTCACCTTGTACGTGATGTGCTGGAGCCCAGGGAGCCAGTGAAAAGGTCCATGTGCAGGGCAGGGGGCGAAGTTAACGGGAGGGTTCTGGACAGACGGAAGGACGGGGTGGGAGATGGCAACCATGGTCTGGTGAAAGGCATTGGTGGCAGTGATGGGAAGGAGCAGCCAGACATGGTGGTGGCTGAAGGAGAGCACTAGTGAGAACCAGGATGGGAGGAGGATTGACAGCACACAAGATGCTGTAAAAGACAATGCACAAGACACCAGTCCCTGGCTGGGATTAGTCAGACTCTGGGAGCTGATACAAGGGGCCGCCCGGGGGGAGGGTTATTTCATGGAGTGACTCGAGGCAAGTGTCGGGCCCTTTCTCTTTTGCTCTTATGTCTGACTTGGCTCTGGTGGGTTTGCAAGGGGGCGTTTGAAGTTGTGCCCTGGCTCTTTTGGGAGCCCCAGAATTGCGCACACGCACTTAGCCCTATCCTCTAATCAGCAGGTGGTTATGTTTTCTAGTGCACTGGCTGCCTGTCCAGTGTAATACCTGTAATTCCCATCACTCCAGTACCCAGCAGGTGAAGGACCTGACTGAATTCCTTATTACCACTAGTTTACGCTCATGTCATCACGCCGAAGTTTTACTTTGTGTTACATACACCTGGCCCAGATGCCAGTAACCTGCACGGCTGAATTGCTTGTATTCCATCCCAGAATCAACACACAGCACTACATACGTTATAATTTCTCTCATTAATTTGCAGTTAGAACTCTTGCATGCTTTTTTAGGATAGTTACATGTAGCAGAGAAGCTAACCATATCTTTGAATACCTAATTCGGAGGGTGGGGCAGTGGTTAGAGCACTAGCCTAAAACTGGAAGGAACAGCATTCAAGGCCCTTAGCCTCTGGGGGGAAACTGGGCATAATCGCTCAGCCCAGCCCTGCCTCACTGAAGACTGTGGTGCTCTAATATTGTGGTAATGTAAAGTATCTTAGACAGACAGTGCAGTTAATGAGCCTGCACTCGACAGGACATGAATGAGGTATGCAAGAATACGGAATTCAGGCCAATCATGTATCACGGATTCATAGAATCGGAATGTTATTACAGGGCTCAAAAGTCAAAGTCGGGGGTCTAACTACAGTCACTGCAGGGTAAAGTGTGACTGTCCTATGGCCACATATTGCCAAGGTAGCACATTGCTGGGCACTCTGGAAGGGCTGGGTGCTGCTGTATGCCCTGCCTCATGCGGGCTGGGAGGCTCAGTCCAGGACTGTCCAGCACTTTAAATCACAAAATGCTAAGTGGTGTTGTTTCAACCCTCCTGTAGGGATGAGACTCTAGTTAAAAATGAGCCAGTCACTAGGGTTGTGTGTTCCTGCTGCCTGAGCAAGGCTCACATGGGTCCAGCAGAGGTGGGAGAGGAGAGAGCAGAGGAGAACTGCTGAGTGCCTGGCTCTGTACAGGATGGCAGGCCTTGGGGAGGGCTTGGCCCACGCCTCATAATGCATCATACAATTGAGTTAGTCTGCTCTTGTTTGTGCTGATGCTCCTTAGTCGGTGATGTGCTGTAACTCGGCTGCTCTGTGTTCTGCAGAGACCTGAGAGCTATGCTGGCAATGCATGTCTTTTTTCCAAAGCATCTGGACATCCCCTGAGAGTGACGCAGGCTGCCAGTTTGGAATGTCAGAGTTATTTTGAGATGACTCTCTGCAGCACAGCTCCATTACAGCAGAACAATGGGTCACGCAGTCACTGTTTCATCCCCTGTGCATTCCAGCAGGGACAGAGGGTGGGTAACAGCACCTACGGGACTCGGGTGCATCATTCAGACACAGACATGCAGGGCGAGTGTTGGTTGCAAATGAGACATGTGAGTGCAGGGATAAGGTCACCTGGGCTACTGTGATGTGATTGTGATGTTATTTCAATAAGCGAGTCATTAATAATTAATGCCAGTCTCTACAGGGGAGCTGAGCGTCTCTCTTTGGAAACCAGTGGGAAACAGCACCTGAAAGGCAGGCATTACTTGTGAAGTGGTTTTGCCCCCATGACACAGGGCCCCTTTGCTGGGATCTGTGCAGTATTTGAAGGGTTTCATAATATGCACCAAAGGAATCCAGCCACAGAGGGGGTTTTGCAACCAGTGTTGTGTTAGCCGCTCTCATGATTTTCACAGCAGAGAGTTCTGCTGTAATTAGCCAGCCCAGCTAATACTTCTCCTCTGGGGATTTTGCCCAGCAGGCCTGTGAGGAAAGAAGGTCCTTCCTGGCCAGATGCAAAGTGTTTGGGATGGTGAGTTGCTGCCAGGATTTTGTTGAGTTTTTCCTCCTCCTCTGTCCTAAATTGTATTTTTAATCAAATGAAATCACTTGTATCAGGTCTCTGTCTCTCACCTTCATGCTGCCTTTGATAGCCAAGGGCTGGGTGAACATGCTGAGATTGGTGCGTGAGACAGTAGATAGAAACGGACCCATAAATAAGATCCTCAGTGACATGCAGGGTAAAGATGTCTTTATTTAAAGGGCAGTTGACCTTTACTGTTGCTTTGGGAAACAGAAAGGCCAACAGCCCCAGAATCTTGTGGAAAGGAATGTGTCTACTTGGCTTGCATTTGAAATTCCATCCCACTCTCCCCTGCTCGTTCGAGGCCCATAGAGCGGTGCCATCACAGCAGGCTGGAACATACTGCATAGAATCATAGAATCATAGAATATCAGAGTTGGAAGGGACCTCAAGAGGTCATCTAGTCCAACCCCCTGCTCAAAGCAGGACCAATTCCCAGCTAAATCATCCCAGCCAGGGCTTTGTCAAGCCGGGCCTTAAAAACCTCCAAGGAAGGAGACTCCACCACCTCCCTAGGTAACGCATTCCAGTGTTTCACCACCCTCCTAGTGAAATAGTTTTTCCTGATATCCAACCTGGACCTCCCCCACTGCAACTTGAGACCATTACTCCTTGTTCTGTCATCTGCCACCACTGAGAACAGCCGAGCTCCATCCTCTTTGGAACCCCCCTTCAGGTAGTTGAAGGCTGCTATCAAATCCCCCCTCATTCTTCTCTTCTGGAGACTAAACAATCCCAGTTCCCTCAGCCTCTCCTCATAAGTCATGTGCTCTAGACCCCTAATCATTTTTGTTGCCCTCCGCTGGACTCTTTCCAAGTTTTCCACATCCTTCTTGTAGTGTGGGGCCCAAAACTGGACACAGTGTTCCAGATGAGGCCTCACCAATGTCGAATAAAGGGGAATGATCACGTCCCTCGATCTGCTGGCAATGCCCCTACTTATACAGCCCAAAATGCCGTTAGCCTTCTTGGCAACAAGAGCACACTGTTGACTCATATCCAGCTTCTCGTCCACTGTGACCCCTAGGTCCTTTTCTGCAGAACTGCTACCTAGCCATTCGGTCCCTAGTCTGTAGCAGTGCATGGGATTCTTCCGTCCTAAGTGCAGGACTCTGCACTTGTCCTTGTTGAACCTCATCAGGTTTTTTTCGGCCCAATCTTCTAATTTGTCTAGGTCCCTCTGTATCCGATCCTTACCCTCTAGTGTATCTACCACGCCTCCTAGTTTAGTGTCATCTGCAAACTTGCTGAGAGTGCAGTCCACATCATCCTCTAGATCATTAATAAAGATATTAAACAAAACCGGCCCCAGGACCGACCCTTGGGGCACTCCGCTTGAAACCGGCTGCCAACTAGACATGGAGCCATTGATCACTACCCGTTGAGCCCGACGATCTAGCCAGCTTTCTATCCACCTTACAGTCCATTCATCCAGCCCATACTTCTTTAACTTGGCGGCAAGAATACTGTGGGAGACCGTATCAAAAGCTTTGCTAAAGTCAAGGAATAACACATCCACTGCTTTCCCCTCATCCACAGAGCCAGTTATCTCATCATAGAAGGCAATTAGGTTAGTCAGGCACGACTTCCCCTTCGTGAATCCGTGCTGACTGTTCCTGATCACTTTCCTCTCCTCTAAATGTTTCATAATTGATTCCTTGAGGACCTGCTCCATGATTTTTCCAGGGACTGAGGTGAGGCTGACTGGCCTGTAGTTCCCCGGATCCTCCTTCTTCCCTTTTTTAAAGATGGGCACTACATTAGCCTTTTTCCAGTCATCTGGGACCTCCCCCAATCGCCATGAGTTTTCAAAAATAATGGCTAATGGCTCTGCAATCTCACCCGCCAACTCCTTTAGCACCCTCGGATGCAGCGCATCCGGCCCCATGGACTTGTGCACGTCCAGTTTTTCTAAATAGTCCTGAACCACTTCTTTCTCCACAGAGGGTTGGTCACCTTCTCCCCATGCTGTACTGCCCAGTGCAGCAGTCTGGGAGCTGACCTTGTTCGTGAAGACAGAGGCAAAAAAATCATTGAGTACATTAGCTTTTTCCACATCCTCGGTCACTAGGTTGCCTCCCTCATTCAGTAAGGGGCCCACACTTTCCTTGATTTTCTTCTTGTTGCTAACATACCTGAAGAAACCCTTCTTGTTACTCTTAACATCTCTTGCTAACTGCAACTCCAAGTGTGATTTGGTCTTCCTGATTTCACTCCTGCACGCCTGAGCAATATTTTTATACTCCTCCCTGGTCATTTGTCCAATCTTCCACTTCTTGTAAGCTTCTTTTTTGCATTTAAGATCAGCAAGGATTTCACTGTTTAGCCAAGCTGGTCGCCTGCCATATTTACTATTCTTTCTACACATCAGGATGGTTTGTTCCTGCAACCTCAATAAGGATTCTTTAAAATACAGCCAGCTCTCCTGGACCCCTTTGCCGTTCATGTTATTCTCCCAGGGGATCCTGCCCATCTGTTCCCTGAGGGAGTCAAAGTCTGCTTTTCTGAAGTCCAGGGTCCGTATTCTGCTGCTCTCCTTTCTTCCTTGTGTCAGGATCCTGAACTCGACCATCTCATGGTCACTGCCTCCCAGGTTCCCATCCACTTTTGCTTCCCCTACTAGTTCTTCTCTGTTTGTGAGTAGCAGGTCAAGAAAAGCTTTGCCCCTAGTTGGTTCCTCCAGCACTTGCACCAGGAAATTGTCCCCTACACTATCCAAAAATTTCCTGGATTGCCTGTGCACCGCTGTATTGCTCTCCCAGCAGATATCAGGGTGATTAAAGTCTCCCATGAGAACCAGGGCCTGCGATCTAGCAACTTCTGCTAGTTGCCAGAAGAAAGCCTCGTCCACCTCATCCCCCTGGTCTGGTGGTCTATAGCAGACTCCAACCACGACATCACCCTTGTTGCTCCCACTTCTCAACTTTATCCAGAGACTCTCAGGTTTTTCTGCAGTTTCATACCGGAGCTCTGAGCAGTCATACTCCTCTCTTACATACAACGCAACTCCCCCACCTTTTCTGCCCTGCCTGTCCTTCCTGAACAGTTTATATCCATCCATGACAGTACTCCAGTCATGTGAGTTATCCCACCAAGTCTCTGTTATTCCAATCACATCATAGTTCCCTGACTGTGCCAGGACTTCCAGTTCTCCCTGCTTGTTTCCCAGGCTTCTTGCATTTGTGTATAGGCACTTAAGATAACTCATCGATCATCCCTCTTTCTCAGCATGAGACAGGAGTCCTCCCCTTTTGCGCTCTCCTGCTTGCGCTTCCTCCCAGGATCCCATTTCCCCACTTACCTCAGGGCTTTGGTCTCGTTCCCCCGGTGAACCTAGTTTAAAGCCCTCCTCACTAGGTTAGCCAGCCTGCTGGCGAAGATGCTCTTCCCTCTCTTCGTTAGGTGGAGCCCGTCTCTGCCTAGCACTCCTTCTTCTTGGAACACCATCCCATGGTCGAAGAATCCAAAGCCTTCTCTCCGACACCACCTGCGTAGCCATTCGTTGACTTCCACGATTCGACGGTCTCTACCCCGGCCTTTTCCTTGCACAGGGAGGATGGACGAGCTGCTGTCCTCCCAGCTAATAGACGGAGCACACTGTCTACAAAATGAGATGGACGAGGCATTTTTGGGGAAAAGTAGGTAACAAATTATCTGTCATAATCTGAATGTGCTCAGTCTGAAAAAACAAAACGAGTTATCAAGCTGAATTTTGAATATTTCGCCTTCTAAATTGGAGTTCAAAATTTAAGTAAAATTAGGAAAATTAGAAGATTTCTATGGTTTTTATTCCACTACAAAGTTACTCTAGACCCTACACATTGTTAGATCAGCGTAATGTAACAGTTCCTACATGTGCCAACACACCCCTTGCATTTACAAGCCCCAGAGCATGCCCATGTGGCATTTCTGTAGTTACAGCATTGTGATATACACCCATTGACACATCCACAGGTAATAGTTTCTGCACAGCTGTCAGGAATTGGCTCCAGTGACATTAGCTTGGGTACCCATTCTCCATTGTGTTTGGGCCAACCCATAATCTCTGGTCAGGGTAGTGGGGGATGGTTGCAGTTTGCCTGCCTCCACACCCTGCCTTGAAAACGAGCTCTTTGGATGTGCTAGTGCAATGCATCACTAATTGGGGGCAGTGCATCTGATGATCAGCACTCAGAGACCAATATCGTACGTGCCTTGTTGCAGCTCCCCTCATCAGGTAAATTGTGCAGGCTGCAGATGAACTTTTCTGCTGAAATGATTGTTTCATTCTGTAGATCATCCTTCCCCAGGTTTTAGACATCCACGTCTCTCCGTGAATATTGTCCAAGCAGTATCACAGCCTTTCAGTGCATGGAAGGAGAATATGATTTCTGTGTCTGCTTGAGGAAATACAGACAGAAGCTTCTCTCAAATAGTATGCACAGGAATGTATTTGGGGTTTTTGATGTTCCAGTCTTCAGCCACAACTTGCTGCAAAACATTTTGTCATAGTGTGCCACTAACAGAAGAACATCAGTGTCTTGTGCTGACACAACAACACAGTCAGTATCAATATGCATGCAGTGCAGTACAATCCTGGTGTCTGCCTTTTCCTGGTCAGCTTCCAACTCACTTGTGTCCAGAGTTGGCTTTGGTGATTTAACCGTACTGACTCCTTTGAACTTTCTGAATATGACAATCATTTTGTTTTGTGGAGCGCTGGCTAGGAGTTCTTCAGAGAAGAAGTTAATAATTTGTATCTTTGAAGTTCTTTAACACTTTATTTTCATCAACACAATCATGCAGCTTTCATGCTGGTGTGGATTCATTGCAAGTCATTTGGTCATCAAGTGAAAGACTGAACAATGTTCTGGTTTGGGCTGCAATTTGGGCACACAGATTATAGGAGAGAGTCCATCTGCTGAGTGCGGAGGCCATGCTTGTGAGACCTATAATTCCTCTTCCTCTTTCATCAGTGGCATTGAGCCTCTCTTGGGAGTGGTCCAGATCTAATGAACTAGCAATTGGCTGAGCCCTCAAGGGTTAACACATTGTTGTTAATGTAGCCTCACATTCTACAAGGCAGCACAAATGGAGGGAGGGGAGACAGCATGGCAGAGAGAGACAGACACAATCGCAGTGTGTGTGAGAGAGATGCACATTGCCCCTTTAAGTACACTGACCCCACTCTAAGTACACTGCCTTTTTAAATAGATCAGCAAGTTGAGACAGCAGCTCCTGCCAGCAAGCTCCCTCTGTCCTGAGCCCTGTCATGTTGTCCCCGCCCCCAACCTGCTTTTTGGAAATGGGGTAAGGAGTGGACAGGAACAGGGGGGAGGGAGCCATCCTGACATTAGCCCCCCTCTTCTCCCACCCTCTTGCACAGCAAGCAGGAGGCTCCGGGGAGCAGCTCCAAGGCAGAGGGCAGGAGCAGCACATGGCAGTGGGGGGAGGGACAGCTGAACTGCCCGGCAATTGCTAGCCTGCTGGGCGGCAGTCGCACAGGAAACTTAGGGAAGCGGGGAGCTGATAGGGGGGCTGCCAGTCCACCCTGGTTCCAAGCCCCCACCAGCTCGCTCCTACGGGCTGCTCTTCCTGCAAGCAGTGGACAAAGCAGGTGGCTGCCAAACTATGTTATAAGGGAGCATTGCACAACTTTAAATAAGCATGTTCTCTAATTGATCAGCAATGTAACAACATTAACTGGGATGACTTTAAGTGAGGAGTTACTGTACACAAATCCCCCACTGAGCATAATTTGTGTGGTCATTTTAATGACAGAACAGTCACATTCTTTCGCAGGCATACAGACGAGGCTCCCAAATTGCATCCTGTTGAGCTCTGGTGAAGAGTAGGCGCATACACACCATATGAATGTACCACCACCAGTACTGGAAACTGGGCTGGTTCTCTGTGTGGCTGAGCACAAACAGTGCCAGCTGGTCACAGAAACTTGCCTATGAGCAAGACATTATTATAATCTTCCGCAGTATCAGATTTTGCAAACTCCTGGAGCTTTCTTTGAGTTTGTCATGTTGCTGTAGATGGCTCAGAAGTTGTGGTACTAGCAGTTGCCACTTGTCCTCACATGATAACTCTACAGGCAAAGTGGCTTTTACATAATTTTACCAGCAGTTACACACAGTCTTGTCGTCTACCTAAAATTCCACTTTCTGTCCACACACTCGAGAATCCAGAATCCTGTGTATACTACCCCAGCACTTTTAGGAAGTTCATTGATATGTAGACCTCCTATGCATGGAATCAGGATATCTTTATATTCTGGTAAAAGTCCATCAGAGCAAGGAAGAGCACTTGGTCAACAGTCAAGACAGTATGTTTCTGTTGAAGATAATGTGTGACTTGAGAAAGTCTTTTCACGACAGTATTCCATGTATCAGATACATGAGCTGGGGACTGAATGATAGGCATGTAGCTGCATGTAGTTAATGGAGAGTTATTGTTGTTCTGCTTTTCATTAACACTTTTCCAGACAGATCTTGGATTTTCAAATTGATGTTTGAAGAAAAATGCCATGTCCTGTGGCTGTGCTTTCAAAGCTGTCTGGCAATCATTTGTGTGTCCATACCACCATTTTGCCAGGACATCTTCATTGAATTGTGGTTCTGCTGTACTTTCTGTGAAATTAGTGGGAAAGATGGTGTTCACAATGAAATTAGCATGATTAGTTGGCTCAGCATCCTGCAGTATCAGGTCAGATGTGTGTCCTCTCTGACAGACTGCATACTATGTGGCAAGAAATGTGTTCGGCCCATTAAGTGTACACTCATTTATATCACTGTTATCTGCAGTGAAATGGGTAAATCTTCTTTTAACCAAGTTTGATGAAATCAATATTCCATCCTCATTCCTTGTCATCAGTGTGCTCTTGGCCAGTGCTGTGTCTGTTCCAAGTACATCCTTCTGGCTTATTCAGTGCCCAGCATTATGAAACACCCGGACAAGTTTTTTGATCTTGTGGCCTGTTGACAGGTGCTTCCAACCCAATGTGTTTGGGTGTCCATTTCCTACCTCCCCTGGCACTGTTGATGAAATGCTGTGCAATATTAACACCCAGGACGGTTGATATGATTCCTGTTTCTCATCTTTACATTCTTCTGCAATGTTATCTTCTGTGTTCCCCTCCTCACCTTCATTAACTTCTCTACTTCACGAATAGACTGGTCAGCCAAGAGCATTTGCATGTATGCAGTTGTTGGCCCACAAGCTAGTGCCTCTTCCTCACTGACATTTAGCTCATGGTACCCAGGATGAGCAGGTACGTCTGAGCATAATTTCAGGGCTACATGTACCCTTGAGGGGCTGCCGGTTCTTCTGCAGCTGAGCTTCAGCACCCCATCCCCCTTCCCCCAGGGGCACACAGCCGTTGTTCCGATTGCAGCCTCATGTGACTTGGCCTTGCAGGTCCTCTGAAGATCTTGCCAATGTCACCCAATGAAAGGAGGGAGGCCAGGACCTGATACTGGGCTGCTGGTCTGTGCTCTCCCAGGGCCTGTGGCAACAGGAAACCCAGCTGCTTATGATGTGGTGCTGTGTGCAGGCAGTTTGTGAGCAGGTGGTCTTGGGACTGTGCAGGCTGCGGATTGGTTTTCGTCCATTGGACTTTCACACTGCCAGGTGGGAAATTCAGGCAAAGGTCACGGCCCAAGACACTGGGGGGGGGGGGGGAGTTTTCCTAATTGTTTGCATACTTGTGAACCATTTTGAGCTGTGTTTTCCCAAATGAATGCTGTGTTCCCTTTCCTCTTACTAACCAGTGAGTTTTGTCAAACACAGACTCAATGCTTGCGAGTGGGGAAGTATTGCCTCTGAAAGGTGCCCAGGGGCATGGTTAGTGCTTCCAGAATTGGGGTGGGGGCTTATACTGGTTGAGAGGAACCCCTGGATATTGACCCCGGCCCTTGCTGCTGCCAACTCCACTAGGCAGAAGGGTCACACTGGCAGTGACTCCTGTTTCGCTGTCCAAGGGGCCAGCAAGTCTGCGTGGACACAGGTGTGACCCTTCCCTTCTGACCCTGGCACCCTCTCCTACAACCTGTGCCACTGCACAGCAGACACCAGCCAGCTCGAGTCGGAGCGACCTTTCCTGGGGCCTGGGCAGCCTGTACTGCCTGTCACCACATGGGGATTGGTGTGGGGGGGCTCTTTGCCGGCCATCTGCTCAAATATTGTCTCTCCAGCAGCATGTGCCCAGTGCAAAGACCACTGAGAAGCGGTGCAGGGGGGATGGGTTGGGGGCTTTCCGTTCTCACTGGCAGCGCTGTGCTCATGCTTAACCTGTCTAGCACTTGTTCATGTGTCAGATCAGCTCCAGTGGGGGAGCTCTGGTGTGGCAGGCGAAGGCTCAGTCATCCTCTCCATTGGGAAGAAGGCCTAGTTTGCATGTTCAAATCCAGCCCAGTCAGGGGGTGACCAAGTGTCACTCCCATCTGCTGGATGCTTAGCCCCACTGTAAAATGAATCGGTCCCAATCCTGAGCTCAGGCTTCCTTGTACCCAGGGGTGGCCTGGGATTGCTCCCCTTGGGCTGGGCAGTTGGGTGGTGGTAGCATATTAAGGGTCAGTTACTATAAGCCTCCGTCACCCTCCACTGAGAAGCAGTGCCACTGGCAGGGCACACTCTCTCTCTCCCCATGGGGCTGCATTACTTTTTGGTTGGTGGGTCACATTTTAACAGGCCTGTTTTTTATGCTACCATAAAAGTTATGGATGAAGTTGAGGAATGGAACAAGCACAGGCCTCCCACCCTGTCTGCACACACACACTGCACCGCAAACACTCCCTCTCCTCTGCCTCCCTCGTGGCTGGCATCTGCGACAGCCAGTGCAGGTGGAGCCATGTCCTTCCAGGTTGGTGCAGGCCATAGCGAAGGCTGGCACTGCCCTCGGTGCAGATGAACGTGGTGCTGCAGGGAGCTCTCCTTCGGCCCCTGCTCCATCAGCTCTTGGCTCCCATGGCTCTGCCAGCTGTCACTGTGTCTAATCCCCCATTCTGGGAAAGGTTGTGGGACACCTCGAGCAGTACCAGGACCCTTCTGCTTTCACTGAGCACTGCCAGGTTTGCCCCAGGCTGGAGTGTAGGGCAGGCACTGGGGGCTTTGCGTGGGGGTCTCCTGGCAATGGGTGGGGCAGTGGTATCTGGGGTTGGCAGAACTGCCTACGATGAGTGACTCCCTTTCCTTCCCTGGGTTTGGAGCTCTGCATGTCCACGCCGAGGGCTCTCTGGGAAGGGGCTTCAGGATTAAATTCTCTCACCCCCATTTGCCAGCAAGAGGGATGGGCTGCTGAGGGGGCTGCATGGGGCATGCAAGGACCTACCCAGGGGTGGCCATAGCCATGTCTAGTCCCCTCCAAGCTGTAGGGTAGGAGCTGGGCAGGGGACAAGCTGGATGGGCTGGTCCTGGGTTCCGCCTTGTGGTGGTGGTGGGGGGGGGCGGGCTCTCCTGTTGCTCTGGTGAATCCACCACAACCCTTGGCAAGTTATCCTCTTGGTTAATTACTCTCACTGTGAAAAATGCACATCTTCTTCCCAGTCTGCAACAATCTAGCTTCAGTGTCCAGCCATTGGATCACATTGTACCCCTCTCTGCTAGACTGAAGAGCCCAGTATTAAATATTTGTTCCCCATGTAGGTACTCACAGACTGAGATCAAGTCACTCCTTAACCTTCTCTTTGTTATGCTACATAGATTGAGCTCCTTGAATCTATCACTATAAGGCAGGTTTTCCAATCCTCTCATCTTTTTCATGGGTCTTCTTTGAACCCTCTCCCAGGTTTGTTGCTGCTTTGCTGGTGGCCCTCTGATATGATATGAAATGTGATGGTCTCTGTCTACACCATAGGTGCCGACTCCATGGGTGCTCCGGGGTTGGAGCACCATGGAAAAAACTGTGAGTGCTCAGCATCCACCGGCAGCCCCACTGATCAGCTTCTCCCCCTCCCCCCAGGTGTCTCCCACCCACTGGTGATCTGTTCAGCGGCATGCTAGAGGGGAAGAGTGGGGTGGGGCATGCTCGGAGGAGGGGGCAGAACAGGGCAGGAAGAGGCAGGGTGGGGCGGAGCCGGGGTGGGAAGAGGTGGGGCAGGCATGGGGACTTGGAGGAAGGAGTGGAGTTGGGGCAGGACCTAGGGCGGAGCAGGGGTTGAGCACCCCCCTGGGAATCACAAAGTCGGTGCCTGTGGTCTACACTGACTTCTGAGGTGTGTGTGACTCCACATTAGTTAACATAGAATCATAGAATATCAGGGTTGGAAGGGACCTCAGGAGGTCATGTAGTCCAACCCCCTGCTCAAAGCAGGACCAACATCAACTAAATCACCCCAGGCAGGGCTTTGTCTAGCCTGACCTTAAAAACCTCTAAGGAAGGAGATTCCACCACCTCCCTAGGTTCCTACGACCCAGTTCTGACACCGCCTCCTTTCCAATGAAGATGAGACCTCAGCAGAGCTTTATGGAGGGTGATGGGTGAGGGAGGGGGCTCCAGTAAAGCATTGAGATGCATCAGCAAAGCCTAATGAGACCAGGACAGAGCTGTGTGTGCAGGGGGGAGCCCAGGGCTGGGATAGCAGGAGGCTATGGGGTGGGATCGAGGGGCGCTCGCAGAGCTGTGGGGGGGAGGCCAGGACTGGGATAGCAGGGACTGTGGGGTGGGATCGAGTGGCACTGGCAGAGCTGGGGGTGGGGGGAAGTCCAGGACTGGGCTAGCAGGGGTTGTGGGGTGGGATCGAGGGGCGCTGGCAGAGCTGTGTGGGGAGCCCAGGACTGGGATAGCAGGGGGCTGTGGGGTGGGATCGATGGGCGCTGGTAGAGCTGTGGGAGGAGGCCAGGACTGGGATAGCAGGGGGTTGTGGGGTGGGATCGAGGGGCGCTGGCAGAGCTGTGGGGGGGAGGCCAGGACTGGGATAGCAGGGACTGTGGGGTGGGATCGAGTGGCACTGGCAGAGCTGGGGGTGGGGGGAAGTCCAGGACTGGGCTAGCAGGGGTTGTGGGGTAGGATCGAGGGGCGCTGGCAGAGCTGTGTGGGGAGCCCAGGACTGGGATAGCAGGGGCTGTGGGGTGGGATCGATGGGCGCTGGCAGAGCTGGGGGGGGAGGCCAGGACTGGGATAGCAGGGGCTGTGGGGTGGGATCGAGGGGCGCTGGCAGAGCTGTGGGAGGAGGCCAGGACTGGGCTAGCAGGGGCTGTGGGGTGGGATCGATGGGCGCTGGCAGAGCTGTGGGGGGAGGCCAGGACTGGGCTAGCAGGGGCTGTGGGGTGGGATCGAGGGGTGCTGGCAGAGCTGTGGGAGGAGGCTAGGACTGGGCTAGCAGGGGCTGTGGGGTAGGATCGATGGGCGCTGGCAGAGCTGTGGGAGGAGGCCAGGACTGGGCTAGCAGGGGCTGTGGGGTGGGATCGATGGGTGCTGGTAGAGCTGTGGGAGGAGGCCAGGACTGGGATAGCAGGGGCTGTGGGGTGGGATCGAGGGGCGCTGGTAGAGCTGTGGGGGGAGGCCAGGACTGGGATAGCAGGGGCTGTGGGGTGGGATCGAGGGGCGCTGGTAGAGCTGTGGGAGGAGGCCAGGACTGGGATAGCAGGGGGCTGTGGGGTGGGATTGAGGGGTGCTGGCAGAGCTGTGGGGGGAGGCCAGGACTGGGATAGCAGGGACTGTGGGGTGGGATCGAGAGGCGCTGGCAGAGCTGGGCGGGGGGGGAAGTCCAGGACTGGGATAGCAGGGGCTATGGGGTGGGATCGAGAGGCGCTGGCAGAGCTGGGGGGGGGGAGCCCAGGACTGGGATAGCAGGGGCTGTGGGGTGGGATCGAGGGGCGCTGGCAGAGCTGTGTGGGGAGCCCAGGACTGGGATAGCAGGGGGCTGTGGGGTGGGATCGAGGGGCGCTGGCAGAGCTGGGGGGGGAGCCCAGGACTGGGCTAGCAGGGGCTGTGGGGTGGGATCGAGCTGTGCGTGGGATGGTTGCGTAACGCAATGTGAGTAAGTGCTGGCTCTAACCAGTGAGCATTGGGTGGCTTAAAAGCATGGCACAGCATCAGCTGCCATTTGTGCCTGGGATGGAGCCTGGCATTGTACTTCATAATTACCTCGCAGCGCTGTCAGGGGGATGATTTCTCTGTTAGACGTTTTAGACTTAATTCCTCCCTTTCCGAGCAAATTGCCCTGTTGTTCCAATCAGAGCTTTCACACAACCTTTCAGCGCTGGCTCGTTAAGGCGCATTTCCCCATTTGTAATAATCTCTTTCCTAGGCAGAAGCTGTTCTCATCGCACATTGTTCCAAAATTAAGTTTGTCTTATTTACTCCTCCTCCCACGATCTCCTCCAATGTGTAATTTTCCTTTCATGCCTTCTGAGGTCTGTGTTTGAGCTGTCAGGATCCAAGGGCTCTATTGTGCTTCTGGGCTTAATTTACTGTTGCTGTGACTAAGAGCTGGTAATGAAATCAGCAAACAAGAATTATGGCAAATGCTTTCCACACTCCTGGTCCTCCAACCCCCTCCTACACACATTCAGAGACTCACTCCATGAGCAAGCCAGCTGACATGTTCCAGAGCTGGGCACCCAGAGCCCTCGGGGGGTGCGGGGCTGAGCATGGGTCCAGCTGGTGGAGAGATCATCTACAGAGTCTGGAATCGCTTACCCAAGGGACGCAGCATCCCTCTTTCTGAAGCGCTGCCCCGGGACAATGATGAAGAAAGGTGGGAATTGTCAGCAGGCTTGTGGCTGCTGGCTGCAATGGAGGAGCTCCGACCCCAGGGCCAGGCTATCTCTCCCAGCATCAGCATCAGCATCAACCAAGCAAGGGGGCATTTCATTCGTGTGAAGCCCCAGTCAAATGCCTGTTCTCATTCTGCGCCTTTAAGCAGAGACTTCAGACACACCGCGTTAGTTCTTGGCACAAATCTCTCTAGCTAAGGTCCTGGCTACACTGGCAAGTTTCTGTGCAGTAAAGCAGCTTTCTGCGCTGTAACGCCCGAGGTTACACACTGCCAAGCCACTTAGTGCGCAGAAAGTTGGGGGGGGAGGGATAGCTCAGGGGTTTGAGCCTGCTAAACCCAGGGTTGTGAGTTCAATCCTTGAGGGGGCCATTTAAGGATCTGGGGCAAAAATCTGTTTGGGGATTGGTCCTGCTTTGAGCAGGGGGTTGGACTAGATGACCTCCTGAGGTCCCTTCCAACTCTGATATTCTATGAATTGTAGCGCTTTAAAAGAAAACACCCCAACAAGAGGTGTACAGCTTTCTGCGCCGGGGCTACAGTGCTGTGGTGCCAGTGTAGACACCATGGTCAATTACAGTGCTGCGATAGGCCTCTGGGAGGTGTCCCACAATGCCTGTTCTCAACTCTCTGGTCATTGGGTTGAACTCTACTGCCCTGCCCTCAGGTGACCAACCGTCATCCCCACCCCATAAATTCCTTTGGAATTTTGAAAGTCACCTTCCTGTTTGCTTTCCAGGTGATCATGCCTGCTCCACACACCAGGTGATCCTCCATCCAATGACGAGCTGCTGGACCTCATCAGCATTTGGGGAGAGGAGGCTGTCCAGTCCCAGCTGCGCTCCAGCTGTAGGAATTATGATCCTACGGACAGATTTCATGATGCATCCTAGAAAGGGCCATGATCAGGACACATTGCAATGCAGAGTCGAAGTGACAGAGCTGCGGAACACCTATCACAAGACGCGGGAGGCAAACCGCCGGTCCGGTGCTGCGCCCATCAGCTGCCGGTTCTACAAAGAGCTGGATGTGATACTCAGCAGAGCCTGCCCTCCCCTTCAGCCGCTGTTGCAAAACTTTTTCCCATGCTCCCCCCAGACACCACCAACACACTCAGTAGTCATTCTGCACTTGCTCAGCCTGTTGTTGTTCAGCCTGTTGTTGAGTCCTTGCTGCTGTCAAGTTGCCCTGTGTATGGCTTCATAAGCCACAGCATTAAGGGGTAGATGGGGTCTGTCAGGATCACAATGGGCATTTAGACTTCCCCTATGGTGATCTTCTGGTCCAGGAAGAAAGTCCCTGCTTGCAGCTTCCTGGACAGGCCATGCACTTTTCTGGACCAGCCAGCATTAATGTCTGTGAAACGCCCATGATGATCCACAAGTGCCTGGAGAACCATTGAGAAATACCCCTTGCGATTAATGTACTCGGTGGCTAGGTGGTCTGGTACCAGAATTGGAATGTGCCTGCCATCGATTGCCCCTCCGCAGTTAGGGAAGCCCATTTGTGCAAAACCATCCACAATGTCACACACATTTCCCAGAGTCATTGTCTTTCGGAGCAGGATGCGATTAATGGCCCTGCAGACTTCTGTCAACACGACTCCAACGGTCGACTTTCCCACTCCAAACTGGTTAGTGTCTGATCGGTAGCAGTCTGGAGTAGCCAGCTTCCACAGTGCAATCGCCATGCGCTTCTCCACTGGCAGGGCAGCTCTCATTCTCGTGTCCTTGCACCGCAGGGTTGCGGCGAGCTCATCACACAGTCCCATGAATGTGGCTTTCCTCATCTGAAAGTTCTGCAGCCACTGCTCATCATCCCAGACCTGCATCATGATGTGATCCCACAACTCAGTGCTTACTTCCCGAGCCCAAAAGCGGTGTTCCACTGTGGTCAGCACCTCCGTGAACGCCACAAGCAATCTTGTGTCGTAGCTAATATGTGTGGAGAGATCAACGTCGCACTCCTCTTGCCTTTGTAGTTTAAGTATTAACTCCACTGCCACTCATGACGTGTTGGTCAGAGCAAGCAGCATATTGGTCAGCAGTTCGGGATCCATTCCTTCAGCCCGAAGAAGCAGGGCACGCAGTACTCAAACCATTGAAAGATGGCGCCAAATGCGGACGGAAGCACAAGGGTTTCTGGGATGTGAAGCAATGCATCACGAGTCATTAAGACAGGACCCAACATGCCCCGCGACCCCCTCCGCCTTCCCACAACTCTTGGCAGCAGAAGAGAAAGAGGTGCTCTGTGGAATAGCTGCCCAGAATGCACCACTCTGAATACCACTGCAAGTGCCGCAAGTATGCACACACTATTGCGCGGGCAGCTGACAGTGTGAACACACAACAGCGGTTTCCCTTCAGCGCTCTCTGAGCGGCGCTGTAACTCTGCCAGTGTAGACATGCCCTTAGGTACTTCTATGGCCCCTGTCATTGCAGTGTCTAAGCACCTCACGGTCTGCGAAAGATTTGTCCTCACCCCCGTGCAGTCAGGCAGGGCTGTTATCCTGATTGTACAGATGGCGAGTTGAGGACTAGAGAGGCTGGGGTTTGATTTCAGTCAGTGGAAGTTAGGAGGATCTGGGTATGTCCGGGTACGGGTACATCTACAGAGCAACAAACAAACCTCCTGGCAGAGAGTCTCAGCTGCAGGGCTAGGCATAGCAGCGTAGCTATTTGGGCTCTGAAACCTGCCAAGGGGGAAGGGCCTCAGCCCAAGTGGGAACAGCTACGCTGCTATGCCTAGCCCTGTAGCCTGAGCCCTGGGAGCCCAAGTCAGTTGACCTGGGCATTGAGACTTGCTGCCACAGGTGGATTTTTTTGCAATGCAGATGTACCCTTCATTTCTGTCTACACTGCAATAGAACACCTGTGACTGGCCCAGGCAGCTGACTTGGGCTCAGGAGGCTATCAAATTGCAGTGTTGATGTTCAGGCTTGGGCTGGAGCCTGGGCTCTGGGACCCTCCCCACTCATGTGGTCTCAAGCCCATGGCTCTACACTGCAGTTTTATAGCCCTGCAGCCCAAGTCAGCTGGCCTGGGTGTTTTAGTGCAGTGTAGATGTATCCTTAGTGTCTTAAGATTGTAAAGAACAAAATGGTCAGAGACATGGATGATCAGAATTTGTTGGGGAAGAGTCAACACAGTTTTAGTAAAGGGAAATCATGCCTCACAAATTTACTAGAATTCTTTGAGGGGGTCAACAAGCATGTCAACAAGGGGGATCCAGTGGATACAGTGTATTTGGACTTTCAGAAAGACTTTGACAAGGTCCATCACCAGAGGCTTTTACACAAAGTAAGCTGTCATGGGATAAGAGGGAAGGTGCTCTCATGGACTGGTAACTGGTTAAAAGAGACAAAACAAAGGGTAGGAATAAATGGTCAGATTTCAGAATGGAGAGAGGTAAATAGTGGTGTCCCCTGGGGTCTGCACTGGGACCAGTCCTATTCAATATATTCATAAATGATCTGGAAAAAGGGGTAAACAGTGAGGTGGCAAGATCTGCAGATGATACAAAACTACTCAAGTCCAAGTCAGACTGTGAAGAACTACAAAAGGATCTCTCAAAACTGGGTGACTGGGCAACAAAATAGCAGATGAAATTCAATGTTCTTAAATGCAAAGTAATGCACATTGGAAAACATAATCCCAACTATACATATAAAATGATGGGGTCTAAATTAGCTGTTAGCACTCAAGAAAGAGATCTTGGAGTCATTTTGGATAGTTCTCTGAAAACATCCACTCAATGTGCAGTGGCAGTCAAAAAAATGAAAAGAATGTTGGGAATCATTAAGAAAGGAATAGATAATACAATAGAAAATCTCATATTGCCTCTTTATAAATCCATGGTACGCCCACATCTTGAATACTGCGTGCAGATGTGGTCGCCCCATCTCAAAAAATATATATTGGAATTGGAAAAAGTTCAGAAAAGGGCAACAAAAATTATTAGGGATATGGAACAGCGGCCGTATGAGGAGAGATTAATAAGACTGGGACTTTCAGCTTAGAAAAGAGACGACTAAGGGGGGATATGATGGAGGTCTATAAAATCATGACTGGTGTGAGAAAGTAAATACGGAAGTGTTATTTACTCCTTCTCATAACTCAAGAACTAGGGGCCACCAAATGAAATTATAGGCAGCAGGTTTAAATCAAACAAAAGGAAGTATTTTTTCACACAACGCACAGTCAGTTTGTGGAACTCTTTCCCAGAGGATGTTGTGAAGACCGAGACTATAACAGGGTTCAAAAAAGAACTAGCTAAATTCATGGCGGATAGGTCCATCAATGGCTATTAGCCAGGTGGGCAGGGATGGTGTTCCTAGCCTCTGTTTGCCAGAAGCTGGGAATGGGTGACAGGGGATGGATCATTTGATGATTCCCTGTTCTGTTCATTCCCCCTGGGGCACCTGGCATTGGCCACTGTTGGCAGACAGGACACTGGGCTGGATGGACCTTTGGTCTGACCCAGTGTGGCCGTTCTTATGTACAGGGATTGTCTGTGGCAGAGCAGGAACTTGAACCCAGGTCCCCCAAGCACTAGCAAGTGCCCTGACTACTGGACCAGGCAATGCATGTGCACCAGGTCCTAGGCAGGCTGTCCTCATCATGGCAACATCAGATCTGAGCCTGTGTCACATCTCCCCCTCCTGTAAATCCCAGACTACATCTGCAGCGGGCTTGACATCAGCTCTCTCCTGCTGCTACACTGGCACTTTCCAAACTGGTTTCCTATCAGCCTTTCTCACTGACGCCTTAATTCTGCAGAGCTCATAAAGCATGAATTTCATTTTAAGCGGTGCCTGTGTCCATTCAGCAAATCATTTAAGCACGACTTTAAGTCCAAATGACTTCAGTGGGACTTAAGCACATGCTTAATTGCTTTGCTAAATAGGGCGATTTGCTTTTTGCATTAGGCCCTAAAGTTCTGTGCAATGAAATGTTCTGTAACATTAAACATCACTTCCTCTATCAAAGTTGATGTTCATTCATAACACTCGCATGGGTGTACAATTAAATCATTATGTGTGTTTATTTATTTGTTCATATAACTTAAAAAAAAACCTGAGGGAAGTTCAAACCTGTATAACTGAATGAACATCGCCAACCTCCCTTCATACAACCACGAACATTAAATATACAGGAAGCCCTGAGTTCATTGTCATCATAGCAAATCCCAGAAGGACGAAGCCTCCTTGCAGATCTAGCATCATAAGCTGTTTCGCGGAGTCAGGACTCAGGAGGTGCTGGGGGGGAGAAGCGAGGGCGCAGCATACTCGGGAAAGGGGTGGAACTGGGCAGGGGCGGGACAGGGGTGAGAAGAAGCAGGACAGGAGTGGGGCCTTGGGGGAAGGGGTGGAGTAGGGGTGGGGCCCAGGCAGAGCCATGAGGAGCACCACCCAGCAGATTATAAACTCAGCGCCTATGTCTAGCATCCCCTGGATTGATCTCTAGCTAAAACCTTGAGTTCTTCAAGATGCATGTATTCCACAGTTTGTTACGCATGCGCACCATGCTCCCAGAGTCGGAGAATTTTGAAAGTAGTGTCCATTGATACGCGTGTGCCCTGGCTCACCTTGTGCGCCCGACTGAGGCGATGAGGGGCTTGGGGGCAGACTGGCCACCTCTTCAGTTCCTTCTCACCTCTGCATGAACCTTCAGTATCCTCATCTCAGATGTAGTTCTAAATAAATAGTTGTACATAGTTTTATTCTTAAATAACCTATAGATTAGTAGTTTTACTCATTTTAAATAGTTTTAGCGTAGAATCAGATTACAAGGATTCTCACCCCCCAGCCTTCCTTGTAGGCTTACTATGCCCAGAACGCCGAGATTCAAACTCTGCACCCCCTTCTTGGTCAGCAATGACCGTCAACGCTGCCTCTATTTCCTGGGAGAAGCTCACATTGTGACTTGGTGCGGTATTTGCCAGTCCTTCCCCAGCCATACCCGAGAAGAGTGGGCACTTCACCTCCACAAGTATCTCATGGAGATGGCTATGAGACACCAATCGGACCCAGGCTGGGGAATCTGCCCCCGCTTTACCCCAGACATTGGCCTAAATCAGCAAGGAGCATGCCTCTTCCTGTGAAGTTGAGCTCCAGTGCTGGAGAATCCACCCCCACAAACCATAGGGTGGGGCCTACTCAGGAAGTTAGGAAGCTCTTTCATAAGCATTGGGCTCTAAATCCACTTTAAAAAAAACGGACGTCCCATCCACCAGCTCTGCCTGTGATGACTTAATATGTCCTAAGTTTCTTAGGCAGGAGAAGAAAGCCCAGAAACACTGGGCTCCACCAGCTCCAGACTGTGCTACCTTTAAATCTGCTATTGTGTGTCCAGGGAGGTTGAAGTGTTCTCCCACAGATTTTTGTATATTGCCATTCCTAATATCTGACTTGTGTCCATTTATCCTTTTACGTAGGGATTGTCCAGTTTGGCCAATGTACATAGCAGAGGGGCATTGCTGGCACATGATGGCGTATATAACATTGGTGGAAGTGCAGGTGAATGAACCGGTGATGTTGTAGCTGATCTGGTTAGGTCCAGTGATGGTGTTGCTGGTGTAGATATGTGGGCAGAGTTGGCATCGAGGTTTGTTGCATGGACTGGTTCCTGAGTTAGAGTTGTTATGGTGCGTTGTGTGGTTGCTGGTGAGAATATGGAACGCCCTTTCAGGTAGTTGAAGGCTGCTATCAAATCCCCCCTCACTCTAAGATTCTCATCCACTGTAATCCCCAGGTCCTTTTCTGCAGAACTGCTGCTTAGCCGTCGGTCCCCAGCCTGTAGCAGTGCCTGGGATTCTTCATTCCTAAGTGCAGGACTCTGCACTTGTCCTTGTTGAACCTGATCACATTTCTTTTGGCCCAATCCTCTAATTTGTCTAGGTCACTCTGTATCCGATCCCTACCCTCCAGCGTATCTACCACTCCTCCCATTTTAGTGTCATCTGCAAACTTGCTGAGAGTGCAATTCATTCCATCATCCAGATCATTAATGAAGATATTAAACCAAACTGGCCCCAGAACTGACCCTTGGGGCACTCCACTTGA
Organism: Chrysemys picta bellii; assembly: GCF_011386835.1. Taxonomy (NCBI): domain Eukaryota; kingdom Metazoa; phylum Chordata; order Testudines; family Emydidae; genus Chrysemys; species Chrysemys picta. The sequence continues at coordinate 1,241,801 of NC_088808.1, forward strand.
TACTGGATGCCAACTAGACATTGAGACGGTGATCACTATCCAATATACCCAGCTGTCTATCCACCTTATAGTCCATTCAGCCAATCCATGCTTTTTTAACTTGCTGGCAAGAATACTGTGGGAGATCGTATCAAAAGCTTTACTAAAGTCAAGGTATATCACGTCCACTGCTTTCTCCATATCCATAGAGCCAGTTATCTCATCACAGAAGGCAATTAGGTTAGTCAGGCATGACTTGCCCTTGGTGAATCCATGTTGACTGTTCCTGATCACCTTCCTCTCCTCCAAGTGCTTCAAAATGGATTCCTTGAGTACCTGCTCCATGATTTTGCCAGGGACTGAAGTGAGGCTGACCGGTCTGTAGTTCCCTGGGTTCTCTTTCTTCCCTTTTTAAAATATGGGCACTATATTTGCCCTTTTCCAATCATCCGGGACCTCCCCCAATTGCCACAAGTTTTCAAAGATAATGGCCAATGGCTCTGCAATCACATCAGCCAACTCACTCAGCACCTTGGATGCATTAGATCTGGACCCATGAACTTGTGCACGTCCAGCTTTTCTAAATAGTCCTTAACCTGTTCTTTCACTACTGAGGGCTGCTCACCTTCTCCCCATACTGTGTTGCCCAGTGCAGCAGGCTGGGAGCTGACCTTGTCTGTGACATAATCTGTCACTATGTTGCCTCCCTCATTCAGTAAGGGTCCCTAACCACCTTCTTGTTGCTAACATACCTGTAGAAACCCTTCTTGTTACCCTTCACATCCCTTGCTAGCTGCAACTTCAATTGTGCCTTGGCCTTTCTGATTACATCCCTGCATGCTCTAGCACAGGGGTCGGCAACCAATGGCACGCGTGCCAAAGATGGCACGTGAGCCGATTTTTAATGGCACACTGCTGCCTGCCCGAGTCCCGAGGACACGCAGCCAGTGAGGGGCAGAGCCTGCGCCGCCCCAGAGAGGAGCCGCCTCAGCGGCCTGCCCGTGGGCTCCCGCGTCCCCTCACCCGGCGAGGAGCCCTGCCCAGGGGCGCAGAGGGGCCCACTCACCTGGGCCACCTTGGTATAGCTGACCATGGTGGATTGGCGGCACACCTGGGGAGCGGGTTCGTTGCCGGACCTGGTCCTGACTCCCGGCGGCAGTAAGCTGGGGCGGTGGAGGCGGGAGAGGCCGATGGTGGCAGCAGCAGCGCTGGCTGCTGAGCGTCCCCAGAAGGAGGCGCCCGGGCGCGGCCATGGATTGGTACTTGCTGGGAGGAGCAGAGAGCCCCGCGGCCCGGCGGCGCTGAGCGCTGAGCAGGTGCAGGCGAGCGGGAATCGATGGTGGCCAGAGAGCCCTGGGGAGAGGAGCTCACATACTGCAGGGTCATGCGCTGCCCGGAGCGGCTCCTCCAGACACAGCCAGAGGGGACTCTCTCACCGGGTGGCGCTAGTTGCGCTCGTGCGGTGTGCCGCGGGGCCCCGAGTGGGTGAGCCAGCTGGGGGCCGCAGGAGTGGGGGGAGCCCTCTGCCCTGATCCTGATTGAGAGGAAAGTGATCAGGAACAGTCAGCATGGATTCACGAAGGGGAAGTCGTGCCTGACTAACCTAATTGCCTTCTATGATGAGATAACTGGCTCTGTGGATGAGGGAAAAGCAGTGGATGTGTTATTCCTGGACTTTAGCAAAGCTTTTGATACGGTCTCCCACAGTATTCTTGCCGCCAAGTTAAAGAAGTATGGGCTGGATGAATGGACTGTAAGGTGCATAGAAAGCTGGCTAGATCGTCGGGCTCAACGGGTAGTGATCAATGGCTCCATGTCTAGTTGGCAGCCGGTTTCAAGTGGAGTGCCCCAAGGGTCGGTCCTGGGGCCGGTTTTGTTTAATATCTTTATTAATGATCTGGAGGATGGTGTGGACTGCACTCTCAGCAAGTTTGCAGATGACACTAAACTAGGAGGAATGGTAGATACACTAGAGTGTAGGGATCGGATACAGAGGGATCTAGACAAATTAGAGGATTGGGCCAAAAGGAATCTGATGAAGTTCAACAAGGACAAGTGCAGAGTCCTGCACTTAGGACGGAAGAATCCCATGCACTGCTACAGACTAGGGACCGAATGGCTAGGTAGCAGTTCTGCAGAAAAGGACCTAGGGGTCACAGTGGACGAGAAGCTGGATATGAGTCAACAGTGTGCTCTTGTTGCCAAGAAGGCTAACGACATTTTGGGCTGTATAAGTAGGGGCATTGCCAGCAGATCAAGGAACGTGATTGTTCCCTTTTATTCGACATTGGTGAGGCCTCATCTGGAATACTGTGTTCAGTTTTGGGCCCCACACTACAAGAAGGATGTGGAAAAATTGGAAAGAGTCCAACGGAGGGCAACAAAAATGATTAGGGGTCTGGAGCACATGACTTATGAGGAGAGGTTGAGGGAACTGGGATTGTTTAGTCTGCAGAAGAGAAGAATGAGGGGGGATTTGATAGCAGCCTTCAACTACCTGAAGGGGGGTTCCAAAGAGGATGGAGCTCGGCTGTTCTCAGTGGTGGCAGATGACAGAACAAGGAGCAATGGTCTCAAGTTGCAGTGGGGGAGGTCCAGGTTGGATATTAGGAAACACTATTTCACTAGGAGGGTGGTGAAGCACTGGAATGCGTTACCTAGGGAGGTGGTGGAGTCTCCTTCCTTGGAGGTTTTTAAGGCCCGGCTTGACAAAGCCCTGGCTGGGATGATTTAGTTGGGAATTGGTCCTGCTTTAAGCAGGGGTTGGACTAGATGACCTCTTGAGGTCCCTTCCAACCCTGATATTCTATGATTCTATGATCTCTGACCCCCCTCACACACATCCAGCCCTCTTCCCTGAGCCCTGACCTCCCTCACACACACCCAGCCTTCTGCCCTGAGCCATGACCCCCCTCACACACACCCAGCCCTCTGCCCTGACATCCCCCACACCCAACCCTCTGTCCTGAGCCCCGCAGCCCTGCACGCCCCCCAGACCCCTGCCTTGAGCCCTGTACCCACCTCACACACACCCAGCCCTCTGCTTGACTCCTTCACACACACCCCCCACGACCTCAGCCCTGACTCTGGCACCCCCACACATACCCAGTCCCCCCTGCCCTGACACCTACACCCCCTCACATGCCCCCAGCCCTCTGCCCCGACTCTTGCACCCCCCCACATCCTGGCTCTTGCACCCACATTCCCAGCACCCCGACACCTCATGCACCCCTCACATCCTGGCTCTTGCACCCCCCGCATCCCCACCCCCACCCTGAGCACCAAACGGGAGCTCCTGCACCCCCACACACACATTCCCACCTGCATCCCTCGCACCAAATGGGAGCTGCCCAGGTTAGTGCCCCACACCCAAATCTCCTGCCCCAACCCTGAGACCCCTCCCTCATTCTAGTTCCTGGCCAGACCCTTCACCCCCAGCCCTGTGCTCAGTGCACTCCCACCCGCAGAGAGAGGAAGAGAATGGGCCAGAACCAGGGAGAAGGTAGGTACCCACTGAATGTGGGCAGGGCCAGGACCCCAGACCGGCAGCGGGCTGAGCGGGTCCGGCAGCCGGCATCCCGGCTGGCAGGAGCCGGCGGATGGAACCCCTGAGCGGCAGTGGGCTGTGGGGTCCCGGCCACCGGCCCCGTACAGCCCGCTGCTGGTCTGCGGTTCTGGCTGCTGGACCCTTGCCAGCCGGGGTCCCGGCCGCAGGCCCCACTCAGCCCTCTGCCGGCCTAGGTGAACAGAACCCCAGACCAGCAGCGGGCTGAGTGGGCCGGTGGCGTAAGATCAACATTTTAATTTAATTTTAAATTAAGCTTCTTAAACATTTTGAAAACCTTGTTTATTTTACAATACAACAATAGTTTAGTTATATAATATATAGACTTATAGAGAGAGACCTTCTAAAAAACATCAAAATGTATTACCGGCAAGCGAAACTTAAATCAGAGTGAATAAATGAAGACTCAGCACACCACTTCTGAAAGGTTGCCGACCCCTGCTCTAGCAATATCTTTATACTCCTCCCTAGTCATCTGTCCAAATTTCCACTTCTTGTAAGCTTCATTTTGAGTTTAAGCTTACCGAAGATTTCACTGTTAAGCCAAGCTGGTCACCTGCCATATTTGCTATTCTTTCTGCACTTTGGGATCGTTTGTTCCTGTGCTTTCAATAAGGCTTCTTTAAAATACAGCCAGCTCTCCTGAACTCCTTGCCCCCTCATATTAGCCACCCAGGAGATCCTGCCCATCAGTTCCCTAAAGGACTCAAAGTCCGGTTTTCTCAAGTCCAGGGTCCGTATTTTGCTACTCTCCTTTCTTCCTTTTGTCAGGATCCTAAACTCAACCATCTCATGGCCTCTGCTGCCTAGGTTGCCACCCACTTCTACTTCCCCTACCAATTCTTCCCTGTTTGTAAGCAGCAGGTCAAGCGGAGCATGGTCCCTAGTCAGTTTCTCCAGCACTGTACCAGGAAGTTGTCCCCAACACCCTCCAAAAACTTCCTGGATTGTCTGTGCATTGTTATATTGCTCTCCCAGCAGATGTAAAGATTGAAGTCCCCCATTAGAACCAGGGCTTGTGATCAGGAAACTTCAGTTAGTTGTCCGAAGAAAGCCTCGATTGCTTCATCTTCTGATCTGGTGGTCTATAGCACACGCCCACCATGACATCACCCTTGTTTCTCTCACATCTAAACTTAACCCAAAGACTTATAACAGGCTTTTCTCCAGTTTCAAATGGGAGCTCTGAGCAATCATACCACTCTCTTACATACAATGCAACTCCTCCACCTTTCTTCCCATACCTGTCCTTCCTGAACAGTTTATACCCATCCATGAGAAGTGCTCCAGTCATGTGAACTGCCCCACCAAGTTTCTGTTATTCTGTCATCGTTCCTTGATTGTGCCAGGACTTTGAATTCTTCCTGCTTGTTTCCCTGGCTTCTTGCGTTCATGTATGTGCACCTAAGATAACTAGCTGATTGCCCTACTTTCTCAGTATGAATCAGGAGGCCTCCCGTTTTGTAATCTCCTCCTTGTGTTTCCTCCCGGTATTCTACTCCCCGGTATCCTACTTACCTCTGGGCTTAGGTCACCATCCCCTGGCAAACCTAGTTTAAAGCCCTCCTCACTAGGTTAGCAAGCCTGCCTGCGAAGATGCTCTTCCCTCTCTTCATTAGGTGGATCCCATCTCCTAGCAGTCCTTCTTCCCGGAACAACATCCCATGATTGAAGAATCCAAAGCCTTCTCTCCGACACCACCTGCGTAACCATGCTTTCACCGCCACAATTCGATGGTCCCTACCTGAGCCTTTTCCTTCAACAGGGAGGATGGACAAGAACACGACTTGCGCCTCAATCAGCCACGTAGTCTGCAGTGACCCACTCAAGGTCATTCCTGGAAGTATCATTGGTGCCCATGTGGAGAAGTAGGAAAGGGTAGCGGTCCGAGGTCTTGATCAGTCTTGGCAGACGCTCTGTCACATCCTGGTTTCTAGCTTCAGGCAAGCAGCACACTTCTCGAGTCTCCAGGTCTGGTCGGCAGATGGATGACTCCATCTCCCTTAGGAGGGAGTCCCTGACCACTACCACCCGTCTCCTCCTCTTGGGAGTAGTGGTCATGGAACTCCCATCCCTAGGACAATGCATCCCAGGCTTTCCGGCTGATGGGGTATCTCCTTCTGATACCTTCCCTCAGAGGGCTCTTCCAAATCCTTCTCCGCAGCAGTATCTGTGCAGAGAGCTTTTGCACCTCTATCTGGACTAGGGGTACATGAATTCTTCTCTTTCTTTTTCTGGAGGTCATATGCTGAAAATATTCTTCCCCGCTCTGCACTGCACTCTTTGATTCTTCAGCACGTTTTGCTTCCAGAACCAAACACTGACGTCTATCACTAGTGACCATGCTCTATTAAAGTCAATGAGAGCATTGCCATTGCTTTCAGTGAGTGAAGGATCATGCCCCAAGCATGCAAATCCCTGAAGAAGTCATTTTGCTGTGGGTAACAGGTCAGCTACTAGTGGGAATCCTGGGGTTCCAGCACCTCTCTGGTGGGGATCTGTGCATGCCACTGATACGTTGCATAGTGTGGCATAGATCGCACCAGGCTGGGGTCGAGTGGCCCATGGCTGAGTAACGGGGGTGCTGCAGGTCAGGGGAATGGCTTAGCGGAGCGGTGGGGGGCTCAGCAGTAGAGCTGCTGGAGCACTGCAGTGCAGGACTGTCGGCCCGCAGCGGAGTGCTCACGGCCTGCATACCTGCTCTGGGCTGGCACTAGTGCAGCCTCACCGTCAGGCCCACAACATTCACACAACGCATTGCATGAAAACCAAAGTAACAGAACTAGCCACCTGCCAGGGGCTGGGCTTGAGTTCCCCCCAAGAGGTGGGGGCCAAGAGTGCACTGGACCAGCTGTGGGACAAGCTGTTAGTGGCATTGCAGTGTCTGAGGAGCTGGCTGGCCAGGTAGGGGGCGGGATGGCAGGCTCACTGCTTGGAGTCAGATGATGATGGGCAGGGGTGATCATTGGTCTCCAATTAAGGGCCACTCTGAGCCCTGGCCAGAAAAGAGACCAGCTGAGATGTTTGTTGAGCTGGGAAGAGCCATTGGCAGAGCAAGCAGGGGCTAATTTCCTTAGAAGGGGAGAAATTAAACTCAGTTTAGTACAGGCAATGCATGGGCAATGGTTCTCCTATGCATCCAGGACTGAGCGTCACCTGGATACCCCCTGCCAGCCTCCTGCCTGAGGGAGACCTGCGTGCGATAGCTGGACCTTAGCTCCCTCACACCACCAGCCTTTCAGCCATGCCAGCGCCCTCTTGCGAGCTGTGCCAGCCTGGCTTTGCCTCGCAGATTAACAATAGCTGCACTGCAGCCCCCGCGATGCAGCCTCCTGTCTGCTATAAGGTTCCTTTTACCGCCAAGTGGCTTCAACAGCTTGCAGTTGTCTGGTTTTACACAGACTGTGCTGGGGTGGGGACGAGGTAGACAAGTGAACCTTGCATTACATCAGCAGGAAGAGGTGAGCAGCCCACGGCATACGGGAGACGTGGGTCCCGGTAATCTCTGCGCAATACTGTGACTATCTTGAACACTCTGATGGGAACCTGGCTCTGACCATCGGCTCCGATTTCTGACTGTGGCCCTGACCCTTGGTTCTATTCCTGGCTACTGACACCTGCTCCCACCACTAGGTATGGCCACCCATGTCCTGGTCTCTGACACACCACTGCCCTTAGGCAAAGCTTTGCCACCTGGGCTGGTCTTGGTGAAACCCAGCGAGGACTCCCTTGGTCGCTGAGTGTAGATGAGCTCAGTGGGTGGTGGGCTCAGGTGGTCTGAGCAGATCTTCTCTGGGTGGGATGTCTGGTGTGGGTTTCCATAGCTGCTGGAAGTGGAGACACCAGAACACTTCACAAAGATTGAAGGGTTGGAAACCTCGAGCAACGTCTGTGCATTCCCAGTCCCCTGAGCCCCGCTCTCTACAGCTGTGCCTGCCCTAGAACAAAGGTGTGTTCTTCACCCAAGCCAACCAGCCAGCATGAGGACCAGTCCAAGGCTAGACAAGGCAGCTGCTGACTGTGAAAACTGCCAGTCATCTTCCCTAGTCCTGTTGCTGGTGCTGGCTTGTGCCACGTGCTGAACACGCAGGGAGACAGTCTCAGATGCCTGCTGCCCTCCCCCCACGTGATGTAACAGGTGCTGGGGTAAGGCTAATCCCAGCTCTGCCTCTTCCCTGCTCTGTACAAACCAGCCCCAGGAGCCAGTTATTAGTGTCATGGCTTTCTAACAGCTTGCAAAGTGAACGTGCTTTTGAAGGTCCTAGCTGATGTGTCCTCCCCCATCTCCTGTTCTCACTCTCCAATTATAGTCATTACAGTGATGCCTTTGTTTTCATCCCTTTGCAGAGAAGCAACATAATACAGCACGCTGCTGAGCGCACGGCCAGAGGGAGGGTTCCCATACCCCGGACTGAAACTGCCAGGGCTCGTGGCTCTGACATGCATGTGTTGGGAGCCTACGCAGGGTGGAGGGGGAGGCACTGTCTTGCCAGCATGTGACTCTTTGCATATGTGCAGGAGGAAGTGGGAGAGGGGTGGATATGCCTCCCCATCACTTCCCTGGAGCTCAAGCTTTCTTGGAGTCATGATACACGAACCATTTCTAGACAGGCTCTGAGGCAGGTCTCCTGAGTGACGGCCAGCCCCTTGCACCTGCACTAGGTTTGATCACCTGCCAGGCTCGGCCACATGTCAGCTGCAACTTTAGCCTCTTTATGGCCAAATGCTTTCGGCTGCTTTAAAATGAGTCTATATTGCAGCTGTGCGCCAGTCCACTGGGTAATTCTGTCGGCGGCGTGTGAGGGTGCCTGGCACTGGAAGGCCTGAGCAGCATGTGATAATACTTCAGAGCAGAGTGTCCCACCAAAATGATCCCTGGGTGCACTGGCACCTTAAGTGAAGATGGCATTTGGCACCACTTCTCCCCTAATCATCCCCAGTACCTTCCTACCATTACTCACCCACCTTCGCAAGTCACCTGCTCTGCTCTCTATCTCCTCCTTCTTCAGGTTCTGCTTCTGCCTTTCGTGGTAGAAGAGACCTTTGCACTGGATACTACAGTGCTTCACATGCAATACCATCTGCATCACCTGATGCAGAGGATTCTGAGAAGCAGAGGTGCTCACAGCCCATTAGCAGAGCACAGAAAGGCTTCTCAGGCCAGCTGGCAGTCACTCCCCACCTAGAGAAGAGCAGGCTCAGGATAGGCATGGTGGAAGGTCCTTGCCAAGAGGAAGGTTACTAGTGACGTTCCTGAGGGATCGGTCTTGGACCAAACTTATTTAACATTTTTGTTAATGACCTTGGCACAAACAGAGGGAGTGTGCTAATAACATTTGTGGATGACACACAGTTGGGAGGTATTGCTAATACAGGAGGAGGACCAGAATATCATACAAGAAAATCTGGATGACCTTGAAAACTGGATTAACAGAAATGGGATGAAATTTAATAGTGCAAAGTGCAAGGTCATGAATTTAGGGACTAACAAGAATTTTTGCTATCAGCTGGAGACTTATCAGTTGGAAGCGACAGAGGAGGAGAAAGACCTGGGTGTATTGGCTGATCACAGGACAGTTATGAACTGCCAACATGATGTGGCCGTGAAAAAGGCTAGTGCGGTGCTAGGATGCATCAGGTGAGGTATTTCCAGTATAGACAGTGCAGTATTAATACCATTATACAAGGCCCTGCTGAGACCTCATCTGGAATACTACAGTTCCGGTCTCCCATCTTTAAGAAAGATGAATTCCAACTGGAACAGGTGCAGAGAAGGGCTACTAGGGTGATCTGAGGAATAAAATTTTTTTCTAACCATCAGAGGAGTGAAGTTCTGGAACAGTCTTCCAAGGAGAGAAGTGGGGGACAAAAAAACCTAACTGGCTTCAAGACTGAGCTTGATAAATTTATGAAGGGGATGGTATGATGGGACTGCCTACAATGGCAAGTAGCTGATCTGCAACTACTAGTAAGCAAATATCTCTAATGCCCGGAGATGGGACACTAGATGGGGAGGGCTCTGAGTTACCACAGAGAATTCTTTCCCAGTTGTCTAGCTGGTGGGTCTCGCCCACATGCTCAGGGTATAACTGATGGCCATATTTGGGATGAGAAGAAATTTTCCCCAGGTCAGATTGGCAGAGACCCTAGGGGTTTTTCACCTTTCTCTGCAGCATGGGGCACGGGTCACTTGCAGATTTAAACTAGTGTAACTGGTGGGTTCTATGTAACTTGAAGTCTTTAAACCATGATTGAGGACTTCAGCGACTCAGCCAGATGTTATGGGTCAGTTACAGGAGTGGGTGGGTGAAATTCTGTGGCCTGCACTGAGCGGAGGGTCAGACAGATGATCATGATGGTCCCTTCTGGCCCTAAAGTCTGAGTGTCCCCACCAACCCCTTTAGGTGTGTGTGGAGGTGCCATTGGCAGCATCCTGCTTCGCTTGTGCCTTAGGCCCTCTCTGCCTGGCAATGGGAATTGTCCCAGGCTGTTCCTTGGAGACAGTCCGAGTCAGAGTGTCAGCACAAGGAGTTTAGATAAGAGCGGCTCTGTGCAGCTGGCACTGACAATGTGGGAGCACAGAGGCTGTGCTGTTTTGGAGTGCACCGAGCTCGCACTGCTGGGCAGGTGAGCAGCTCTGCGAAGGTTGTTTCTGGGAATGTGGAGTCCAGCATGGACACACTCTGTTTGGATACTGTTCAGTGACAACAAACTGCAGCAGACCAGGAAAACCTCCCTGCTGTGGCTGCTCCTGGGCTCCCAGGCCCCACTCTGAGAACAGAGCTGCCTGTGAGGCTGAGATCCTTGCATGGAAGCAGCCATATAAATGCAAACTCTCAGACTAAATTATTGTTCCCCTCTTTAATGCTGGGGCTAGTTCCATGAGCTGCTTGCCAGGCCTCTCTCAACAATAACAAGATTCCTGGTAGCGCTGGTGCTTGTGTCATTTGAAAGCTGTTCAGTGACGGGTGAACCCCCACAGCAGCAGAGGTCTGGCATGTCTGTTTATTCACAGCATTTTGGGCTGCAAAGCTTTCACAAACAGACTCATTTCCAGTCTTTCCTAGCTAGGACAGGGCTGGAAGGAGCCTGAGACCAGCTTCTGTCTCGGACACACATTACTGCTAGTGAGGAGCTGTGGGGAGAAGCACAGTGATGCACAAAAATAATGGTGCAAGGCACTGCTCTCCTGACTGTATCGAGCCCTGTCCAGTGCAAGGAGCGACCATGAGGATCGGTTCCTATTTTCCTCAAACTCCTGCCCTTGGTCCTGGCTCAGACAAGACAAGCAGTTGAGTTGTCATCACAACCCCCTTTCTCTTTGCTCAGGGTTATTGCTAAAAATGGCAAGCTTTTAACTAAGAGCAGTGCTGCTGAGCTTTCAGCAGGATGGCCTGGCAAGGCGCTCGGCCCCAGAGAATATAGTGGGGGAGAGGGAAAGCAAGCAGCAAAGAGCTATTATCCGTGCTGACCCACGTTTGATAACTCCAGGGGGAAAGTCACCTCATTTCTCAGATGCAGGCAGCTGGCTGGGTGCACGGCTGGGCCCCAGGTTGGGTCTCAGCCAGCTGGCTGGGCAGCAGGAGGTGCCATGTGAGAGGGCTTGCTGAATGGATTTAAAGGGTTGCAAGGGTGATTGGATGAGGTATTAATCTGCAAAAGGAGGAAGGTGTCTTAGGGAATTCACCTTAGGGCTTGGGGATCTGCCAGTCTCTGCTGGGGATTTCGAAGATCTGGGGGGAGAGGGAGGGCGGGAGAGTTCTGTAGCTAAACAGGGTGAGACTCTGGAGTCAAGAATCCACAGGGCCCTCTCCAAGGGAAAATAACTCTTCACCCTTGAAGCTGTCAGTGCAGCCTTGCAGTAGCTCATCCTGGGAGGCTCTCTGGCAGTGGGGCCATGTGCCTGGTCATGATTCACTCCTGCACCTGGGTAGTGTCCCCTGACTCCCTCTCTCCAGGAGCAATCAGAATCATAGAATCATAGGACTGGAAGTGACCTCAAGAGGTCATCTAGTCCAGTCCCCTGCACTCAAGGCTGGACTAAGTATTATCTAGACCATCCCTGACAGATATTTGTCTAACTTGCTCTTAAAAATCCCCAATGATTGAGATTCCACAACCTCCTTAGGCAATTCATTCCAGTTCTTAACTACCCTGAAAGTTAGGAAGTTTTTCCTAATGTCCAACCTAAACCGCCCTTGCTACAATTTAAGCCCATTGCTTCTTGTCCTATCCTCACAGGTTAAGAAGAACAATTTTTCTCCCCCCTCCTTGTAACAACCTTTTATGTACTTGAAAACTGTCATCATGTCCCCTCTCAGTCTTCTCTTCTCCAGACTAAACAAACCCAGTTTTTTTCAATCTTCCCTCATAGATCATGTTTTCTAGACCTTTAATCATTCTTGTTGCTCTTCTCTGGATGTTCACCAATTTGTCCATATTTTTCCTGAAATGTGGCACCCAGAACTGGACACAATAATCCAGCTGAGGCCTAATCAGCATGGAGTAGAGCAGAAGAATTACTTCTCATGTCTTGCTAATACATCCAAGAATGATGTTCGCTTTTTTTGCAACACTGTTACACGGTTGACTCATATTTAGCTTGTGATCCACTATGACACTCAGATCCCTTTCTGCAATACTCCTTCCTAAGCAGTCATTTCCCATTTCGTATGTGTGCTACTGATTGTTCCTTCCTAAGTGGAGTACTTTGCATTTGTCCTTATTGAATTTCATCCTATTTACTTCAGACCATTTCTCCAATTTGTCCAGATCATTTTGAATTATAATCCTATCCTCCAAAGCACTTGCAACACCTCCAAGCTTGAATATCATCCACAAACTTTATAAATGTACTCTCTATGCCATTATCTAAATCGTTGATGAAGATATTGAACAGAACCAGACCCAGAACTGATCTCTGCAGGACCCCACTGGTTACTCCCTTCCATCTTGACTGTGAACCACTGATAACTACTCCCTGGGAATGGTTTTCCAACCAGTTTTGCACCCTTATAGTAGCTCCACCTAGGTTGCATTTCCCTAGTTTGTTTACAAGAAGGTCATGCGAGACAGTAACAAAAGCTTTACTAAAGTCAAGATATAACACACCTACCGCTTCCCCCCATCCACAAGGCTTGTTACCCTGTCAAAGAAAGCTATCAGGTCGGTTTGTCACAATTTGTTCTTGACAAATCCATGCTGACTGTTACTTATCACCTTAGTATCTTCTAGATGTTTGCAAATTGATTGCTTGATTATTTGCTCCATTATCTTTCCGAGTACAGAAGTTAAGCTAACTCATCTGTAATTCCCTGGGTTGTCCTTATTTCCCTTTTTATAGATTGGCACTAGATTTGCCCTTTTCCAGTCTTCTGGGTATTCCGTGGGGCTCTCCTCCTGCCAGGCTCCTGTTACACCTGTTGCCCCACCCCCCACATTTTAGATTTGTCTCCCATATTCAGTTCATCCCAGTTTTTTTGGCTCCGACCCTCTTCAGGGGAAGTAGCTTCTGGGTGGGGCCTGCTTCCTGCAGCTGGGGGGTCAAAGAAGCCAGAGCCTCCAGCCATCATGGAATTGAGCTGAAGATCAAAGACACAGCTCAACACACAAGGTTATTTTCTACAAAGAATCCTGGCCCTGAGGGACCCCAGCTCTGTTACCGAAGGGGAGGTACTACATGGCAACCTTTAAGGGGTGGAGGCTGAACTCCTTACCTCGTGGAGGACAGTGACAAAACTCCCAGTGACTTACTGGGGCCAGGATTTCATCTGCAGAACGTGCAGCATGAGTCGCTGTCCCTGGCAGACAGCTACCCGCCACACAACCATGGGAAGGCTTTCACACCATACAAATTGCTCAGGCTCCAAGACCTGCCTGCAATTCCCTCCTCCGGTTACAGATAAACACCTTGTCCAAAGAGCTAAACTCCCTTTAAATGCACCGCAGCAGGTCCCGTGAATCACACCCGTCTCCACGCTTTGCTAGCTGGAGGAGTCTGCATGGAAATGGCCTGCTGATTTGGCAGTGCTCTCAGCAGGCTGCCCTAGGAAGGCACCCATGATTAGGAATTCCAAATGTGACGTGCGCTATAGAAGAGAGGGTTTGATGGTACCTGTTCCTCAAGTGCATCCTGCTGCAGGATCTCAAATTGCTCTATCAGCATTAATGAATTAGAGCTCTCAACCTGCCTGGGAGGTGGGTATTTGTTATTATCCCCAAATACAAACGGGGAAACTGAGGCATGGAAGTGACTCTCCTGAGGTTGTCCAGAGTGAGAGATCAAGCTAGAACCCATCTTTCTTGACTCCCAGCCATTCCCCTGCCCTAATGAGTATTACCACCCTGGCTTCATGAAAGCATCACATAACCCCTTTGTCCTGAGCGAATTCTTGCAGAGCATGGCCCTCAGGCCATACCATACCAATGGCTGCTGGGGGGAAGATCCCGTAAGTAACAGGGGAAAGGCTGATAAATGCTTTAGCTGCTGAGTCACTTTGAGCCTGCTCATTCTCAACTCCATTTGGCCTCCAGGAGAGTTGACAGCGCCTAGCACCGGCTCACATCCATGGTGAATACAGGGTCTTCTGTCTAGGCCCTTCTGCAGGGGAGGGGATAGCACAGCCATGCACCTCCAGATCTTTCTAGTGGGAGACAACGGGTTCTCACAGTGGTCACAGCACAGTTCATCTACTGAACGTCCGGTCATGTGTGAAGGGAGCCCTCTGAGATAACAGGGGCATCTGGTGATGCACAGCCCTTTGCGCTCATGCGAAGCAGGCACATTTAGCAAGGACAAAATGGAACAGTGGCCTAGAGATGCAGGTGCCTGCTAGGATCTGCCGCTTCATTTTGCTAAACTAGGTCATGCCATGAACTTGAAGGATGTGTCTGGTCCAGCTAAAAATGCAGGCTCAGCATAAAGTTTTTATATAGCAGTTGCTGAGAGTTGCTGGCACTGCTCTGCCAGGGACTGAGGTTGGATTACTGGGCTTGTGCCACCCCAGCTGGCAGGTAGCTAGGAGTGCTGCAGAGGTGCTGTGATCAGCCTCTGGGAGAAACAGGAACCACTCACTGCTCAACAGTGACCCGTTCGGGCACCCCAACTGCGGACTGTTGGGCCAAACTGGGGGCCACACAAAAGTCCCCTGGGGAACTAGATTGAGACCTTCCAGATTCATTTCACTTTGTGACCAAGCCAGGGCAAGCAGGTAATAGACTAGCGCATTGCTTGCCCTCCCTTACAGACCCCATCCTGGCCAGCTGCCTCAAGACGTCTTCCGTACTCCCTGCTTTAATCCCCAGGGTGATCTCCTTGGCAAAGAGTAATTACCTGTGCCCCAGGGTGGCATTTCGGCTGGTGTTCTGCTGAGGGGCACTGAGACGGGAGGTGCCATTTCTGTTTGCTGTCATCTCTTTTATTTGTTTTGTAATTTGATTATTTTAGGAAACTGGAAACCTGCATTTGAAACAGGGAGGAAGGGGTTAACGTTTGCCCTCAGTGGGCTGACTGGTATGCAGAGCTGTAACGAAAAGTGACAGCTGGAGCTTTTAGTCTTTCATGGTTTATGGATGAATTTTCCAAAGTGGCCGGAGCCCATCCCGCAACCCCTTTGCCATGTCAGGAGTCCTAAAACCTGCCTCAGCCATGGGTGAAATCTAGATCTGACCCAGGGAGCATCAGTGCCATTTCTAACACAGGTGCGTAACTTAGGTGTGTCGACAGCTGTGGCCAAGAGTGCTTTGTGTCCTTTGGGACTGGCAGGAAGCATGTGAGCTCTCACTTCGTTCCCTTGAGGTTAGACTGCTGCAGCGTGCTATGCTGCAGAACCTCGCAGAAAGCGAAGGGAGTACAGACTGGGGGCATGCCTGAGTTTCACGCCAGGAGCAGCACTTAGTGTTATGGTGTATATTACAGTCATGTCTAAAGCCCCATGTGCTAGGGCTGAATAAACACTCAGCCCCTGCCCCAAAGAGCTTACAATCTAAACAGATCAGGAGGGGAAACTGAGGCAGTGACCAGCCCAATGTCACTTAGCAGGCTGGTGACTGAGCCAGGAACAGAACTCAGGTCTCCTGACTCCAGGCCTGTGCCCCAATCCATTAGGCAATGCTGCCTGTCAGCACCGGCTGTGAATTGGCTTCTGGGAGGAATTGGAGGACTGGTTTATCCTATGACGCTCTAAATGGCAGGGAACCTGGGTACATGGGAGCTGCCTCTCTCCCTGCCATGCTACTGCCATTGAAATCACTGGTGCGTCTCATACTGGCACCCCCTTGATATAAACAGAAGTGGGTGACTGGCAGGGTGGTCTCAGCTTTACAGTCTGGTCCACCAGAGCCTGCAAGGCCCCTTTTCTCTCCTTGGCCTACGGGATAGGGGACTGGTAGTCCATCGTATTTGCATTTATTGTGGAATTATATTGTCAGGGCGCCCAGAGATGGGATGGAGGCTGTTTCTGTTTGCACAGCTCTGAAAGAACTCGCTCCAGCCCATGCAGATGCAAGCCTTGCAGCTCAGAATTACAAGCTCAGCTTTATGGCACGCTTCCCATTGCGTCTGCCCCCCGCTCTTAGCTCCTTGGACTCTCTTTAACCCAGGACTGGGGCAGGGGTTTTGCAGCAGCTGCTCTCCCTTCTGGGTGCTATTGTCATTGCCTGGAGGGCCATCCCAGAGGAGAGAAGCTATTTGTGTGTGGGGAGTAAGGTGACACTTAGGAGAGGAAAATTCCAAAGGCTCATGCAGTCTGAGACAGCTGTGTGGCTACTGGCCCCAACTCGCTGTTCATCGCAGACAGGAGCTGGATTTTCCACTGTGTGCAGCAAAGTGGGTACAAAATACGGTTGAATTGCAATGGGAACTTAACAGCCAGTGCTCTGCATCAGCCTGGGGACTCGGGGGCTGATTCTGCCTCTGCTCTGGTGGCTCACACAGGCAGTAAATGCAGTGCAGCCACTGGGAAAACTTCCACTGGCTGAAGGGCCACTGTATGCAGCCTACGCTGCCTCTTTCCCCAGGCAGTGCTTAGGTGGCAGTGTGTGTCAGGGGAGGAAGGGATGTTCTGGCTGAGTAACACTGTTAAAAGCCTAATTTCTAGTCTGAAGTTCTCTAGCTTCAGTTTCCAGCCATTGTGTCCTTTTTGGCTAGATTAAAGAGCCATCTACTAGGGTTACCATATTTCAATCCTGCAAAAAGAGGACACTCCACGGGGCCCCGGCTCCGCCCCAACTCCGCCCCTTCCCCGCCCCAACTCTGCCCCCAGGGTGACCAGAGGGGGGAAAAAAACGGCGGCAGAGCAAAAAACAAAAAGCCAACCCCCCCGCACCATTCCTCCTCCCTCCGCAAGTGCTGGAGGGAGGCCCAGGAGACACAGGGGGAGCGCGGAGCCGGGGTGAGTGTGAGTCTGGCCTGGCCCCAAGCAGGCAGGACTCGGGCAGTACCTGGAGGGAGAGTAGGGTGGGCCGCGGTGGCTGTTCATTCTCCCCACCTGGGCAGCCGGACTCGGGAGCAGCCGCTGCTGCAGCTCCCACTGCCACAGGGGGGAGGAAGCGGCCATGGCGCTTGGCGGCTGCGGCTCTGGCGCCTGGGCCCGAACCCCCCAAGCCCGGGCCTGTTGTGGGGACCCAGCAGCGCGCACGCTGCACCCAGCCCCTGGCCAGTCGCATCTGGACTGGCTGCCCAGCTGGTGCTGCAATCCCGCAGTGGTGCCGGGGCGGAGGCATCAACAGCCCAGCCCCGTTCGTTCCCCTGCGGGACCCGAGCGGGACGGGGGGGCTGGGGCCTGCTGCCCCCACTCCGGGGCCGCCTGCAGGATTGCACCAGCTGGGTCCCCGCAGCAGGCCCGGGCTCAGGGGGTTCACGCCCCAGGTGCCAGAGCCGCAGCCACTGAGCACCACATGCTTGGCGCTTCCCCCCGCGGCAGTGGGCGCTGCAGCAGCAGCTGCTCCCAAGTCCGGCTGCCCAGGTGGGGAGAACGAACAGCCGCCGCCTGGCCCCGGAAAGTTGGAGCCCGGGGAGGAGGCGGTTCCCTTACCATGCCTCCCTATTTTCTCGGACATGTCCTGCTTTTTGGAAATTCCTCCCGGATGGGGATTTGAGGACCAAAAAGCCGGACATGTCCGGGAAAATCCGGACGTATGGTAACCCTACTGGAGCAGGGCTCCTGGCCCTGGATATTGCTGGACCTCGGGCACCACAAAAGAATATAACCTGCCGCCCCACCACCCCATATTCACACCCCCAGACAGGCCCCCGGGACTCCCACGCTCCATCCAAGCACTCCCCGCCCCCTGACAGGCCCCCCCCCCAGAACTCCCAACCCCCAACCTCCCCCACTCCCTGACTGTGCCCCGGGACTCCCCTTACCATGCCCATGCCTGCTGGCTCCATGTGTAGGCAAAATACGCTGCCGGGGGGGACTGTTTTTGTTGTTACTCTGGGCTGCAGGCGGGGGGGGAGCAGGGGAGGGGCTCTGGCTGCTGGAGGCCAATGGGAGCGGCTCAATCAGGCCCAGCCGCCCAATCAGCGAGGCTGCACTCTGCATGGACGGGAGAGAGGGGAGGGAAGGAGGAAAAATCCCGGCCCTTTTAACCTTGTTACCAATTCCTCCCGGACGGCTATTTAAAGACGCAAAAGCCGGACATGTCCGGGGAAATACGGACAGATGGTAACCCTACATCTACGATGAGAAATGTCTTTCCCATGTAGGTCCTTGTAGACTGTGATCAAGTCACCTCTTAGCCTTCTCTTGGATTAACTAAATAGGCTGAGCATCTTTAGAGTATGTCTACATTGGAGCTGGAAGTGTAATGTTTAGCTCAGGTTGCCTTATCCATGTTAACTCAGTCAGAGCTAGCACACTAAAACAGATGTGTAGCTGTTGTGGCATGAGCGGCTAGCAGCCCTACGTACGTGCCTAAGGTTTCGGATGGGACCGTATTCAGGGTGGCTAGCCTGTTGGGCCACCATGACTACATCTCTTTCTTAACATGCTAGCTCCATGATAGTTAGTGAGTTCCAACCCTGAGTTGGAAATTGCACCTCCTACTCCAGTGTAGACATACCCTCAGTTGCAAAAACTGTCAGGTTTTCAGACCTCGAATCATTCTTGTATCTCTTTCCTGAAGCTTTTCCAATTTTTCAACATCTTTTTGAAGTGTGGACACCAGAACTGGACACAATATTCCATTCACTAATGCCATCTTCAGCGGTAATACCAAATCCCTACACCTGTTTGATATACCTCTGCTAATATAAACAAGGACTGTATTTTTACCCACAGCATCACACTAGGAGCTCATGTTCAACTGGTCCTCCACCATGACCCCCTAAGTCCTTTTCAGAGTTTCTGGTTTCCAGGATACAGTCTCCCATTTTGTAAGTGTGGACTACAATCCTTGCTCCTAGATTTACCTTGGACCTAGCATTTGGCTGTGTTAATATGCATATTGTTCAAAGGATTGCTCTGTGTAATTGATCTGCCCCCAACATTATTTACCACTCCACCAGTTCTTGTGTTATCTGCAGCTTTTACCAGCAATGATTTTATATTTTCTTCCAAATCATTGATAAAGATATTGAAATGCATTGGGCCAAGAACAGATCCTTGCCACTTGCACTAGAAACACCCCCCTCAGATGATGATGCCCTTTTGAGAATTACTTTTTGAGATCTGTCAGTTAGTCAGTTTTTAATCCATTTAATGTGGCTACCTTGATTTTTGTGTAAGGCTAATATTTTTACCAGTCAAATGCCTTACAGTAGTCTGTCTGTTATGTCACTATGGTTACGTTATCAACCAAATGTGTGATAGCATCAAAAACCAATATCCTGTTTGTTTGACAAGGCCTAATTTTCATAAAACACATGTGACTGGCATTAATTATGCTTCATTACTGGCAATTTTGAAATGAAGATTGGATATTTTTCTAAAGATATTGTGTAATTCAAACAGGAATTATTTTGGGGCAAATTCTGTGACCCGTGTTCCACAGGAGATCAGACTAGATGATCACAGTGTCCTTCTGGCCTATGCTGCCATCCTTTCATTCTTCTGTTTTTATGTCTTAGTTCTCTTCCATTCTTCCATAAAGCCCCACTCCTGCTTTCCCTGGCTTGGCTCACTGTGTTCCTTCCCCTCTTCCCCTCCTGACCTGTTCTATGCCTCTTCAAAGCACCAGGCAAAGGATACCACTGTGCTGTCCTGGGCACCTGGAAAATAGCAAATGCTACAGTATACATGGAAATAAACTGGTAATTTCCTGCTCCCATTCAGCTGCTCTGTCTTAGGAGCAGGGGGAGCCCCCTTCAGGATTGGGGGAGAACACAGATTCCTTTTTAATATCAAAGAATTGGAATGAGTAACACAGTGTTGTCAACTCTCTGTGAGTCTCATAATATCTGGTGCTTTTCTTAAAGCCCCAAGCCCTGGAGTCATGTGATCAAAAGAGAATCTCAACTTTCATTTTTAAAAAGTATGTTTCTAGCCCTAACGGTTGCAGAGAAAAGCTTGGGACTGTGATCCGAACGTCACCTAAAGCTCAGAAACCAGAAGGCAAATAAAAAGAACCCATTTTTTAAAGGATTTTAAGGATTTTAGACCAATCTCATAATGTTTTGAGAATTGCCTCATGATTTTTAAACTCTAGGGTTGGCAGTCCTGAGCAGTGTTTCTAAGCCTAAGGGAATAAAGCTTTTATTTGGGGGCTGCTGCATGTGAACCTGGAGTCCTGAGGCATCAAATAATTCCTTAGGCCCTGCAGTCTTGTTTTAGAGTTGCCCCTTGCCCTGTTGTCAGTGGAAGGATGATTGATGTTCCTGCAGCAGGGTGAGTGATGCCTCACAAAGCTCTGTCAGTGGCATGCACCTGGGCCCCCATTTGATGCGCTGCAGCCATTCTTCATGCCGGCAGCAATCATGAAAACAGCAGAAATGTGGGACTGACAATACTAGCTAGATGCCAGTCCTGAGGCTAGACAGGTGCTCTTTAATCCACCCACCCACAGCTCTGCCTGCTGGCATAAGTTAGACCAATATATCTTTCCCATTAGAAAATACATTGACAATCCACTCTGCAATCTATATGGTGTACACTGAGGAGTGGCCGGGAAATATGGGGGTTGTGAAGGCTCGTTTGAAGTAAATATGCCTGACATACCCCTTCACTATGATTGATGTTTCTGTTCCTTTGCTCTCTCCCCCCTCCTCTTGCAGGCGAGGGGAGCCCAAATCCCTAAGGTTAAACTATTGTAACAAATCTAGGATTTCTCACTGGTCACCATTCTGCACATCCTGCCCTGGGATAGAATCCTGTTCCCACTGCACCATGTGCCCAGGCCTGGCCCTGCTATTAGCACTAATGGGCCTTTGTTAGCTGGAGCGCCAGATGGGAGCACAGCAAATCCCTAGAAGGCCTTTGTGCAAGCATTGGTTAGAGGCTCCCATCCCAATGCCGAAATCTAAGCTTTTGCTCACTGTTGTCAGTGGCTACCGCTGTGGTGCTCTGCTCTTGTTCGATGATGATAACAGTCGGCTGCGTGCGTGTGTTCCCTCTGTGTGCTGCCCCGGCTCTGTGCAGCTTGCTGGCACAGCAAACCCCGAGAGAACCCCCAAAGACCACAGACTCCAATAAGGTACGAAGGAACCTGAGCCAGGTTTATTGTTAAACGAAGCACAGTAATAGTTTCCCGTAGACTCTACAAGAAATACTACGAATTTGTGCCCCCTGGCAATGGACCGGCTCAGTCAGTGGTGGGACTTTCCACTGCCCCCTAGGCCAGACAAAGATGTGCACTCCGGGATCTATTTTTATACAGTTACAGGACAGATTACTCATCCCTACTGACATATTGAGGTACAGCCCCTTGACTTATTGCAGGCTGTCTCCCCCTTTGATCATGTCGGTTCAAACAAACAGATCTATCCATCATGTTGTCCTTTTGACCCTTTCTTTAAGATGCACCTGCCTTTCCTTGTTATCTCTGTGGAGTGTTCTGATGCCATTTTGGCAAAAGTTCCTCTTTTTAGCACTTATGTGTGGGTGCACATGCTTCTAGCAGCCCTCTTCTTGCCAACTTCTGTGAGTCGGGCCTGCCTCTGGCTCACAGCCCAGCTTTTGCTTAGCAATGCCTGGAAGTACTTTGGTTCAGGCTTCAGGCCTCAGACTGGGCCTTTGATACAAGAGTTATATTTCAGGGCCTCATCTTACTACACTCACCTTTACCATCTTGAAAAATCAGATCGTATCCATTGTATCCATTGTATCCCAGCATGCAGGCTGTCTACACACAGAAAAGTTCTATTTACACATTTATACAAAATGCTCACTGGCAGCGATGTAGCGCTACATGTTATTGTGAAGGAGCCATTCAGAAATGAGCTCAAGTTGGTAGTTCTGCCACATGAGAGAGTCTCCAAATTCTGTCTTATGTGTGATGTCATCATAAGACAAAGCGCCATATTCAAAACTTAACTAACATTTTATCAGTAAATTTTATGTAGTGGAAAATCTGCACGACAGCAATTATGAGACTTTCTACATTAGTGATAAATACACATATCATAGCAACATAAAACACAAGTAACACAGCTTTTTCTGTGCCAAATTTTAAACTAAGTACTGTAGCAAGGCACATCCAAAGCACACATGTAGTCAGTCAAAAAGCCAAGCGCTTGAATCACTGTTGAGTTACTCTGGTTTCAAGTTGGTGCAACTCTCTAGGCACTAAATAACTGGGGTTACCTCTCAACAGAAGGGGAATAATGCAATGGGGAAATCAAGCCCCAAATCTTCATACCTCAACCCACAATTTTGCGTGTGGAAAAACTTGCAATCTGAGCACACACAGCATTTGCTTTGCATTCACTAATCGTGTGGCTGGGCACCAAAGGCAAAGATAGAGACCACTTTTGAAAATGTGGTCTCTGGATTACAGAAACCAAACACACAGCTCCATGCTGCCATGCAATTAAACAAACAACCCCCTGTTACAACAATTATGTCCTCAGCACTTTTCACAGATCATGATACCTAGTTGATGTTATATTAATAGCTTAATCAGGGACTTATGGTCTCTCTGCTTATGTATCACAGAAATGATGCCTGAC
Organism: Chrysemys picta bellii; assembly: GCF_011386835.1. Taxonomy (NCBI): domain Eukaryota; kingdom Metazoa; phylum Chordata; order Testudines; family Emydidae; genus Chrysemys; species Chrysemys picta. The sequence continues at coordinate 1,264,450 of NC_088808.1, forward strand.
CTAGATAAAAAGCCAGCCTTCACCAACTATGTAACTTCCTTTAAATACAGTACAGTAACTCCTCACTTAAAGTTGTCCCGCTTATGTTGTTTCATTGTTACGTTGCTGATCAAGTAGGGAACATACTCATTTAAAGTTGTGCAATGCTCCACTCTTACGTTGTTTGGCTGCCTGCTTTCTCCACAGCTGGCAGCCTCCCTACGCCCTGCTCCCCCCAGAGCCTCCCGCCCACCAGCAGACCCCGCAGATCAGTGCCTTTCCCCTCCTCCCCCACCTCCTGCCTGTGGCAATCAGCTGGCTTGCAGCGTTCGGGAGGCAGGGGAGGGAGGGGGACCCTGCGCGCCGAGTCCTCGCTCCTTCCCCCTCCCTCCTGCCTCCAAAACGCCACAAGCCAGCTGATTGCCCTGGGCAGGAGGAAGGCGGGAGGAGTGAGGACTCGGCACACCTCCCCCCTCCCTCCCCTGCCTCCTACCGGCGGCAATCAGCTGGATTGCAGCATTTTGGAGGCAGAAGGGAGAGGGGAGGAGCGAGGCCTCGGCAGGCAGGGTCCCCCTGCCTCCCGAACATGGCAAGCCAGCTGATTGCCCCGGCAGGAGGAAGGGGAAGGAGCCAGGATGCAGTGAGCGAAGTAAAGGGGGAGGAGGTGGGGGGGGAGAAGAGGCAGGTCAAAGGTCAGGGCTTGGGGGAAAGGGTGGAGTGGGCGGGCTGAAGGTTGAACCCCCCACGCCAGGTACTTGCAGAGTAGGGGAAGCTGCCCTGGAACCTAACCCCCCCCATTTACATTAATTCTTATGGGGAAATTGGATTCGCTTAACATCATTTCACTTAAAGTCGCATTTTTCAGGAACATAACTACAACATTAAGGGAGGAGTTACTGTACCTCTAAGATACATCTGCTGTTCTGGTAGGGTTGTCCATATGGCGCAAGATTCTCTTGTATGCTCCACCTACTTTTGGGCCACTTCATAAACTCAATTTAACTGATTGATCAGACCAAGATGACAATGGTTTTCCATTGTCAAAATGTTGCATAGGAGCTAGAGTCCACCAGTGAATCTAGCCTAGTTAGGAAACACACATTCTAACAGAGTAAAGAGATTAATTCTGATCAGGGGCTGCTGCCCATCCAGCCCTTGCAACCTTACCCTGGCCTCTTTAGCCTCTATCCACGGGGCCAGAGACCCCCCTCCCCATCTGCCTTCCTAGCAACACTCCCCTGGCCTCCTGCCTCGGGGTTGGGGACCTGCTGCTCAGCCCCTCTGTCTTCCCTCTAATCTTTCCCCTGGAGCTGCTCAGCTCAGCTACAGCGGGACCCAGGCACCCCTTTGCCCCAGCCCCTTGCACTCTGCACCCCCATCCCATCCTGCACACCCTCCCTGGCCTCCCACTGCACCACCCCCCATCCCGTGTGCCCTGCCTGGCCCCCCCACAACACATGCACCCCACACCCCCATCCCATCCCATCCCAGCCTGCGTGCCCTGTTTGTCCTCCCCACAACACATGCACCCCCCCACACACCTGCCACTCCCAGCCCAGCCCAGCACACCTGCCCTGCCTGGCTCCCCACAGCACCCCCCAGTCCACCCTCTGCACCTTTTGGGATGAGTTCCTTGCTGTTGGGCTCATAGTGTGCAGTGGCCACAGTGCAAGGCCAGGGTATTGACAGGGGCTGCCTGCGCTGCAGAGCCTATGGCGGGGAAGGGAGGCAGGCATGGATTGGCAGGTGTGGGCTGGGCGCTAACGTGAAGTACTGGCAGTGCTCACCCAAGCCCCTCAGTGCGTGAGCCACAGCTACCATCTTACCTGCACTGGGGATGGGGAGCTGGGAAGCGGGCAGGAGCACTTCCTTAGCAGCCTGGCAGAGGCTGCTTCTTGCTCCTCAGAGCCCTGGCTGGTAGGCAGCTGCCTAGTCTGCCTATAGGTGTAACCACGATGGTGCCTAAGATAGAAAGGCCTATGCTGGGTGGGCCCCCATAACCCTGAGGGTCCTGGTGCGACTGCACCACTGTAGCTATGAGTGGCACAAATGTGCCCAGGCTGGTATATTCCATCTGGGTCTGACCATCTTCTCGCTATTACACCGAAGGGGGACATATGGGAGCTCTGGTGAGAGCTAAGACCTCCCTATTTGTCATGGTTACTGCCAGAAGGTCAAGAGCCATGTAAACTGTAAGCTGTTAGGTTGCAAACCCTTTGAAGTGAGCTGGGACATGTCACCTGTGGCGAGATGGGGTCTCAGGGCTAATGCACTCTGTGGTGAGACCAGTGCACATCCGTGGAGGTGGCACTTTTTTCCTATCTGGTTGAGCTTCACACTGGAGCAGTGAGAAAAGCAAACGAACCTCAGGAGGATTTTCAGGGGGAGGGAGCTAAGAGACAGTAGCTTGTGACTGGATAAGAAATGGCACCAGTGGCTAGTCGTCACAGGAGGACCTTCTGCTAGTGGGGAGAGCTCATGAAGGATTGGGCCCAGCTCTTTGGACAGGACGAGCACTGCAAGGAATAACCGTGCGAGACTTTATTAGCCAGGAAAGTAACTTGGTAAGATGTTATAGGCTATAGAGTGTGTATGTGTTATGTTCTTTTACCTGAAACCTTACACCTCCAGGCCCTTATCCAGGCTTTCACATGAATCTCTGCACTGAGCTCTGTTAAATAAACTTCAGTGTAGTTTTACTATAGACCTGTCTCAGGGCCATGTGCTTAGGAGGGTGTTGAACTAAGGTAAAACTGTTGATTGGGGTGCCCGGAGGCAGCAAATCGGTGTGCATTGTAGGGGGCCAGAAGATGGGGACTGGGCACTGAGTGTCACAATCCTGGGTGTGTATATTGCTAGCCTCCAGCAGAAAAGAGCAGGACTCCCAGATCAGATAGCTGGCACAGCAAACTTTGATCAAACTGCCCAGTAATCACAGACCCATTCACGGTGAAGGAACTCGTCAGGTTTATCATAGACAAAGCACAGCATGGGTGCCCTATACGTGCTACAAATACACTCAATGCATGTATGCCATGACAATGGACGCAACTCAGTGAATGGTGGGACGTTCTATTCCTCACTCAGCTGGCCAAAGACACCCCTTTGAGACCCCTCTTTATACACCAATACAAACAAGTTACGTGATGCCCCTCTGATGTAGTTAGTTGCTGCCCCCGATGTGGTTAGCTACCACCCATTATCTTGTACATGTTGATTTGATCAAAACATCTCTATCCATCACACTGTCATCCTGAGGGGTCAGTGTGTTCTCATTACCTTTGGGGGTGGGGGCTATACCATATGTGGTGTCAGGGTGTTCTGGTACCACCCTTCTGGAATGTGCTTGCATGAGTGTCCTGTGACTGTACTTTGTAGGAATGTGTGAGTTTTTTGCAATACCTTGTTCTTGACAGATTCTGAGAGCTAGCATGCAGGCAGAGCCTGACTTCTACTCACAGCCTGTCTTTTGCTAACTTTGCTTTTTATCCGCAAAGCTTGCTCACCACTTTTGTTCAGGCCTTAGGGTTCACACCAGGCTTCTGATACAAGATGTCATCATTGAATATCAAGGTTAGAAGGGACCTCAGGAGGTAATCTAGTCTAACCCCCTGCTCAAAGCAGAACCAATCCCCAACTAATTTTTTTGCCCCGGAGCCCTAGCTGGCCCCCTCAAAGATTGAACTCACAACCCTAGGTTTAGCAGGCCAATGCTCAAACCACTGAGCTATCCCTCCCCCCCATGTCTCAGACTCTCTTTCTACTACACCTTGAAAAGTGGCACGCTGGACCACTGGAGAGGGTGACCAAACAGCGTAAAAATCACATCTTTCGTTGTTTCCATTTCCCATTGAAATGTTGCCGAATGTGTCTGACATGCTCTAGTTACCAAGAGCCGCACACGGGCCATAAGGCCCAGCCCAGCTGTTCTGGTAGGACCCTAGGTGCACCATGACATGGAGCCCTTGTGGCTCTGGTCCGACCCCACAAGGAGTGGTGAGGGCAGGGGGGCCTCTTCCCCTCCCAGGAGGCAGAGCTAGCATCTTGGGCACCTTGTCCCCCACTTGCATAACAGCAGCAAGGCACCCCTTTTCCCTGTAGAGAGGCAGCAACCCCCTCGGTATGTATCCCAGCAGTGCAGCATCTCTGCATGAGTGCGGAGGTGAGATTGGCCTGCTGCGCTCTCCACTTGCCACACCCACACAGTTCCCTGCTGGGGAGGGGCACTGGCAGAGCTCTCTGGAGAAATCCTGGGATGGGTTGCCAGTGAGAAGCATGGGACAGCTCCCCCTCTCTCAGCTGTTGTTTTCAGCTGGGTGCTGACTGGTACATGTCAGTGCATTGGGTCTACAGGGGTCAGGCTTTTCAAGCTTTTCTTCACAGTTATGGAGGCTTGGGACCTAGTTTGTTTTAAATGAAAGCAGATATCACAGAACTCCAGAAGCTAAGGCCCTGGTGCACACACCCACTAGCAAGGTCATTCCTGTATTCCAGTCTATTTTAATTGAAGCAGCCGTTGGAATTTATTTTTCCTTGCACATTTGTGTCTGGACACTGGCTATTTGCTGGCCTACATCTGTGCATGGTACTGTAGCTGGGACAAGGGCTGTATGTTATGCTATGTCCTATTTGTATCTAAGAGCGGCAGACTGTCCCAGATCTGTGTGCAGAACTCCTGTCGGAGCATGAGTCTCACTGCCCCAGCCACGCAGATTTGCTTTCCTTTCATGAGTACCAGGCCATGAGAAATATTCTGAGCCCAGGCCAGGCTGTCGGCTTTCCCCAGCTCACTGAGCAGTGGGATCCCAGGGCAGTGGTTTGGTCTCCATCGGTATTGACAGAGAGCCCCAGGACATGAGTAAATAACCACCACTACCCTGGGATGACAGATCCCACAGAATAGGTCTCTTGTAAACCTCAGCATGGGCACGGGAGGAGTCTCTCTTACTCAGATGTGCTTTCCTGCTGTGTGCCAAGCAGGATGGAGGGAAGCCATGGAAACCCCTGGAGACAGACAGACGAACACACTCTACATATGGCAAAGCACAATGACCCCTTCCACCAGGGCCAGCTCCAAGTTTTTTGCCGCCCCAAGCAAAAACATTTTCCCGTGGCCCCCCGGCCCTGCCCCAATTCCGCCCCTTCCCCGCCCCATTCCAACCCCTTCCCCAAATCCCCGGCCCCGCCTCCTCCCTCGGGCAAGCCTGGGAGGGAGAAGCAGAGCGGCGCCGCGCTCGGGGGAGCAGGCGGCAGTGGAGTGGAGGTGAGCGGGGGGGAGCAGTTCCTCTGCCCCCCCCCGGTTACTTCCTGCGGCCCTCCCAGCTCACCTCCACTCCGCCTGCTCCCCTGAGCGCGCCGCCGCTGCTCCGCTTCTCCCCCCCCCAGGCTTACCGCAAAACAGCTGATTTGCGTGGCAAGCCTGGGAGGGAGGGGGGAGAAGCGGCGCGGCAGTGCACTCGGGGGAGCAGCCGGCAGTGGAGTGGAGGTGAGTTGAGCGGGGAGCGGTTCCTCTGTCCCCCCCCAGGGTTACTTCCTGTGGCCCTTCTGCGCCCCCCACCACTGCAGCTCACCTCCGCTCAGGAGGCTTTTTGCGCCCCAAGCAAAAAAAAAGGAGCCAGAGTGCTGCCCCTTGGAAAGTGCCATCCCAAGCACATGCTTGGAGCGCTGGTGCCTACAGCTGGCCCTGCCTTCCACTCCCCTCCATGTCACCATCTCATCTCCCCTGCCAGGATCATTACAAATGGTTTCCTTCTGCTCATGGAAAGTGAAAGGTCTTCAGATGAATCTTACATCTGGATAGATCAGCTTATGTTGCTGCAGGTAGTCACTCTGGGTCATCCAGTATGAGTCAACAGTGTGCTGCTGTTGCAAAAAAAGCAAATGTGATTCTGGGATGCATTAACAGGTGTGTTGTGAACAAGAGACGAGAAGTCGTTCTTCCGCTCTACTCTGCGCTGGTCAGGCCTCAGCTGGAGTATTGTGTCCAGTTCTGGGCACCGCATTTCAAGAAACATGTGGAGAAATTGGAGAGGGTCCAGAGAAGAGCAACAAGAATGATTAAAGGTCTAGAGAACATGACCTATGAAGGAAGGCTGAAAGAATTGGGTTTGTTTAGTTTGGAAAAGAGAAGACTGAGAGGGGACATGATAGCAGTTTTCAGGTATCTAAAAGGGTGTCATAAGGAGGAGGGAGAAAACTGGTTCATCTTAGCATCTAAGGATAGAACAAGCAGCAATGGGCTTAAACTGCAGCAAGGGAGGTTTAGTTGGACATTAGGAAAAAGTTCCTAACTGTCAGGGTGGTTAAACACGGGAATAAATTGCCTAGGGAGGTTGTGGAATCTCCATCTCTGGAGATATTTAAGAGTAGGTTAGATAAATGTCTATCAGGGATGGTCTAGACAGTATTTGGTCCTGCCATGAGGGCAGGGGACTGGACTCGATGACCTCTTGAGGTCCCTTCCAGTCCTAGAGTCTATGACTCTATGAATCCTCTCAGTACTCTTCTACTGTCTCCTCCTCTGGTGTCCCCCTCCTTCCCCTCACACTGTCTTCTCTGTGGCCGGAGCAATCTCCGTGTTATACAGTAGCTGCCCACTCTCTGCACGTCAAACCCACTTCGCAGACTGCTGCAATCAGCATTCATCAGAATCACATTGATGTGACAGGCAGATTGATCTTTAGCACGGCCATGTGGGCTGCAGAACAAGGATATTGTGTTCATAATCCTGCCTGAACCCAGTCTCCAGTCAGTCACTGGCAATGGAAATGAACACAGTAAGAGTGATGGGTATTGTTATGTTTCACACCATGCAAACAGAGAAATTAGATAACAACATAAATGCGCTTGCTGAACAATTGCAAAGTCACATGACTTTATTTCGTAGAATTCAGAATGATAACCACAAGAACCCAAAACAGAGAGAGATAAAGCAGGCTGCCTTCTAAAGCAGAGAGACAAAACTCACCACATCCTGCTTTAATCCGTTTCTTTTCAGCCTGATGACTGCAAACATTGATGCTGAGCCCTCCTAGCCTTCAAAGAAGCCTAGGAAACTGTCTTGCTCTTGAAGCGATGGCTTGCAATTCCAACATAGCCCTCAATGCACCACAGATACGATTTTGTTTCTGTGTACTCAGCATTGCCAACCACAATGGTCAAAAATCATGAGTTGGGCTCACCAAAAATAATGAGATTGGCTTTAAAATCATGAGATTATGTACAAATAATAGCTGTAGTGTTCTTTTTCTTTGCCTTCTGCTTTTTGAGCCTTTAGGGTTCACGGGGGTCAAATTGGGAAGCTTTCTTCACAGACACGAGGGTTAGAAACTACTTTTTCTTTACGAATGAAGGCTGAAATCATCACATTGCCATTTGACTCCAGGAACTGGGGCTTTAAGGAAACAATAATTTATCATGAATCTCATGACAAGATCATGAGCATTAGCAACACACTGCACCTTTAAATGTAGGCAGCCTGTCTGCAGGAGGTGAGACAGTGGGGCAGGGCTGTGAGGGGGATTCAGGATGGAGGCTCTTCAAGAGAGAGAGACACTCTGCTTGCCTTCTCAAATAAATTTTATATTTGTTTTTTATTTCTTTGCAGTGTATGCAGATGGAAAGTGTGTTGTTTGCCTTATATGTGTGGAAAGTACGACAGACAACTTGGTGATGAGGGAGATTTGAGGAAGGAAGGAAGGAAAGAAAAAGAAAGACAGACTCCAATATCCTGGAGCAAGACAGAGAGCAGAGTGTGTCTGTTGTTGTGTGAGAGCTCACAGGCCCACACTCACCTCCCCGGCAGACAGGCAGGCTGGCAGAGTGCAGAATCATCGTGAGGGAACTACCACTATATTGGGTAAAAGGGCAGAAGGAAATCAGCCCAAGCCCCTACTGCACCTCCAGAGCTGACCTTCCTCACATGAAGCCCTTTCATTACTTCCATGGGCATGTCTTCACAAGAGAAAGCCAGAGTTAGCTCATGCTCCTGAGGAGCTGTGTTAACATGGTGTTAATATGACTTAGCTGTCAGTGTGGACAGGGACTGTTGTGATTAACATTGTGACAGTTGGCTGTAGGTAGACTCAACTGGTGCCATAGCTGTTACTGTGATGGAAGTGGGGATTTTCTGTAGTAGTTTTATGACTGATGTAGGTTCTGTGACCTGCAATGAGCACGGGTCAGACTAGATGATCATGATGGTCCCTTCTGAACTTAAAGTCTATGAGTCTAGGCATCTATGTGCATGGAAGTTGACCCATTTGGCTTGGTATTGCTACCCTGTGGGTGCAGAGGGGTTAAAATGCTTCTTCTAGGGCAGACCAGGTGACACAAGGAGTTTATGTCCTGTAGCTGTCTGGGGTGATATGAATGAGCCATCAAGGGCTGGCTAGAACAACACACATCTCAGTGTAGGATCCAGAAAAGACAATGGGACTCCATCGGGTAAGGAATGGTGTCCCTAGCCTCTGTCTGACAGAGGATGGAGATGGATGGCAGGAGAGAGATCACTTGATCATTGCCTGTTAGGTTCACTCCCTCTGGGGCACCTGGCGTTGGCCACTGTCGGCCGACAGGATACTGGGCTAGATGGACCTTTGGTCTGACCCGGTACGGCCGTTCTTATGTTCTTATGTTATGTTCTCCAAGGACCCAACAATTGACACTTAACAATGGGAAGCTCAGGTAGCTGCACATGGGAGCCCAGCATGGGTTTGCAGCAAAAGGACAATGGGAACACAGATGTCATGAATGTGTGTCAAGAACCGGGCTCACAGAGAGACAGCAGCTCTCACTTGGGACTGATAAAGGGGGCAGAGAGAATGAGGTTAGGGCTTATGGAAGCAGGGAATGGCGAAGCCACAGCTTCTTCCAATAGGAGGCCTATCCTAAGCCTGCCCCCTCATGCCAACCCAAAGACATTCAGCTTCTGTACTCCAGGTGACTAATACATTGTTGCCTTGCTCTGAAAAGGCTGCCTGGTGCCGAGAGCACTGTGCCCCAAAGGAGTGAAAAGAGTCTCTTGAAAGAGTCTGGCTGGACTTGCTGCAGGGAGCCATGGAGAGAAACAGGGATTGGAGTCCAAAGGCCCAATTTTGGAGCTGTGGAGGCCACTGGCCTGCCCTGTGGACCAATGTGTGGATCCCTGGATACAACACACTAAAGGGATATTCCCAGGAGAATGGTTAAAGGCTGAGCCCCTGTGAATCTGTGACTGTGACATTCTATACCTTGGGGGAGCATCTTGCAATTTCCATTTACTGATATCCAGGCTGGGGGGACCATCCAATGTGAAAGATGCCTGCTGGTGGAATCTCTCAGGCAGCAGGTGGGAGAGCTACAGGAGGAGGTGGCTAGGTTGAGGAGCATCCGAATCCACAAGCAATTCCTGGACAGTGTCCATGTGGAGACCGCTGAGGTAGCTGTCCCAAGTACACAGGACTGCTGATACACCACTGGTGGAGGAGGAGATGGCTCAGGGTGGACACTGGCAGCTGGTTACTTCTGGCAGCAGGCAGTGCTCCACCCCTGCTCCAAACCCTCCCGACGTGGTAATAGGTAACCGTTATGCTCTTCTTGATACAGGAGAGAAGGAATCACACCCTACAGTAGAGGAGGAGAAGCCTCGTACCCCTAAGGCTGGGAGGTCTGCTGCCACCACTGCGAATAGGAAATGTAGGGTAATGGTGGTCGGAGACTCTCTGCTGAGGGGGACGGAGGTGTCCATCTGTCGTCCTGACATTTCATCTCAGGAGGTATGCTGCCTGCTGGGAGCCCGTATCCGAAATGTTACGGAGGCATTGTCGAGGATTATCCAGCCCTCTGAGTACTACCCCATGCTACTCATCCATGTGGGCACAAATGATACTGCGAGGTGTGACACTGAGCGGATCAAGAGTGACTACAGGGCTCTGGGAGTACGGGTGAAGGAGTTTGGAGCGCAGGTGCTATTCTCTTTGATTCTTCCTGTCAAAGGTAGGGGCCCGGGCAGAGACAGATGCATCATGGAGGTGAATGCCTGGCTGCGAAGATGGTGTCACCAGGAGGGCTTTGGCTTCCTCGACCATGGGATGCTATTTGAGGAAGGACTGCTAGGCAAATATGGCGTTCACCTTTCGAGGAGGGGAAAGACCCTATTTGGACACAGACTGGCTAACCTAGTGAGGAGGGCTTTAAACTAGGTTCGACGGGGACAGGTGAGCAAAGCCCACAGGTCAGTGATCTGGAGACTTGGGAGATGGGTCGGAAACGAGGGAGCGTGGGCTATAATGGCAGAGAGAAAGGAGGGTCAGGGAAAAACTGGGAGGCAAGATCAAACCAGTATCTTAGATGCCTATATACAAATGCGAGAAGTATGGGTAATAAGCAGGAAGAACTGGAAGTGCTAATAAATAAATACAACTATGACATTGTTGGCATCACTGAAACTTGGTGGGATAATACACATGATTGGAATGTTGGCGTGGCTGGGTACAGCTTGCTCAGGAAGGATAGACAGGGGGAAAAGGGAGGAGGTGTTGCCTTATATATTAAAAATGTACACACTTGGACTGAGGCGGAGACGGACATAGGAGACGGAAGTGTTGAGACTCTCTGGGTTTGGCTAAATGGGGTAAAAAATAAGGGTGATGTCATGCTAGGAGTCTACTACAGGCCACCTAACCAGGTGGAAGAGGTGGATGAGGCTTTTTTTAAACAACTAACAAAATCATCCAAAGCCCAAGATTTGGTGGTGATGGGGGACTTCAACTATCCAAATATATGTTGGGAAAATAACACAGCGGGGCACAGACTATCCAACAAATTCTTGGACTGCATTGCAGACAACTTTTTATTTCAGAAGGTTGAAAAAGCTACTGGGGGAAGCTGTTCTAGACTTGATTTTAACAAATAAGGAGGAACTCATTGAGAATTTGAAAGTAGAAGGCAGCTTGGGTGAAAGTGATCATGAAATCATACAGTTTGCAATTCTAAGGAAGGATAGAAGGGAGTACAGCAAAATAGAGACAATGGATTTCAGGAAGGCAGATTTTGGTAAGCTCAGAGAGCTGATAGGTAAGGTCCCATGGGAATCAAGACCGAGGGGAAAAACAACTGAGGAGAGTTGGCAGTTTTTCAAAGGGACATTATTAAGGGCCCAAAAGCAAGCTATTCTGCTGGTTAGGAAAGACAGAAGATGTGGCAAAAGACCACCTTGGCTTAACCATGAGATCTTGCATGATCTAAAAAATAAAAAGGAGTCATATAAAAAATGGAAACTAGGACAGATTACAAAGGATGAATATAGGCAAACAACACAGGAATGCAGGGGCAAGATTAGAAAGGCAAAGGCACAAAATGAGCTCAAACTAGCTACAGGAATAAAGGGAAACAAGAAAACTTTTTATCAATACATTAGAAGCAAGAGAAAGACCAAAGACAGGGTAGGCCCACTGCTCAGTGAAGAGGGAGGAACAGTAACAGGAAACTTGGAAATGGCAGAGATGCTTAATGACTTCCTTGTTTCGGTCTTCACCGAGAAGTCTGAAGGAATGCCTAACATAGTGAATGCTAATGGGAAGGGGGTAGGTTTAGCAGATAAAATAAAAAAAGAACAAGTTAAAAATCACTTAGAAAAGTTAGATGCCTGCAAGTCACCAGGGCCTGATGAAATGCATCCTAGAATACTCAAGGAGCTAATAGAGGAGGTATCTGAGCCTCTAGCTATTATATTTGGAAAAGCATGGGAGACGGGAGTGATTCTAGAAGACTGGAAAAGGGCAAATATAGTGCCCATCTATAAAAAGGGAAATAAAAACAACCCAGGAAACTACAGACCAGTTAGTTTAACTTCTGTGCCAGGGAAGATAATGGAGCAAGTAATTAAGGAAATCATCTGCAAACACTTGGAAGGTGGTAAGGTGATAGGGAATAGCCAGCATGGATTTGTAAAGAACAAATCGTGTCAAACCAATCTGATAGCTTTCTTTGATAGGATAATGAGTCTTGTGGATAAGGGAGAAGCTGTGGATGTGGTATACCTAGACTTTAGTAAGCCATTTGATACGGTCTCACATGATATTCTTATCGATAAACTAGGCAAATACAATTTAGATGGGGCTACTATAAGATGGGTGCATAACTGGCTGGATAACCGTACTCAGAGAGTTGTCATTAATGGTTCCCAATCCTGCTGTAAAGGCATAACAAGTGGGGTTCCGCAGGGGTCTGTTTTGGGACCGGCTCTGTTCAATATCTTCATTAACAACTTAGATATTGGAATAGAAAGTATGCTTATTAAGTTTGCAGATGATACCAAACTGGGAGGGATTGCAACTGCTTTGGAGGACAGGGTCATAATTCAAAATGATCTGAACAAATTGGAGAAATGGTCTGAGGTAAACAGGATGAAGTTTAACAAAGACAAATGCAAAGTGCTCCACTTAGGAAGAAAAAAATCAGTTTCACACATAGAGAATGGGAAGTGACTGTCTAGGAAGGAGTACAGCAGAAAGGGATCTAGGGGTTATAGTGGACCACAAGCTAAATATGAGTCAACAGTGTGATGCTGTTGCAAAAAAAGCAAACGTGATTCTGGGATGTATTAACAGGTGTGTTGTGAGCAAGACATGAGAAGTCATTCTTCTGCTCTACTCTGCGCTGGTTAGGCCTCAACTGGAGTATTGTGTCCAGTTCTGGGCACTGCGTTTCAAGAAAGATTTGGAGAAATTGCAGAGGGTCCAGAGAAGAGCAACAAGAATGATTAAAGGTCTTGAGAACATGACCTATGAAGGAAGGCTGAAAGAATTGGGTTTGTTTAGTTTGGAAAAGAGAAGACTGAGAGGGGACATGATAGCAATTTTCAGGTATCTAAAAGGGTGTCATAAGGAGGAGGGAGAAAACTTGTTCACCTTAGCCTCTAAGGATAGAACAAGAAGCAATGGGCTTAAACTACAGCAAGGGAGGTTTAGGTTGGACATTAGGAAAAAGTTCCTAACTGTCAGGGTGGTTAAACACTGGAATAAACTGCCTAGGGAGGTTGTGGAATCTCCATCTCTGGAGATATTTAAGAGTAGGTTAGATAAATGTCTATCAGGGATGGTCTAGACAGTATTTGGTCCTGCCATGAGAGCAGGGGACTGGACTCGATGACCTCTCAAGGTCCCTTCCAGTCCTAGAATCTATGAATCTATGAATCTTGTAACCCCATATTCCTCATTTTTTATATAATCGTGATCTTACATATAAAACATGCCTTGTAAGGTATCAGGGGAAAGATTATGATCTCCTGAAAGTCATTTCTCTGTCCATATATGTATATCATTAATGCATATGAAGTTATGAGAATTGTGTTGTATGGTTGTCACTACCACATGCTGTAAGTTGGGGAATCAGCCAGATATTAGCTCCCCATTGGCAACAGCAAGGAAAGTAAGCAACACCCGGGCAGGGTGTCAAACAACCATCAAAAGCCATTGTCCAGCAAGGGAGCTACAATTCAGTGACTCACCTGCATGAGGCCACGTCAGAGGAATTGCTCAATCTTGCCTGGAGACTCAGCAATGCCCCAGACATGCCTGGACTTGTGCTCCCTAAGCACATAGGACTGGGGGTATAAAATAGATATAGTGGCCACGTGCTGGGCCTTTCTCCTTCACCCACTATGCTGCTCCAACTGAGGGGACTGACCCAGATTTCAAGGGTGATATCCGTATACTAGGGACTGCAGTATCCAGTGTGGTGAGAAAAACTGCTTAATCTAGATGTTGCCTGGTCTAATAGGGTTGAGAGTTTAGACTGTGTGGTTATATTTTCTTTTCTTTTGGTAATTAACTCTGACTTTTGGCCTATCACTTAAAACCTGTCTTCTGTAGTCAGTACGTTTGTTTTACTATTTATCTTTACCAGTGAGTTTGTATGAAGTGTGGGGCAAATCTGCTCAGGTTTGCAAAGGTTGGTGTATATCCACTTTCCATTGATGAAGTGGTGAACCAATTAATACACACCCTAATTTTCTAGTGAGGACAAGCCCATGTGTCTGTCATTAGTGACTTTGGATGTTTCACCTGCTGGGAGATGTAGGGAGGTGCTGGTGCTGCTTTCATAGATTGCAAGGCCAGAAGAGACCACTTTCATTGTCTAATCTGATCTCCTGTAGCACACAAGCCAGAGAACATCCCTGAAATAACTCCTGTTTGACTTAGAGTATTTACTGCTTTCCCTCTGGTTGGATGTGCACATGTGTACAAATACACGTCCATTAGGTCAGGTTTGCAAAGTGCTTTGTATCTGTTTATATTAGTGCTTTGTGTGAATATTATTATTTATGGCTGTGTGGCTGTAAAGTCATTCATGGACATCCCAAGAAGCAGCACAGAGATGGGGGCTGGGTGTGAGCTCCGGGGATGCAGATACCCGCTGGGTAGAACTATGACTTCTACTTGTTTGGAGAGCCTGGCCAGATTCTCAGCTGGAGTAAATCCTCGTTGCTCTGATATCAGTTTACACTAGTGGAGAATCTTGTCCTGATACACTAGCCCTGGTGTATGTGTGGCAGTGTGGTTTTTACCCTACATTAAGGTGAATGGAGTTGGATGGAGCAAAATAATTAGGGTTTGGCCAGTTACTAGTAATTAATTAATTAATATAGCTCCCAAGACTGTACTGCGTGCTTTGGACACATGTAGCCCCTGTCCCAGGGATCTTGTAGTGCAAGGCTCCAGTTCTACACACCCATGCTTGGTGAGTGGTTCTTAGCCAGGTGAGTAGTCCCATTGAAATTAGTAGGACTATGGCCCAGGTCCCAAAAGGTATTCAGGTGGTAGTTAAGGGCCTAAATACCCTTTGAAGCTCTGGGCCTAGTCACGTGAGGTGTAGAGTCAGGTTCTTAAGAGACAAAATGCAAAGGACAGACGGATGGGAGAGATGCACCATAAGCCTTCTTTATATTAGAACCCAGGCCCCTGCAGGTTGGTATTGTCTTTGTTTGGTTGATTTCTTTTATTTAATGCAGCCTCTTTCAGGTCAGTGAATGCATCACTAAGGAAGCGTGATAGTTAAGTCTTCCTCTGCTATAGCCAGTGCACATCGGACTGCCCCAGTCCTTTTATTTTATGTATCACTTCTTTTATTCTGGAAAACAAACAACAGTAGGATTTTAAAAAAATAACCAAAGCCTCCCTTTGCGTGTATCCCCCAGCTTTTCAGTCTCAGTGCAGCCTCCACTAACCCTGAAATGAAGCATTTCAATCCAGGCTCCTAATTTGCAGTTAAATAAAAAGTCACACACACAGTTATTATCCTTGCAACACAAGCTGACATTTAGGCATATGCTTTCAAAAACTATACAGCAGAATGGCCCACATAACACATGCAGGTCCTTGTGCCGAGACAGTGACTCTGGCCTTGCGGACCATTTGCAGTCTCCTGAGGCTCCATTTGCTAGTGCAAGTTTGGCATGCTAGGAAACTGAAAACTGCATCTTTATGTCTGAATGCAGTGTAGTCAAATGCTTTTGCAAATGTATTCATACATGTCAAGAGATGCTGAGTTTGCAGCAGTATTCTGCGTGGGCAGTGCTATAAGAAGGTGCAGCAAACGATGCTATCTCCCTTCAGCTTTCAAAGGGTACAACGGGTATATTGGGATGACAGGTTTCTGAGCTCCTGAGATCCTTAATTTGTATTTAGGAAAAATTCCTAGTGAAGTCAGTGATGGTGAGCCTGAGAATGCCTTCTATCCACCTCCACTCCCTGGCTCCTGCCACCCTCCCCATCTGCTGCTCTCCACTCCCCACCCCCGACCCCAGCTCCTCCCCTTTTCCATCTCTACTCTGTGCGCCCTCCCCACCACACCTTGGCTCCTGGTCCTTTCCTCCTACACTCCTAACCAGCTCCCCACCCCAAGAATCCTGCTACCCCCCCCTCCCCCCACTGCTCCTACTCAACCACTCCACCCCGTGGCTCCTGCCTCCCTCCCTGTCTGCTCCTATAGATCCCCAGGCCCTGGCTCCTATCCACACCCCCCACCCATGGCTTCCTCCCCCTCTGAGCCTGTTTATCCAGGTGTAATAACTGGGGCCCACAAATCTACCGTAACTGAGAAAATTCAGCCCAATCAGTTAAAATATGGCAAAGTTCTGAGCAACTGAAAACAAGGTTTAAAATGAAAAGTGTGGGCCAATCTTAATTGCAGACTCTTCTGCCAGGTGTGCACCTGCTATCACACTACACTGCTGCCTGCTCCCAGGCGCTGTGCCTGGGTTTGTGATTTACGCCTTGTCTACACTGGCATAGTCATGTAGCTACATGCTTCAGTGAAGAGCAAGCCACGTCCACACTCTGGTGCGTAGCTACAAGTGGCAGTGAAAGGCTCTGGCTGCGGGGGAAGCAGCGTGGAAAGGTTCTGGGAACAGGGAGCTGCTGGAGCCTTTCCCTGCAGCCTCCTCCTCTCTCACAACTCTTCCCTGCTGCCTCCCCTCCCCCGCAGCTCTTCCCTGCCGCCTCCCCTTCCCCTGCAGCTCTTCCCTGCCTCCTCCCCCTCCCCCGCAGCTCTTCCCTGCCTCCTCCCCCTCCCCCGCAGCTCTCCCTGCCGCCTCCCCCTCCCCCGCAGCTCTTCCCTGCCGCCTCCCCCTCCCCCGCAGCTCTTCCCTGCCGCCTCCCCCTCCCCCGCAGCTGTCCCTGCCGCCTCCCCCCTCCCCCGCAGCTCTTCCCTGCCGCCTCCCCTTCCCCTGCAGCTCTCCCTGCCGCCTCCCCTTCCCCCGCAGCTCTTCCCTGCCGCCTCCCCCTCCCCCGCAGCTCTCCCTGCCGCCTCCCCCTCCCCCGCAGCTCTTCCCTGCCGCCTCCCCCTCCCCCGCAGCTCTCCCTGCCGCCTCCCCCTCCCCTGCAGCTCTTCCCTGCCGCCTCCCCCTCCGCCGCAGCTCTTCCCTGCCGCCTCCCCCTCCCCCGCAGCTCTCCCTGCCGCCTCCCCTCCCCTGCAGCTCTTCCCTGCCGCCCCCCCTCCTCCGCAGCTCTCCCTGCCGCCTCCCCCTCCCCCGCAGCTCTTCCCTGCCACCTCCTCCTCTCCCACAACACTTCCCTGTTGCCTCCCCTCCCCCGCAGCTCTTCCCTGCCTCCTCCCCTTCCCCCGCAGCTCTTCCTTGCCACCTCCCCCTCCCCCGCAGCTCTTCCCTGCCTCCTCCCCTTCCCCCGCAGCTCTTCCCTGACTCCTCCCCCTCCCCCGCAGCTCTTCCTTGCCACCTCCCCCTCCCCCACACTCTTCCCTGCCGCCTCCCCCTCCCCCACACTCTTCCCTGCCGCCTCCCCCTCCCCCGCAGCTCTCCCTGCCGCCTCCCCCTCCCCTGCAGCTCTTCCCTGCCTCCTCCCCTTCCCCTGCAGCTCTTCCCTGCCGCCTCCCCCTCCACCACAGCTCTCCCTTCCGCCTCCCCCTCCACCATAGCTCTTCCTTGCCACCTCCCCCTCCCCTGCAGCTCTCCCTGCCGCCTCCCCTTCCCCTGCAGCTCTCCCTGCCGCCTCCCCCTCCCCCGCAGCTCTTCCCTGCTGCCTCCCCCTCCCCCGCAGCTCTCCCTGCCGCCTCCCCTTCCCCTGCAGCTCTTCCTTGCTGCCTCCCCCTCCCCCGCAGCTCTTCCCTGCCGCCTCCCCCTCCCCCGCAGCTCTTCCCTGCCGCCTCCCCCTCCCCCGCAGCTCTTCCCTGCTGCCATGACCTTTCCCTGCCGCCTCCTCACTGCCAAACGTTTTTCCTGCTGCTGGAGCCTTTCCCTGTGGTGGGAAAAGACTCCACCAGTGGGACACTACACTGCTTAAAATAGCAGTCTAGGCGGGAGGCAGCGCTTGGAAAAGTAGAGAGCTGGGAAGGGAAGATACCTTAAGGTTCTGGTGTGTTTTTACTCCACTCACCCAAGCAGTGCCTCCCCATCCACACTGCTCCTTCCACCCATGCTTGGGGTGGCAAAAAGCTAGAGCTGGCCCTGCTGCACGGTACCAGTTTACACAAACCAGGCTGGTTAATGTTTCCATAAAGAATAACTTCAGGAATAAATGGTGCTAGACAATGCTTAGCTGCTGTGCTTAATTGTGAAATGGACTTATCTACACTAGGGCAGCTTTTCAAAATGTTCCCCACTTTTGCTAACTCCATTTCATTTCTACTGGTATTAGCAAGGTTGGGAGACCTAGTGTAAACAGGGCCCTAGCTGGTGCTGCTGGTGTTGTAAGCACTGTATTGATCATACCCAAATCTGTGTAAGCGATGACGGGAAATGTTTACAAAATTGCCCTTGCATAGTGGGGCCCCTAGTGTATATGCATCCCCTGTTGGAAGCTCATTAGCAGTGGGGCTGTTGAGAGATCCTTCTTTTGGCTTGTAGCTGGTGGGTATGTTTGCAGAAACGCTGAGACCTTCAAAGTAAAACACACTTCAAAGAAGACACAAGAAAGCCAAGCAATGTCCTTTGGGAGGACTACAAAAGGATGTTGAGAGGGCTGTCTGCCTGATGCTGCTTTTAGAGCTGTATTAATGAAATTCAGTGTAGCGCAAAAATAGACTGGAAGGAAAAACATTCATTTTTCATGAGGGTAAAGTCACCAGTTGCTTCTGTTGACAAAATTATTCCACCTTTTCTAACTAATTATCCTGCTGAGTCTCTTCCCTGGCTATTCACCTGTTTACAAACAATGTCCCTAGTTTATGGCCCATATTTACCTCCATCTCACCACAACCTTGCGGAATCACTGTACTGATACCAATGCAGGTATGATGATATTATTACCTCTGTATCTGGCATCAGTGAGACCATTACTAGGTACTGTGCCCAGTTCTGGTGGCCACACTCAGGGCCAGCCTTAGGGAAAATGGCACCATGGACAATCTCATATTTTGGCATCCCTGGCCCCCGCTGCCTCCCCCCCATCGCCCCTGGGCCCTGTTGCTTCCCCCCAGTGCTTAATTCACAATGAAAGAGGTGCCCAAGCCCCAGCAAAATTAAGCACTGGTGACTGCTGACCGGGCACCTGTGCTGAAGGCTGCATTGCTGCTGGCAGCAGCGCTGCCTTCAAAGGGGGGCATGGTATGGTATTGACGCCCTTACTTCTGCACTGCTGCGGGCAGTGGCGCTGCCTTCAGAGCTGTGTGGCCGAAGAGTGGAAGCTGCTGGCTGGGAACCCAGATGTGCCAGGGCTATGAACCGTCAAGCCCCAGCACAAATTAAACACTGCCTCTCCCCCCCCCCATTGTCCCGAGCTCCCTTTACAGCCTCACACAAGGCCCATCCTGCTCCTTGACTCTTGACCACGGCGCCCACCCCTAAGGCCAGCCCTAGAGAGGTGACTTGATCACAGTTTACAAGTATCTACACCGGGAAGAGATTTCTGACAGTAGATGGCTCATTACTCTAGTACGGAGTGGGCAAACTTTTTGGCCCAAGGGCCACATCTGGGTATGGAAATTGTACAGTGGGCCATGAATGCTCACGAAATTGGGGGTGGGGGTGAGGGCTCTGGGGTGGGGCCAGAAATGAGGCATTCAGGGTGTGGGAGTGGGCTCCGGACTGGGGCGGGGGGTTGGGGGACAAGGAGGATAAGGGCTCCATCTGGGGGTGTGGGCTCTGGGGTGGGGCTGGGGATGAGGGGTTGGAGGTGCAAGAGGGTACTCTGGGCTGGGACTGAGGGGCTCAGAGGGCAGGAGGGGATTAGGGCTAGGGCAGGGGTGCAGGCTCTGGGCGGTGCTTACCTCAAGCAACGTCATATCCCCCCCGGCTCCTATGTGGAGGTGTGGCCAGGCTGCTCTGCACGCTGCCCTGTCCATGGGCGCCGCCCCTGCAGCTCCCATTGGCCACAGTTCCTGGCCAATGGGAGCTGCGGGGGCGGCACTTGGGGTGGGAGCAGCGTGCGGAGGGGGGACATGCTGCTGCTTCTGGGAGCTGCACAGATTGGGGCAAGCCCTGGACCCCGCTCCCTGGCGGGAGCTTGAGGGCTGGATTAAAACATTCA
This sequence comes from Chrysemys picta bellii, assembly GCF_011386835.1. Classification (NCBI taxonomy): domain Eukaryota; kingdom Metazoa; phylum Chordata; order Testudines; family Emydidae; genus Chrysemys; species Chrysemys picta. The sequence continues at coordinate 1,284,393 of NC_088808.1, forward strand.
AAGGGCTGGATGTGTCCCCTGGGCCATAGTTTGCTCACCCCTGCTCTAATAGAAAAAGGCACAATGCGACCCAATGGCTGGAGGCTGAAGCTAGACAAATTCAGTCTAGAAATAAGGCCCTGATTTTTAAGTGAGGGCAATTAACCACTGGAACAATTTACCAAGAAATGTGGTGGAGTCTCCATCACTTGAAATCTTTAAATCAGAATTGAATATCTTTCTAATAGATCTGTTCTAGCTCAAACAGAAGTTATGGGTTTGGTGCAGGATTTACTGGGTGAGGTATTATGGGCTGTGCATGTGTGTGTCGGGTGGGTAGGGGGAGTTAATAGAATCATAGAAGATTAGGGTTGGAAGAGACCTCAGGAGGTCATCTAGCGGATAGCTGAACAAGAAGTAGGACTGTGTGGACTTGTCAGTTCTAAAGTTTTACAGTTTTGTTTTTGAGTGCAGTTATGAAACAAACAAAATCTACATTTTGTAAGTTGCAACAGAGGGTCCTGTGGCACCTTTAAGACTAACAGAAGTATTGGAGCATAAGCTTTCGTGGGTGAATGCCCACTTCATCAGACGCAAGTAATGGAAATTTCCAGAGGCAGGTATAAATCAGTATGGAAATAACGAGGTTAGTTCAATCAAGGAGGGTGAGGTGCTCTGCTAGCAGTTGAAGTGTGAACACCAAGGGAGGAGAAACTGCTTCGGTAGTTGGCTAGCCATTCACATTTTGTAAGCTGCACTTTCACGATAAAGAGATTGCACTACAGTACTTGTATGAGGTGAATTGAAAAATACTATTTCTTTTGTCTATCATTTCTACAGTGCAAATATTTGTAATAAATAATAATAATAATATAAAGTGAGCACTGTACACTTTGTATTCTGTATTGTAATTGAAGTCAATATATTTGAAAATGTAGAAAACATCCAAAAATATTTAATACATTTCAATTAGAATTCTATTATTTAACAGTGCAATTAAAACCAAGTAATCGCTATTAATATTTTAATCATGTTTTTTTTAGTTAATTGCGTAAGTTTACTGCGCTTAATTGACAGTCCTAATGGGCACTATATTTGCCTTTTTCCAATAATCTGGGATCTCCCCCGATTGCCACAAGTTTTCAAAGGTAATGGTCAACGGCTGTGCAATCACATCAGCAAACTCCCTCAGCACCCTCGGATGCATTAGATCTGGCCTCATGGACTTGTGCATGTCCAGCTTTTCTAAATAGTCCTTAACCTGTTCTTTCACCACTGAAGGCTGCTCTCACCTCCTCACCATACTGTGCTTCCCAGTATAGCAGGCTGGGAGCTGACCTTATCTGTGATGACCAAGGCAAAAAAATCATTGAGTACATCAGCTTTTTCCACATCATCTGTCACTCGGTTGCCTCCCCCATTCAGTAAGGGTCCCACACTTTTCCTGAGTAGAAACCCTTCTTGTTACCCTTCACATCCCTTGCTAGCAACAATTCCAGTTCTGCTTTGGTCTTCCTGATTACACCCCTGTATGCTTGAGCAATATTTTTATACTCCTCCCTAGTCATCTGTCCAAGTTTCCACTTCTTGTAAGCTTCCTTTTTGTGTTTAAGCTCACTGAAGATTTCACTGTTAAGCCAAGCTGGTCGCCTGCCATATTTGCTATTCTTTCTGCACATTGGGATGGTTTGTTCCTGCACCCTCAATAAGGCTTCTTTAAAATACAGCTAGCTCTCCTGAACTTCTTTCCCCCCTCATATTAGCCTCCCAGGTCCCTGAGGGAGTCAAAGTCTGCTTTTCTGAAGTCCAGGGTCTGTATTCTGCTGCTCTCCTTTCTTCCTTTTGTCAGGATCCTGAACTTGACCATCTCATGGTCACTGCTGCCCAGGTTGCCACCCACTTCTACTTCCCCTACCAATTCTTCCCTGTTTGTGAGCAGCAGGTCAAGAGCACGGCTCCACCACTTGCATCAGGAAGTTGTCTCCAACACTCTCCAAAAAGCTTCCTGGATTGTCTGTGCATTGATGTACAGAGGTCAGGGTGATAGAAGTCCCCCATGAGAACCAGGGCCTGTGATCTGGAAACTTCTGTTAGTTGTCCGAAGAAAGACTCATCTACCTTTTCCTCTTGGTCTGGTGGTCTATAGCAGATAACACCCTTGTTGCTCTGGCCTCTAAACTTAACCCAAAGACTTTCAACGGGCTTGTCTCCAGATTCATACTGGAGTGCTGACCAATCATACTGCTCTCTTACACAATGCAACTCATCCATCTTTTCTCCCCCGCTTGTCCTTCCTGAACAGTTTATACCCATCCATGACAGTACTCCAGTCATGTGAGTTACCCCACCACGTCTCTATTATTCCAATCACATCATAGTTCCTTGACTGTGCCAGGACCTCTAATTCTTCCTGCTTGTTTCCCAGGCTTCTTGTGTTTGTGTACAGGCACCTAAGATAACTAGCCGATTGCCCTATTTTCTCAGTATGAATCAGGAAGTCTCCCCTGTTGTACCCTCCTCCTTGTGTTTCCTTCCAGTATCCCACTTCCCCACTTACCTCAGGGCTTTGGTCTCCATCCCCCCAGTGAACCTAATTTAAAGCCCTCCTCACTAGGTTAGCCAGCCTGCTGGCGAAGATGCTCTTCCCTCTCATCGTCAGATGGATCCCATCTCTCCCTAGATCTCATCTCTTCCTCTTCTTCTGCAGCATGTGGGTCCAGGTCACTTGCCAGGATTATCTCATTTAACCATTTCCCTGTGTAGCGGGGCAGTAACCCCGCTTCTGCCCTTAAGGGCTTAAAACAGCCCTGCGAGAGGGCTGTGGTGGGGAACCAGTAAGCCTGGGCTGATTGGGGAAGCAGCCACAGCTGGGCAGGGTACCTAAAGTGGAGCAGGGCTGGGGAAAGGCCAGAGGAGCTGGGAAGCTCTGGCCTGGAAAACCCCCAGGCTGCAGGCCTTGTTAAAGGCCAAGAAGGATACTGGAGTTGCAGAGGGGCAGCTCAAGGGTAGGCAGAAGCAGCAGGCCCAAACTCTCCTTGCCAATGATGAGTGGCAATTATACTGCAGTCCACCCCAGTGAGCGGGGGCTAGATGGGGACTGGCAGTAGCCCAAGACTGAGGTGAGGTGGGGATAGGGGGTTGGGAGCTCCCCGGGAAGGGGAGACCCAGTGAGACTGCCGGGTACTGCAGGGGGCAGAACCCCAGCAGAAGGGGCACTGGGGTCTGGAAGAGACACCGGGGACCAGCAGCAAGGCGAGACACCTGTAGAGGGTGCTCCGGAGGCTGGCATGCTAATTCCCAGGATGACCAGCAGGAGGCGCTGCACCGGTGAGTCGTTGTCCCATTACACCCTGCCATTGGTTCACCTGGGTCCTTCCTGTTCTCTGCCTGTGGCACAGAATAGTCTAGTTTCCTGTGGGCTGTGATACTTTGGTTTAATTTTGGTTGTTGGGGCTAGTGAGCAAGTGCTGGGTGGCGTTGGTGGCCTGTGATCTACAGGAGATCAGACTATATGATTGTAATAGTCCCCCTTGGCTTTAAAATCTATGAATCTCATTTCTTAGTCCTGTAGACTATCAACCTCAGAGATACTGAAGTGCTGGAGAGTATTACACATGAGGTTGCAGAAATGTGCCTACCTTATTCCTGTTCTGTTGTTCTTGCTATTGTGTCTCATGTAGGGCAACAGCCTACAACAAGAAACAGGCCAGTGTCTCACACCCAGCCTTGAAAACCTGAGAACTCTGCTCCCTGTCTTCACGTGGAAAGTGAAGGGGACTCTGGACCTTCTTAATCCTTTGGTTAGAGAAATTGTTCTTCTTTCTTTCTTTTTTTTTTTTTTTTTAATATATGTATGTGTAACAGTGCACTGGAGCAAATGCCAAGACTGCAATTGCAGTTGCAATTGCAAAATGAATGCCAGACATCTGCCACCTCTTCAAATAGTAATAGATGTTACTAGGACCAGAACCATTTGATGTGGGCTTTTCTTATAAACATAAAGCCCAGGGTAGCGTGGCCAGAACTGTTGCTGAGGTTCAGGACCATGGTCTGGTTTATGGGCTTGGATGGAAAGAAAGGTTTCAGAGTAGCAGCCGTGTTAGTCTGTATCCGCAAAAAGAAGAACAGGAGTACTTGTGGCACCTTAGAGACTAACAAATTTATTAGAGCATAAGCCTTCGTGGACTACAGCCCACTTCTTCGGATGCATATAGAATGGAACATATATTGAGGAGATATATATATCTGTATGTGTGTATATATATCTCCTCAATATATGTTCCATTCTATATGCATCCGAAGAAGTGGGCTGTAGCCCACGAAAGCTTATGCTCTAATAAATTTGTTAGTCTCTAAGGTGCCACAAGTACTCCTGTTCTTCTTTTTGATGGAAAGAAAGTGACTTTGCAAGGAAACTGCAGACTTGACTGTTCTGCACTGGGCGTTTGGATTCATTTGAGCAAGGGTATAAACTTCATGTGGATAAATTCCCCCCCACCCCCAAAGGTATAAACCTGATTTCTTCCAGCTGAATTCTCAGCTCACTTGCCCCTCTACTTTTGGGAAACCTGAAGGCAGTTCTTTCTTCCTTGCTCTGTTCCAGTATGTCATGGAAAATGCAGCTATTTAGAGCTGTAATAATGGGGACACTTGTTAGGTTGTTATGATGTTTTCTGTGAAGCACTTTATTTTGCAGACAGCCCCGCTAAGTACCTTGTCTCATCCAATTTTCTCCTCTTTCAAAGCAAATCAGTGGCAATTCAGAGTTCCATTATGTGTAATGGGCATGTGTGCAAAGAGCATTAAAGAGAAGATAGTTTCAGAAACTGTTTCCTGGCATTTGCAGCAGTGCACACAAAGGGGTCCCCCTACAAATGGGCAGATCAAATGTCTTAGCCCTGGTCTACACTATGAATTTAGGTCGAATTTAGCAGTGTTAGATTGATTTAACCCCGCACCTGTCCACATGACGAAGCCATTTTTGTCAACTTAAAGGGCTCTTAAAATCGATTTCTGTACTCCTCCCCAACAAGGGGATTAGTGCTGAAATTGACCTTGCTGGGTCGAATTTGGGGTAGTGTGGACACAATTCGATGGTATTGGCCTCCGGGAGCTATCCCAGAGTGCTCCATTGTGACCGCCCTGGACAGCACTCTCAACTCAGATGCACTGAGGTGGCCAGGTAGACAGGAAAAGCCCCGGGAACTTTTGAATTTCATTTCCTGTTTGGCCAGCATAGCGAGCTGATCAGCATAGGTGACCATGCAGTCCCAGAATCACAAAAGAACTCCAGCATGGACCGAATGGGAGGTACTGGATCTGATCACTGTTTGGGGAGACGAATCCGTGCTATCAGAACTCCGTTCCAAAAGATGAAATGCCCAAATATTTGAAAAAATCTCCAAGGGCATGAAGGACAGAGGCTACAACAGGGACCCACAGCAGTGCCGCGTGAAACTTAAGGAGCTCAGGCAAACCTACCAAAAAACCAGAGAGGCAAATGGCTGCTTTGGGTCAGAGCCCCAGACATGCTGCTTCTATGATGAGCTGCATGCCATTCGAGGGGGTGCTCCTACAACTACCCCACCCCTGTGCGTGCACTCCGTCAATGGATTTTCAAGCAACAGGGATGCAGATTTTGGGGATGAAGAAGATAGAGCACAGCAAACAAGTGGAGAAACTGTTCTCCCCAACAGGCAGGAACTGTTTATCGCCCTGGAGCCAATACCCTCCCAACCCTCCCAAGGCGGGCTCCCGGACCTTGAAGGTGGAGAAGGGACACCTGGTGAGTGTACCTTTGTAAATATAATACATGGTTTGAAAGCAAGAGTGTTTAATGATTGATTTGCGCTGAAGACTTGGTATGCATTTGCGTACAGCTACTGGAAAAGTCTGTTAACGTGTATGGGGATGGAGCGGGAATCCTCTTTATCCCTCTGTGTTATCCTCAGGATTCATGGTCCGCATTCATGGTCACCTGGTTGAAATAGGGGAATTTTATTAAGGGGACATTCAGAGATGGACATTCCTGCTGGGCTGTTTGCCTTTGGCTGAACAGAAATCGTCCCCGCTGTTAGCTACGCGGTGTGGGGAGGGGTGAAGCAATCATCCCAGAGAATTGGGTGTGTGTGGGGGGGTTAGTTAACCCGAAAACCTCAGCCCCTCCTTTTAAATGGCCAACCCATTGGTATGGGAAAGGAGGGTGCTGCTGTTTGAAACCATTCCCACATGTTATGAAGGTTAAAGAAGCCAAAAGACTGTGGCTTACCATTGCTGCCTGCAAGCCAAATTCTGTGTGTGATCTCTCACACCAAACCGGCAAGCCCTCAATATAAGAGGCAAAATGCGACCTTGTAAAGAAAGCACACGTGCTATGTAATGTTAACAGCTTGGTTCACCGTGAAAGAGTCTACCCATTGTTCTCTAAAATGTCTTTTTAAATACTACTCTTCCTTTTTTTTTCCTTCCACAGCTGCAAATGTTTCAATGCTCCCCGTATCATCTCCTTCCCAGAGGCTAGCGAAGATTAAAAGGTGAAAAAAACGCACTCGCGATGAAATGTTCTCTGAGCTCATGCAGTCCTCCCACACTGAAAGAGCCCAGCAGAATGCGTGAAGGAAAGCACAAAATGAACGCGAGGACAGGTGGCGGGAGCAAGATGATAGGTGGCATCAGCGTGATGAGAGGAGGCAGGAAGCAATGCTGAGGCTATTGGAAGATCAAATTGATATTCTCCGGTGTATTATTGAGGTGCAGGAAAGGCAGCAAGAACACAGACCACCACTGCAGCCCCTGTGTAACCAACCGCCCTCCTCCCCAAGTTCCATAGCCTCCTCACCCAGATGCCCAAAAACAGGGGGTTGGGGGACCCCCTCCGGGCACCCAACCACTCCACCCCAGAGGACTGCCCAAGCAACAGAAAGCTGGCATTCAATAAGTTTTGAAGTGCAATGTGACCTTGTCCTTCCCTCCTCCCCCACCCCACCCGGTACTTCCCTCCTCCCCCCACCCCCGCTCCCAGGCTACCTTGGCAGTTATCCCCCTATTATCCCTTTATTAATGTGACAAATTAATAAAGAATGCATGAATTTGAAACAACAATGACTTTATTGCCTCTGCAAGCGATGATCAAAAGGGGGAGGGGAGGGCGGTTGGCTTACAGGGAAGTAGAGTGAACCAAGGGGGTGGGTTTTCATCAAGGAGAAACAAACAGAACTGTCACACCGTAGCCTGGCCAGTCATGAAACTGGTTTTCAAAGCTTCTCTGATGCGCAGCGCACCTAGCTATGCTCTTCTAATCGCCCTGGTGTCTGGCTGTGCATAATCAGCAGCCAGGTGATTTGCCTCAACCTCCCACCCCGCCATAAACGTCTCCCCCTTACACTCACAGATATTGTGGAGCACACAGCAAGCAGCAATAACGATGGGAATATCAGTTTCGATGAGGTCTAACTGAGTCAGTAAACTGTGCCAGGGTGCTTTTAAACATCCAAATGCACATTCTGCACTTGCTCAGCCTATAGTTGAACAGCTCCTGACTACTGTCCAGGGTGCCTGTGTCTGGCTTCATGAGCCATGGCATTAAGGGGTAGGCTGGGTCCCCAAGGATAACTATAGGCATTTCAACATTCCCAACGGTTATTTTCTGGTCTGGAAAGTAAGTCCCTTGCTGCAGCCGTTCACACAAACCAGAGTTCCTAAAGATGCAAGTGTTATGTACCTTTCCCGGCCATCCCATGTTGATGTTGGTGAAACATCCCTTGTGATCCACCAGTGCTTGCAGCACCATTAAGAAGTACCCCTTGCGGTTTATGTACTGGCTGCCAAGGTGGTCCGGTCCCAAGATAGGGATATGCATTCGGTCTATCGCCCCACCACAGTTAGGGAATCCCATTGCAGCAAAGCCATCCACTATGACCTGCACATTTCCCAGAGTTACTACCCTTGATAGCAGCAGCTCCGTGATTGCGTTGGCTACTTGGATCACAGCAGCCCCCACAGTAGATTTACCCACTCCAAATTGATTCCACACTGACAGGTAGCTGTCTGGCATTGCAGGCTTCCAGAGGGCTATCACCACTTGCTTGTGAACTGTGAGGGCTGCTCTCATCTTGGTATTCTTGCGCTTCAGGGCGGGGGAAAGCAAGTCACAAAGTTCCATGAAAGTGCTCTTACGGATGCGAAAGTTTCGTAGCCACTGGTAGCCTGTGCTTGTTTCCCGGGCCCGGAATCGGTGTTCCACAGCACGAACCTGCCCCATTTCCACCATGATGTCCAAATTGCCAGGGCCCATGCTTTGAGAGAAGTCTGTGTCCATGTCCTCATCACTCTCGTCACCGCGCTGCTGTCACCTCCTCGCCTGCTTCTGAAGTTTCTGGTGCTGCATATACTGCAGGATAATGCGCGTGGTGTTTACAGTGCTCAGAACTGCCATGGTGATCTGAGCGGGCTCCATGCTTGCCATGATATGGCGTCTGCAGGAGAGCAGAGTGGCAGCGGAAGCGGTCATTCGATGATGACAGTTTGCAGTCCTACTGCACCGTCTGCTGCCAGCAGCACCCAGGACACAACAGCGGCGGCTGAGCTGAGCGGACTGCACGCTTGCCGTGGTATGGCGTCTGCGCGGAAAAGGCGCAAAACGATTGTATGCCGTTGCTCTCACGGAGGGAGGGGCGACTGACGACATGGCTTACAGAGTTGGCCTACAGGGAATTAAAATCAACAAAGGGGGCAGGTTTGCATCAAGGAGAAACACACACAACTGTCACACTGAAGCCTGGCCAGTCATGAAACTGGTTTTCAAAGCCTCTGTGATGCGCAGCACACCTAGCTGTGCTCTTCTAATCGCAAACAGCCTAGTCAGCAAACAGTGCTAGCAAGCTTTTAAACATCCAAAGGCACATTCTACCACCATTCTGCACTTGCTCAGCCTATAGTTGAACTTCTCCTTACTACTGTCCAGGCTTCATGAGCCATGGGAGCAAGGGGTAGGCTGGGGTAGGTGTGACCGCATGGTGCTGCCGGCTGGGAGAGCAGCCTGAGGCAGAAGCCTCCAGCTCGCATGATATTTCAGGCAGGACTGAATCTCCATGAGACAAAACTTAAAGAAGAGAATGACCTGGAGTCACTCCCATTTATAAAAAGAAGAACAGGAGGACTTGTGGCACCTTAGAGACTAACAAATTTATTAGAGCATAAGCTTTCGTGGACTACAGCCCACTTCTTCGGATGCATCCGAAGAAGTGGGCTGTAGTCCACGAAAGCTTATGCTCTAATAAATTTGTTAGTCTCTAAGGTGCCACAAGTCCTCCTGTTCTTCTTTTTGCGGATACAGACTAACACGGCTGCTACTCTGAAACTCCCATTTATGTCCAGGTGTCCCTGACCGACCTCACCGAGGTTGGCCAGGAGCACCCAGGAGATGACGGCTAGCAGTTGTATTGCACCGTCTGCTGCCGCGAAGGCAAGGAACTGCTGCTGTGTAGCAATGCAGCACCGCATCTGCCAGTGGCACCCAAGAGACGTACGGTGACGGTGAGCTGAGCGGGCTCCATGCTTGCCGGGGTATGTCGTCTGCACGGGTAACCCAGGAAAAAAGGCGAGAAACGATTGTTTGCTGTTGCTATCTCAGAGGGAGGGAGGGAGAGGGGCCTGACGACATGTACCCAAAACCACCTGTGACAATATTTTTGCCCCATCAGGCATTGGGAGCTCAACCCAGAATTCCAATGGGTGGCGGAGACTGCGGGAACTGTGGGAAAGTCGACGCTAGCCTCGATACTGTGGACGCACTCCACCGACTTAATGCGCTTAGTGGGGACACACAATCAACTGTATAAAATCGATTTCTAAAAAATTGACTTCTATAAAATCGACCTAATTTCATATTGTAGACATACCCTTAGTGTAGGATGTGTACAGGGATGTGAATGACATGTCAGGGTCATCAAGCAGCCCCTGCTGTGTGGAACTGTTAGACTGGAAATCTGAGGGCATCTCAGTAAAGCATTAAGCAAAACAGGAACTGGAACACAGTTGGGAACATTGCATTGAGTTCAGACAGAGCACCATGGATTGCTTCAAATCATCTGCACCATGGATTGCTTACAAATGGCAGGGATGGAACCACTTGCGTGTGGTAGCTTGGATTCATCTGCTGGCACACTAGGCAGTGCGAGTTCTGCTTACTGGTGGCATGATGGGATTCATGATATAGCTTGCTCTGGGCAAGCTGGCATGTTAACTGATATTATGATATGCCCAGCTGGTCCCATTAAAAGTCGCAAGAACCATAAGACCCTCCCAGACTGTCCCTATCTCTCCTTGCCCAATAGAAGAGTTGCCAATTACTGAGTGACATTCTATGGCCAACTAAATGATCATAATGATCCCTTCTGGTTTTAAAATGTATGAATCTGTGACATGATTTATGCTGGCTAAGGAGAGGTTAAGATGAAGACAGCTGCAACTTTCCCTATAAAGATATGAAAGGTATATACATGTAAAAGTTGTGCGCATTTGATTATATCCTTCTGCCCTCACTCCACGCCTTCAGGTTTAGCTTGTCTTTTTAGATTGCAAACTTCTCAGGGCAGGGACCATGTCTCCATATAGGTTTGTACAATGCCTAACCTAATGGGGCCCCAATCTTGACTGCAAACTGTAATATCAATATAATAAACAATAACTATGGTTTAATTATGAGGCCTTCATTCTGATTGTTTGTGGGGGATTATTTCTAGGCTCCAGCTGCTCTTGTACTTTGTTAATGATAGCTGGATCCGGATCAAGCAACCCGGTTGGGAATACAGTACATGATTTCAATGAGAACAATAACTAATTAAGACTATCTCAGTCATGAAGAACAGAGAAAAAAACCAAACCCTTCATAGAATGGGAGCAAATTGAATATCAGAGAGATCTGAATGTGGGCAGATAATTAGAACTATATTTCATGGGAACATTTGCTGGGGTAAGTATGGAAAAGGCTGGCAACTTCACATATTCTAAGTATCATAACATCTTTCACCAGGGGTTGGGCTCATGCCAGTGCTGATCACGGAATCATAGATTCATAGGACTGGAAGGGATCTCAGGAGGTCATCTAATCCAACCCCCTGCTCAAAGCAGGACCAATCCCCAACTAAATCATCCCAGCAAGGAGATTCCACCACCTCCCTAGGTAACCCATTCCAGTGCTTCACCACCAAAGTTTTTCCTAATATCCAACCTAAACCTCTCCAACTGCAACTTGTTCTGTCAGCCTCCTTGTAAGCGGAGACTTACATTTGTAAGTTGCACTTTCACAACAAAGAGATTGCACTATAGTACTTATATGAGGTGAATTGAAAAAAACTATTTCTTTTATCATTTTTACAGTGCAAATATTTGTAATAAAAAATAACATACACTGATTTCAATTACAGCACAGAATACAATATCATAGAATCATAGACTTTAAGGTCAGAAGGGACCATTATGATCATCTAGTCTGACCTCCTGCACAACGCAGGCCACCGAATCTCACCCACCCACTCCTGTATCAAACCTATGTCTGAGCCATTGAAGTCCTCAAATCATGTTTTAAAGACTTCAAGGTGCAGAGAATCTTTCAGCAAGTGACCCGTGCCCCACGCTACAGAGGAAGGCGAAAACCCCCCAGGGCCTCTACCAATCTGCCCTAGAGGAAAATTCCTTCCCAACCCCAAATATGGCAATCAGCTAAACCCTGAGCATGTGGGCAAGACTCACCAGCCAGACACCCAGGAAAGAATTCTCTGTAGTAACTCAGATCCCACCCCATCTAGTGTCATATATGAAAATGTAGAAAAACATCCAAAATATGTAATAAATTTCAATTGGTATTCTATTGTTTAACAGTGCGATTAAAACTGTGATTAATCACAATTAATTTTTTTAATCGCAATTAATTTTTTTGAGTTAATCGTGTGAGTTAACAGCGATTAATCGATAGCCCTAGTCACAATTAATTGACCATGCATCACTGAAACCATGCAAAAAATACCGTGTAAATCGAGGCCTGACTGTAGTTTGCATTTGTCCTTATTGAATTTCATCCTATTTACTTCAAACTTTTTCTCCAGTTTGTCCAGATCATTTTGAATTTTAATCCTATCCCCCAAAGCACTTGCTACCCCTCCCAGCTTGGTATCATTCACAAACTTTATAAGTGTACTCTCTATGCCATTATCTAAATCATTGATGAAGATATTGATTAGAACTGGACCCAGAACTGATCCTTGGGAGACCCCACTCGTTATGCCCTTCCAGCATGACGGTTTGTTTATCAGAAAGTCATTCAAGACAGTATCAAAAGCTTTACTAAAGTCAAGATATACCACATCTACTGTTTCCCCCCTTTCCAAAAGGCTTGTTTCCCTGTCAAAGAAAGCTATCAAGTTGGTTTGACATGATTTGTTCTTGAAAAATCCATGCTTATTGTTACTTATCACCTTATTATTTTCTAGATATTTGCAAATTGATTGCTTAATTATTTGTTCCATTATCTTTCTGGGTACAGAAGTAAAGCTGACTGGTCTGTAATTCCTCGGGTTGTCCTTATTTCCCTTTTTATAGATTGGTACTATATTTGCTCTTTTCCAATATTCTGGAATCTCTCCCATCTTCCATGACTCATCTATCTCCTCAGTCGGCTCCTGGAGTATTCTAGGATGCATTTCATCAGGCCCTAGTGACTTGAAGACCTCTAATTTGTCTAAGTAATTTTTAACTTGTTCTTTCCCTATTTTAGCCTCTGATCCTACCTCATTTTCACTGGCATTCACTATATTAGACGTCCAATCACTACCAACCTTCTTGGTGAAAACCGAAACAAAGAAGTCATTAAGCACCTCTGCCATTTCCACATTTTCTGTTTTTGTTTCCCCCCCATTGAGTAATGGGCCTACCTTGTCCTTGGTCTTCCTCTTGCTTCTAATGTATTTGTAGAATGATTTCTTACCCTTTATGTCTCTAGCTAGTTTGATCTCGTTTTATACCTTGGCCTTTCTAATTTTGTCCCTACTTATGTTGTTTGTTTATATTCATCCTTTTTAATTTGACCTAGTTTCCACTTTTTGTAGGACTCTTTGTTGTTATTTTTAGATCATTGAAAATCTCCTGGTTAAGCCCCAGTGGTCTCTTGCCATTCTTCCTATCTTTCCTATGCAGTGGAGTAATTTGCACTTGTGCCCTTAATAATGTCTCTTTGGATAACTGCGAACTGTCTTCAATTGTTTTTCCCCTTAGACTTGCTTCCTTTGGGATCTTACCTACCAACTCCCTGAGTTTGCTACAGTCTGCCTTCTTGAAATCCATTGTCTTTATTTTGCTGATTTCCCTCCTACCATTCCTTAGAATCATGAACTCTTCCATTTCATGATCACTTTCACCTAAGCTGCCTTCCACTTTCAAATTCTCAACCATTTCCTCCCTATTTGTTAAAATCAAATCTAGAACAACCTCCCCCAGTAGCTTTCTCCACCTTCTGAAATAAAAAATTGTCTCCAATACATTCCAAGAACTTGTTGAATAATCTGTGCCCTGCTGTGTTATTTTCCCAACAGATGTCTGGGTAGTTGAAGTCCCCCATCACCACCAAGTCCTGTGCTTTGGATGATTTTGTTAGTTGTTTAAAAAAGCCTCATCCACCTCTTCTTCTTGGTTAGGTGGTCTGTAGTCATAAGCACTGACTTGCCCTCTGCCCGGTGGGTGCTCGACCCTTCCACCCCTGCCCCACCTCTTCCCACCCCTGCACTGCCCTCGCCCCGCTCCCATTCCACCCCATTCCCCCAAGTCCCTGCCCCTGCCCTGCCTCCTCCCCTGAGCACGCCGCATCCTCATTCCTCCCCCTCCCTCCCGGAAAGTCCTAAGCGCCGCCAAACAACTGTTAGGCAGCGGGCGGGGGGGGGGGGGGGAACAGGAAGCACTGGGAGGGAAAGGGAGGAGTGCGGACATGGTGCACTTGGCGGGGGGAGAAGGAGATGAGGAGGGGGGAGCTTGGCTGCCGGTGGGTGCGGAACACCCGCTAATTTTTCCCCATGGGTGCTCCAGCTCTGGAGCACCCATGCAGTCAGCACCTATGTCTGTAGTAGACCCCTACCATGCAATCGCTCTTGTTTTTTACCCCTTTTATCCTTTCCACAGAGATTTGCAACAAGTCTGTCTCCTATTTCCATCTCAACCTCAGTCCAGGTGTATAAATTTTGAATATAGACGGCAACATCTCCTCCCTTTTTACCCTGCCTGTCCTTCCCTTCTATACCAATATTCCAGTCATGCGTATTATCCCAAGTCTGCCAAATTTGTCATAGTTGTTTATTTACTAGCATTTTGAGTTCTTCCTGCTTATTTCCCATACTTCTCACATTAGTATACAGCCACCTAAGATACTGATTTGATTCCCCCCCCTCCCCAGTTCTGTCTTGTCTCTCCTTTATCCCTGCTATAACAGCCCATGTTCCCCCCAAATTCCGACCCTACTCCCAGGTCTCCATGTTTTTGACTTACCTGTGGGCTTTGGTCACCTGCCTCCTTTGAACCTAGTTTAAAGTCCTCCTCACTAGGTTAGCCAGTCTGTATCCAAATATGCTCTTCCCCTTCCTTAATAGGTGGACTCTATCTTTGCTTAGCAGTCCTTCTTCCTGGAACAACATCTTGTGGTCAAGGATGCCAAAGCCCTCCTGGCGACACCATCTTCCCAGCCAGGCATTCACCTCCAAGATGCATCTGTCTCTGCCTGGGCCCCTACCCTGGACCAGAAGGATCAAGGAGAACACCACCTGCACTCCCAACTCCTTCATCCTTAGTCCCAGAGCCCTATAGTCACTTCTGATCTGCTGAGGGTCATACAGGGAGTTTGCCTGGGAGCCGTCCGAGAGGAGGTATGCTACGTGCTGCATTAGGGGGGCTGTGTTGGTGAGTATCTGAGTGCCTGCTGCTGGGACAGTTGGTCAGTTTGACCGTGTGCTTGATTGCTTGCTTGTTTGTTTGAAAAGTGTGAATTGGGAGTGCTTTGTTCCAGGTGGGCCTTGAGTGGGCCTGACTGGTATATAAGGGCAGTCAGCAGCGAACCAGCTGAGCGGCGAACAGCAGAGGCTAACAGCGGGAGTTTGCCTGGGAGTTCACTTGGGGAGAGCGCACTGAGGCTTTCATCTGCAGGTTTCTCTGAGTAGTTCCTGCAACAGTTGAGGAAATTCTTAAGAGGACGGTGATATGGAAGGTGAGCGATCAGCTGTTGTAACCTGCACAGGTTGTGCCATGTTTGTCTTTCTTCCACAGGACAGAAACGACTTTGTCTGTACAAAGTGCAAGCTGGTCTCCATATTGGAAGAGAAGGTTCGAGGGCTGGAGAAATGAGTATCGACTCTGCGTTGCATAAGGGAAAATGAAGATTTCCTGGACAGATGTCAGGAGATGCTTCTACGGCCGCAATGTTCTGAAGATTCAGAGCAGGCGCAGCAGGGACAGAAGGATTGTGAAGAGGTTTGGCAGCATGTGACCTCCAGAAGGAGAAAGAGGAGTGTCCATGAACCAGCAATGGAGATACAGGTGAGCAATCGTTTCCATGTTCTCTCTACAGGTACTAATGCGGAGAGTGGACTAGATGACCCATCTGAGGGAAGGGAGCAGAAGGAGACTCCACCGATTGGAAGGCAAAAGATGCACTGTCCTAGGGATGGGGGTTCCACGACCACCACTCCCAAGAGGAGGAGGAGGGTGGTGGTGGTCGGGGACTCCCTCCTCAGGGGGACTGAGTCATCTATCTGCCGCCCCGACCGGGAAAACCGAGAGGTCTGCTGCTTGCCAGGAGCTAGGATACACGATGTGACGGAGAGACTGCCAAGACTCATCAAGCCCTCGGATCGCTACCCCTTCCTGCTTCTCCATGTGGGCACCAATGATACTGCCAAGAATGACCTTGAGAGGATCACTGCAGACTATGTGGCTCTGGGAAGAAGGATAAAGGAGTTTGAGGCGCAAGTGGTGTTCTCATCCATCCTCCCTGTGCAAGGAAAAGGCCGAGGTAGAGACCGTCGAATCGTGGAAGTCAACGAATGGCTACGCAGGTGGTGTAGGAGAGAAGGCTTTGGATTCTTCGACCATGGGATGGTGTTCCAAGAAGGAGGAGTGCTAGGCAGAGACGGGCTCCGCCTAACAAAGAGAGGGAAGAGCATCTTCGCCAGCAGGCTGGCTAACCTAGTGAGGAGGGTTTTAAACTAGGTTCACCGGGGGAAGGAGACCAAAGCCCTGAGGTAAGTGGGGAAATGGGATCCTGGGAGGAAGCACAAGCAGGAGAGTGCAAGAGGGGAGGACTCCTGGCTCATGCTGAGAAAGAGGGACGATCGATGAGTTATCTTAAGTGCCTATACACAAATGCAAGAAGCCTGGGAAACAAGCAGGGAGAACTGGAAGTCCTGGCACAGTCAGGGAACTATGATGTGATTGGAATAACAGAGACTTGGTGGGATAACTCACATGACTGGAGTACTGTCATGGATGGATATAAACTGTTCAGGAAGGACAGGCAGGGCAGAAAAGGTGGGGGAGTTGCGTTGTATGTAAGAGAGCAGTATGACTGCTCAGAGCTCCGATATGAAACTGCAGAAAAACCTGAGAGTCTCTGGATAAAGTTGAGAAGTGTGAGCAACAAGGGTGATGTCGTGGTTGGAGTCTGCTATAGAACACCAGACCAGGGGGATGAGGTGGACGAGGCTTTCTTCTGGCAACTAGCAGAAGTTGCTAGATCGCAAGCCCTGGTTCTCATGGGAGACTTTAATCACCCTGATATCTGCTGGGAGAGCAATACAGCGGTGCACAGACAATCCAGGAAGTTTTTGGAACGTGTAGGGGACAATTTCCTGGTGCAAGTGCTGGAGGAACCAACTAGGGGCAGAGCTTTTCTTGACCTGCTGCTCACAAACAGGGAAGAATTAGTAGGGGAAGCAAAAGTGGATGGGAACCTGGGAGGCAGTGACCATGAGACGGTCAAGTTCAGGATCCTTACACAAGGAAGAAAGGAGAGCAGCAGAATACGGACCCTGGACTTTAGAAAAGCAGACTTTGACTCCCTCAGGGAACAGATGGGCAGGATCCCCTGGGAGAATAACATGAAGGGCAAAGGGGTCCAGGAGAGCTGGCTGTATTTTAAAGAATCCTTATTGCGGTTGCAGGAACAAACCATCCCGATGTGTAGAAAGAATAGTAAATATGGCAGGCGACCAGCTTGGCTAAACAGTGTAATCCTTGCTGATCTTAAACGCAAAAAAGAAGCTTACAAGAAGTGGAAGATTGGACAAATGACCAGGGAGGAGTATAAAAATATTGCTCAGGCATGCAGGAGTGAAATCAGGAAGGCCAAATCACACTTGGAGTTGCAATTAGCAAGAGATGTTAAGAGTAACAAGAAGGGTTTCTTCAGGTATGTTAGCAACAAGAAGAAAATCAAGGAAAGTGTGGGCCCCTTACTGAATGAGGGAGGCAACGTAGTGACCGAGGATGTGGAAAAAGCTAATGTACTCAATGATTTTTTTGCCTCTGTCTTCACGAACAAGGTCAGCTCCCAGATTGCTGCACTGGGCAGTACAGTATGGGGAGAAAGTGACCAGCCCTCTGAGCAGAAAGAAGTGGTTTGGGACTATTTAGAAAAACTGGACGTGCACAAGTCCATGGGGCCGGATGCGCTGCATCCGATGGTGCTAAAGGAGTTGGTGGGTGAGATTGCAGAGCCATTAGCCATTATTTTTAAAAACTCATGGCGATCGGGGGAGGTCCCAGATGACTGGAAAAAGGCTAATGTAGTGCCCATCTTTAAAAAAGGGAAGAAGGAGGATCCGGGGAACTACAGGCCAGTCAGCCTCACCTCAGTCCCTGGAAAAATCATGGAGCAGGTCCTCAAGGAATCAATTATGAAACATTTAGAGGAGAGGAAAGTGATCAGGAACAGTCAGCATGGATTCACGAAGGGGAAGTCGTGCCTGACTAACCTAATTGCCTTCTATGATGAGATAACTGGCTCTGTGGATGAGGGGAAAGCAGTGGATGGTTGGCAGCCGGTTTCAAGCGGAGTGCCCCAAGGGTCGGTCCTGGGGCCGGTTTTGTTTAATATCTTTATTAATGATCTGGAGGATGGTGTGGACTGCACTCTCAGCAAGTTTGCAGATGATACTAAACTAGGAGGCGTGGTAGATACACTAGGGGGTAGGGATCGGATACAGAGGGACCTAGACAAATTAGAGGATTGGGCCAAAAAAAAACCTGATGAGGTTCAACAAGGACAAGTGCAGAGTCCTGCACTTAGGACGGAAGAATCCCATGCACTGCTACAGACTAGGGACCGAATGGCTAGGTAGCAGTTCTGCAGTAAAGGACCTAGGGGTCACAGTGGATGAGAAGCTGGATATGAGTCAACAGTGTGCTCTTGTTGCCAAGAAGGCTAACGGCATTTTGGGCTGTATAAGTAGGGGCATTGCGAGCAGATCGAGGGACGTGATCGTTCCCCTTTATTCGACATTGGTGAGGCCTCATCTGGAATACTGTGTCCAGTTTTGGGCCCCACAATACAAGAAGGATGTGGAAAAATTGGAAAGAGTCCAACGGAGGGCAACAAAAATGATTAGGGGGCTGGAGCACATGACTTATGAGGAGAGGCTGAGGGAACTGGGATTGTTTAGTCTCCAGAAGAGAAGAATGAGGGGGGGATTTGATAGCAGCCTTCAACTACCTGAAGGGGGCTTCCAAAGAGGATGGAGCTCGGCTGTTCTCAGTGGTGGCAGATGACAGAACAAGGAGCAATGGTCTCAAGTTGCAGTGGGGGAGGTCCAGGTTGGATATTAGGAAAACCTATTTCACTAGGAGGGTGGTGAAACACTGGAATGCGTTACCTAGGGAGGTGGTGGTGTCTCCTTCCTTGGAGGTTTTTAAGGCCCGGCTTGACAAAGCCCTGGCTGGGATGATTTAGTTGGGAATTGGTCCTGCTTTGAGCAGGGGGTTGGACTAGATGACCTCTTGAGGTCCCTTCCAACCCTGATATTCTATGATTCTATGATTCTATGATACCTTGCAGTATCATTAGTACCCGCATGGATGAGTACCATGGGGTAGTAGAAGGCCGGATGATCCTCGACAATCCCTCCGTAAGATCTTAGCTATGGGCCCCTGGCAGGCAGCATATCTCCCAGAATGCCATGTCAGGGTGACAGATGGGTGCCTCTGTGCCCCTCAGAAGAGAGTCACCAAGCACTACTACCCTATGCAGGGCCGGCATTAGGAAGTGTGGGGCCCGATTTGAATACCTGGCAGTGGTACAGGTCTTCGGTGGTACTTTGGCGGCGGGTCCTTCACTCGCTCCAGGTCTTCTGAAGGACCCACTGCCGAAGTGCCACCGAAGACCCGGACTGCCTCAGGGTGAGTAAAAATTAAAAAGTTAGGCGCTCTTCTTGCAGGCGCAGGGCCCGATTCAGGGGAATCAGCCTAAAGCCGGCTCTGACCCTATGTTTCCTCCTTGGAGTGGTGGCTGCGATCCTCCCAGCCTTGGGGGTACATGGCTTCTCCTCCTCCACCATGCCTTGAATAGTGCACGTAGTGCTGGTCGCCCCATCTCAAAAAAGATACATTAGAATTGGAAAAGGCACAGAGAAGGGCAACAAAAATGATTAGGGGAATGGAAGAGCTTCCATACGAGGAGAGAGTAAAAAGACTGGGATTGTTCAGCTTGGAAAAGAGACGACTAAGGGGGATATGATAGAAGTCTATAAAATCATGACTGGTGTGGCGAAAGTAAATAAGGAAGTGTTATTTATCCCTTCACATAACACAACAACTAGCGATCAACAACCCATGAAATTAATAGGCAGCAGGTTTATAACAAACGAAAGTGCTTCACACAACACACAGTCACTCTATGGGACTCATTGCCAGGGGATGTTGTGAAGGCCAAAAGAATAACTGGGTTCAAAAAAGAATTAGATTGATGGACTATCCTCCACAAATCTAATCTATGGGGTCTTTAGTAATGGGACAGCCCAGCAACACCCAGAGATATTGGGTTTTAAAAGTATGACATTATTATCTAGATCTAGAAGATCTGTCTCTGACCCAATGTGACTCTTGCCCATTCTGGGCCTTGGGCAGCAATATTTTGGGGGAAATGCCACATTTATGGGGAGAAGGAGGAAATGTTTATCTGCCAGGTTGATCTTTTTGAAGCTGTTCTGTTTGAGTGAAAGTATAAGCTCTGGGGACACAGATTAGTTAATGGTCTGAGTGCAGGGGAAGCAGTCAAAGGTGGGCGATACATTCTGTGTCACAAGTATGTCATGCCCACATACCTGGCCTGTGTGCATGTACATGTGTATCTCACCAGACCTGTTGCCATGGTGAGCCTGCTGGCGGAGCAGCCCTCCCATGGTGCCAGGCCCTGCTCTAGTAGAGGCTGCGCCTGCCTTGGCTGTTGGCTACATCCTCTCTGGCTCAGAGTACCTGATCTGAAGCCAGAGCCACCTATTGCAGCCCCCTTCCCCAGCAAGAGGGACGTGGGGGTGGAGGAGACCCCATGCCAGGAAGCAGCTGGGTCAGGGCCTAGCATTCCCCTCAACAAGGGAGAGAGAGGAGAAATTCCTTCCCCCCACACACTTCGGGGTGGAGATGGGGAATGGAGCAGAAAGTCCTAGTGGGGACTCTTTGGAATGCTACTCTGAGTAAGAGAAATGGGGATGGGGAGACAGACCCCCTGAAGGTTGGGAACAGCGTGGGGAGGGGGATTCCCCATGGAGGAATGAGAGGAAATGCAGAGAGAGAGAAGCCCTAGTATGGAGACCAGTCAGAGAGACCCTCAAAGTGGAGAAGGGGAATAAGGGGAGAGAGATCCCCAAGTGGGTAGGAGGACAAGAGAGAGACCCCAATATGGGGGGAGAGGCCTGCAAGAGGGAGAACCATAGGAGAGGAGAAACGTAGGAGAGACCTGTCCCCAGAGGGTGTAAAGTGAGCGGTCTCCCCACCCATATAGGAGGTGATTAAAGGGGGAAGGCGAGTTGGATGAGCACCTGCAAAAAGAGAGAGCCCAGAGCAGAGGCCAGAAGCAAGCAGAAACACCAACAGGGAAGAAGAGGAGAGAGACCTCAGTTGGGAGACTCAAGAAGGGGTCAGGATTGGGTGGGGCAGGAGCTAATAGGGCAGCCAGGGGTGGGAGAGTGCGGGAAAGGAGAAAAGAGGAACATAGGCAGCAAAATTAATCAGACCCTGAATGAGACAGAAGAGGAGTGAGGAATGAAAGATGATTCATAGACTTTAAAGCCAGAGGGGAGAGCTATGCTCATCTATTCCAGGAGTTTGGGGCCACAATGGCTCTGCCCTTCCCATGCTGCTAAATGGGAAGGGGCTCCTGGCCAGATGCCAATTAGATGGCCGGGGGACGGGGGGGTGTCCAATGATGGAGAACCACTTAGTCTGATCTCCTGCAGATAACAGGCCTTAGAATTTCACCAAGTGCTTCCTACAGCTGAGAGAACTAATCTTCCCTGCTAGGTAAGTGCCACTATTGAGCCCAGTAATCTGTGGTTTGAACTAGAGGACAGCAGAAAAATCATCAGAGGCCCAGCACACCACTGTTATTTGTATTATCTGTGTGCCATGTACTTTACAGATTGGCAGGAATAGTGGGAGGTGTTCTGCTATGTGCTACGGCAGCGTATAGGGGCTTTAAATGCCCCTTTGCCAGCCAGGCAAGAATTCCCCTGGCACAAGCCTTATGCAGGACAGCTGCAGACTGCCCTGTGCAGGGCCCTCAGTTTGGGAGGGCATGGGGCTGGGCACAGGTGCTAGAACTAGGGGTGCTGCTGCACCCCCTGGCTTGAAGTGGTTTCCATCACATACAGGGTTTACAGTTTGGTTCAATGGCTCTGAGCACCCCCACTATACAACTTGTTCCAGTGCCCCTGGGGCTGGGAGCGGGAGGAGGCAGAACTGGGGACTACCTGAAAGCAGGCGAGGGAGTGGTGGGGGTGGAAGCAGTAAAATAGAGCAGCTCCTGACTGCGCTGTGCTATACTGAGGGTTGCTTTGGACCACAAAGCACCCTAGAATAGAAGAATCAAGAGTGGTTTAAAGCCACTTGTGCCCTCCCTGGGCTGCGCCTTTCTGTACTGAACCTCCTGGAGGCACAGCACAGCATCTCTGCCAAGGTGCCTGCCCTGGAGAATTGGATCTAAATAGACAGCCTACATATGACGGGAGAGGGCAGCAATGAAAACCAGAGTGATGGAAAGGACATGTGCAGGATTGCCAACTCTTCCCATTTTATTTCAAGTCTTGAGATGTTTGGAGTTTTCTTAAAGCCCACCTCCTGGAAGATATCAGTATCCGTTTGCATTTGGAAAGGAAGATGATATCTGTCTGTATTTGTGCAAGTTTCTTCATGAGGTTGATAGATTTCCATTCCATACGGCTAAATGCAGTGCCTTGCATGGTGTCGAGTATCAGTTGCTCTGTTGCTCCTGGAAGATGGTGATTATGACAGCTTTTAGTTTTCAGCTTTTAGTTTAAAAAAGAATAAGTTTCTAGTCCTCATGATTGCAGAGAAGAGCTGGAAAAGATGACCTGAATTTAACCTAATGGCTCAGTAAATAACAGACAAATAAAAGGAACCCCAAAGTTATTACTTTTGAAAAATTGAATGATTTTTCACCAATCTCATGATTTTCTGTGGCCTGACTCATAATTTCTGACCATTTGGGGCTGGCAATGGTGGAAACTGTGCTTCACTCAGCCTTTAACTAGTCGGATGTTTTAAAGTTTTAAAATATTTTTATAGACTGTTGCCTAGAAAATACAACCATACTTTGATTTTGTAAAGCAGGAACCCTATGGGGCACAATTCTGTACAATGAGGGTGAGGTGTTGAGTTTTGTAAATAAGAACCGGAATGGGTGCTCCACATCCCTGTGTTCAGGAAGGAGTATGATGCTTTGGTATTATGTTGGGTTTTGTTTGCTTTTTTAACAGTGATGCCATGCTTCTGAATCATCTTTGTATGTTCCAGTGTGCGACTGGTAGGAAACAGGCCAGCGTGGTTCAGGCCTGCAGTTCTGTTGGTTTTGGTGTTTGTTTATCAGTGTTTTAAAGGAAGCAAAATATTAAAACACAGAGATAAATAACAGGCAGGTGGTTTTGCTTAAAAATTATTTTTAAATATCTTAAATATCTTCAAAATTGTCCAGTGAAGGCTCACTCGACCCTTCCTTTAAAAATCCTCAACGGTTCTTTTATAATCTCTTGCTTTGCTTGGCTGTATGTGTATTTCTATCATCTGCATCTGTGTTTGTCTGCATAACCTGAAGAAAGACTGACTATTCCTGCTCAGCTTCACCATAGCTATGCCATGCCTCAGCTATCGATTTGTTTCCAACAAAGAGAGGGAAATGTCTGGGAATCTAATCTCAACACAGATTGTTGAGTGTATACAATGTTTTAAAACCTGTCATCAGGGCCGGCTCCAGGCACCAGCTTCTCAAGCAGGTGCTTGGGGCAGCCGTTCCGGACAGGGGTGGCAGTTCCAGGTATTCGGCGGCAATTCGGCGGAGGGTCCGTCACTCCCGCTGAATTGCCGCCGCAGATCGCGATCGCGGCTTTATTTATTTATTTTTTTTTGGTTTTGGCTGCTTGGGGCGGCCAAAACCCTGGAGCCGGCCCTGCCTGTCATCAGGTAGTTAAACACAGAGAAAGGGAATAGTAAATAATATCTAAAAGGAAAAAAAGAGGTTTGTGATGCTGCATAGACCCCTAATCATCACAAGAGAAAGACCCACATAAAGAGAAAAGGCAAAGCAGAGCAATAATCGGGAGGAGCAGGAGTGGCTAGCTAGTGGCACTGATTTGCTCCAAATGTAACTCCATATGCAGCCCTCCATGGGGGTGGCCAGCATGGAACAAAGTGCTAAGGTGAAAGCTGTACTCCTGAGGGAATTCTGTGCCACTTCACAATGCAGAATTTTGCGGAAATTAACGTTGTGATGCAGAATTTCCTTCCCCCCACAGAAATTGGCTGCAGTGCTGTTAGCTGCCACTGAACCCGACAGAGCACAGTTTGCACATAGAAGATACTGCGGGGGGCGGGGGGGAGGGGGGAGCGGGAGCTAGAGGGTTCCTGACAGCTGCAGTTCCCAGCATGCCCTGAGGGAAGGAGAGGGTGGCATGCACGAAACTCCATGCAAGGCTGGGACCCAGCATGAGGCTGTTTCTTCCTCTGGATCCCTGGGCTCTGGGGGAAGGGGGTGCGGCTATCTGGGCCAGGGGGCTCCCACGGCTGGGATCTGGAGGGGAGGGAGTGTGGGTATCTGGGCAAGTGGGGGACCCATGGCTAGGCTCTGGGGGGGAGGAGGAAGGGTATCTGGGTCAGGGGGTCCCATGGGTGGGCTCTAGGGAGGAAGGGGTTGCGGGTATCTGGGCCGGGGGGCCCGTGGCTGGGCTTGGGGAGTGGGGGGAAGGAGGGAGTGCAGGTATTTGGACTGAGGGCCCCTGTGGCTGGGCTCTGGAGGGGAGAGGGTTGGGGTGTATTGGCTGGGATGGGCCCCGTGGCTGGGCTCTGAAGGAGAGGGGTTGTGCATGTCTGGCCACCCGGCTGGGCTCTGTGGGGGAAGAAGGCAGAGAAACAGGACTGGGTTGTCATAGGGTTGTTTTTAACTCTCTACTCTTGGGGGAATTTTTGTGTGTGTCTGTATTGTTACAGACATACTTGCTGACAGGTATTTTGAAATAAATTACCAAAATAATTGAAACCGGCATGATTATGTAGTGTTATTTTGACAAATAAAATTTGCAGAATTTTGCAAAATTTTAAAATATTGTGTGCAGAATTTTAATATTTTTGGCACAGAATGCCCCCACAAGTAAATCTCACCAGGGGTGAGATCAGAGAGACACACATGTCACACAGATGGGCTGAAACGTTGCCAAAAGCTTAACTAAAACAGTGACACTTAATGGTTAGCAAATTGGCTACAATTGGTTTTGTGGGTGCCCAGCATGTTGTCAAATCAAACCCATTTTTGTCTGTTAGATGGAGATAACAAAATTTACCCATGCAACACAGCTTGAGGGTGTGAGAATTAATGATAGATATTGTTTGTAAAGAGCCTTCAGAAATGTAGATGATATAACGATTCATAGAACTTAAGGCCAGAAGGAACTTTTCTGATAATTTAATCTGATCTGCCGGAGGCCATGGGATTTCACCCAGAAATTCCTGCAATGGAGGGAAATATTCTTCCCTAGTATGTAAGTGACTACTACTGAACTAGCTCATAGAAATATGCTGCAGAAGGGCATAATATCGATTTATTTACATCACCAAGACTTGAAGCCATTACTGCCTATAGGTAAATTCATGTGCAGAAGCTGATATTTTTCTGAAAATTCATGAATTACAACCTGGGGTAAAGGGCTGCCTTTTCCTTCAAGTGAAATAAATGTTTTCATGGCAATAATTATTGATTTTGTAGAGAAATTTTGCAGTTTTTGCAACAAAATGGCCATTTTACAGGAGAAAAATGCTGAAGTGGTTTCCCATCATTGAGCCTGATGTTCCTCACAGTTACAGTGGAGTAAAGAGAGAGCAACTCCATTAAGACCAGCAGAGTTTCACCAGTGTAAAACCAGTGGGAGTGAATGGAGAATCAGATTAGTTGCATGGAGAAACTGCCATTAATTTGTATGAAGAATTTCAGGCAGGAATGGAAAATGATTTGCCTTTTAGTGGCCAGATAAACAGGTGATGTTTTTAACTAGTGATCATGTATTCTTTTCTTTATTATTGTGTCCTAATAATGCAAATTACAGAAAAATGTGCATACCCCAAGGAGTTTATCTTGTAGGTGTGTGAGGGGTGTGGACTGGGGAATATGGAGAGCAGGAGGTCCTGGGTTAGCAGTTTGGATGGCAATTAGAATCTCTCTGCATTGATTTCATATTGTTAGGGTTTGAGTGTGTCTCTCTCTGCCCCAACACAACTAGGGTGACCAGATGTCCCAATTTTTATAGGGACAGTCCCGATATTTGGAGCTTTTTCTTATATAGGCACCCATTACCCCCCAACTCCTGTCCTGATTTTTCACACTTGCTGTCTGGTCACCCTAAACACAACAAAGAGTTCAAACCCACTGGGGCAGATTCTGTCCCCAGCTGAGACCCCTTTATGCTACTATGGGGCCAGAAGAGCTCCCTGATATAGGCATCCCTACGCTGTCTCCAGGCCCGGCTTTAGCAAGTGCGGGACCCGATTCCTGGGGCTTGTACTCACCAGGCGGCGCTCCCAGTCTTCAGCGGCACTTCGGATTGCCGGCCAGGGGAGGTGGGCCACAAGGCTTGCCGCGCTCCGGCTGGGGGAGCGGGGCTGGGGGCTCTGGCTGGGGTCGTGGGGCTGCCGCGCTCCAGCTGAAGCTCCAGCCAGGAGAGCGGGGCCGCGGGCTTGCGGCGCTCTGGCCGGGGTCATGGAGCTGAGGAGCGGGGCCTCAGGGCTTGCCGCACTCCAGCTGGCGCTCTGGCCAGGGGAGCTGGGCCACCGAAGACCCTGAAGCGGACCGCCGGCGGGATGAATAAAAAAAATTAAAAGGCGCCTAAGGCGCAGGGCCCGATTCCAGGGAATCGGGCGAATCGGCCTAAAGCCGGCTCTGGCTGTCTCACATACACAGGACCCTGAGTGTTTGGCGGTATAAAGGAGTGCTGGGGGAGTGGCTGAGGTGGCATGGAACAGTCAAAGAGTGGCTGTGAGGAAGCCACCATTAGCTCAGCCCCTTGTCCAGGAAAGCCCCACACACTTCCTGTTGAGATGCTGGGAGCCCTTAGCTGTCACTGAACTTAACTGGAGTTGAGAGCACTCAATGCTTTGCAAGGCCAGCCCTTGGGGTATGTCTACACTGCAAAAAAGAAAAAGAAAGTTAACTTGAGTTAAAATAGTAATGAAGACACAAAACTCCATTTTTAAATTTGGGTTAGCAGCTCAGGTCACAGCCTAAAGCTAACCCCAGTTAAGAACACACCTTTGCAAGTGCACTTCACTTCATTGGAAGTGGTGGTGTGACTGTAGTGCAGGCACACGTATCTGTGCTAGCATGGGTCCCAACAGTAGTGTAGATAAACGTGGTAGCATGGGCTTCAGCCGGTCCCCCACATCAGATAGCTTGAGAAGCACTGAGCTAGCTCACATCATCCCTTGCAGAGCATTAGGAGTAAGGTGGTTGGAGGCTGGCATGGGGTAGGTGCAGCTTGCTACTGTGGAAGTCACAGGGCTAAGGCGAATTCCCCAGTGGGACTGAGTAGGTGCAGCTGTGGAAAGGGGCAGCAGTATAGGTTAGAATATTAATGATATTTCAGTGGGCTTGTTTGTGAAAATACCTTGTGCTCAGGCTGTAGCTCCCTCACCTCCTTCTCCTCAAGGCTTCTAGCCTAGCAGCTGGATCTCAGGACTGAGTGTTGATTTGGATGGCCCACTCTGACTGGGAATTGCAGGTTGGGAAAAGGCTGGCTAGGGAGACCTGTTCCCAGGCAGCAGCCAGACCCTCTGCTCTGCAGTGCTGTAAAGGCTACTTTGATTTGGGGATGACTTCAGCATGGCTTTAAAAAGGGGATTGTTTGCAAATAAGGAATGAATTTAACACCCCGACCTGTGAACGAAGCACTCGCTGGGCACAGCTCTTACCAGTTTCAAAAGCCCTGCACACAGAGATAAACACAAGGCAAGAGCTGGGGGCAGATTTCACAGCTGGCCCCTGGCTTTCTAATGGGCTGATTGAAACCCCCTGCTCCAGCCACCCAGAGCCAAGTCCCAGCCATCTCCCCCTCCCAGGGCTGCAGCAACAAAGAACGTGGCCCCCTCCGAACATATGTCCGGGAGGGGCCCCTTACAATGCAGAAACTGGAATGCGGTATTTATTTTATACAATATACAGGGTTCATATTATGTGTACACAGGCCTACAGTGTACATGTATTCCGTATTTATGCAAAGCGCTTCTTTCGAGCCTTGTTCTCCGCAAATTAGTTAATCAATGCATCATAGTCCAGAGATCTGGCAATCTTTATTTCGATTGAGATAACTGCAAGCGCCGAAAGCCTGTCATCTGTCATGGTTGAGCGCAGGAAATTCTTGATCAGTTTCATTCTGCTGAAGCTCCTTTCAGCAGCAGCGACAGTAACTGGTGTGGTCAGAAGAATTCTGATGCAAATGCAAAGATTCGGATATATCTCCTGAAGGCTGTTCTTGTATATGTACGTTAAAAAATTGTTTGCCGTGACAAGTCCTCTCTCTTTCTCGATGACATAAATAAAACGATTCAATTCCATTATGAGTTCGTTGGCATCAATGTCTCCCATTTTTCTTTCAAAATTTTTGCTGTGATTCTCCAGTTCATTTTCTCTGTGACACTGCTTCAGGCTGTTAGCGTTGTACAGAAATCCAAACAACTTATACCACTCCACGAGTTGGTCAAATCGCGACAAAACAGAAGATATGGCCTGATCAGTGAGAACAAGAAAGAACTGCGATTTGAATTTTTCTTCGGCAGAAAGACGACTCAAATCATCAGCACATTCGTAATCAAACATTCTCTTCTTATGTCGCACCCTGGTTTCTGGAAACACCTGATCAATACCCATATGCTCTGCTATTTCACGTGCATTTGTGACCACAGAGATATATCCTGTATTTCGATAGTCTTCCAAAAACTTCTCTGTAGCACCGACTTCTGCCTGCGGTACGTCAATTGACACATCTGGTGACTGAATTAATTTGCTGGTTTTATTGACATGAAATAGTATATCGCACCACGTGTACACAGTCAGAACAAAAGGCCATGTGGTAAGGGTCTAAAAGCGCACCGGCTTCTGTTGCTGTATTGCCATCTTTCTTTTCGAGCGCATATTCTCGCAAAGATGACAAAGCATTGCACAATTCTTCAAGGTGATAACGCAATGGCTTCACAGCATCAATTCTCGACTCCCAATGAGTTTCCAATAACCCTTTAACAGATATTGGCATATGTTCTTGAAGTATATCCCAACGTGAAGGTGAAGAAGAAAAGATAACGTATATTCTGTTAATCAGACTGAAAAAGTCAATGGCATATTTCGATGACTTTGCCGCGTCTGAGATCACAAGATTCCAAGTGTGAGCTCCACATGGTACATACAAGGCACGGTCATTTATTTCTAGCATGCGGGCTTGAACTCCTTTATTCTTTCCTCTCATATTTGCGCCGTTATCATAAGCTTGGCCTCTCATGTCAGCAATGTCTATTCCTAAATTGTTTGCCTTTTCAAGAAACGCTTCCAATAAGCCCTCGCCAGTTGTATCATGAACATTAAGAAAACCAACAAACGCTTCACGAATATTGACACCATCTTCACCGTTGCATTCAACAAAGCGTAACACCATGGACAGCTGTTCTTCATGTGACACATCGGGAGTACAGTCCAAAATAACTGAATAATATTTTGCTTTTTTAAGCTGCGCTATGTTGGCCTCTTGAATGTTACTGGCAACAAGTTGAATCAGCTCGTTTTGGATCTGGACTGAGGTACTGAACATGTGTCTCTGCCTTCTTAATCCTCTATAAAAGTTCGCTGAGGACAGTATCATACTTTGCAAGCAATTCAAACAGTCCCAAAAAGTTGCCATTCGAAGGATCACCGAGCTTTTCATTACTTCCTCGAAATGCCAAGTTTCTTTCGGACAAGAAAATAACGACATCAACCATGCGTTTGACAACATTTCTCCAGAAATCTCTTTCTTTCAGAAAAGCCTGCAATTCGAGTTGGTCAAAAGATGTACGGTTTACTATGCCTGACCGAAGGTCAAACCATTTCACCATACAGTCTTGATGACCTTTGCCTGTTTCATGCTGCTGAAGTCTTTTTGACAGTGCTTTCCAAGCAGATGTTCCACAACGTAGCGGTA
This sequence comes from Chrysemys picta bellii, assembly GCF_011386835.1. NCBI lineage: Eukaryota > Metazoa > Chordata > Testudines > Emydidae > Chrysemys > Chrysemys picta. The sequence continues at coordinate 1,314,335 of NC_088808.1, forward strand.
TGTTGCCAGTGCCAAATAATTTACAACAAAAACAAAAAATGGCATCTTTCTGAACTGAGTACATTAACCATGAACGTCTTATTTTTTCGCCATTTGCCATGGTTCGATAGAAATGAGTACTTGTGAACCTCCATCTTTCCTCGTTAAATGGAAATTCGTAACTTTCATTCTACTGCGGTGAGCCACATGCAACAATGTCACACACTTGCCTGTCCGATATTATAGACGGCCAATCTCCTGGATCATCAGTCAGTGGTTCAGATTCAGATACTTCTTTCCCGGCAGCAGCTGGAATATCTGTCACAGTTTGTTTGGTAGAACAACTGGCTTCACCTTCGACCTCACTTGAAGCACTTCTGGATATTTCTGGATACGATTCGTCGCTGCTAGCGCTGTCCGTTTCATGTGCCTGTACCTGTACGTTGGATTGCAGCGCAAAATACGTTGACAACTTTGGAATTTTCTCAAGTTCCTTCTCGGCATCTTTTGCTGCCTTTCGTTTACTAGCTCCGCTCTTATACGTTCTCTTAGACATCACAAAGCACACTTCTGCGTTGGAAACGAATCGTTTCAAACGATAAAAAATTAAACAACTAAATTAATAACATTTATCCGCCGACTGCCATTATGAACGCAAATACACATTCTTTGAATGGGTCCAACTAAAATTCGAAACTGACCGACAGACAACTGATGTAGCCAATAGCATTATGACGTATCATAATGACTTCACGGTTTTGTCAGTAAAACCGACATGGATTGTGCAATAGCGTCAATAAATGTCACTTACCTAGTTATACCTTATATATTTTTTGCCACTTTTAGGGGCCCCCTTCCTTGCGGGGCCCCCTCCGGTTGGAGGATAGGGAGGGCGCTCGCTATGCCTCTGCCCCCCCCCCACGTGAGCAGCCTTTAAGAGTGCTGGCTTCGGAGGAACTGCCCCAGCCCTGTCCCGAGGCACCTGGGCCCGGGTCAGGGTGCACACAGCTGATGCACGCGTTGTGAAGTGACACAAGCGAGGGCTGAGGTTGCTGGAGCAGATGCATTTTGCCTGCGCTGCCCCTAGCCGGCGGCCTCGGTTTCGTTGAGTCGCATCCTTTTCTCCTCGCGCTGGTTTTGCAGCTTTCACTCCTCGCTGCTGAGCGCCCCTTTCCCTGGAGACGAGCCCCCTTCTCCCCTCCTTCACATGCCTTCCATGATGTCAGCACGGCGGGGAGGGGAAGGGAGGGGGGGAGCTTCCTTAAACCTCCCATTACCCAGCCTCCTGCAGCCATCAATGAGAAGGCAGCAAACGGGGAAACAGGCAACGGCTTTTACAAGCAAGAGCCGGGTCTATTGTGCGTCTCCTTCAGCCTGCCAGGAGATGAATGGCAGGAGGCAATACAGATCTTGTGCCATGGCAGGGCTTGGCCCCTTGAATGCCAAGCTGGGATCCTGAGTACACATGGCTCAGCGACAGGAGGAATAAAGCAGCAGATCGGGGCATACTGCAGGACTTCTTGCCGTCTCTTTGTTATCGCTATTTCCCCTCAGCGTTATGGGCAGAGGTTTTGTGCAATGAATGTTGCCTCCAAAGCTTTTCTCCGAGCGAATATGGGCACAGCTGTATCCAAAAGGAAGACTCTGAGGAATGATGCTATGTCTTCTGTAGCAGCGAAAGTTAGGTGAGTGATCACCTCTGTCTAGACAAGTTTATAGCAAGGGTGGGATAAAAATAACTACCCAAGAAGATTCTGGCAATGCTGGGAAGAAAACAATGCCTTGCTCAACGAAATGCCAATTCAATGTGATACCTGGGGTGTGCAGTCTAACTGGGCTAACTGCATTACACATGTCAGCATAGAAGCAATCTGGGCATTTGCAGAGGGCAGGGTGTGTGTGTGAGGGGGCATAATGAGACTCAATATTGCAGGTGTTTGCATTTGTCTCCTCTCTTTCTTTCCGGTGAAATTCACCAGGCGAGTAGTGCTCGAACATGCAAACATTTTAGATGCCTCATTGTTTTTCCAGACAAGGTAATATCTCTGCAAAGCAAACTAAACTGACAAGACAATCAGGCTGGTTTGTGTGGGTGAGGAGAGAATAAGATGCTGGTTTCCTTGCTCCCTTTAACTTAGGCTGACCTGCAGGCTCCAGTGGAGAATACTGCTTATTTATTTTTAGCTTTATTCTGGCTTTCCGGTGGGTTTAAATAGCAAATGACATGAGGTGTAAGGAACCATCTGCTTAGCGGGAGGCCTGTCAAAAAAAATCACTCATGGGGAATAACACAAACAAATCTCAAGTAATTAATGGCATTGATTTGCAATCAGGAAATCACATTTGGGATATGAACTTTACATATATAATGACATAACTTTTTGTGTTCCTCAGAAACACCCTGTGGGGGCAAAATCTCACTGTCCCTTTGGTTACTGTATGTGTGAGTGAGCACCTCAGGACTAATAAACAGTGCAGTTCATGCTGCATTTATTATGAGTGCATTAAGCTAATAGAAATAATCTCTCTCTCTCAACAGTCCTTCTGTAGGTAATGTAACTAATGGCTAGTTAGAGTAGGAACATTGTTCAGTAGAAACTACATTGTACCTCTGCATTCTAGAAATGCTGAGATATACATGCCATATACGTATGGCTAATATTTGAAAAATGTCTAATATATGATAAATATTTGCTTATCCTGTACAAAACAGAAAGTTCACTCCTAAATGTCTGACATGCATGATCATACCATGCAATTCTCTCAAGTGTGGTATAACTGTTTTCAAATTAACAACCTTCAAAGAGTTAATTCATCTGTGAAGGTTCTACCCAGGGCATATTCCCCAGTTCTGCTAGCATCAATTGGTATTGCTCATTATGCCCTCTGCCAAATGCCAGCCCCACTGAGGCAGGGGTTTAATGCTTTAATGAGCTAGTCATCAGAGTGGATCCTTTCAATCCTTGTAAATGGCAAATACTTTGAATTTGCCTAGTTTGATTTGCATCTGAATGTCTGACCACACAGCTGGTGGTAGCTTTCTCAGTGAGGTGATCTCCTGTAATAAAAAAGCCATCCTGTGAAAAGTCAAACCTACCAAATATCCCCATTTATTGGAATGTCTCATTTTACCCTTTTACCCTTTGAAAGGTTTTCTTTTCTTAGTACTTGGTCCATGCTATAGAATTTGGGTGTATATTGCCCATTCCTGTTACCTTTTAATATGGTAAAACTTATGAGGAAAGATTAATAAAACTGGGAATTTTCAGCTTGGAAAAGAGACGACTAAGAGAGATACAATACAGGGCTATAAAATCATGACTGGTGTGGAGAAAGTAAATAAGGAAATATTATTTACTCCTCCTCATAACACAAGAACTCGGAGTCGCCAAATGAAATGAATAAGCCGCATATTTAAAAAAAACAAAAGGAAGTATTTCTTCACACAATGCATAGTCAACCTGTGGAACTCCTTGCCAGATGATGTCGTGAAGGCCAAAATAGGGTTCAAAAAAGTCTAGATAAGTTCATGGAGGATAGGTTCATCAATGACTATTAACCAGGATGGACAGGGAGAGCCTCTGTTTGCCAGAAGCTGGGAATGGGCAACAGGGGATGGATCACTTGATGATTACCTGTTCTGTTCATCCCCTCTGAAGCATCTGGCCTTGGCCACTGTCAGAAGACAGGATACTTTGGTTTGACCCAGTGTGGCCGTTCTTATGGCTCCTGGGAGATCCTGAAAAACTTCTCTGTTGCTTGATGGGACTTGGGATTTTTTTTTTTTAATATAGATGAGCTTCACATCTTAAACTGACTGTGGAATATTGGCCATGAAGATGGCAGAGAGCTGGCTCCATCCCTGCTGTGTGGCAAACACAGCTGCAGCCCTCTAAAGATATTTTCCTTTTGCTTCTTAGTGGCTGCTGGGCTGATATTATATGGACAATCATAGAGGGAATAGGTCCATTAGTAGCACTGGCTGCTTCCCCAGTCTTAGCCGTTCACTGCTAAGCAGATTGGAGGAAGTGAACTTTTCATATGAACCCAGGGGGAGGCTCTTTTTGCTAGAAAAAATTATAGCCGAGTTCTCTGTAGAGCTCAGTCGATGCTGCACTGACAAATGGACTTAAAGCAACTTGTCACTCTGAAGCTCTAAGGCACAACATTAAATCCCAATGATGGTAATAGTGGGGTAAGAAGAGAGGAAGTGATGTAGTTAGAAATGGACATGCAGAAGGCAATATAGTTCAGATTATTTTTAGGGCTGTCAAGCAATTAAAAAAATTAATTGTGATTAATCACGCGATTAAAAAAATTAATCACGATTAATCTCACTGTTAAACAATAATAGAATACCATTTATTTAAATATTTTGGATGTTTTCTACATTTTCAAATAGATTGATTTCAATTACAACACAGAATAAAAAGTGTACAGTTCTCACTTTATATTTTTGATTACAAATATTTGCACTGTAAAAAACAAAAGAAATAGTATTTTTCAGTTCACCTCATACAAGTACTGTAGTGCAATCTCTTTATCATGAAAGTTGAACTTACAAATGTAGAATTATGTACAAAAAATAACTGCATTCAAATGTAAAACTTTAGAGCCTACAAGTCCACCCAGTCCTACTTCTTGTTCAGCCAATTCCTCAGACAAACAAGTTTGGTTACAATTTGCAGGAGATAATGCTGCCTGTTTCTTGTTTGCAATGTCACCTGAAAGTAAGACCAGGTGTTTGCATGGCACTTTTTGTAGCTGGCATCGCAAGATATTTACATGCCAGATGTGTTAAAGATTCATATGTCCCTTCATGCTTCAACCACCATTCCAGAGGACATGCTTCCTTGCTGATGAGGGTTCTGCTCGATAACGATCCAAAGCAGAGTGGACTGACGCATGTTCATTTTCATCATCTGAATCAGAGGCCAGTAAAAAGTTGATTTTCTTTGTTGGTGGTTCAGGTTCTGTAGTTTCCGCATCCGAGTGTTGCTCTTTTAAGACTTCCGAAAGCAGGCTCCATCCCTTGTCCCTCTCAGATTTTTGGAAGGCTTTTCAGATTCTTAAACCTTAGGTCGAATGCTGTAGCTATCTTTAGAAATCTCACATTGGTACCTTCTTTGCATTTTGTCAAATCTGCTGTGAAAGTGTTCTTTAAATGAACAACATGTGCTGGGTCATCATTCGAGACCGCTATAACATGAAATATATGGCACAATGCAGGTAAAACAGAACAGGAGACATAAAATTCTCCAAGTCTTTCAGTCACAAATTTAATAAATGCATTATTTTTTTAATGAGCATCATCAGCATGGAAGCATTTCCTCTGGAATGGTGGTTGAAGCATGAAGGGGCATATGGATGTTTAGCATATCTGGCATGTAAATACCTTGCCATGGAAGCATTTCCTCTGGAATGGTGGTTGAAGCATGAAGGGGCATATGGATGTTTAGCATATCTGGCATGTAAATACCTTGCCATGTGAACTCCTGTTCTCACTTTCAGGTGACATTGTAACTAAGAAGCAGGCAGAGGTATCTCCCATAAATGTAAACAAACTTGTTTGTCTTAGCGATTGACAGAACAAGAAGTAGGACTGAGTGGACTTGTAGGCTCTAAAGTTTTACATTGTTTTGTTTTTGAGTGCAGTTATTGGGAGAAAAAAAATCTGTTTGAAAGTTACACTTTCTCGATAAATAGATTGCACTACAGTTCTTGTATGAGGTGAACTAAAATACTATTTCTTTATAATTTTTACAGTGCAAATATTTGTAATAAAAATAATAATATAAAGAGAGCACTGTACACTTTGTATTCTGTGTTGTAAAAGAAATCAGTATATCTGGAAAATGTAGAAAAACATCCAAAATATTTAATACATTTCAGTTGGTATTCTATTGTTTAACAATGTGATTAATCGCAATTAATTTTTTTAGTTAATCGCATGAGTTAACTATGATTAATCGACAGCCCTAAATATTTTAGTTTATAAAGAAATCTGTCCATCAAAGCTTTCAATGCAGCTTCTGGAATGTCTGCCCACAACATGAGGCTAAAATGCACAGTGAGTAGTTTTTAAATATACATATTCTATAAAGAAGATGAAATTCTCTTCAGCATATGACAGCCCTGTGAGTTTAGCAAGAGGACAGAAGCTGGAGTGTAGATGTTTTAATGTGAAAAATACAACTTTGGTCCAATGGGATTAGAAAGAAATTCTATTGTGGGCCAGAAGAATTCAGATGATGGCATGGATTTTTGACAGATGGCTAATGCTGGGTGTATGGGAATCATTTTGGGGTGCTACTGTTTGTGACTTCATATCTGGAGGAGATAGGTGTTACCCAAATAATACAAATACCGTGGAATCCAGGATTGGGCCAAGAGACTCTTGCTTACTTTGGCATCTGCTATACAGGTATGACAAGATGCTGTGGTGATTCTTATGTAGGAACTTTTAGATGCCCCTTAATCGGTTCCAGTTCACATGCTGGGATCAGGAAGCATAGCTGCGTGGGCCTGTTCTGGGTGTTCAGCCAGTCAGGTCACAGCTCTGGCTGTTCCTAGCTATGGCCTGTGGACCCCCCATACTGCAGAGACGCCAAACTGAAGGGGAGGGAAGGCAGAAAACCTCCTGACAACCCCCCTGCAGAATTCTCCCTGAACTGTTTTTTGGGGGGGGGGCATGTTCTGTGTGGCAGTGGTGCTGCCCCCAAATCCTATGGAACTGAACACCAATAGCCAGGGTCCTCCATTCCTCTGCCCTGGTTCTGTGGTTCTCTGACAGTGTGACAAGGGTTTCCATGGCAAGTGCTGCCCCCTGGATTTCTGCAGCATGGAGGGGGCAAGGAAGTGAAAATTCAGCTCTGTTTCATTTCATGCTGCCACCTTTTCCACAGGGCTTTTAGGGGAGGATGATGCTTGGTTCGCCAGCTCCATCCTTGGCCCTTCTCCATTGGCCCCTGCCCATACCCTCTTTATCTAGGGAGAGGGCTCTGCAGGGCAGGAGATGGGCCCCAGTAGTGGATTGCACTATCCTCCACACAAAGAGAAGAAGACTCTCCATGCGGGCCTCCAGTCCCCTGTGATTTTATGTAGGCAGCCCAGGGACCATACTCTGCCCTCAGGAGGGAGATGCTCTGTGACTGTGTCACTGTAGCTGCTGAGCGGCTTCCCTTTAAGGTTTCACCTGAGGTGCGGCAGACATTTTTACTTAGAACAATTTCTAGTAGACAGCTTTTCTTCCATGTGAGATACATGAATATATCACCCTCAGGGGCGGTTCTAGCTTTTTTGCCGCCCCAAGCCCGGCAGGCAGGCTGCCTTCGGCGGCATGCCTGCAGGAGGTCCGCCGGTCCCATGGCTTCGGCATACCCACTGCCGAAACCGCTGAACCAGCGGACCTCCCGCAGGCATGCCGCTGAAGGCTGCCTGACTGCCGCCCTCGCAGGGACCGGCAGGGCGCCCCCCGCGGCTTGGCGCCCCAGGCACGCGCTTGGCGCGCTGGTGCCTGGAGCTGCTGCTGATGACCCTATTACTGAGCAGGGTACAGAATTTGTTTACTGTTGTGTGACAAGCACGATAATATGGTCTCAGCAACAGGTCTGAAATCCCTCGAACCGTAAATTCAAATCCCATCAGGTTTGAGTCAGCCCTTCAGCTTTCCCAGGTGGATTCATTAACTTCCAAGCAGTTTACTGCAAGTTGTCTCTTTCAAACAAGTCTTTAAAAACCAAGGCCCTATCTGCTCTTCATGGACATTACCAATACCTTGATAAGAACAAGTGATTGCCCTGACATTCTTGGTCAACATTACCTCCTCTTCTGATGTAGTTATAGTATAAAGTGTAATGATCAGGTGCAATCTCCACTCCAGAAGTGGCTGCAATTCAATGTTGCATTGCTCATACTTATAACGTATGAAAGATCCTGTATAAGTGTAAGAGGGGTAGCCGTGTTAATCTGGATCTGTAAAAGCAGCAAAGAGTCCTGTGGCACCTTATAGACTAACAGACGTATTGGAGCATGAGCTTTTGTGGTATTCACCCACGAAAGCTCATGCTGCAATACATCTGTTAGTCTATAAGGTGCCACAGGACTCTTTGCTGCTTGTATAAGTGTAAAATAGCATCATTATTATATTGCTTTATTCCTTGTTAGAGCAATAAGTGGGAATGAAGTCTTCCCATGCTGTGTACAAATGAACAGAATGGAGGGATTTATGTTGCATGGCAGGTAGCCTCATATGATTATTCTTTGGGTGGACGTATAGGATGGCTTTCATGCACAACTCTTGTGTCCCTCCCTTGTTATATAGCAGACCTGTTTCGGTTGCTGTTGTGCTGCAAGTGAAGTCTTTACAATATACCAGCTTCTGCTAGGGTTCATGGATCTCATGATGTTTTGTTACAATTTTAGTGGGAAAATGTGTGTCAATTTTATGAGCTTATAGCATAATACATGTGACCATCCCTTTGCTTCTTCTACACAGCTGCTGGCATGCACACAGGATACCCTCTCCCTGCTCAAGACCCCTTTTATGAGGTTACATGAGATACAATATCCTATAGTATAAAGTCCTTCCAGATTCACCATATTGTACAGCATGCCAGCTTCTTGCCACCTACTGAACCTGTCTAAATCTCCTATATTGCTTTGAAAATGTCAATGTCTCTTTTAAAGAGCTGAGCCCAGTGCTGGTACCTATGATAACAAATAGCTGCAATAAGGAATCTGTTTTAACCAGCCAAAGGAAGCAGTGATAGACTTTGTATGTGTTCTCCTTGTCAATCTAGGCTAGGTGGAGGAAAATCTAAAGGCGTACGTTGCTCTTGGACATTAATAGTACCCTGGTTACGCCTTCTGACACCTCTGAGTTGGGGCAACATGTTTAGGCTCTTTGCAGTCACGTTATTTACCTGAGGCAAGTTTTCTCTTTTCATGCTTGACAGTTAAATGAATATCCCTTGCTCACTGGGCTCCAAGGTGTCAACCACTGTGAACGGTTTTCTGTCCAGGTCATGGATAATTTTGGTGGGTTTTGAACCACATTTGCTGAGTTCATAGTGGCAGAATTGAGGGGTGGGGGAAATGGGGCAAACATAGAATATTAGGGTTGGAAGGGACCTCAGGAGGTCATCTAGTCCAACCCCCTAATCAAAGCAGGGCCAATCCCCAGACAGATTTTACCCCAGATCCCTAAATGGCCCCCTCAAGGACTGAACTCACAACCCTTGGTTTAGCAGGCCAATGCTCAAACCACTGAGCTATCCCTACCCCCCCCCCCCATAAGATATATTAATAAATGTTGCTAATAAAGCTTTATTGATTTTTGGTTTGAATTACAAAATTAGAGCATGATGAGAACACAGTAGCTGCCATATGATTGGTTTTAGTAAAACATTCAGTAGTATCTTATGAAATTGTTATGATTTCCAATTGGATTAGGTAGGAAAACTGCCATGTAGAATTGCGCATTGGTCACAGACTCTAAATAAAGAAAGGGTCATGGTAAACTGCAGTGCATAGGCGTGCACGTGGGGTGTGCCGGGTGTGCCCAGGCAAACCATAATGCAGGGGTGGGCAAACTACGGCCAGGATCCGGCCCCTTGGGGCTTTGGATCCGGCCCGCAGGACTTGCCCCGCGTGGGGCCGCAGGCCACACGCCGCTCTCAGAAGCGGCTGGCACCACGTCCCTGGGGCCCCGGGGGTCGGGGGCAGAGGGCTCTTTGCGTTCCTCTAGGCACCGCCCCCTGCAGCTCCCATTGGCCTGGAACGGGGAACCGCGGCCAATGGGAGCTTCGGGGGAGGTACCTGGAGGCGTGGCAAAAGCAGCGCGTGGAGCCCTGTGCCCCTCCCCCGCTCCCCCAGGGGCTGTGCAGGGACGTGATGAGCGGTGGGGTGTGAGGCCAGAGTAGGCAGCCAGGGAGTGCGTCGCTACCACTCCGAGCCACTTTAGGTAAGCGGCGCTGGGCTGGAGCCCGAACCCCTCCTGCACCCAGCCCCCCAACCTCCTGTCCTGAGCCCCCTGCTGCACCCCTGCTGCACCCCAACCCCCTGCCCTGAGCCCCCTTCCTGCACCCCTCCTGCACCCCAATTCCCTGCCCCAAGGTCCCTGCCTGCACTTCGCACTCCAACCCCCTGTCCGGGGCCCCCTGCTGCACCTTGCATCCCCATGCACCCCAACTCCCTGCCCTAAGCCCCCTGCCTGCACTCCGCACCCCTCCTGCACCCCAATCCCCTTCTCTGAGTCCCCTAATACACTCCGCACCCCTCCTCTGCCCCAATCCCTTGCCCTGAGCCCGTTCCTGCACACCGCACCCCCTCCCACATCCTGCACTCCCTCCCGCACCCCAACCCCTTGCCCTGGCCCTGCATACAATTTCCTCACCCCGATGTGGCCCTCAGCCCAAAAAGTTTGCCCGCCCCCTGCCCTAATGTCTCAAAAAAGTGGCTTTTTGTTTTAATTTAATCGCATGATACGCTCTTTTAGTTTTAAAGTATGGATTGTTGTATTATGCAATAAGCGCCGAATTGCATAATATAGATGTTGTAGAAATGTATAGAAAGCCCACGTTCGCTCGCATCATGCATCCCCACTACTGCGGCGCCACATTACCATTGCTCCTCCCCTCCTCTTCCAACTACTATTCTAGAAAATTCTTTGATCTATATAAGTGGCCGCGTCAGGCGTGCCCAGTGCAGTGTCTACAGTGTTTGTAATTTTGTAGCATGTACTCTACTGAAATAGCATAACAAGCCCGTGGCTTTACGTTTTAATTCAATCGTATGATACCCCCTTTTAATTTTGAAATATGGATCGGTTCGTTGTTAAGATAAGAAAAGGAGCAGACAAACTGAATTATAATGAATGTGCTGACAGTAGTGCAAATACCTCGGTTAAGAACTTACATGAAGATAATGCCGCCACCAGTTCCAGTGCGTGCGATAAACTGAGTAATGACCAACAGAAACAGACTTTGTCTCTTAGGGTATGTCTACACTTACCTCCGGGTCCGGCGGCAGGCAATCAATGTTCTGGGATCGATTTATCGCGTCTGGTCTAGACGCGATAAATTGATCCCGGATCGATCCCGGAAGTGCTCGCCGTCGACGCCGGTACTCCAGCTCGGCGAGAGGAGTACGCGGCATCGACGGGGGAGCCTCCCTGCCACGTCTGGACCCGTGGTAAGTTCGGACTAAGGTACTTCGAATTCAGCTACATTATTCACGTAGCTGAATTTGCGTACCTTAGTCCGAAGTGGGGGGTTAGTGTGGACCAGGCCTTAGTTCAGGTCAGTGTAGTTCCTATTCAAAGCAATCAAACATTCCATCTGATGACCCGGTCTGTGATATGCCAAAAAATAGATTAGAACGCCAGTTTCAATTATCTAGAGGTCCTTATCAGCCTATATTGAGCATGTTTCCTAGAAGTAAAATAGGGAATAAACAAAGAAGTTTTCAGTCTGATTGGTATGAAAAGTATAGGTGGTTAGAATATAGCCCATAAAAGGTCGCAGCATTTTGCTTTTACTGCCGTTTCTTCTCCTCTAATGATGCAGCAAACAAAGGTCACACTGATCCAGCATTGATTGATAAGGGATTCAGAAACTGGCATAGGGCTAATGAATGTTTTAAAAACCACCAACTGTCAAAATCTCATGTGTTGAGCTGTTCTTCATGGTCAAGTTTTAATGAAGGGAAACCTATTGATGTATTGTTGGATGAGGGCAAGCAGGCTTATCTGTCTAAACAAGAAGAATGGTGCCATAACTGAAGTGTAATAGAGCGACTGATTGACATTGTTCTGTGTTTGGCAAAAGGTGGGAGACCATTCAGGGGTCACAATGAGAAAGCTGACAGTTTTGAGAGAGGTTTATTTCTAAATCTTGTCAATATGCTCCAAAAAAATGATCCTGTAATGGCAAAGCATGTGCAACAATCTCCTCGAAACGCTACCTATCTGAGTAATCGCATCCAAAATGATTTAATTGTGGCCTTGCACAACGTTGTGCAACAAAAGATTGTGTCTTCGCTAAATGGAAAAATGGTCTCGATAATTGCCGACAACACTACTGACTGTGGACACCATGAACAGATGTCCATTGTGGTGAGGTATTTTGACAATGAAAAACCTAGTCCAGTTGAACATTTTGTGTCTGTTCAGAGACTATTAACAGTTGATGCTCAGTCTATTTTTGACCAGTTAAATGACATCCTTGGCATTCTTAAAATTGATTGGTCATCAGTGATGTCTGTCTGTTTTGATGGCGCATCTACTATGTCTGGATGTACTGCGGGAGTTCAAATGAAATATAAAGAAAGAAACAGTGAAATACTCTATGTACACTGCTATGCACATTGTTTGAACATCATCCTAGTAGATGCATGCACTTCAAGTAAACAAAACAGAACTGTCTTTCTTTTTTTGGTGTTATTCAGACTCTTTATGCCTTCATGAAGGGGAGTCCTGTGCGACATGCAGTAATTGAGAAGATTTCACAAGAAGTAGGATCCCAGTTGAAGACTTTGAAGTCACTATCAAACACAAGATGGCATGCAGAGCAGAAGCAGTGGCTGCTGTAAAACAAAACTACTCCATCATTTTATAAGCTTTACAAGAGATTATTGAAACAACTCGCCTTGCTGATGCTAAAATAAAAGCCAGAGGTCTTATCCATGAACTAAATTCATTCAAGTTCATCTTTGGCCTTCACATGATGCACCCTATTCTCCAGATGGTGGTAAAAGTGAGTAAGGCTCTTCAAGCTCCAGATCTCAACTTACTTACTGCAATGACAGGGGTGAAAAGCTTGCGTAACTCTTTGGCTGCGATGAGAAGTGGCCCAGAATATTTTCAGTCTGTTTTCAATGACAGTGTGAAAATGTGTGTAGAGAATGATATATCGATTCCCCCAGTTAAGAAGAGAAAAACGTCCACTCGTATTGATGACGCGTTTGAGTCCCAGCATCACTTTGATACAAAAGAGGAGCAGGAAAGAATAACTTAATTTTACCCACTCCTAGACTCAGTGATTACCGGCATTGACCAGTGATTTGAACAGGAGATTTGTAAAATTGTGACTGCAAACGGAAAACTGCTGAACTTAGACACTGGTAGGGACGATATGAGAATCATTGGCAACAAATTTAAAGTGTCCTTGGATGAGTTGGAAGCTGAAGTCGGATTGCTTCGGGGTTATGACGGATCTGTTCCTAAAGGTAGCACTACGAACACCACCAGAGAGTGGCTTGATTGGCTGAAGGAATCGGATCGGTCTTCCATGTTCCAGGCCTTTTACAAATCTATTCAGTGCTTTGCAGTCTTACCTGTTACAAGCTGTTCATGTGAAAGAGCCTTTTTGAAACTAACACATGTAAAAAACAAACTAAGAAGTACAATGTCCCAACAGCGCCTCGACTCACTCATGGTTTTGTACACTGAACAGGAATTGGCTTCGTCAGTTACTTACAATGATGTGATTGAGGAATTTAAGTCCATAACACCTGGTGAGCGATGTCTAGTTCCTTGACTGTGCCAGGACTTTCAGTTCACCCTGCTTGTTTCCCAGGCTTCTTGCATTAGTGTAGAGGCACTTAAGATAACTTGCTGAGCAAGACGATCAGCAAGTTATCTTAAGTGCCTCTACACTAATGCAAGAAGCCTGGGAAACAAGCAGGGTGAACTGGACGTCCTGGCACAGTCAAGGAACTATGATGTGATTGGAATAACAGAGACTTGGTGGGATAACTCGCATGACTGGAGTACTGTCATGGATGGATATAAACTGTTCAGGAAGAACAGGCGGGGCAGAAAAGGTGCGGGAGTTGCATTGTATGGAAGAGAGGAGTATGACTGCTCAGAGCTCCGGTATGAAACTGCAGAAAAACCTGAGAGTCTCTGGATTAAGTTTAGAAGTGTGAGCAACAAGGGTGATGTCGTGGTGGGAGTCTGCTATAGACCACCAGACCAGGGGGATGAGGTGGACGAGGCTTTCTTCCAGCAACTAACAGAAGTTACTAGATCACAGGCCCTGGTTCTCATGGGAGACTTTAATCACCCTGACATTTGCTGGGAGAGCAATACGGCGGTGCAAAGACAATCCAGGAAGTTTTTGGAAAATGTAGGGGACAATTTCCTGGTGCAAGTGCTGGAGGAACCAACTAGGGGCAGAGCTCTTCTAGACCTGCTGCTCACAAACAGGGAAGAATTAGTAGGGGAAGCAAAAGTGAATGGGAACCTGGGAGGCAGTGACCATGAGATGGTCGAGTTCAGGATCCTGACACGAGGAAGAAAGGAGAGCAGCAGAATACGGACCCTGGACTTCAGAAAAGTAGACTTTGACTCCCTCAGGGAACTGATGGGCAGGATCCCCTGGGAGAATAACATGAGGGGGAAAGGAGTCCAGGAGAGCTGGCTGTATTTTAAAGAATCCTTATTGAGGTTACAGGAACCTCCAGGAACAAACCATCCCGATGTGTAGAAAGAATAGCAAATATGGTAGGCGACCAGCTTGGCTTAACAGGGGAAATCCTTGCTGATCTTAAATGCAAAAAAGAAGCTTACAAGAAGTGGAAGATTGGACAAATGACCAGGGAGGAGTATAAAAATATTGCTCAGGCATGCAGGAGTGAAATCAGGAAGGCCAAATCACAATTGGAGTTGCAGCTAGCAAGGGAAGTTAAGAGTAACAAGAAGGGTTTCTTCAGATATGTTAGCAACAAGAAGAAAGTCAAGGAAAGTGTGGGCCCCTTACTGAATGAGGGAGGCAACCTAGTGACAGAGGATGTGGAAAGAGCTAATGTACTCAATGATTTTTTTGCCTCTGTCTTCACAAACAAGGTCAGCTCCCAGACTGCTGCACTGCGCAGCACAGCCCTCTGTGGAGAAAGAAGTGGTTCGGGACTATTTAGAAAAACTGGACGAGCACAAGTCCATGGGGCCGGATGCGCTGCATCCGAGGGTGCTAAAGGAGTTGGCGGATGTGATTGCAGAGCCATTGGCCATTATCTTTGAAAACTCATGGCGATCGGGGGAGGTCCCGGATGACTGGAAAAAGGCTAATGTAGTGCCCATCTTTAAAAAGAGGAAGAAGGAGGATCCGGGGAACTACAGGCCAGTCAGCCTCACCTCAGTCCCTGGAAAAATCATGGAGCAGGTCCTCAAGGAATCAATTCTGAAGCACTTAGAGGAGAGGAAAGTGATCAGGAACAGTCAGCATGGATTCACCAAGGGCAAGTCATGCCTGACTAACCTAATTGCCTTCTATGAGGAGATAACTGGCTCTGTGGATGAGGTGAAAGCAGTGGATGTGTTATTCCTTGACTTTAGCAAAGCTTTTGATACAGTCTCCCACAGTATTCTTGCCAGCAAGTTAAAGAAGTATGGGCTCAATGAATGGACTGTAAGGTGGATAGAAAGCTGGCTAGATCGTCGGGCTCAATGGGTAGGGCTCAACGGCTCCATGTCTAGTTGGCAGCCGGTATCAAGTGGAGTGCCCCAAGGGTCGGTCCTGGGGCCGATTTTGTTCAATATCTTCAGTAATGATCTGGAGGATGGTATGAACTGCACTCTCAGCAAGTTTGCAGATGTCACTAAACTAAAATTGGAAAGAGTCCAGCGGAGGGCAACAAAAATGATTAGGGGGCTGGAGCACATGACTTATGAGAAGAGGCTGAGGGAACTGGGATTGTTTAGTCTGCAGAAGAGAAGGATGAGGGGGGATTTGATAGCTGCTTTCAACTACCTGAAAGGGGGTTCCAAAGAAGATGGATCTAGACTATTCTCAGTGGTAGCAGACGACAGAACAAGGAGTAATGGTCTCAAGTTGCAATGGGGGAGGTCCAGGTTGGATATTAGGAAAAACTTTTTCACTAGGAGGGTAGTGAAGCACTGGAATGGGTTACCTACAGAGGTGGTGGAATCTCCTTCCTTAGAGGTTTTTAAGGTCAGGCTTGACAAAGCCCTGGCTGGGATGATTTAGTTGGGAATTGGTCCTGCCTTGAGCAGGGAGTTGGACTAGATGACCTCCTGAGGTCCCTTCCCTGATATTCTATGATTCATTCTCTAGGACAGGAAGATGAAGAAACCTTAATCTGTTTTGATCAATTTGGGTTAGCTCATTATCTGGTTAAAGATCATGAAAATTGACTGTATCTGTGTATATGCCTGGTTATCACTACAGCAAAAAATTGTTATTTTGTGTTGTATTTTTTAAGTAAAGTTTAGTTGTTAATTTAAAAAAAAATAAGTTTAGTTAAGTTTTAGTTTCTTTTGTTTGTTTGATGAATAAAAATAATGTCCTTTATGATTGAGTGTTCAATAAATGTTCGCCGTCTGGGTGCACACCCTAATGAAATCTGCTGTGCACGCCAATGCTGCAGAGTATTGAGGAGTGGGCTGCCTGCTGCAGAGCCGGGAAGTAGGTCTGGTCTAATTTAACTTCCCAATTAAGGTTCTGAAGGAGGGCGTACCTAGTGCAGCAGTGGCATTTGCAGATGGTGCTAAACTGGAATAGCTGTGAAAACTGGTGAGGGTAGAGAAATAACACAAAGGGTTTGGCATAGAGAGATTAGACATAAGGACAGCTACATGAGATGGAGCTTGGCAAAGTGCAAGCTAATACACCTGGGGGAAATATCTGAGACTCTGAGTCCATGAGAAGGGATTGGATACCAGAAAGCAGGAATGCAGGAGACCAAAGGGTTAGTGTGGACAGCAAATTAGACAGGAATTTGCAATGGAATTGGCTGCAATGTATTCATATAAATGGCTGAATATTGTATTGACTGGGAAAAGGCTAATGTAGTGCCCATTGTATTGATATTGTTCTAGTCTCACTGGTTGATAAGCACTGCCATGGCAGCGTTTTAACGTTGCTGCCCCGTTTGCCCCCCCAGGCCACCGATGGGGGGGGAGGGGCAAAAGGGACAGCTGCTCTGGGGCCCAAAGGGACAGCTGCCCTGGGGCCCGACGAGCTAAGAGGGCCTGGGGCTCCTGGCTACCGCCGCCACTACTGCAGCAGCAGCCGGAGCCCCGGGCCCTTCTCAATCGCTGCCGGAGCCCTGGGTGCCACGGGCCGGGCAGCGCAGAAGGGCTGGCTGGGGGAGGCTGACCCCCCAACCCCACACCCCTTCCTGGGTCCCGGAGCTGGCCCCCATACTGGTAAGCCTTTTATGTGACTTTCACCCTTGCCCTGAGGCATGGGTCAGTCACATTAACAGCCCCTGCATCCTCCTAAGTTTTCAAGCTAGACAAATTCAGATGGGAAATCAGGCATAATTTTTTAACAGTCAGAGTAATTAACCACTGGAACCACGTACCAAGGGTTGTGGTGGATTCTCCATCACTAACCATTTTTAAATCCAGGCTGGATGTCTTTCTAAAAGATCTACTCTAGGAACACTTCTGGGGCAGATCTCTGGCCTGTGCTATACTGGAGGTCAGCCCAGATGATCACAATAGTCCCTTCAGCCTTGAAATCTAGGAGTGTCCCAAGTGCAAGGGTGGCTTCCTGCTGGTGTCCCTTGGAGTGCTACCCTGACAATGGGGTGGGGTTCTAGCTCTGCCCCTCCCCCCCCCCACTGTAACGAAGGCAAAGGGGAGAGAGCATTCTGCACTCTCCTAAGGGGTGCTGCAGTGGGTGCTCTGCTGTGTACTTGGGAGCTCAGGGAGGCACAGGAGGGGAGCATTACCCCCAAAACAAGCCTGTCTCAAGGGAACATCCAGTCTTTGGACTAGACAAGTGTGTGGGATGGATGACCGTATCAAAGCCTTAGCACACTACATTTGCTATCTGTAGCTAAGCAGAGAACAAAGCTCTGCTGCTTTCACAGGTGGAATCAGCTCTCCAGCTCAATACATTTTGCATCCTGCAAAGTCCTGGGGAAATCAGATCACTTCCCTTCTTTATTGCTTTGATAGTCTCCATTCCCAGTGTAATATTGTTTGCGGCTCACAAACGGGCCTTCCATTCTTACCTATGCCAGGCACACTTGTGAATACACCCTGGGGAGATAGTGTATATGTGCAGCGAGGAAAACCCCTGACTGCGTGGATGAAGGGCTGTTGCACTGTCCTGTCATCAAGTGGCAGAATAGAAGGGAAGTCAGGAGCTGAGAGTAAGTGTAAATTTGAGCACAAGTGCTGTTGCTTTCACAAGCAGACTCTCATGGCAGCAACTGCAGCTTCACCTTGAGAGACAGAGGCTTACTCTGAGGTCAAGCACCTCCGATGGAGAAAGATAACAAAAGTGCTCTAGCAGAGAGAGAGGAGAGAGAGCTGTCCCCATTGCAGCTCACCTTCCTACTGTGCTACCTACTTGTTGTAAATGTAATTATTGTCATGAGCTTGTTTATTTTATTGGTCCTAATTACCTCTTAAACAATCCTGTTCAGTAGCACCAGAGGAAGTGTAATGGGTGCCCCATAGCTTTGGGTAAGGTGAATGGATGGCTATTCATATTGTAGGAGCTGGAGCTGCTAACATGTTGGAACATAAAGAAAAAGGACCAGAAGATTGGTTGGGACTGGAATATAGAGGCTCTCTCCACTAGGCTACCAGTCTGAATTTGACCCAAGCCAAGCTGGTAGCTGTTACCATCTCAGGGCCATTCGGCAGCTCTCGGAAATGAGGCAGTGCAGCCCAGTTCCCAGTGTTTCAAAGTCATAAGAAACAAGACCATATTGTACAACAGTTGGTCCCCTTGTTTGCAGTCTCACCAGAGGCCAAAGACTGAACAAACCATGGAGCTGCACTTCCATCTCGCTCCTAGAGATGTTCCAGACCGATACAAGTTGAGGCACCCCTAGCCATCATAGTATACTTGTGTTGGCATCAGCTGAAAGTAGAGGGAGGAACAAGGAGACTTTTGGGAAATAGCACTCATTAAAATGCTCTTTGTGATCGCAAATAGCTGTTCCTACACTAACCTTTACTCCTCTCTTTTTGTATCTGCCGCTGTGTGTTCCCTGGCATTTGGACTTTCAGGGCAGCAAGGGCTTTTGGAGAGTATCTTTCACAAAACCACCCTGAGGGCAGAAATGGCTCAGGTAAGAGAAATCTTGTGTGACCTTTATACTGATGTGTGGATGGTGCTCGTGTGTCATAGTGGACTTTATACCAGATGCCCTATTCTTATAAAGAGTCAGCATGGGGTGTCAGCATCTGAGAGGGGAGGGCCCAACCCCTTGGAGCCCATTATTAAAGCACTTTAGAAGAAAAGGCTGAGATAATCTACACATGGTGAGTTGGGGGTATAAGTTCTGTTCATAGAGGACAAGTGCCATATCACAAAACCATCATGACAGCTGGCCTCCCTTGAAGGAAGTCTCAGCAGGGAGGATAAAGTCTGAAATGCACAAGGAGACTGAGCTGGCACCTCATGCTTAGGCCTTGTCTTCACTTGGAGAAAAGGTCTGTTTTAATGTGTTAAAAACCTAGTGCAGGCAAGGCAAGTTGTAGTGTTAACCCATAGTCGTTGGTTGAGATAAGCTCTAGGCTCGCTCCTAGGGTTTACCTTCACCAACGTGTTAAAATTACAGTTACCTTGTCTCTATTAGGATTTTAGCATGTTAGATAATGTGTTAAAATAAAAACACACTTGTGTAGTGTAGACACCCCTAGAAGTGGTCCCTTGTAAGCATGTAGGTGGGTGTGGCTCTCCGTCGCTGTCTTTCTCCGAGGGAGGCCATGCCCCTTTGCTACATCCCCACAGATCAGTGTTGAGGCATTTTGATGGGAGAAGCGTGCCCGGCTGCTCCCTTTGGTGTCCCTATTCTGTAGAGAAAGACAAGAGGCTCCAAAGCTGTCGATACAAAACATTTCACTAGCAGTGCAGCCACTAAAACCCTCATGAAAACATCAGGCTCCTCCACAGGGGAGGAAGTTATTTAATAGGATGTAAAACCTAGCATTTGCAATTTGGGGCCTCAGCAACACAGCTGACATTTTGCATGTGTGGGGAAATATCTTTTGCCCCAAATGTATAAAATAATATGTCAGCTTTTGCCAGACAGCCAGATAACTCCCTGCTTAGTCAGTGCTGACAACCTACAGAATTGGTCTGTCTGCTGAAGAATGTTGATTTAAAACAATGCCCCTCCTGCTATATATTCTCTTCCCCATTCACAGAGTGTGATGTCCCTTTGCATTTGTTAGGTATGATAGTCTCAGACAAAATGACTCTGGGGTGCCGATGATTCATAGGTACCAAGGCCAGAAGGGACCATTGTGATCCATGAGGAGATCAGTAATGTCTGCTTCAATGCCGCATGTTATGGACAACAGGCAAGTGCCTTCAGCACAGTTGCCCTGAAACTGACCTAGCAGGAATAACAAAGAAACGATGGTTTTAGTATGCTCAGCATCACTGTACATGGGGGAGGGTGGTGGTGGGGAGAATGGAACTAACGGAGGCTCGTTATTCTCAGAACCTGTAACATGTATATGTGCACTTACAGTGGTGCATGCTCAGAAAGATGGTCTCCTGTTTCTGTTCCCATGTTCTTGGATCCATATTAGCCTTGAGGGGACAAATCTGAGTGCTTGTGAAACTATCTGTCTGTGGGCACGGATCGGACAGTGAAAGGGTAAAATAAATTTACTTGTGCCTGGAGCCCTTATGGAAAAATCTTAGAGACTTGAATAGGAACTAAATCAATAGGATTCAATAGAAATTGGTCTAAAAGCCTGTAGAATATAATAGAGAATGCAGTCTTTTTTCCATAGATTTATTAATCATCCTATGACATTCTATATAATTTAGCGTATTCTGTAGGATATGATGGAGCAAAAATCATTACAGTAGGAAGGTTATTCTGCAAAATGCAGTAGGGATTTTGTGAGTGCAAAATGTGAGCACAGGTTTCTGTTGTCCTCACAAGCAGAGAGGTCAAATATCAGCCTTTCTGCAAATGTTCCATGCTATGGGTTTGATCCTTGAGCACTCTGTCTTTAATCCAGCAAAGCCCTAAAACGGTGTGCTTAACTTTAAGATAATAAGTAGTCCCATTGACTTCAATGGAATAAATTAAATGCTTAAAGTGAAGTTCATAGAATATCAGGGTTGGAAGAGACCTCAGGAGATCATCTACTCCAACCCCCTGCTCAAAGCAGGACGAACACCAACTAAATCATTCCAGCCAGGGCTTTGTCAAGCCGGGCCTTAAAAACCTCTAAGGATGGAGATTCCACCACCTCCCTAGGCAGGGCCGGCTCCAGGCACCAGCTTAACAAGCAGGTGCTTGGGGCGGCCAAGGGAGAGGGGCGGCACCTGCGGCAATTTGGGGGCGGCAGGTCCCTCACTCTCTAGGAGCGAAGGACTTGCCGCTGAACTGCTGCCGCCGATCGCGGCTTTTTTTTTTTTTTTTTTGCTTGGGGCGGCAGAAATGCTGGAGCTCTCCCTGTCCCTAGGTAACGCATTCCAGTGCTTCACCACCCTCCTAGTGAAATAGTTTTTCCTAATATCCAACCTAGACCTCCCCCACTGCAACTTGAGACCATTGCTCCTTGTTCTGTCATCTGCCACCACTGAGAACAGCTGAGCTCCATCCTCTTTGGAACCCCCCTTCAGGTAGTTGAAAGCAGCTATCAAATCCCCCCTCATTCTTCTCTTCTGCAGACTAAACAAGCCCAGTTCCCTCAGCCTCTCCTCATAAGTCATGTGCCCCAGCCTATACTTTATTGCTTTGCTGGATTGGGTCCAGAGTGCTCATCATCTTGCAGGATTGAACCTCGTGGGTGTGATTGCACAGCATGTGTGTGTGCACTATATGTGCGGCTGTGTTGTATATGTATTGGCACACTAAGAGTCATCGATTGGTGAGACCTGCAGGCTTTTTAGTGTAAAAACTGGTGTTCTAAAAAGGGATCATAGGTTGCTCTTTTTATTACTTACTATTTATACTGTGGTAGTGCCCCAAAGCCGCAATCAGGATCCAGGCCGCAGTGTGCTCGGCATTTCACAAATGCATAGTGAGAGACAGTCCCTAACTTAGAGTCTACCGACTAATTTAAAACCAGACAAAACAAGTGTGGGTAATGGGGTAGGGAGGACCAGTCTGGCAGTGATAGAAACACCTGGCTACGTAGACTAGCTGTGCACGCAGCATCACCACTTAACTTCCCACGCTGCTGGTACGATGAGAGAAACAATGGGGGGGAGAATTTATATTCTATTTCCTTGAAGTGTCAGGAACGGGCACTGCTGTTTACACTCCTTCACTCATTGGGATAGGACTGATTCTGAATGATAAGAGAGGCCACATGTATGATAAATCCTCAACTGAGAGAAACTGTTTCACAGAACCCCGACTCGCACCCCATTGTACTAATCCACCTGGGTATCCCTTCGACAAGGGGACTCACGCAGCCATGCACACGCTGCTGGCCAGCTGTTTTAGTAGCACACTGCTAGATTGAGAGAGAGCTGAGGCATCTCTTTCAACCCTTGCTTAACAGAAGTAGGAGAATCCTTCATGTTACCCATTTAAATCCCAACCAAGTCAATTATAGATTTTTTCCCCCCCCAGCTGTGTTGAAGGGCCTTCATCCAGTCTCCCTGCACAGCAGAGCTCTCCTGAGCACCCTGACTCATTCTCCTGTTTGGGAGTACCTGAGATATGTCTTGGCTTTGGAGGTGAATAGATTTTTGCCATCTGCAAATCACACTTGTTTCCTCTGGTGGGAATATGGCAGCTTCTTTCTGCAGGAGAGAAAGTTTCCAATGCTCTCCTGCCTACGTGTTCTTCCAAACACAGCTCTCATCTCACCCTTAAGGCATGCACTTGAACAGTCCATGCTCTTTGAAGAGTGCTTGCCAAACTCTAACAAATTTTGCTGTCTTTCATCCATTCTCTTGAAATAGCTGTGCAGTTGGTCTGTGCTCCCTTTCTCATGAGTGCTGATTACTAGGATTGTGTGTTGATTTGTTTGTGGTTACAGAGATCCTTGTGTTTGATCAGAAACTGCCTCCTTTCTCACTAGCCTGCTCCTATTGTCTAGTGCCAGGGCCTGTGACACAGCAATCACTTTGTGGGGATGGTTGTGACATCACAGAATGGACCAGATGATGGCTAAACTGGAGTTTATTTTCAGGACTTGAAGTATTTGAAATACGCATTCATGTTTCTTATATATTTCAGGAACCCTGGTAGAGACAGCATGGGTAGTCCTGACAACTATGGGAAACATGAATGTGTATTTCACTGCAATATTTTGGCTCTAGATTTTTCTATGCAAATTATATTTTTCACTTATTGAAAAAGAATTTCCATTTCTTCCTCTTCCCTCTTGTAACTCACTCTATTTTCATTGTTCTGCCTGCCTGCCTGCCTCTTGTTTTTTAACTGCCCCCCTTTCTTCAGTCTAAATTGCTCCTCTGTTGCCTTCCTCCTATGTTCCACCATTACATCCACTCCAATCGGTCCCTGCTCTCTCTCTCTCTCTCCCCCCCCACCCAAATTCACTCCCCTCTGCCCCAGATGGAGTCCCAGGAGGGCAGAGGGAGCTGATAGGGACATCTTCTTGCCCCTAGGATCAGACTAGTCCTGCCTTTTCCCACTAGAGTCAGGGGGAGCCAGAGGCACTCAGATACAGAAGTGATAGAAGCCTTATAGCTCTCTGGGTAGACACTTGGGTAGCAAGAACCTCATTCCCCTAGAAGCACTGGGGACAGGGTTTCCTCTTCTTCTGAAGGAGGAAGAGCTGGCAATGGTGCAGACTTCATGCTGAAGGGCAAGCAGATAGGAGTCTTCCAGCTGGGATGCCCCTTCTTTTCCAACTGCAGCTAAGCCTTCAACTCTGAGGCAGAAAGCTGGAGCCCAGAGACTCCCCATCCAGACACAAGCTCCTCCATTGAGATGCCAGCAGCATTGACACCCTCTGAATTCATTCCACCTGTGCCACACCCATGATCGGAGTGTGATATTCCCTTTTGGTTTTGTGTTGACAGAGGCTGGGGAGGGAAAGCGGCTGAACCTGTGGCTTTGGCAGTTCCAAACTGTTGCTTCATGTTGCACCAGTGATCTGATAATCTATTGTCTTTCATAGGTAGCTTTTGCCTTTGAAGTGTGTGTGTGTGTGGGTGTGTGTGTTCACGTGCATGTGTCTGGAGAGTTTATGTGTGTGATAGGGCAGGGACCTGGGGGTGCGATAAATCATTGCAAACCAATTGTATATCAGCAGAATGGGCCAGCTGCCACTGTCTGGATGGTTTGGCGAACTGTGATTTATTTGGAAGGCTTTGGTTGGGGTGCTGTTTTTCAATGCTTGTGCAGTTGGATGCCCATCCCTCAGTCACTGAAGCTATAAATGGTAGATAGTCTCCTCCTTCCCTATGGAATTAAATTCCAGTCTTAGGTATAGGCAGACAGGAGTCTGCAGAGTACTGCAGTGTGTAACTTTAGCAAGAACGATTTTTGTTGGAGGAGTGGAGAGTGTTTGTGGGTTTTTTTTTTTTAAAGGATCAGAAAACGTTGGGTCACTTTTCCTTTAATTATTTATTTTTTGCACTAGGTTTTAGCTGAAGTGAAAACACTGAAATATTATGAGTGAGAGGCTGTTTCAAGCTCCTCCTAGCTGAACAGCAGCAGAGACTACTGGAAATCGCATAATAAAACCTCTTCTACTGAATTGGCCGGGCTGGTTTGTTTACCTGCCATGTCTGCAGGTTTGGCCGATCGCGGCTCCCACTGGCCAATGTGGGCTGCGGGAAGTGGCGTGGGCTGAGGGATGTGCTGGCCGCCACTTCCTGCAGCCCCCTTTGGTCTGGGATGGCAAACTGCAGCCAGTGGGAGGCGCGATCAGCCAAACAAACTGGCCCGGCCAGCCAGGGCGCTTACCCTGGCGGGCTATGTGCCAAAGGTTGCCGATCCCTGATGTAGATGAATTAGCAGTGTTGGGAGGAGCAGAATTGAAATGGCCTGAGGCTGTGCACTGTGGCTAA
Source organism: Chrysemys picta bellii (assembly GCF_011386835.1). Lineage (NCBI taxonomy): Eukaryota > Metazoa > Chordata > Testudines > Emydidae > Chrysemys > Chrysemys picta. The sequence continues at coordinate 1,339,264 of NC_088808.1, forward strand.
GATGCACTGGCAGAGCTTCATGGGAGCCCAGAAGAGAATGACCACAGGTGTTGCAGGTCAGGACTGAGGGGCGTCAGCAGAGATGTATGATAGTTCAGGATTGGAATTGCAGGGGTATTGTGTGTCAAGCAAGACTGAAAAGTGTTCCCAGAGCTCTCTGAGGGAAACTTGCTCAGTTCACATTCTGCCCGATTCTGACCGGTCCCCATCACTCTGCCCGATTCTTTCAGATGCAGCCTGTATCTCCATAACTCATGAACATTCATTTGCCCTAACATGAACCGCATGGATGCATTTTTGAAAGAAGCTGCAAATCCAAGTTTTCAAACCCTGCTGTTCCTTTCCATCTCACATTGTTAAGGGCCCAGAGGCAATAGCTGTCCCTTCATTTAATGGCAAAGCTATAATATAGCTGGAGAAATATAATAGCCAGAGAAGCATCACTGCAAAAAAAGGAAACACACATCTTCTGAAATCTGAGGTGATAGTTATTTCCTCTTTGCTCCCTAAGACGGTGGGGTTTATCTAGATGCCCATCTCTTCTTTGTCTCCAGTGCTGGGTTTGGGATTCTGGAGCCAGGATACTTTCATTCTCAGTTTGGTTGCTAATAGATTTGCTCCTTTTTATCTTCTGCTGTCCTCACTCAGTGGGCCAAATTCTGCTCTGACATACAACCTGTGCAGCCTCACTGAAGTCAGAGGGCTGATACAGAACAGAGTTTGGCCTGCTATATGGGGCCAGATCCCCAGCTGATGTAAATTGGTGACAGCCAGCTGAGAATCTGGTCCTGAGTCAGTACAACAGTGCAAGAAGGCAAGGGCAAGGTAATGCTGTTTTCCTCATTTGACAATGTCTCTGTAAAAAAAAGAGCATTTAAAGGAACATGTCATTGGGTCAGACAATGCACTCCATTTGACCTACAGTGTTTTAAAATTATTTTACGCTGAGAAAGTCCTCTGGAGTCTAAGTATGTGATTTTTAGCTGGTGAAAATCCAGACTGCGCTGACAGTAACCAAGAAATATTTTTGTTCTGTTTCTGTATCCAGTCAAGGGATCACAAATGGGTTAATAAATGTTATTCACAGAATTATGCTGGTGTCACTGGCAATGTCTAATCAGTGATGCTCATGATGTGAGAGCTGTGTGGGCCTGTGCTCCATGCAAATTGGAAAAAGAAAGACCACTCTTTGCCAGATAGGAATGAGCAAAACCAGTATGGAAAGAAGTGTCACTTCGAAACTTCTGAGGAAGATGTTGGAGTGAATAAACCAACGCTAGTGGGCTGGGCTAGTGGATGGATCACAGGGCTGATAATGGGATATTGAACCTTCAGCCTCTTGATGGCCTGTTCAGATCCAGCTCCTGTGGGCAGCTAGGTAACATCTGTTACCATCTGCTCTTTGGTCTGAGGCTTCGTGGTCTCCTGTTCCTAGTGGACAAGTATCCCCACTAAAAAACCCACCACAAATGACACTACCTGGTGTCAGCAATCTCTGCAGGACTGGCCAAGCACAGATTAGACATGGAGGCAGAAAGCTAGATCCTCAGCTGGTGTAAATTGGCATCGCTCTGCTAAGTGCCATGGAGCGATGCTGATGAATAGCAACTGGGGTCTGGCCCTGAGATTCAAACTCCATGTGTCATGCCATTGCATACCAGTCAGTGTTACCAGACAGCCAAACTGAAGCACTGGAATGGGTTACCTAGGGAGGTGGTGGAATCTCCTTCCTTGGAGGTTTTTAAGGTCAGGCTTGACAAAGCCTTGGCTGAGATGATTTAGTTGAGGACTGGCCCTGCTTTGAGCAGGGGGTTGGACTAGATACCTCCTGGGGTCCCTTCCAACCCTGATAGTCTATGATCCAAAGGGAGCAGTAATCAGGATGAAAAGGAATCCACTCTAGGAGCCCTCATCTTCCTGCTCCAATGTACTTAAGTAGATAAGATTCTATAGGGCATGCGTTTATTGTGTGTGTGTGTAGGGGGGGGGGGAAGCAGTGAGAACAGGAGTGATTAACAAGTCAGTTTACACCATTCCCATTTGCCTCGAGAGAGAGGAGGGCACAATGCCAGGTTTCCTGAGTCCCTGCCCTAGGGCTGGCATAGCTATTGGTGGAACAGTTGGTTGTGGGAGAGGTGGCAAGAACAACGTGGAGATGAAATGAAACTGAGCAGCAGTAACCAGGAAGAGGGTGTTAACAGAGGTCTGCTTCAGATGACTCTTAGAAGGCAGTTCCAAAAAAGCTCCTAGTTATTGCTTCTCTGCTCCCTGCAGTGAACATCACCACAGCTAATGTTTTATTCAGCTTTGGAGGGAAGTAGCTCTGCCTCCTGTATCAGCTCTGACTTGCTCCCCTTGGGGGAACAAACCATAAACCCAGCGCTCTGCCATAACCAAGCCAAAGCCACCACAGTGCTCATCCGCCTGGCAACTGAACCTCATCTCTCTCAGGAACAGAGGCGAAGACGGAACAGGATTGCAGTTGCAAGATGGACTCTTCAAACGCCCAGTGAGCACACAAAGGCACAGGACTACTGATGCATAGCAGGAGGAACGATCCAGCACACAGACTCAGCATACCTGTGATGAGCGTGGGTTCATTTCTGAGCAGGGTGGTGATTTCATGGAATTGATGGATGCATGAAAAAACCCAGTTTTTACATTTTTATTAACTTTCCTTTGTGGATTTAAACTTTCAGTTGAAAAAGAATTAATTGACTGTTCCTATTCCCTTGGCACATGAAATTGTTTTTCCTACATGTAGCTAAGCATTTGGCTAGGAAGAGAAATAATTAGCCACCCAATTGGTTGAGAGAGGCAGCACATGGAGGTGGCCTATAGAGATGTACAATATTTCTGTGTGAAAATTCCTTGCTCTTTAGAAGTCAAACCATTTTTTAATCAGGGAAAAGGAACAGACGTAGGAAAATCCATCCATCCCTCCAGTTACAACTTTAACAAAGTCCATCACACTTTTTAAGTAGTTAGAACTAGGAATATTTTCACAAGAATTTTAACTTTCACAATTTACAGGTTGAATCATATGTCAGGCCAGTTCTGCTGTCATTTACACTGGTGTAAATCTGGAGTAACCCGACAGACTGCAGTGTCAATCATTGAAGTTCTGAAATCAGAATTTGAGACTGCTTAGAAATTCACACTATTAACACCAATATACAGGCTTGTCTGACAGATGCACAGGGTGGGCCTATCAATGAAGTGTATATAATTAATATCATAAGGATGTGATTAGGGCTGTCAATTAATCATAGTTAACTCAAAAAAAATTAATTGCGATTAATCACACTTAGAATAGAATACCAATTGAAATTTATTAAATATTTTGGATGTTTTTCTACATTTTCAATATTGATTTAAATTATAAGTGAGCACAGTGCTCACTTTATATTATTTTTATTACAAATATATACACTGTAAAAATAATAAAGAAATAGTATTTTTTTAATTCACCTCATACAAGTACTGAAATGCAATATCTTTATTGTGAAAGTGTAAGTTACAAATGCAGATTTTTTGTGGTTACATAACTGCACTCAACAAAACAGTGTAAACCTTTAAGAGCCTACAAGTCCTCTCAGTCCTACTTCTAATTCTACCAATCGCTAAGAGGAACAAGTTTGTTTACATTTACAGGGGATAATGCTGCCTGCTTCTTATTTACAATGTCACCTGAAAGTAAGAACAGGCATTCGCATGGCACTTTTGTAGCTGGCGTTGCAAGGTATTTACGTACCAGATATGCTAAACATTCGTATGCCCCTTCATGCTTCGGCCGCCATTCCAGAGGACAGGCTTCCATGCTCATGATGCTCATAAAAAAAAAAGCGTCAATTAAATTTGTGACTGTACTCCTTGGGGGGAGAATTGTATGTCTCCTGCTCTGTTTTACCTGCACTCTGCCATATATTTCATGTTATAGCAGTCTCAGATGATGACCCAGCACATGTTTATTTTAAGAACACATTCACAGCAGATTTGACAAAACTCAAAGAAGCTACTGATCTGAGATTTCTAAAAATAGCTACAGCACTCGACCCAAGGTTTAAGTATCTGAAGTGCCTTCCAAAATCTGAGAGGGATGAGGTGTGGAGCATGCATTTAGAAGTCTTAAAAGAGCAACACTTTGATGCGGAAACTACAGAACCCAAACCACCAAAAAAGAAAATCAACCATCTGCTGGTGACATTTGACTCAGATAATGAAAATGAACATGCGTCGGTCCTCACTGCTTTGGATCATTGTTAAGCAGAACCTGTCATCAGCATGGACGCATGTCCTCTGGAATGGTGGTTGAAGCATGATGGGACATATCAATCTTTAGCGCATCTGGCACATAAATCTCTTGCAATGCCGGCTACAACAGTGCCATGGAAACACCTGTTTTCACTTTGAGGTGACAATGTAAACAAGAAGCAGGCAGTATTATCTCCTGCAGATTGTAACCAACCTTGTCTGTCTGAGCGATTGGCTGACCAAGAAGTAGAACTGAGAGGACTTGTAGGCTCTAAAGTTTTACATTGTTTTAATTTTGAATGCAGTTTTTTTGTACATAATTTTACATTTGTAAGTTCGTTCAACTTTCATGATAAAGAGATGGTACTACAGTACTTGTATGAGGTGAATTGAAAAATATTTTTTTTACAGTGCAATCAACAATAAATATAAAGTGAGCATGGTACACTTTGCATTCTGTGTTGTAACTAAAATTAATCCATGTGATATTTAATCCATACAGGTAACCTTTGAATGGGCCATGAGTATCTATAGCTGTCTGTGTTTTGCTATGTATCACGATTCCTCTAGTTTGAGTGCACCCAGATAGATCTTGCAGTGCTTGTGCAGGCACTAACGTGTAACACAGAGAGGTACAGGCCTAGCACTGGTCTGAGCTTTTAACACAGGTTCTGGTGTGTGTAGCCCTTGCCAAAGCTGCAAGTGCTGTACGGTCTGGGTGGAATAGAAGCCAGAGTGGTGGTGGTTTGCCGAAGGCATGCTGGTTCTGGATCACTGCTGGAGGTGGAGCTGGAGAAGAAATGGAAAGCTGCAGTGTAAGAACTCCTTTCTCTGGTGTCTTGCTGCATTCTTAGGGGTGAAGAGTGACACAAGCCACTGCGGAGTCTGTGAGCTTGTACTAAACCAGCTTAGTGTGGGATGTCCAGTCTCCCAGTCCTATCTGAACCCAGGGAACAAGGAGTCTGCTGTTGAGTGACAAGCTACAGCTAATGGAGTGACTCCTGTCACTTGAGCACTAGGGGTTCGTGCTGTTGGTGATGGAGGTCCTATCCACGATACTGCTGTTATCCGTGGTGCATGTCTGACTGTAGCAGAAGGTTATCTGAATGCTTCTCTTCCTCTACCCTCCACATTTTCAGTGTGTGACGTGGGGTCATGGGGAGCAGTTAGATGATTTGCCAGCAAAACCTCCCCTGTGAATGCAATGAAAAGATGATCACAGCTGCCACTGGGTGCAGGAAAACTGTACTATCCCTGAGGCCTCACCAAGTCACAAGTGAAATGAACTGGATGGGTCTTGACCTGAACTGTTCCTTAAACCGTTTCAGCCCATAGCCATGAACAGGATGACCAGTTCGGCCCCCCAGAAACACTTTCCTCTGACAGGGCCCAGTGGCTGTTGTGCTGTGTTCCTATGGAGCAGGGAAAGGAGCTGAGGGTCACGTAGCGTGTGCTCAATACCAGACATCTTAGGTGGGGGCAGTGCTGGGATCAGTGTTCAGCCCTTGGAACAAACCATACGAGATTAGTCCTCACTGCATGTGCAGGATCCACACTTGCCTCTAGTCCGAGAGCCATGGAATCAGGGGCGGCTCCAGGCACCAGTACAGCAAGCATGTGCCTGGGGTGGCAAGCCGTGGGGGGCGGCCTGCCGGTCCCTGTGAGGGCGGCAGTCAGGCTGCCTTCGGCGGCATGCCTGCGGGAGGTCCGCCAGTCCCACAGATTCGGTGGCAATCTGGCGGCGGGTACGCGGAAGCCGCGGGACTGGCCGATCTCCCGCAGGCCTGCCGCCGAATCGGCATGACCAGCGGACCAAAAGCCGCCTGACTGCTGTGCTTGGGGTGCCAAAACACATAGAGCCGCCCCTGCATAGAATAGACACAGCTTGGAAGGACTCTCCTCCCAGTCAATCCAGACAGTGTGTCACCGGCACAAGAGCACCTCCCCCAGTCAAATGGAGGGACCAAATGGAGGGGAAAGGAAAGTGGGGTCGAGTGTAGGGATGAGGAGATGGGTTGGATGATTCAATGGAGCAGACTTATTTGCAGATGCATCACAGCCAGTCTCTGTCCTAAGGCTACTCCATTCATCCAGGCCAGCTCCTGCACTCTCTGGAGGGTAGTTACGGGGCTGGCCGGGATCCTGAAATCTTTTAGAGGTTCTTTCTAATCACAGCTCAGCTGCTAGAGGAAACATTTTCATTAAAAGTCTAATGAAGCAAAGGTTTGGGTTTGGTTTTTATTGTCCATGTTAGAAGTTAGTATCTCCTTGCGCTTCTCCTTCCTTCAGTTGGGAAGCAGCTAGGGGTCTCATTAAAAAGTAATTGGCAGGGAATGCACCTCCTTTGCCCAAAACCCCCACAAAATGATTAAACAGCTCTCTTGGAAAAGAAAGAAAGAGGCTGGCAGATGGGTGGCGACAGCTGTTGGGTCTGTGCAAAGAATAATGCAGAGATTTCCTGGCATTTCACTTACTGCATGTGCTCTGAAAGGAGATTACATTTGTAATTCCCCTCCACATGCTGGGCTTCTCTCTCTTGCTCAGCTCTGGCTACATTTATTCCATGCAAGGAGTCATTGCTTCTTCCTTTCAGTGCAGCTTTTGTAGGGATGCAAACATGGTTTACAAACAGTGATGATGGCTGTTTGCTGGTGGTGTCACCTAGAAAAGGGCTTCCCATCACCACTCCTCTTTGGATTTGTTGTGCATACAGAAAATCAGCCTGAAATCTCTGATGCTTCCCCCTCTCCTTCCGTTTGTTTTTAAATAACAGATGCAGAAAACAATTTCGTGCAAGAAGAATGCCCATACCAATAGCTTGTTCCCAGAGTCCAGAGGACATATACTCTGCCAATATGGCTGCCCATGTCTATACACCTGACCTAGGCAATCCCTGCTTTCTGGGAACAGTCTGAAGCCATGTGCATTGTGGCAGTACCAGAGCCAAGTTGGATGGTGTGTACATGTCTGCATGCCATTATTCAGAATGCCCTTCCAACTCTCCTCCCTCTCCCATGGTCGTTGCTGGGGTCTGCTCTCTGGGAATAGGCTGAAAGGTTTGGGCATGCTTTTGGGTGCATGCATGCCTTTGGTGTTTGTTCCACAAGTCAGGGCCTTGTCTATGAACCTTCCTCACCTAAGTAGCCCCTATTTAGGTGGGCAGCTCTGTTGAAGTTGATAGGACTGCTCAGGGAGTAAGCATTTGCAAGTTCAAGACCAGAACCATGAAGATGTTTGTTCCCCTGCTGTCAGCTTCCAGCCCTTTCTTGTATTTGGGACATTTGCAAGGAAATAAAATAGGCACAACTGCAAGAAATGCCTCTTGTTCAGCACCAGTTGTCGAGATTTATGAGGGCAATGGGTACACATTCTACTGCCTAGTTTCACAGGTGTATCTGCCCTCCTCTCTTTCTCCCCCTTCTACACAGATAACACAGGCTACAGCTCCATAGCACCTACTATGTCAGTGCCTGGGGTAAGCCAAGGGTCTAAGCGATAAATACCAAGTGTGCCCTCTGTTTCAGATCACCTGTTAGCGGACTCCTATATTGGACAGGAAGACTCCCCTGAGATGCAGCAGGCAGCTCAGAACAAGCGCAGGCTGTCCGTCATCTCAGATGGCAAGTTTGAGAGAAGCTTCTCTGAGGAGCAGGCCGAGAAGATCCCGAGCGAGGGGCCGAACGCACGGGTGTATACTATCTCCGGTGAGAGGCCGATGCTGTCAGACCACGAGAACGAGAGCATGGAATTGGTGGTGATGAAAGGCACTGGCCGAGAGGACTGCCACCATGGCCAGCCTCTGCAGAGCGCTGGCAGCTCTCACAACATTAGCAGGCATTGCAAAGGCTGGGCAGGCAGTCGGCAGGGCTCCAAGGAGTGCCCAACCTGTGCTCAGTTGGCAGCCCACTCCCAGCACTCCTTTGACCTGGAGCAGCACCAGTCCAGCGAGACAGGATGGCGTAGGAAAAAACTGGAGAGGATGTATAGTATTGATCGAGTGTCTGGTAAGTGAGTGTGGATGTTGTGTGCACGAAGGGTACAATGGTTCCTATTGACATGGACTGCTGCACCTCTCTCCCAGCTTCAGAAATGAATCTCCAGGGAACAGTGATTGGCCTAGAGAACTTGAACCAGTATCCCTTGGGCTTTCCATTGAGTGCTTTGCTAGTATGTGGTGCCAGCACTGGGCAGAGGGAGGTGGCAAAACAGTGAGCATAGAATAAGTCAGGAGGATGCACTATTGGGATCTTCTGTTTGGCAGCAGGAGCAAGGTCCTCAGAGTGGAGAGCACCCAGCCTTAAACGCTCCTGATGTGACCAATGGGAGTCCTGCTGTTGGCTCAGCTCCCAGCCTGGCAGCAGCAGCAGCACTAATTGGTGCCACAGAGTGTCCATAAGGAAGCCTATTGCACCATCCAATAAGCTCTGTATGGTGATGCTGTAAAGTGTCTTTGATGGACGCTACATTGGGCAGACACTCTGTAATATACTGCTTCCCTGGAAACGCTATTGTGGGTGGAGTGACATAGTTCAGTGCTCCCTTGCAGTGTGATACCATACAGTGCCTTTCTATGGACACGGCAGTGATATAAAATTGTACTTCTTTCCTCATCAGTGGTCTGTTTGCCGCTCACGCTCGCACCATGAGCATCTTCAGGCAAAATGATATATAATGTCCTCATCTGGGACTAAGAAATTCTTTGATTTCTTTAATATCTAAAGCTTTCATCACATTTTACACCTCAATACGTACACTGTGTGTGTGTGTTACATTTAATGCAATACTTGTATGTCTATCTCTATCTAGTCTATGCCAGTAAGAAAGGAGATGTTTGACTGTGTGGCAAAGGTGCTCACGTTGTTTTCTTGACTATTTTTTTACAAACAGCACAGACTTTAAGAGACAGGAGTCAAATTAACTACAGGAGGGCTCAGGTCTTGTTTGCAAGAAGAAGAAAATATAAGGGAGCTCAAACGATGGCTCTTCCCTGGATCATATCCTTATCTGTGTGCATGTAAAATGTCATGAAGATTAGGCAAGGGACCACGTTTTCAAACCTGGCTGCCTGAAGTTAGGCACCAAAATTTATACGTAGACTATTGTAAAGAAAAATCCCTGGATTTTCCAAGTTTCAGAGTAGCAGCCGTGTTAGTCTGTATCCGCAAAAAGAACAGAAGTACTTGTGGCACCTTAGAGACTAACAAATTTATTAGAGCATAAGCTTTCGTGGACTACAGCCCACTTCTTCTGATGCATATAAAGTGGAATAAATATTGAGGAGATATATATACACACATACAGAGAGCATAAACAGGTGGGAGTTGTCTTACCAACTCTGAGAGGCCAATTAAGTAAGAGAAAAAAAACTTTTGAAGTGATAATCAAGATAGCCCAGTACAGACAGTTTGATAAGAAGTGTGAGAATGCTTACAAGGGGAGATAGATTCAATGTTTGTAATGGCTCAGCCATTCCCAGTCCTTATTCAATCCTGAGTTGATTGTGTCTAGTTTGCATATCAATTCCAGCTCAGCAGTCTCTCGTTGGGAGTCTGTTTTTAAAGTTTTTCTGTTGTAATATAGCCACCCGCAGGTCTGTCATTGAATGACCAGACCGGTTAAAGTGTTCTCCCACTGGTTTTTGAGTATTATGATTCCTGATGTCAGATTTGTGTCCATTAATTCTTTTGCATAGAGACTGTCCGGTTTGGCCAATGTACATGGCAGAGGGGCATTGCTGGCACATGATGGCATATATCACATTGGTAGATGTGCAGGTGAACGAGCCCCTGATGGTATGGCTTTAGGTTGGGGGGTTGTCTGTAAGCGATAGATAGAGACAAGTACCTACAAGATCTCTATCAAGCATTCTTAAAACTACAATACCCACCTGCTGAAGTGAAAAAACAGATTGACAGAGCCAGACGAGTACCCAGAAGTCACCTCCTACAAGACAGGCCCAACAAAGAAAATAACAGAACACCACTAACTGTCACCTTCAGCCCCCAACTAAAACCTCTCCAGCGCATCATCATCAGTCTGTAGCACTGCTACAGACTAGGGACCGAATGGCTAGGTAGCAGTTCTGCTGAAAAGGACCTAGGGGTCACAGTGGACGAGAAGCTGGATATGAGTCAACAGTGTGCTCTTGTTGCCAAGAAGGCTAACGGCATTTTGGGCTGTATAAGTAGGGGCATTGCCAGCAGATCGAGGAACGTGATCGTTCCCCTTTATTCGACATTGGTGAGGCCTCATCTGGAATACTGTGTCCAGTTTTGGGCCCCACACTACAAGAAGGATGTGGAAAAATTGGAAAGAGTCCAGCGGAGGGCAACAAAAATGATTAGGGGTCTGGAGCACATGACTTATGAGGAGAGGCTGAGAGAACTGGGATTGTTTAGTCTCCAGAAGAGAAGAATGAGGGGGGATTTGATAGCAGCCTTCAACTACCTGAAGGGGGGTTCCAAAGAGGATGGAGCTCGGCTGTTCTCAGTGGTGGCAGATGACAGAACAAGGAGCAATGGTCTCAAGTTGCGGTGGGGGAGGTCCAGGTTGGATATCAGGAAAAACTATTTCACTAGGAGGGTGGTGAAACACTGGAATGCGTTACCTAGGGAGGTGGTGGAGTCTCCTTCCTTGGAGGTTTTTAAGGCCCGGCTTGACAAAGCCCTGGCTGGGATGATTTAGCTGGGAATTGGTCCTGCTTTGAGCAGGGGGTTGGACTAGATGACCTCTTGAGGTCCCTTCCAACTCTGATATTCTATGATTCTATGATTCTATGATCAGAGATCTACAACCTATCCTGAAAGATGATCCTTTACTCTCACAGATCTTGGGAGACAGACCTGTCCTCGCTTACAGACAACCCCCCAACCTAAAGCAAATACTCACCAGCAACCACACATCACTGAACAAAACCACTGACCCAGGAACCTATCCTTGTAACAAAGCCCGATGCCAACTCTGTCCACATATCTATTCAAGTGACATCATCATAGGACCTAATCACATCAGCCATACCATCAGGGGCTCGTTCACCTGCACATCTACCAATGTGATATATGCCATCATGTGCCAGCAATGCCCCTCTGCCATGTACATTGGCCAAACCGGACAGTCTCTACGCAAAAGAATTAATGGACACAAATCTGACATCAGGAATCATAATACTCAAAAACCAGTGGGAGAACACTTTAACCTGTCTGGTCATTCAATGACAGACCTGCGAGTGGCTATATTACAACAGAAAAACTTCAAAAACAGACTCCCAACGAGAGACTGCTGAGCTGGAATTGATATGCAAACTAGACACAATCAACTCAGGATTGAATAAGGACTGGGAATGGCTGAGCCATTACAAACATTGAATCTATCTCCCCTTGTAAGTATTCTCACACTTCTTATCAAACTGTCTGTACTGGGCTATCTTGATTATCACTTCAAAAGTTTTTTTTCTCTTACTTAATTGGCCTCTCAGAGTTGGTAAGACAATTCCCACCTGTTTATGCTCTCTGTATGTGTGTATATATATCTCCTCAATATTTATTCCACTCTATATGCATCAGAAGAAGTGGGCTGTAGTCCATGAAAGCTTATGCTCTAATAAATTTGTTAGTCTCTAAGGTGCCACAAGTACTCCTGGATTTTCCAAGGTGCTGAACACCACAGCTCCCAGTAATATCCATGGCCAGCGAAAACCAGGGCACTTTTATTTGATGTCTATCATATGGGTATCTATGCTTAACCTTAAAAATACACATTTGAAAATGTTGGCCTTAATTTATTATTTTGGTTTCTTCTGTACAAAAAATGATTAGTTTTCCTTCATTTTTGTCACGCATGACTCTGCCCTGGTAAGGGATTGTTTTGTGTGTAATGACCGAGAGAAGGGTTGTGTGAGAGCACAATAAGAATGTAGTTTCTGTGGCTGGACTTATCAGAGTGAGAGCCCAGATTCTCTTTGGGATTTGGTTTTGTATAGGTAGTAATGGGAGTACGCTGCTCATAATTTGGGTCCAGTGTGAGCCAGGAAGGGATAACATTCTAAACTTGGTATATTTATGTTTTAAACCATTTTTTTGGAATATTAAAGAATGCACTTTGCAGGAATGGAGCTCTTACAGATTACTCAATACGAAACAATGGGACAAAGCCATGAGAATGGTAGGTTGTAAAATTCAGTTATCAACATCACTTGTTGGAAAAAAAACCCAAAACAGAATTCCCAAAGCCAAACAAATGCTGTACTTGGAAGATTCCGTTCTCCATTCTGATCTTCTCCATGCAGACTTTGCCTCCTTAGACTTTAAGGGATATATTTTCAGCTATGCAACCTTGTGAGGGGAAATGGCCTCTGCTAAACAGACAAATGGCCTCTACCTTTCTGAAACTTTACTTCTGAGAATGAGAAAAGTAATGACTGTTTGCTCAGAAGAACTAGAACCAACTGGGTGGCATTGGGCCTGATCTTGCAAACCCTTACATTAATAGTGCTTTCTCATGTGAGTAGCACTGCTTACCTGAGTAATGATTACACAGATGTGTAAGGGATTTGCGAGACCTGGCTCTTAAACCTCAGCAAAAACAGCAACTTTACATTTCTTGATATTAACTGCATCAGTTTTCCTCACTTATATGTGAGCTTATTGAAGGCCAGTTGGCTTCTGTCACTTCTTGTGCTGCCTTCTCAATGGCAGGCAGAAACCTCAGTCGCTTGCTCATCTGTGTCTCATTCTGCAATTCAGAGATCTAGTCATGTTCTTTGCAGAGAGGGGTCCTGTGACTTGTTTCACAGCCTGAAAGTTCACATCAAACCCTGCCTTGGTGTAAACAGCCAACAGCTGTCCGGTGTGAGTGTGATAGGCTTCATAGCACGCTCCATGTGCACCTCGCCAGAGGTTTTGGATAGAGATGTGAGGATCTGCAAAAACTGGAAACTTTTTAAAGGGAAAAACAGAGGGTTTTTTCTGGGTGTTTTTCCCCCTGAGGCCTGGTATGGGAAAAATTGAAAAGAAACTGTTACCTGGAATATTTTCTCTCAGAATGACCAGTAAAAGAGAAAGGAAAGAAGGAAAAACTTGAGCTATGCTAGCATTTCCCAGAATACATTAGCAACTGTTTGAATTATATTATACTGGTTCATCGGGTGGCTAGTTATGTCTACAATTTCAACACTTATGGCATATATGATAATGCACTATTAAAGAATCTGGTGTTACTAATATAAAGTTTGGCTATATATACACATTTACTCTTAGTCCTTAATATTGTACTTTGTTAACTAAATTATAAACGTTAATTTTTGGGGCTTTTTCTCTACAAGCATGAATTTCTTCTGTATCTGCCTGATAATGTCAGGTCAGCGCTATTTACATACATTTTTCTGAGCCCAAAGGACATAACCTTCCTTTTTGTTTACAACAATATTGAGGCTTTCTATTTTCAACTTTTTATATATTTTTCCTGTTCACCTTGGTGTGCAGCTGCAACCCCATCTTTAACACTAGATATGTTTGTCATTATTATTCAAATAAAAACTAAATAATTTTACTTTATTTATTTAATAAGTGTAACCCTTCTGCCTGTTGGAATTGGCAGTAACAGGGGCTGGGTTCAATATCTAGGGGTTTCTCTTCAACCATACAACACAAAACCAACTCAAGCCCCCACCCAGTAACATACCACCCTCTGGGCGCCTCTAAGAGGCAATACTTCCTCTCTCGTAAGCACAGAGTCTGAGTGTAGAAAATAATTTTTTAAGAAAAGGAGGGAATTAACCTGGTATTAATTTGGGAAAACACCACAAACAGGATTCATAAACATAAATCATGAGCAAAAGTCTGATCCCCAATAAGTTGGGCAGTGTCCTTTTCTGTCAGGTTCTTAAGTTCAGCAACCACAAGTCCCTTTAACATGCCCGTCCCTTCTCTGCACCCCACTCACAGTTGTTGTCCTTGGTCAGTGCAGACCCAGAGTCCAGAGGTGTATCTGCAGAGTTCACCTCCTGCCCTGAGTGGAGGGGGTGGGGAAGGCACTTTACTTGCTCCACTGCCCAGACACTTGCTGCTCCTCTTCGCCACCACTCTGCCGGCCGATCAGTGCTCCGTTCCTTCCTGCCAGCTGCCCTGCTGGTCGATCACTGCACCTCTTCACTGGCCTCCCTGCCAGCCTCTCTGCTGGCTGCCCGCACGATCGCCACACCTCTCTGCTGGCTACCCTGCCAGCCACTTGCTAAGCCACCTGGATGGTCCCACACCTTACCACAGCTCTCAGTGATGTCAGCTGTTACTGGAGAGCCTCACTGCTGGTGCACACTGGGCAGTCTCTTGCATCAGAGACACTTTCCCAAAGCAGGTCTAATGCTTAGACCTAGGTATCAGTGATTTCAGCTCTGCAGGGTGTAACAATACTCTCAATGGAGTCTGAATTAGCTCTGTTATTATAGAGTGGAGAGAGGAAGGGTCAAGTAGTGTCTGGGGCCTACACCACCAAACACAAATACCTATCCCCACCATCTCTCAATTCACTGAGCTTTGGCGCCCATGTCTCCTGCCTAGCAAGTTCCATTTATATGAGGGTGAGTCCCTCAATCAGGCCATGCCAAGTACAGTTCTGCTGCCCTTGATTCACACAAGGATAACAACCCTTTGTTACTCCTGCCCCAATAACAAGGAGACTGGGGATCCAACACCAGCCAAAAGTGACCATTTGGGCAAGCAGTCCCATCATGCTGAGCACCTAGGCAGGGTGGGTGCAAACAAGATCAGCTCCTGATGTCCTTTCCACAGCTCACCGCTAGATGTCAGGGGAGAGCTCATTCAGACTCTGCTTACATAAGTACACCAAACAGTACTTTTGACATTCTAACTAAATTATAGATAATACATTTCTCATTCTTAAAGAAGTAAATAAAGTTTAGTTTTGATAAAGCAAGTAACTACTGCAGATATTTTGGTTTTGCCCAAAATTTCTATTATATTCCAGAACTCCCCTGGAAAAAAAAACCTGCTTTTTTCCCATGCCTTCAAAATTTCTGGAAATTTTACACCCTTAGTTTTTGATGGTTGATTCTTAGTTGACAGTTTATCATACTCTTGCCCAAAACCTTCAATGATCAAACCCCATTATACATATTGGCACCACATCCTGAAAGACTTTTCAGATCTTGTCTACACTAAAGGTTAATTCAGTATAACTTATGTTGCTCAGGGGTGTGAATAATCCACACCCCTGAGCAATGTACGTTACACTGACCTAAGCCTGGTATAGATCGCCCTACGTCAGTGGGAGAGCTTCTCCCAGCGACAAAACTACCACCTCTCGCAGAAGTTATTAAGCCGATGGGAGAGCTCACTCCCATCAACTTAGAGCATCTCCACAACAGGCTGCATTGGCGCGGCTGTAAGTGCTGTAGTGTAGGTGTAGCCCTAGCCGTCTAGAAATTCACATCTGTACTGTAGTGTTACAGCCCAAGGCAAACCCATGGCTACACAGTGGAAATGCAACAGATTATATTAAATGTTGCATAGCAAATCATTCACACGTGGCAAGAGCAAAAGTTATTGGAACTGTGCCCCTAGCAACGCGAGGAAGCAAGAAATATATTCCCTCATTTCCCCAAAGGCTTGAATTTTAGTGCTGCGCTTGCCCTGCAGTGTAGGGATTCATGGTGTGAATTAAAGCTGCAATATCACCGTGCTGCCTACAGTTCAGTCTAAACCAGTCTCATCCCCTTGGTATCTGAACCCCATTCCAGAGGGTTAGGGGCTCTTGTCTATTGTGCAGCTGCTGATACAGCCACTGAAAGGAATGTTGAGATGTTTCAGGCAATCTGGCTGGCTAATACAGAGGACATCGTTGCTAATTCAGACAACATCACCCCTAAATAATTCCCTACGCCTATGACCATCCTCCAATTTTCACCATACAATAGCAACACCTGCACTGGCTCTAGTCATTTCATGGGGGTTAACAAATAAGTGGATTCATCATCTGCTTATAGCAACTGGTCATTAAACTCCAGGAAAAGCACTGCACCTCTGTTGTTTTTTGGTTAGATTGACATTTACAACTCTCAGTTTACACTGCAACTCTCAGATTGGGTGGAGTATGACCTGCTTTAAGAAAAGGAGAACTTCATGCTTATAAATTAAAGTTTACCCTGCCAGATGAGCCCTGGAGTCTGAAATCTGCTCTCTAATTACCGAGCAAGCATAGCAGACGCTTCCCGGATGCCACTGCGCCTCAACCCTGACTTCTTTTAGGAGTGAGAGTATAGCTCAATCCTCCTATTCACTCTCTCTGCTGAGGATGGAGAGCAATGGGGGCAATTAATGTCTTTTGTGATGTGGACCTGTTTACTGGGAAGTAGATGGAGACTAGCAGCTCCCTTCACCCAGGCTATTCCCGGAGCTGTTGTCAGATGGTATTGACTGTTGCCCATAATTTTCCTGGTTTGAATCTGAACTAGTGACCTAGAGCTGAAAGCCTCCATAGCATAATCACAATCCATTACACTATCAGTCCCTGAGGCATCTATTCAGTAGGTGCTCTTCATCTAATTGTGGGATAGGCAGGAATTCAGAGCCCCACCTGCTGGCTGTGGGTTCAAGGATCACAAACAGATATAAACTGTTTAAGGTCTGTGCTCCATTTTGCATTGGTTTCCTGTTTGTGTTTCTGGGACAAGCAGACTCAATGCTCAGTAATGATTTTGTTGCAAGCTCTTAGTCATTAGCAATGATGTGGAGATTGAGGTCCTGTTGCAAGGGAGCTGGGAAAAAAGTAGCCACTGGTTGGTGCAGGATAGTTTATACACAGAGGCGCCAAATGAGTGCCGGGGTGTCTCGGGTGCCTCCAGTCTCCCTATCGGATGTTCCATTTGAATTCTAAAGGGGGGACAATCCAGATATACATGGCCTAAAACTGGTGACATTGCTTCCCAGTTTTCCTATCTCAAGAGGCATCTCTCTCCCTTTGATAGTTTCCCTTCAGAGTAACACATTAGGTAAACACATTGGAGAAGGTACAGCACAGTCCATGGCAGTTACATGTGCACATACATACACACATGCACAAACATGTCTAATGTCCCATTTAGCACAGGGCACAATATAGGTGAGGCTCATGTGTATTTCAAGCTCAGCTGCTCTTTCACATTACTACAGAAGGTAAAAGATAATTTGTGTTGGCATGGAAGTAGCAAATTGTGTTCAGGATTCTTTCCTATGAATGGAAAGAAATTGCCAGCCTTCAAGCTTGTTTGGTTGTTGAGAAGACTGTTTTGGAAGGATGTCCCCATCACTAACTACATCTGTGTGAAACCTATGTATGTCTGGTTGGCACTCACTTTTAGCTCTGTCTCTTCCAGATGATGTCCCCATACGGACCTGGTTCCCCAAGGAGAACCTCTTCAGTTTTCAAACTGCTACTACAACTATGCAAGCGTAAGTGAAATGGCTGTTGCTGCACCAACCTCTTTTCTCAGAGTTAGTGTGTGGCCCATGCATGACTGCATCTTAGGATATCAAAACTTTGGACAGTCAAGTTCTTACGAGCTCCGGTTCTTGTTTGGTTGTTGAGAAGACTGTTTTAAAAAAATAAGTGTGTCATCCAGGTGAGCTACCACATATTGGCCCAGAATGTCCTGGAGAACGTCATTAATAAAATGTTGGAACATTGCAGGCATGCTTGTCAAACCACAGGGGCACCACGAGATATTCAAAGTGACCACAACAAGTTTGAAAGGTAGTCTTCCATTTATTCCCAGCTCTAATACATACTAGATTATTTCCCCCGGGAGGTCTAGTTTTGTGTACTCCCAAGCAGTGCCCATGTAGTCCGTTAGCTTGGGGATCAGTGGTAATGGATATTGGTTTCTAATAATAAACTGATTCAGTGTCCAATAGTCCATGCCTAGTCAGAAGCAATCACCTTTTAAATGTGTGAAGTGGACTTATGAATAAACCGATGGCTAGGTTCTCCTAAAAGGTAGCTGTGCAGAGCAGATAGTTAGGGTTCAGACATGGCATATGTATGCCTGAACAGAACAGAACTTTTATCCTGGGTTGTAGCTTGATTGGGCAATCACAGTCCCTGTGCTGGAGAAGGCATCTGCATTTTTTTTTCCTCATTGTAATCACTGTTTTTTTGGACTGAAGTTAAGGACTGGGATCAGCGGGAAACTACTGTGTGCTGCCCATTTCCTGGGGTCAAGCAGTGCTGCTGGTAGAATTCTGAGAGAAAGCTGACTTTTAGTTCCCGCTGATCTCAGTCCTTGACTTCATAAGAATTCTGTGGGGGCTCTCCTCCTGCCAGGCTCCTGTTACACCTGTTGCCCCACCCCCCACATTTTAGATTTGTCTCCCATATTCAGTTCATCCCAGTTTTTTTGGCTCCGACCCTCTTCAGGGGAAGTAGCTTCTGGGTGGGGCCTGCTTCCTGCAGCTGGGGGGTCAAAGAAGCCAGAGCCTCCAGCCATCACGGAATTGAGCTGAAGATCAAAGACACAGCTCAACACACAAGGTTATTTTCTACAAAGAATCCTGGCCCTGAGGGACCCCAGCTCTGTTACCGAAGGGGAGGTACTACATGGCAACCTTTAAGGGGTGGAGGCTGAACTCCTTACCTCGTGGAGGACAGTGACAAAACTCCCAGTGACTTACTGGGGCCAGGATTTCATCTGCAGAACGTGCAGCATGAGTCGCTGTCCCTGGCAGACAGCTACCCGCCACACAACCATGGGAAGGCTTTCACACCATTTATGCCCAAATAAATTTGTTAGTCTTTAAGGTGCCACCAGACTCCTTGTTGTTTTAGTACAGATCTATGTATCCTCTTGCAATGTTTGCACCCACTCCAAGATACAACACAATAATCCCTTCAGACTCTTTCAACCCCTCGAGATTCCACCTGGCCCCTACATGTCATTGCCCCAGATTTTGTAGTAAAAGTACCAGAGTCCAGTGGGTTCATGACTGTTCTGACCGTCATGGACTACTTCTCAAAGATGGCTCATTTTGTCCCTTGCATTGGTCTACCCTCTCCCAGGAAGCCTTCCAGCTCTGGGTGGATCAAGTTGTCTGCCTCCATGGCCTCCCGGAGCGCATCATCTCTAATCATGGTACTCAATTTATTTCTTGCTTCTGGTGAGAAGCTCTCCAGATTTTGGGCATCTGCTCCTGTCTCTCCTTTGCCCATCACCCCCAGACAACTGTCAAACAGAACTAACCAGATCCTGGAGCAGTATCTTCAATGCTACATAAACTTCCACCAGAATGGCTGGTCCTTGCTGGAATGCCTGAGACAGAGTTCACGTATAATAACGCAGAACACCCCTCTAGAGAACAAAGCCCTTTATTTTCAAACTATGGGTTCCACCCTCAGTTCTACCTGGAGCTACCACAACTTCTCAAACCCAGCAGTCCTGGGCTAAATACAACAGAAATGTCAAGTCCAAGATTACCTAAAGGTTCACCTGGAGGACACCAAGAAGTGCTACAAATAATATGGGACTGTTGATGACAGGAGGGCCTGCGTTTTCAGTAGGCCAGAGGATATGGATCTTAATGAAACATTTATACATGGAAAGCTATCTAGTAAATTGGACTTCCACTTTCTTGGCTTTTACTGAGCTCACCTGTAAATTAACCCATTCACATCACTCAACTTAATCCATTCCCTCTGAATACACTGTTTTCCATATCTCTTCTGAAACCCTACATTCAGGACCCATTCCCTCATCAATCCTCACTCTATGCCCCCCCACTATGCAACTATGTGTATATTGTCCACGAGATGCTTGAAGCCAGAATCAGATGGGGGGGGGGAGATACTTTGGTATCTTGTGGATTGGGAAGGCTACAATCCTGAAGAAAGCTCCTGGGAAGCAGTGGAGAACATCCATGCCCCTGACCTGGTAAATGCCTTCCACAAAATTGCCCCGGGAAACCTGTCTCACTACCACCCAGGATGGGAGAGGGGTGATGTGAGGGATCATGGGTTTTGAATGCAGGCCATGCTCAGGCTACGGCTGCCACTCAGCATCTCACTGGAGCTGCTGGAGAAGGGGACTAGTGGACCTCTAGCTCACCAAGGGCTCCACCTACAAAGCTCCTGATTGGGAGATGTCCAGCCCCACCAATTGGCCTGGATGCTCTACGCTAAGCAGAAGGAGGCACAGGAAGTTGTCTGGCAGCCAGCCAGGAATTCACCTAGTTGCTCAGTCACTACAACTCTGCCTACTGGCCTAACTCCTGAGCCTGCCTTCCTGGCTGTTCCTGCTTCCCACCGTCCTTATCCCACATCTGCATTTTCCCCTGGTTCCTGCTTTTGCTCCAGGTCCCTGCTCCTATGCCACACCCCTGGCTCCCAACTCTGGCTCCAACCCTTGGCTTGACCCTGATTCTGGCTCTGGCTCTGGTCCCTGACTCCCAGCTCTAATCATTAAGCATGCCTGCCCATGCCCCATCCTTGCACTCTGATCCCCATTCCACCTTGGTACTGAGGGGATAATTCCAGCTCTGAAAAGAAGCCAAAAGTTTTTCCTGTGATGTTCCTGAAGCCACGTCAGAAACGTCAGGGGCCAGCACTCTGATGGCAGGTAGACGCCCAGGGAAGTGGTGAGGTGTAGGGTTGGTGCAGGAGGAGCTAGTTGCTGAGGTGTGGAAGAGGTGTGGACCAGAGAACAGTTTTCACCCACCTCCTGAACTGAGCCCTGCATCGCTTGCCTGGCATATGAGCCTACACAGGGGAAGCACTTCCTGATCAGAGCTGGTTGGCAGGTTCTGGTTAAGACCTTTGGGTTCAATATGCAGAATGCCCGGCAGTGGCTGAGCACTAATGCATGTCTCTTCTCTTTTCTTTCTCCGCTTCTCCTGGGATCTCTAGCATCTCGTAAGTATGGCCTTTGTTTCTGTTTCCTTGTTTGTTGGCGTCTTGGACAGAACCCCCCTGCCATCTCATTTTTCTCTAGGGCTTCCCCTGGTTGAAGGCTGCATGGTCAGCTTGCCAGATGATTGATGGCTGCACCTGGATGCCTAAATAGAACAGATTTCAGTCACCCTCATCTCCAACCTGGAGACTACAGGTCCCAGCATGCTTTGCCCTAACTTGATCCAGGCAAGAACAGGTGTTGCCATTGGAGCTGGAACTAGGAATGCTGGGGGTGCGGCCGCACCCCCTGGCTTGAAGTGGATTCCATCATATTGAGAGTTTACAGTTTAGTTCAGTGGCTCTCAGCACCCACCCTCCACAAATTGTTCCAGAACCCCTGGGTGTTGCATGCTGGATCTGTAGTCTCTAAGGTCCAAACCTCCATGTTAAGAGTGAGGACTAGTGTCAGCCATTTTGCTGGCCATACTTTGGGTATCCTTGTGCTAGCTTTGGGAGCAGCCACCTTCCCAGCCTCCTGTAACAGCTGTAAATAACTAGTATGCAATGGTTTGATGGTCTCTTCTCAGTCCCTGACTTCTGAATGGTTCCATGTGGCCTGGGTCTCTTCCACAGAGCCAGACTGTGTGTTGGGAGGGTCATGCCTCTCTCTGTTGTCTGGTGAGAACTTGCTCTCTCTGTCTGTCTGTTTCATGTCTTCTTCAGTTCAAAGCTGTGTAGTTGGTTAATGGCTTAAAATGGTTTCCCAGGGCATTCAGGGGCTACGCAGAGAGGAAGAGACGGAAACGAGAAAATGATTCGGCAGCTGTTATTCAGAGGTAGGGCCTGTTTTCCTGTAACCTTGCCTGGCATTGCATGGGCCCGTCGGGTGTCATCAATGACGCTTGATGATGTTGAACATGGTTGTCCCTTGTCTGTGTTGCTGTTTTAGTGAGGACGCTAGCGGTGGCCATGCTGAAAGTCTGCAGGGCAATGAGTCTATGGTAAGCAAGCTAGCCAGTCTCCAGCCTTCTTAAAGGGACACTGTCAAGTACTTTAAGCTCCAAATCAAAACAGACAGGATCTTAAAGCTCAGATATGTAATAATGTAGGTGCATAACTTACAGATGCAATGAATTATATTAATTCAGTAACTCTGTGTGATGATGGCCAGTTAAATGCCTAGCGGGTCATTTCCATTTACAGTTGTTGAACTTTCTAACATCACAAATGTACCAGCACATGTGTATTTTTGGCAGCTGGATGGGCAGGATAAGACTCTGCATTAATGACAGCTGTTAAAAACAACCATATTCACTGCAGCTCTATTCAAAACAGAGGGAGAAAAAAACAATGTTTCTGCAACACAAAAGGATGAAATTGGCAGGGAAAAGAAGGCATTTTCTAGTGTCTAAAGTTTTCTTTTTTTAATCAGAATGGAAAGAAACGAGAGACAATTACAGACCCTATAAATGACTAGGCAGTGTTTCTTTAAAAAGGAGCTGGCTCAGAGTTCTCTAGATGGCGATATGACTATGTTAGAAAAGAGAGAGTCTTCATTGTTCATCCAGCCTGGCAGTATTTGAGCTGTGCACCTGCCATTGATGTACACAACAGTCAGGTAATTCGGTTACTGGGCCTTACCCTGAGTTGTTAGAGGAGAGAGTAAACGGAGGGTAGAGTGATGTGCGCTTTGTGGGACTATGCAATGCATCTCCTTACCTCCCACAGACCCTCGGGATCAGGGCAGGTTGTGGGGTCCAAGTCGGTTTGTATTCTCTCTTGTGGTGGAAAAGAGACAGGATTTGGTTGCAATGAATAAAGTGGATCCATTACTGAGGCTGCAGGACATAGCCAGGTCCCTGTGGTTCTCTCTAGCTCTTAGTGCCCCGGCTAACTCTGCTGCCTGCTCTAAACTAAGGGGTCAGTGCCATAAAGTTGAGCTCTCTATTCAATCCCAGCTTCTCCTCCATCTCAGAGGCTCACCCCAGCGTCCTTTCCACTGTCAGGAGGAGTTGTAAGAATTTAAGCAGTGGAATTGGAGCTGCAGCATTGTGCTAACCATGGCAATGCGTCTGGTGCATTGGCAAAAACACTGCCTCAGTCGCTGGACTTGCACCTCGGCATTGTACATCCCCGTTAAAAGGGGTATGTGCCAGTGAAACCCTGGGGCTTGAGATTGCCTCAGGCAGCAACTGCAGGGGAATGGAGGGGTCCGTGGTGGTTGCAGTTAAATGTCAGGATTGTTGGGTTTAGGTCCTGTATTGCAGCAGAAGGGATCTGATTGAGAAGCTAAAGTACTTAAACAATTCTCCTAATAAAAGTGCTTCTATTGAGCATGCAGAGGAGTTCAGGAGAGCTGGCTGTATTTAAAAAAGCCTTATTTAGGGTGCAGGAACAAACCATCCCGATGTGCAGAAAGAATAGCAAATGTGGCAGGCTACCAACTTGTCTTAACAGAGAAATCTTTGGTGAGCTTAAACTCAAAAAGGAAGCTTACAAGAAGTGGAAACTTGGACAGATGACAAGGAAGGAGTATAAAAATATTGCTCGAGCATGCAGGGGTGTAATCAGGAAGGCCAAAGCACAAATGCAGTTGCAGCTAGCAAGGGATGTGAAGGGTAACAAGAAGGGTTTCTACAGGTATGTTAGCAACAGGAAGATGGTCAGGAAAAATGTGGGACTCTTACTGAATGGAGGAGGCAACATAGTGACAGATGATGTGGAAAAAGCTAATGTACTCAATGCTTTTTTTGCCTCGGTCTTCACAGACAAGGTCAGCTCCAGACTGCTGCACTGGGCAACACAGTATGGGGAGAAGGTGAGCAGCCCTCAGTGGTGAAAGAACAGGTTAAGGACTATTTAGAAAAGCTGGACATGCACAAGTCCATGGGGCCGGATGCAATGCATCCAAGGGTGCTGAGAGAGTTGGCTGATGTAATTGCAGAGCCGTTGGCCGATGTAATTGCAGAGCCGTTGGCCATTATCTTTGAAAACTCATGGCGATCGGGGGAGGTCCTGGATGATTGGAAAAAGGCAAATATAGTGCTCATCTTTTAAAAAGGGAAGGAGAATCCGGGGAACTACAGACAGGTCAGCCTCACCTCAGTCCCTGGAAAAATCATGGAGCAAGTCCTCAAGGAATCCATTTTGAAGTACTTGGAGGAGAGGAAGGTGATCGGGAACAGTCAACATGGATTCACCAAGGGCAAGTCATGCCTGACCAACCTGATTGCCTTCTGTGATGAGATAACTGGCTCTGTGGTTATGGGGAAAGTGGTGGATGTGATATGCCTTGACTTTAGCAAAGCTTTTGATACGGTCTCCCATAGTATTCTTGCCAGCAAGTTAAAGTAGTATGGATTTGATGAATGGACTATAAGGTGTATAGAAAGCTAGCTAGATCACCAGGCTGAATGAGTAGTGATCAACGGCTCGATGTCTAGCTGGCAGGCAATATGAAGTGGAGTGCGTGAGGGGTCTGTCCTTGAGCTGGTTTCGTTCAAAATCTTCATTAATGATCTGGATGATGGGATTAATTGCACTCTCAGCAAGTTCGCAGATTACACTAACCTGGGGGGAGAGGTAGATACGCTGGAGGGTAGGGATAAGGTCCAGAGTGGTTTAGACAAATTAGAGGATTGGACCAAAAGAAATCTGATGAGGTTCAACAAGGACAAGTGCAGAGTCCTGCACTTAGGACGAAAGAATCTGATGCACTGCTACAGGCTAGGGACCGACTGGCTAAGTGGCAGTTCTGCAGAAAAGGACCTGGGGATTATAGTGGACGAGCAGCTGGATACGAGTCAACAGTGTGCCCTTGTTGCCAAGAAGGCCAATGGCATATTGGGCTGCATTAATAGGAGCATTGCCAGCAGATCGAGGGAAGTGATTATTCTCCTCTATTCAGCACTGGTGAGGCCACATCTGTAGTATTGCGTCCAATTTTGGGGCCTCTACTACAGAAAGGATGTGGACAAATTGGGGAGAGTCCAGCGGAGGGCAACAAAAAAGATTAGGGGGCTGGGGCACATGACTTATGAGGCGAGGCGGAGGGAACTGGGCTTATTTAGTCTGTAGAAGAGAGGGGGGGGGGGAATTTGATAGCAGCCTTCAACTACCTGAAGGGGCTTTCCAAAGAGGACAGAGCTAGGCTGTTCTCAATGGTGGCAGATGACAGAACAAGGAGCAGTGGCCTCAAATTGCAGTGGGGGAGATCTAGGTTGGATATTAGGAAAAACTATTTCACTAGGAGGGTGGTGAAACACTGGAATGGGTTACCTAGGGAGGTGGTGGAGTCTCCTTCCTTAGAAGTTGTTAAGGCCCGGCTTGACAAAGCCCTGGCTGGGATGATTTAGTTGGTGTTGGTCCTGCTTTGAGCAGGGGGTTGGACTAGATGACCTCCTGAGGTCTCTTCCAACCTTAATCTTCTATGATTCTATGCAAATTCCTCAATTCAGACAGACCTGCCTGCTGTGTAGTGTAGGAAATTGTACCCCGGGATGGGCTGCATCTGTCTCAAGAATCTTTGGATGGAACGCCTCCCAGGGGCATGGAGTCGTGGCTGTACAGACTGTGGTGGAAAGTTGGTGCTGGCAGCAGTAGGAGCGATATTTAGGAAGAGAAATAACAAATAGCGCCTCTTTCCATTTTTAACTTAACTGCTGCTTTCTGCATGTGGATGGACGAAGAGATTTTTGACAAGTTAAAGGATCAGATTGTGTTGTGTTGGTGAGTGCAGGCATTGGTAATTCGCCCCAAGCCCCCTCGTCACGAGTCCTGGGTGGGTCTTCGTATCTCCTGTGACTTCCGCTCCTCCAAGGGTAACTGCGTCTGCTTCTTGGCTCTTTGGCTGCTCCTTATGGATAAGGACAGAGGTCAGACTCGAGACAGAGTGACATAGTTGTACAAATCAGTACGGATGGAGAGGCCCAGCCTGCTGCCTAGTGGATGGGATGGGATCATGTCACTCCTTTCCAGAGCGTTTCTTTCTAGAGGGGCAGGGGAAGGGATCCTTTTACTCCCATGTTTACTCTCTCCTGATCTCCCACGGGCTTGTGTCATGGTGACCTTCCCTCCAGCTCTAGAGAGTGGGATACAACTCCCACGAGAGCCTGTTAGTGCTTCTCTCAGCACTGCTCAGGGGATGTCTCTGGAGCTCTCACTTAGGGACAGACCATGCTGTCCTTGTAGTTTTCAGCACAGTGAGAGAATGCTCTCATACTGCAGAGCCCTGTTCCCATGGGGCTGGGTCCATCCTCCAAGGGGAGCTGATCCTTTACAGCACCCTGGGTGGTTGAGATTAGCATGTTAGCTCTAGCAGGGCAATGCAAACATTTCAGCATTAACCTGGTACAATGTAGGTTTGAAAACTGCATTTTACTGGGCTCCCTTCCAGAAATGTGCCTATTTCCTTTCAAGGATGAGACGTTACACTGACACCTCTGGCTGGGTACTGGCCAGTCGCCACAGGGATCAGGAAGGAATCCTGCCCCCACTCCAGATAGAGCACTGCACAATAGCCAGGGGCAGCATGTGTTTAGGAAGCCACAAGTCTAGGTCACAGCTAGGGACTGGATACCCATCTAAAAGGGGTGTGACAAAGTTCCTCCTCTATCTTGGTGAGTCCTGCGCTTATTGGCGGATTTTCTTGCCTCAGAAATTCACCATGTGGGTTGGGGAACAGCCCAGAGACCTTCCCCTCTGGGAGAATCCACAGTCCAGGTCAATTGGGAGGTTTAGGGGGAACCTGGGTTCCAGCCCAGGGCCCTGTGGACTGCAGCTGTCTATAGTGCCTCCTGTAACAGCTGCATGACAGCTACAACTCCCTGAGCTACTTCCCCATGGTCTCCTCCCAACACTTTCCTTATTCTCACTACAGGACCTTCCTCCTGGTGTCTGATAACACTTGTGCTGCGCTGCCACACCTCTTGCTCCCAGCTCCTCACACTCACACCACAAACTGAAGTGAGCTCCTTTTAAACCCCAAGTGCCCTGATTAGCCTGCCTTAATTGATTCTAGAAGCTTCTTCTTAATTGGCTCCAGGTGTCCTAATTAGCCTGCCTGCCTTAACTGGTTCTAGCAGGTTCCTGATTACTCTAGTGCAGCCCTTTTCTCTGGTCAGTCAGGGAACAGAAAACTACTCATCCAGTGACCAGTATATTTGCCCTCTACCAGACTCCTGTACCCCACTGGTCTGGGTCTGTCACAGGGGCCAGGGGCCTGACCCATGATAATGAATATTGTGACCTCCCAGTAAAGCTGATCAGTCCTGCCAGGTGCCAGATGAGTGTAATTTACACACCAAGGAGCCAGATAGAGAAGCAAGTTGAAGTAGGATGGAGGCTTTTCTTTGTCCCCTCCCACATGCGTGAATTACACCAGCTGAGTCCCCTTGGAGCCAGCTCTGACATACTGCTCAGGTCCCACTGTGAGTCGGTGTCAGTCTCGGGGAACCTAGAGATGGCACAGTGTACCTTCGGGACTCCATCTGCATTTGGGCCTCGGCCTTGGTCTCTCTCAGGGTATATTTGCCCAGCCCACGGCAGCGAGCTCGCAGCCTGGGCCAATAGAGGTGGTCTGGTGGGACTCATGCTAGTGCCCTGACAATGGCTGTGTAGACAGGTTTCAGAGTAGCAGCCGTGTTAGTCTGTATCCGCAAAAAGAAGAACAGGAGGACTTGTGGCACCTTAGAGACTAACAAATTTATTAGAGCATAAGCTTTCGTGGACTACAGCCCACTTCTTCGGATGCATATATCATATATATGATATATGCATCCGAAGAAGTGGGCTGTAGTCCACGAAAGCTTATGCTCTAATAAATTTGTTAGTCTCTAAGGTGCCACAAGTCCTCCTGTTCTTCTTTTTACTGTGTAGACAGCGCTTTGAAGTTGCGACTCAGGCTGGGGCTTGAACTCTGAAGCCTGGGGAGGGGGCTGGGCTCCCAAACTCAGCCCCCACTCGAGCTGTGACTAAAGTGCTGTCTACACAGCTATTTAGAGTGCTAGCGTGAGCCCCACTATTGTCCTGGGCTGGGAGGCTCCCTGCCGTGGGCTGTGGAGCTATATCCTCTGGGCAGCTGCTGACACTCAAGTCAGATTTATATAGAACTGAGTCTGGGGTGATTTCCTGGGGGCAGTTGCCATGTATCAAGGTGCCATCCTGTGGCATCCTTTACCTCTGGGGTCTCTGCTTCCTCTGTATCCCCACCCATCCCCTGGCCTGTGAATCCCAGGCAGGAAGGTGCATGTTGAGAGATGCACTGTTAGCAAGTAGAGGCAAAACACCTGCCCCAGGAGGACCTTCCTGCTTCATGACTGTCCCATTCTGGGGGGCAGTCCAGACCAGTGAGCCCTGTACCTTGGAGTGGAATTTAAAGATGGAAGAGGCCCCTGGGGGGGTCAGCACAGGAACCCACCTGCCTAGCATTCAAGTCACTGTGAATGTTAGCACTGGAAGCACCCCCAAATGTGCTTTGGGAATGGGCAGAGCTGTGAGTGTGGCATGAGCCTGGGGTGGGGAAGAGGACCTCTGCACTCCTGCTGTACTGTCTGGGGCAGGGAGGAGTGGAACACCTGCCTTTGGTTTCCAAGTGAACAGGAAGAGTTAGCAGCTCCTCGAGCCCTTTGCCAGCTAAGGTGGGCAGCATGCTCTGGGGCCGTGGGAAGGTAGGTGGGGAAGGGTGAATCAGGGAGAGTGGAGGCAACAGCCCAGAGGACGTTGCGTGAGGATGGCTGATGCACAGCAGCTCCGTGGCACAGGATTGAAAGGGAACACAGCCGCTCCCTTCAGCTGGCAGACGAGCCGCACTCTGGCCACTGAACAAATGCAGCTGGAGTTGCTCTGGGAGTTCTGTGGTGCCCTGTGTGACTGCATTTAAATGCCTGGAAAACGAGAGCCTTCCCCCTGCTGCTACTGCTTGGGTCAGTTGGTTTCTGACCCCAGCGCTCATCACTGGGTTTGTGTTACTTTTCTTTCAGGAATTTTCGGAAGCATTTGCGCATGGTGGGGAGCCGCCGGGTGAAAGCGCAACGTGAGTAAGAAGCCACAAGGCATGGCCGGGAGATGGGAGGCAGAGGGTTAATGCTGATGGGACATGAGGCTGGAGAACGGTGCTGAGGAACCAGACTCCTCTGTAATTAGTCATTGTTTTGCTGTCTGTTGTAAGTGGAGGGCTGGAAAGCACCAGGCACAGGTGCTGAGATGAGGTTTTCCTCCCTCACACTGCTGTGTGTAGAGAAGAGGCCAGCTGGTCCCCCAAGCCTCCATACACACCAATGTATGACACTGGCCTTTAACTGTGTGATGTGGCATAGCATAGCATAGCATAGCAGGCAGCGTGGCGTGACGTAGACCCCTTCCCCTCATTGGGTAGGAGTCCCAACATGCAGAATCCCACGTTGTTGTCAGGGCCATGCAGGAGCAGTCAGGAAGGGGTCCCCAGCTCTGTGTGGGATACAGGTGCAGGTGACTCCTGTACTCACTAATGCTAGAGATGGGTACATAAGAGGGCTGCACTGCACTACAGGGTTAGACTCCCCCATTAAGTCGCTCTGAGAGAGATGCAGCGCGTAATGAGGGCTGCTAGGCTTCTCACTGCTTCATGGGGCACAGCTACAAACCTGGGAGGCTTTGTGTTTTCACAGGGCTGAGCTGTCCCTTTCGCACCTCTCTCCTCCCATTCTGCTCACCGCTCCCCACCCCCAACCTGCTGCCCTCACCTCCTGCCTGCCTGAATTTAAGCTAAGAGGAAAACCCAACTCTGCCACTGTAGTGCGACTAGTGGGCTCTGGCAGCTGGGGAGCATGACAGTTTGCGCTTAAATAAAGAGAGTTATATCCATGGGCCTGAAGGGTGACTGTAAGGGCTACAGACAGGGTGGCAGACATATGGGCCAGGACCCTGTCCTGCGGCCAGCAGTTCCCTCTGTAATTACCAAGGCAATCTGATTTGCAGCTCAGAAGTTGGGCACAGACCCCTGTCCCCTTCTTTCACCCTCCTCTTTCCTAGTAGTGGCCATTTGTACGCACCATGGCTGTGGGGGCCCATGAATCCCCAGACTCAGAAGGAGTTGTTTTCCAGCTTCCTTCCCCCATCCCTTCTGCCGGTGCTGAGCCCTGTGATACCTTCTCTCTGCCTCTCCCCTACCACTGAGCCCAGCAGCACTGGGCCCACGGAGGAGGCTGCTTTCCTACCAACCCTCCCAGCTGTTGCCACTACTGAGCCCAGGTTCCGGAAATCGCTGCTTCTTTCGCTGTCTCCAAGAACAGGACCCAGAGGGAGAACCCCTCATGGGGAGGTGTGAGATGGGTAGGAGTGGAGTAGGAAAAGAGATGTGAGGAGAATGACCAAGTGGGCCATGTGTGGAAGGGAGGAGGTGGGGGCCAGAGAGAGGCAAAGGTGGGGACCCTCATGAAAGGTGACTGGTATTAGGGACTGGTGAGCTAGTCAGCAGCAGAGGGGAACATTGAACAACACTTGCGGAAGTAGTGCCCTTTGCAGTCACACTGCCACATTTTTCTCTTGCCAGTGAACCGTTTACTTCCGGCCCCCAAGCCCTATCAGCAAGGGCAGCTCACCCCTCAGCCCAGCACGTGTGTGACACCCCTGCATGGCCTGGTCCAGTTAGCTCCTGGGGGCTTGTCCAGGGAGGCCATTGCCATTGGGGTAAGAATCGAGTGTGCTGCACACAGTCATCCAGGATTTACTAAGCTCTCAATAGCTGAGCTCCCCTTCAGGCAGGTGACACAGGTTGTGCTCCCACTTGGTGCTGTCGTGCTGCTGGTCAAGGCCTGCCAAGAATGAACCACCACTCCTAGGAGAGGGGTGTGTCTTCCCAATATGACCCTTCCCCTCCTTTTGTACACACTGTGGGCACGTCTAACTGCACTCCCGGCGAGTGATTGCCACTTGAGCTAGCTATAACCTAGCTTTTACCAGAGGAGTGAAGCTACAGCAACATGTGCTTCGGTGTGGGCTCTACGAGACTGTCAAAGCCCCACGGGAAATTACCTAGGGTCCAGTCTGCGCTGATGCGGCTTCACTGCTTTGGCACCTGAGCTAGCTAGATTAAAGCTAGTCTGGGTGTGTCACATCAAACTGCAGTCACGCCCCCTGATAGCAGTCTAGACAATTCCTTTGACAAGTAATGTAATAATTAACAGTGGTGACATTTGAAGTGGCATTACTGGTATCCAAGTTAGCCCCCTTTGAAATGGATTGGGAACAACTCATCTCAGAACTATTGTTTCAGGCTCTCTGCAGACTCAGGCAGACAACATTGCGGATAACACTCAGGTCATGTTTTCAAGAGAGATGTTTTTAAAATGAAAGCTGAGGCTGTAATACAACTGCGAGGCTTATATGTGTCCCTCTACCTCCCAGCTAGTCCTTTACATCTCCCCCAAAGGTGCCCCCACATCTTGGGAAACACCCCAACAAATAATAAGGATCTTCTCAGACTCTCATAGTGCATGTGCATGGAGATGTTGGAACTATAATTAATAAATTCAAGTTTGAGCAATAATGTTTAGGGGCAGATTACCAAATTCCTCTTCTGTGTCTCACTCACCAGCACACACTTGTGTGCAGAAATTGACACCTGTATCCCATCATGCATAGGCTGGGCACTTGTTTGTCACATGGGATGGACTCATGTTTGTCACATGGAAGAACAAATATGCAAGCGTGTTTGTGATCTTTAGCTTTGATGGAACCCTGCTGGGCGTTTTGGTTTTTGCTGGCAGAGCAGTGGTGGCTTTGGAGTCTGTTAATGTCCCGGTTTGGTTTTATCCTAGCATTTGGTGAGCGGCGAGAGAGAAGCTTCAGCAGGTCCTGGAGCGACCCAACTCCCATCAAAGCTGATTCCTTCCATGACTCTCGAGAAAGTGAGTTCTGAGACCTTTGAGCTTCTTCCCATGGCCAAAGCTGCCAACCAAGGCATTGATTGGAATCTCATAGGAGTGAACTGTCCATCCTTCTAGCCCCCTGTGATTGCTTCCTTTCATTAGAGCAAAGTAGTTAACACTCTGCATATGCACATGTAGCCTTACCTCTGGTGCTCTTTAGTTGCAGAATGAATGCCCATCAAAGTGTGGCCCATAGGCTTGTCACTACTTCCTGTGTTCCATGAGGGCTAACCACTGCACTGCACTGCACTGCCATGTTCACATACGTCAGCATTCCAGGGGTTAATCGATCGCAGTGAAGCAGGCTGGCGCACATGAGGGCCAAACACCTAGTGCCTACCTATCCCAGGCTGGCAGGAACTCGGGGCACAGGAGAGGTGCCCTTGAGATGTGTCTTTTGGTTAACAGGTCTGCAGGTGGCACAATCTGGATTTAAAGTTTCCCAGCAGAGACGGTCTACTGGGGGGACCTGGTCTCCCATGGCCCTGCAGAGGTTTCACATAGGTAACCCCGCCCACACTGTGTAAACGCCCTGCATAGGGGATCAGATGCTTGGGTGCAGACGTCCCCCAGGGATTTTTAGTGCCCTCTCTCTGCCTTTATAATGGGGCTGTTGTTTTGTCTCAGCATGTTAGAAATAGTCCAGTGAAACCACTGCAAGCCCCTGGATTCCTGTAGATCACTGACATATTCCAGGGTAGGGAAGTTATTCTCATGGTCGGGTAGGCCTGGGCCTTCCTGTTCTAGGGGTGGATCATATTGTTTAATCATTAAACTAATAAGCAAGGAACCAACTCCCCAAAGCCAGAGGGCATTGTGGGAGAGGGTGGGTGGGAAAAGTGTTAGAAGGACCAGGTTCAAAACATGACCTGATTGTTCCCAGGCAGTCTGAATTCTGCCCCTTCCCCAGCCATCTTAGCGACTAATGGAAAGGGAGCATTTCAGAAGGGGTATGTTCTCCTCTGCACCTGTCACTGACCCTCTGGCTCCCACAGGCCTAGCACTGGGGGCTTGGCTCTCTTGCCTGGGGAGGTTTAGGTTGGATATTAGGAAAAACTTTTTCACTAGAAGGATGGTGAAGCACTGGAATGGGTTACCTAGGGAGCTGGTGGAATCTCCTTCCTTAGAGGTTTTTAAGTCCCGGCTTGACAAAGCCCTGGCTGGGATGATTTAGTTTAGTTGCTTTGGGCAGGGGGTTGGACTAGATACCTCCTGAGGTCCCTTCCAACCCTGATATTCTATGATTCTATTGCTTAACAGTGCCTGAGTTGCTGGCTTCAGGAACCATTCTTAGCCTGTAGTGTGGTGTTATTTTATTTTGATTTCGAAGTATCTTTTCCCCAAGGAGCATCAAACAGCATGAGGCAGTGATTTATGGGAGCAGATTGAGGCCTGCTGGGTTTTTCTGGGACAGCTGCTGAGTGACTTTAGAGGGCTGCACCATTACAGTTTGGCAGGTCCTAAAAGTCCGATGAGTTTCTTTGACCTGCAAAGAAACTCTGAATCCTGGGGTGCCACGTTGCCACAACCTGCTGCGACACGCCAGTTCAAACGCCATCGTCTCTTGAACCGCAGGATTCCAGCTCAGTCTGGGTAGCATGTACCAGCAGGCGAGCTGGTACAGGCTGCACTGCAGCCCAGGCTGTTGCGGCTTCACTGCTATGTTTAGTCCTGCTAGCTGCATTCAGGCCAGCGTGGCTCTGCCTAGGTGTGTTGCAGTCAGCCCCCCAGTTGCAGCACTGGCACACCCTATCGTTATCTGCCTGGTTAAACCGCCCAAAGGTTAGGGGTGAAGCACTGAACCCTTTGGAATGGTCCCTGTGCTGACTCTTGTCACTTTGGGAATGAAGGTTGTAAGTCATGATACATTGAACAAGTTAGTCACCCTGCCAACAGGATGGGGTGGAGAAGGCAAGAAGCCCTATGGCCTGGTGCCTGGTGTAATGCTTCTGTCCTGCTGTTGTCTGGCAGGCCATGATCTTCAGGACTACTGCTGTGCTCTGGATGATGACTTTGACTTGAACTGGGAAACAGAGAAGGAACTTGAAGCTATGGCATGTGATGGAGATGACTTTATTCCACCCAAAATAATGGTGAGGGCTGTTCCCACCCTCCCTTGCCCATGCACCTCATTCATCTTTTCACAGTTGCTGATTAGGTATTCATGGAAGAAGGGCAGAACCTTCAGATCTCTCTTGGGGCTACTAGGGGGTAAGGGAGGACGCCATTTGTGATGAGGCATAGAAAGGAAATTACCCAGCTTGGTTCTCAGATCCTAGGGGGAGTGTGCACGGCTGGCAGTTAGAAACACCCTCCCTTCCTCATTTGACTTGTACACTGCAGCTCCACGATGCCGTTTGTGCACTTTAACCTGTTCTTATAGGCTAGGCCCTTCAGCCTTCCCTCCTTTACTCCTGTTCTCGCTGGTCTGGTTTAGTGATGTCCTTACGTAGGGTCAAATCCTGACATCCTTCCTTAGCCCTCACTCAGGCAAACGACCATTGACTGAGCAAAAACTGAGTACAGAACTCTGAGTTTGACCTCTACTCAAGTGGTTAGTTGGGCAGCAGAACCATTAGGGCATTGCTGATGCTACATCTGAATGGGCCAACTAGCATGCCATTGGGTTACTAATATAGAGGATAGTGGTGGTGAGGTTGTCTTTTCCTTATACTCCTCCATTTTATTCTTTCCCTGGCATCCCCCCACCAAGGCAGACTTTTTTTTCCTAGTGCAAGGGATGGGGGGTGTCAGGGTAAGACATCTCCCCCTAGGTTTAACAGGATATGGAAATATGGGGCCCAATCCTCCTTTAACTTACTGTCTGGGTCTAGATGAAGAGGGACTTGACTTGTGTCAGCAGAGCCACGATGGGGTGTACTCCCACTGAGCTTTGTCACTGGGCTGATGCTCCAGGCACTTCCCTAGTTAACATTTCACTGGTGCAGCTGACTAGCCTCCCTCAGTGCTGATGATGGCTGGCTTGCTGAGCTGTTCCCTTGCTACAGCCTGAATGCAAAAGGACAGGCTGGGGCTAGAGAGGGTTTCTTAGTATGGCCGATGAAGTGAGCAGGCAAGGAGCTCAGGGGCTAGAGGGGGCCTAGCAGAGGAGTGGCCAAGATATTCCTACTGAGCAGGCTTTCACTTGAGTTACCAGCAGAGGGAGGAATCCCAGCTTTCCCCAGATACCAGTTATGAATTTTGGCTTGACGTCCTAGTTGATGCCATGTCAGGAGGGTGCCTTTAAGCAAAGGCCCTTGCTGCAATCACAACCATATTACATAATGTGTTTGGGGTCTTAGGCCATACCACTGTTTTCTATACATGGAGGGACTAGCTGGGCCCAGGGTCCCCACTATTTGCTTTCTACAGTGCAGAGAGAAAATAGAAATAGCCTCTTTTAGCAGCTTATTTCTGACCTGAAAGAAGAAATATTTGCATCCAGAGGCATTATGGAGACTTCTTATGGAATGAGGATGCAGACAACATCACTCCCAGTGTACAGTGCCTGCCCACAGTCCCTTTGTGTCTCTGCTCCTGACCCATTTCTATTTCTCATTTCCGTTCCTAGCTTATTTCTTCCAAGGTCCCCAAAGCTGAGTACATCCCAACGATTATCCGCAGGGATGACCCCTCCATCATCCCCATTCTCTACGTGAGTAGCCTAGCTCTTTGCATGTTCATTGGGTACTGGAACGTTGGGTTGGCTCATAAGTGGAAATGAGTTTAGTGATTGTATCCTAGTCCCTAGATGGCATCCGAATGCCTCAGAAGAACCATTGCACAACTGAGCAAAGCTGGCAAATACCTGCTCAAGAGAGGCACAGTATTTTGGCAGCAGACATATTAGGTCAGGATTCAGGTTTATTGGCAGAGCTCTGTGGGGTGTCCAGGACTGGAATAGTGGGGTGGCTGCAGGACACTATCAGAAGCATGTGTCTAGGGACCTGGGACTGGAGTAACAAGGGGGCTATGAGCTGGGACTGAGGAACATCGTCCATGCTGTGTGACACCAGGAGTTGAATAGAGTCCAGGTTGCAGGTCAGGACTGAGGCACATTAGCAGAGCTCTGTGTGTTGGAAGGCTCCACAGTTCTTTGCTGCATTTGACCCATTCCTAGACCATTCAGGACTCCACGTATCTCTGCAGTAGACCTCAGTCCGGGGCTCACTCAACACATTTCCCTATTCAACACACAAACAATGTGCAGTATTTACTTTTTGAAGTCCACCTACTTAATGTAACTTACAAAGTTTATGTTTATAGTCACACATGGGTCTTAACATAAGGGCAATGATGCTTGTGATGTTGACTGAGACCACCAGTTGGTTTAATTGAATCCCAATTTATGTGCTTACCTAGTGTAGCATTGTTCTCTGTTGCATGAGGAGATCTCTTTAAATGATGAGTATCTAGCAGCACCTAGGTTTGAAATATCCTTTCTGTTCGGTTCCAGGATCATGAACACGCCACCTTTGAAGATATTCTAGGTACGTGAGTGTTATTTTCTGTGTCTTTTTCCCCCACTCAAAGTTTCACGTGAGCAGTAACAGGGAACTCTCCAGTGCATGGGGGATTTCATTGTAATCCAGTGTTCTGTTGTATCCAGCCTCCATTGGGAAAAACTATGGATTCCTGACTCCCAAAGTTCTAAAGTCCGGGGCCTGTTTTGAAATCAGTGGGACCTGTGGGTGTTCAGTGCCTCTGAAAGTCAGGCCCATGATGTCTTACAGAATAAACACAAATGAGAGATAGTGAAAATCTCTGTAGAAGAGCCAGTGTTTCACCTTCTGTGTGGCTCACGTGTCTTTCCTTCACTGTTTTCTGCAGAGGAAATAGAGAAGAAGCTTAACATTTATCGGAAAGGCTGCAAGATTTGGAAGATGCTGATTTTCTGCCAGGTACGTGATCGGCATTGGGGCCCTTGGCACTTTGTTAAAAGCCAATATTTTCTCCAGGAACAAATTAACTCCAGAAAACAATATTCCAAAGCCAGCCTGCAGCAGGCTTTTATTAAAGCAATCCCATCTATTCAATTCCCATTTCTCATTTGTTGACCTCTGAGCATCCTCAGCTTGCTGTGATGGCAGCAAAGGACATTTGGCTTAGTGCAGCAAATGCAGGTTTGGCAGCTTTTCAACAGCTTTCTAGCAAATCCATGCAATCTGACTTCAGCAGGAAACTCACAGACAAAGGGGCAGGGATTTGGAGCTTGATAGTTATTGATTACTTTCATAAAGCATCCTGCAGTATGCGTTAATACAGGAACATAGGAACTTCTATACTGGATGAGGCCAGGCTTCCCGTCCCTGCCAATGGCCAGCACCAGACTGTGCTGTGAGCAGTTATGGAGTGACTTGCCCAAAGAGAGGTTTTTGCTGAGTCTTCTCATGCCCTGGAGCAGGAATGTTGCAATCCAACCAAACTTTTGAGAGTTTTGTTTTTAATTCTTCGTGGAATAACTATGGATTTTCTCACAATCCATATAAATGTTGAATCCTTGTGTCTCCTACAATTAGAGTAATGATGGTTTTCCATGCCTCTGTTTGCCTATCATTTCCCTACCCCACACCATCAGAGATCCTTAAAGCAGCAATACCAATACCAGTCAAGTTTCAGAGTAACAGCCGTGTTAGTCTGTATCCGCAAAAAGAAGAACAGGAGTACTTGTGGCACCTTAGAGACTAACAAATTTATTAGAGCATAAGCTTTCGTGGGTGGGCTGTAGTCCACGAAAGCTTATGCTCTAATAAATTTGTTAGTCTCTAAGGTGCCACAAGTAATACCAGTCAGTGATTCAATGACTTTATCATTTTTGTGTAGGCTGTACTTGCTTACTAGATAGATTCATAGATTCCAAGGCTAGAAGGGACCATTGTGATAATCTAGTCTGATCTCCTGTGTAACACAGGCCAGAGAACCTCCCCAAAAGATCTTTTAGAGAAACAGCCAATCTTGATTTAAAAATTGCCAGTGATGGAGAATCCAACTCAACCCTTGATAAATTGTTCCAATGGTTAATTACTCTCACTGTTAAAAATTTAGGCCTTATTTCCAGTCTGAATTTGTCTGGCTTCAACTTCCAGCCATTGGCTCATGTTACACCTTTGTCTGCTAGATTGAAGAGCCCATTATCAAATATTTGTTCCCCATGTAGATATTTACAGACTGATCAAGTCATCCGTGAACCTTCTCTTTGTTAAGCTATAAAGATTGAGCTCCCTGAGTCTATCACTCTAAGGCAGGTTTTCTAATCCTTTCATCATTCTCCTGGCTCCTCTCTGACCTCTCTCCAATTTATCAACATCCTTCTTGATAGGAAATATCCCTGAATGTTCAGATAAAGTTTCCAAGTGAGATGAATTTCTTGGTCTCCCTTATTATTCCCCAATCTTCATACTTACACTGTGAAGATTTTAATCCAGAAATGTTATTGAGTCCTTCAAGAGCAGAGTTGGCTAAATAGTTAAAGAAAAACCCGAACTCTGATTATAAATATGTGCATGAATAAAGTGCAGAGTTCAGTTTGCTATGATCTGTGGGGGCATCCTGTTTACTATTCAAAAGTATAGGGGTGGCTACTGGGGGAAATGTTTTATATATTTTAAAACTTTCAAGAATTTAAGTGTTAAGGCTATTTGGCTGAAAATTCATACTGGGAACTGCATCTGTTGCCATTCACTATTCTCCTGTCTCAGCCGTTTGAGTCATCCAGTCAGGAAGAAGAAACAATACCATGTGATTTAGGCAACAATCACTCTGCATGCATAGCAAAGAGGTAATATTCTAAGCGAACAGTTTGTGGACAACCTGAAAGCTGAAAATTATTCAGCAACTCCTAATGTAGCAGCCGTGCTCCCAGAATCCAGGGGTGGTTCTCACATGAGACAGCAGCTGAAAACGGGACTAAGTTCACACCAAATTCAGGGCAGGGTTCTGTGCAGCCATGCTGCAGGTTCACAGTGGGGAAGCAGTGGCCATAAGGAGCCTTCCCCCCCCTGCATGTGGCCGTGTAAGAGCTGAGCAGAGCTGTAGCCCCGGCACTGTCCGGAGCACAAGGATGGCTCTCTAATGGCTCCCCTAGGGATATCTCGTGCTCCAGAGAGGAGGGGTGTAATGTAGGCTGAGCCAGGGCTCCATTCCCAGCTGGCTGGCTGGCCATCTACAGGGAGAGATCTGGGGGTCCCTCACTGAGGCAGACTGCCTCCAATGCTGCTCCTGGGCAGATTGTGCCAAATCCTGAAGCCTTTGCTGAGTTTTCACTCAGTTGTTACTCAAGAAAATGTCAAAGGGAGTTTTTCCTGAGTAAGGGCTGAGTGAAAACTTATTTGTTACATGGATACAGGTGCCCTTTGAATTCTTCAGCACCATACGGTCAGAATGCTGCACATCCGTGAGCCACACAGCTAGCCCTGACCACTATATTTGCCAGTCAGTTAACCAACATCTCTCAGGCTAAGATCCCACCTAAGGTGAGAAGTGGAGGCCAGGGCAGTTTATCCATCTGCCTGGAGCAAAGTCAACCTGCTTTGTGATTTTTAGTGTCACTCACAGACTGGAGAGTGTCAGCTCTGTCCCCTCCAGTGCTTCTCAAACAGTCCCACAGGAGCCTAGTGACTAGAGATGGGAAAAGCCAGTCCATTTCTCTGAGGCCAGGGCAATGTGGTGTGCTACCTTCTCTCTCTCTCTCTCTTCTCCTTGCAGGGAGGTCCTGGCCACTTATATTTGTTGAAGAATAAAGTTGCCACCTTTGCCAAAGTGGAGAAGGAGGAAGATATGATCCTGTGAGTCGCTTTGTTATTTCCCAACCCTGGGTGCCCTTTCTCTGGTCTATTTAATGTAGATGGGGGGTGGGTAGGCTAAAGTTTTATTCCTATATTCATTGTGACAATCCAGTCTGACCTCCCGCGTAATACGGGCCAGAAAACTGCCCTGCATTCATTCATGTTTGAAGTAGCGCAGAGCTTTTAGAGAAACACCCCTTCTTGAATTAAACATGGCCAGTGATGGAGCTCGATCATGATCCTTGGGAAATGGTTCCGATGGCTAATTCTCCTCACGATTGTAATGTGCACCCTAGTTCCAGTCTGGATTGGTCCGGCTTCAGCTTCCAGCCATTGGATCTTGTTACCCCCTTGTCTGCTAGACTGAAGAGCCCATTAGCAAATCTCACCAAGTCAGCCTTTAACCTTCTCTTTGTTAAGCAGACTAGCTTGAGCTCCTCGAGTCTCTCGCTTTGTCTACTGGGGTTCTCTATCTGGGCCTTTACTCACTACAACTGCTTTCGGCTGCTTTATTGCCCTCAGCATTCACCGATGCTACATTGTCTTTTTTAAAATGTCAATGCTGGTAATATCATGCAGCACAATTGTCAGGGGCAATTGGGACAAGGGGAGAAAAGAGGAAATCAGAAGGGAAAAGATTAAAGGAAAGTGTATTTAAAAACCCTGGCAACTATGAAGATGTAAAATTTAAAAGGTTTGGGACCAGTATTGAGGGGAGAGGAGTCCAACTGTGCTGCCCTGCTTGGCAGAGGTGAGTGGTCAAAGAATTATTCTGTGGGGGGAAATGCCAATACTTGCAGCAAGTATTATTCACAACAATCAACTGGCCAAGCTCTGCTTTGAGCTCACCACTGTGCCATCGTGGAAGAGCATCAACAACCCACCACATGTGAGTGCAGATGCCCTGTGCTGCTTCAGACAGGTTCAATCCACCTTACAGGCATGGAACAGGTGAGGCAGGGGGATTTCCATGGAAAATCTTGCAAATGAGCTCAGGGAGAGAGGCTTGTGTCTCCTCCAGGGTGGTCCCACTTTGTCTCCCTGGACAGCATGTGTCCAATGCCAGGGTGCCTGACTCTGCAGAGGGGGTGGATTTTAAATGGTAATTTTGTTTCCTCATATTACTTCCAGCTTCTGGAAGCGGCTGAGCCGATTGATGAGCAAAATCAACCCTGAGCCAAATGTCATTCACATCATGGGCTGCTACGTTCTGGGAAACCCCAATGGGGAGAAGGTAGGCGGCCCTGGGCCATGGCCAGAAGCTCTCTGTGGGCAGGTCAGCTGGTGTGGCACAGAGTTGGGATATTTGATTAAAGGGCTTTCCCCTCTAATATTGAGGGGCATGTTGTCCTTTTCCCAGCCACTCTTCTCTAAGGATTTGCCTGCTTTGCAGACATGTGCTGCACATCCCACCTCATGAAGAGAGTAGCTCGGCTGGTGTGTGTCTGTGAAAGGATAAGCCGCCCTGTGGCCATACCGTAGATAGGCAGGAAGGGACTGTTCAGTTTGGCCTGTGAGTGCCTTTCGGGAAAAGGGAAGAATGGGAACACAAGACTCTTCCTTGCAGCCGTAGACAAAGATCAGAGAATCCTAGAAATGTTGGGCTGGAAGGGATCCCGAGACATCATCAGGTCCAGCCCCTGGGCTGAGGCAGGACCAAATAACCCAGACCAGCCCTGACAGGTGTTTGTCCAATGTGTTCTTAAAAACCTCTAGTGGCAGGGATTCCACAACCTCCCTGGGAAGCCTATTCCAGTGCTTAACTAGCCTTCTAGACAGAAAGTTTTCCCTAATAACTAACCTTGCTGAAATCTCCCTTGCTGCAGATTAGGCCCATTACTTCTTGTATTACCTTTAGTGGATGTGGAAAACAATTAATCACTCTCCTCCTTATAACAACGCTTAACATATTTGAAGAGGGTTGTCAGGTCCCCCCTCAGTCTTCTTTTCTCAAGACTAAACATGACCATAGGCCAGGTGCCCAGAACTGGACACAGTACTCCAGCTGAGACCTCACCCAGGCTGAGTGGGACAGTTACCTCCCATGGCTTACGGACAACACGCCTGCTAATACACCCAAGAATATTAGCTCTTTTCCCAAGTGCATCACGTTGGTGGCTCATACTCCGTTTGTGATCCACTATAACCCACACATCCTTTTCAGCAGTGCTACTGTCTAGTGAGGTTTTTCCACCGTTTGTCCCTACCAATAACCAAAAGGGCCGATCGGGTTAGCCTGGGATATTCAAAGGGAACTAGGGTCAATGTGAGTTGGGCACCTAACTCCCTTAGGTCCCTTTGAAAATCACAGCCGTACTCAGCTACCCCTTATAGGCAGGATTCTTCCAGTGGTTGTGTGCGCTGGCTCCTATTGTCCAGCACAGGAGCTGTGAGCTGCTGGGGCATGGGTGGAGCAGGACCTTGCCTAGTGGTTGTGGTGACAGCTCAGCATAATAGTGAGCATAGATCCAGGAGTCACCTGGAGGGTGACACCAGAGTCAGGGGCGAGAAGCCAAGCCAAAGGTCAGGGCAAGGTGTAGACTGGAGTGGACAGGAATCAGGTTGGAAGCAGAGGCTGGAGCAAGAGCAAGAGAAGGAAGTGGAAGCCTGCACAGCTGCAGCATGGCATGCTTTGAGCAGCCACTCTGCTGCTGCCACTGCAAGGCTCAAGTAGCAGGCTGCTGGCTCCCTGCCCGATCAGGAGGCATGGCCATTTGGAGAAGACTCACTGTGCTTGCTGGGTGGCCTAGCGACCAGGCTGGGATCCAGCTGTTCTCCTGACTGGGCTGACCCAAAGGTTTGAGTCTGACTGCTCTGAAGAGTGCTGAGTTCTCTCGTTCCCCATTGCCCTGTGCCTGCCCATCAGTTATTTAATTTGAAGCACCTGGGGGGGCTCTTTTGAGTCAGCTACTAACTTTTAAATCTCGTCTCATTTCAGCTATTTCAGAATCTGAAAAACCTAATGAATCCTTATAGAGTTGTCTTTGAGTCACCACTGGAACTTTCAGCTCAAGGTAATTTCTTCTGCTATAAATGTGAGGGTGAGCTTCTCCAGCATCACTGCCTCCTCCATGGGCCTCTTTCACAAAGAAGCACTCTTCAACTTCCGGAAGCCCTGCCCCAAAAAGCCAAGTCGCTGAAACCTTCCCCGGTTTGTAATGACTTTATCATTGATTTGTATGGTGGATTCCTCCTGGTCTGGCTTTTCCCCTTTCATATTTCCTCCCCTTTTTGCCTTTCAATTGCACCTATCATTGTGTTTGTAGCTGGAGAGTGCTCTCCAAAGCTAATGCAGATCAACAAAAAGGGCCTGTAACAGGAGCTGAGCTAATAATTGATGTTTTGGTTTGATGGCAGTTCCAAACAATTGAAAAAAAATTCAGTTCGGGTTGAATCGAATCTGAAATTTTCAAAATTTGTGGTGACTCAAAAGAAGTCCATTTCAGGTCTGTGCCAAAGCAGGGACTTGAACCTTGAGCTCCTACATGAGGTAAGTGCCCTAGCCACTGGGCTTAAGGGGTGGAAAAGTTGCACCTCTTCCTCTGGCTGGTTTGTGACTGACTGAAGCTTTGTGTCAAATTTGCAAATAGTTTCAAGTCAACAGAAACTGCATTTTTTTGTCAAATAAACTTTTCTTTAAAAAAATGTTGCCCAGTTCTACGTGGAACTAATACTGACCCTTCTGGGCAGAGGTAACTT
Organism: Chrysemys picta bellii; assembly: GCF_011386835.1. NCBI lineage: Eukaryota > Metazoa > Chordata > Testudines > Emydidae > Chrysemys > Chrysemys picta. The sequence continues at coordinate 1,382,777 of NC_088808.1, forward strand.
AGGAGATTTGGTAAGTTACCAGAGCATGCTGAGCTCAATAGGAGAGAAGCACATGCACATCTGGGAGAAGAATCTTTTCCTTAATGATGCATGTGAGTATTTCTCCTCCAGAGGATGCTAAACAACAGCACTAATTCTGAACAGACTTTCCATGCTAACAGGAGAGCTGAGTGTGTAGTTTGAAAGACTTTAGAGGCTATAGACACCTTTTCTTTCCTTGTATGGTTGATATCTGGCTTGTGGCTTCTATCCACCTGCTGTTTGGTGGATTTTCACAGTTTAAACAGTCATAAATACAAGGGATGCATTGTTGGACTTGCTGAAGTTATCCACTGTGGTTTGCCATTGCCAAAATCATAGTGATTAAGACCAGAAGGGACCATCAAATCATCCAATTTACCATGTGGTACTGTGTCCACATATTTTAGATCTATTTATTTGTATTACTGTAGCACAGAGGAATCTAGGCACTGTACAAATACAGAACAAAAAGACAGTCCCTCCCTCAAAGACCTTACAATCTGCAAGAAGCTGAACACCCTCATTCTGTTTGACCTTAACAAGATCATCCTCAACTCCCACTGACTTGAGTTGAGGGTCCTCAGCATTTGCCAGGAGGGGCCCTGCATTTTCAAAGTGCATGCCTAAGATCCACAACAAAACCATGCAGTGGCGCATGGCCTTGTGCAGAGAGTTAATTGTATCAATTCAACAGAAAAGATTGTGCTTTCTGCAAACAATACATGTTGTAGGTGGTGCCCAGCAGAGCAGTTCTTGGCTCTGCAGGAGAGCAGGGCTTGAGACTGCATTGCAGTTTTTTCATCTCGATAAATCTAGGACACATAACGTAACCACTTTAACCCCTGGCTACCCATCATGCAGACATCTCAAACTGACCTTAATCAGCTGTGAAAGAGAAAAGTCCTTCCCTCTGTTTTGCTTTTTAGAATCTAGGATTGTTTGTTTTTCTTATGCTTTGTGGGGGTTTGGGTTTTGTGAAGCTACACTGGCCACCTCCATTGCTGGATTTCTGTAAAGTGACTGTCCTAGTGAAATACTTCAATCAAGCAGGTGCAAAAAGGATTCACACCAGTAGCGAAACCACCCAAGTCCACATTTTCCCCCAAAGTGTTCTGCTGAACTTTTCACTTTGGCAAAAGAGAGATCTGGGTAGTTAAAGTGATCTTTTGCCTTACCAAACTCACTGCAGCCATGGAGATTGGAGGTCTCATAAGCATGAAGGAGAGGAGCCTCTGTTACTGTCTGACAGGTCTGACTGTACCTTCTTTTGGTCCATAACTTTCCTATAGACCAGTGGCGTGTTCCCTGCTGTCATTCTAGCTAGTGTCTCCCAGAGCTGGAGTGAGTTGTACTGTGACTCTCAGCACCCACTGATTATCACCTTTGCTGGTAGTTTGTGCAGAGAGGCCAAGAACAGAATGGGACATGGAGACAGAGCTGTATCTCACCTTCTGGGTGCGGGTGGGCACACACTGGCAGGCTGTTAGGAGGGGAGCCCGTCTTGCTGTTGCCTGGGCTCTCCAATGTTGAGTATGAATAATATGATCACCCATTTTGGGGGTTGTCAAGGCAACACCTTTTATGGTTACTTTCAGATGGGGCATGTGATGCCCTGAGTGAGTGACAGCTGTCAGCAATGTCCCTACATGAGACTCACAGACAGACTCTCCTGTGCGCATCCATGAAACAGGGAGAATCAATCTTTTTGGCTGCTGCAGGCTGCTTGGTCTCTGCTCCGCCCAATGCATCACTGGGGTAATCTGTGCTTTGTTTTGGTTCTCATCCTAGGGAAGCAAATGATTGAAACTTACTTTGACTTCCGTCTTTACCGCCTCTGGAAGACTCGCCAGCATTCCAAACTGTTGGATTACGATGACGTTTTATGAGCTGGAGAAGCCATTGCATGAGGAGAGTGATCACCAGTATCTCACAAGTCATGCTTGTGGCAGAGACGTTTTTCATTGGCACGGGGAGCCCTGCAGGAGGCAGCAGTGCTGAAGGGATGGAAGGAAGGGCTGTCCGGACGAAAGGCTTTTGGGTAAAGACAGAGGCTTGAAGGGGAATGGTGTGACTCCGCAGACACTGCCCGCAGAGCCTTTGTCTCTCAGAGGGAGCTGTGTCAAATGGGAAATTTCCTTGCAGGACTGAGCTGTTTCAGGTCATGATGGGCCAGAATCAATTCCAGGTCCTTTTAAAGACATTTAAAGCTCAGGTTTTCTTATAAAAAAGTAAAACAAATAATCCTTGCACTATAATAAAGCAGTGACTTGAAGCCCAGAGCGGGAAGGGCATTGTACTGATGGGCGCTCCCCAGCAGCGATCTTTGCTGTGTTAGGGATTTTGGAAGGCAAGGAACGCCATACTTAATCCTGCAAGCTTTGACCGGCAAAGTTCAGCAACCTAATGTCAATACACATTGAAATACAGAATTAGAGTTTAACGTATTTTGGTTTAATAGAAAATAAGTGCAATTTTTATACACAGAGGGGAAAACCCTCCCAATATTTAATTAGTTACAAATAACACATCAGTAATCAATAGATGAGGTATTTTTTAGTCTGCTTGAAAATATATTCGAGATCGTAATATATCTTCTGTAGACATATTTAATCACCAGCAATATGATTTTAATGTTACTTAGCAGACATGCAGGGTCTGCTGCATTGATCAGTCCTGTTTGGTTTTGGTTTTATTTTTAATTTCAGAGTAGCTGTGTTACACTAATTGTATGTGTTCTTATGAATGTATTTTGCACCTCCAGTTAGACACAACTTTGTTACTTTATCTTTGCTACTTGCAAAACTGTATGGTTTTAGTTTTGCTGAAAGTTTAGATTAGAAATACAGTACATGACTGAGTGGAATCTTGGTCAATTTCATTAAGATATAACAATGAAGTAGAAATTAATAGCCATGTTAATTGTTCACTCAGTATATTGCTACATTTTAGAAAGATGAGCTCTTCTTGCAGACTGCAGGATGGAACAGAAGTTTATTTGAGAATGAGAAATCCTCCGAGGAGGTTTAGGTGTTTGAATTAATAGAATGAAATACTTCTTGACGTAAGTAGCATTGGTTAGTAGCATTTTGAATCTTTCCCACATTCATCTAGTTGCCAGTTTTTTCCAGCAAGCTATTGAGCCGTTTGTAGTTCTCAGCTTTCCCTTCCAAATCCTCTTTGTCTGAGACAAACAGCTTATATAGCTCTCATTTGTGAGCAGCTATGGTTTTCGAATCTGGATTTGTGCTGAATAGCTTTTAAGATATTCCACAGTATATCCTTACTTTTTTTTAGTCTTCTAGTCTCCTGAATGTCTAGGGGCTAAATATTACTGTAGTCTGCACAGGTCACCCTGGCCATTTGGGGCGATTATACCCTTTCTCTTTCAGAGAGGTAAAATATACAGGAGAATAACCATGGAGGGTTAGTTTGGGCTCCTGATGTGTTCATTTGTAAAAGTACCTGGCTGTGCAGTGCAGAAAAAAAATATGTATAAACCTTCTTTTGAATCATAAAAAAAAAGATTAGTTCTGATCTGTGGAAAATCCCCTTTCTCTTTCCTGCCCCATGTGTTGTTGTAATACTAGGGAGCAGGCCACCTGCTAAAACTGCTGACCCATGTACATTAATGACCTTTTATGTCAAATTTTTATGAAATAATCCACGTACAGTTAGTAGTGGGGGAGAGGGAGAGCCCGTTTCCGATCATTAGAAATCACCATGCCGAAGCAAATAGTTCATCAATAGCTGTTTGCGAATGACATGGCCCCAGCTTTCGAGAAAGGTGAGCACGTTGCTCTGCTTCTCCAGGCAGCCATCAGGATGCTCTGCTAGCTGCTGGTCATAGGGGGCGCAATTCTTTTTCTAGCTGATTTATGCTCAGATTTTCAGACTAAAAGGATTCTTGGCATCACTACGGTGGCTTTGGAAGAAAATGTCATTGCACATTTTTTTAAAGCTATATGTCACTGAACTAGCATTTGGCATGTGATCACCTCTCTGCTACATCAGGAGGAGGTGTGAGTTGGATATTCTACGACAGCCTAGAAATGAAATGACAGTGACAGCATTAAGATGTTGACAGAAAAACGCATCCATATTTGATTCTGTCACTTTCCAGTTTGCTTTCGTGATTTGGGTTGTTGCTTACAATGTTAAGTGAAGAATGATAAACTGCTCTCTCATCTCAAGTAAAGCCCCACTTCAGTGAATGTGATAGCATAAATGTAGCATTGTGAAAATACTATGTCACTCAGAAAGGGCCTTTAATATATACACTTTGGTAATTTATCTGTATAACTATTGTATATCTATTATGATTGAGCTCTTCTAGAACTAGAGTTGCAGTAGAAAGGTAGACTGTACAGTGCATAACCTATCCTATACGGAGATGTGAGTTTGAATGACTATTTCAGACTGTTTTACTAGTCCAATTGACTGTATAGTGTAGTATATTGAAAATAATGAATGCATTTCTCTCTTTTCCAAAGATTTATCCCATGTAGTTTTATATTATTATGACATGAGCAGATTCTTGTATTTGCAGTGATCATTTGACTAAAGGGATGAAAAAATGTTCTAAAAGCTATAATTGGGAGGACAGTATGGGGATTTTATACCTCCTGCCTATCAACTATTTAAAGCCTTTTGTGCTAATATCACTTTGCAAGTTAATTTTGAAAGGAATAAATTGTGTTTTCATCCACTTCTAGCTGGCTGATCCTTTAGAATGCCTGATGGAACAGGAAGGAGTCAGCAGGGTGTAGGATGAAGAAAAACTTTGTAGCTATTTAGGCCTTAGAGGAAAACACATAGAATGTGACATCTTCCATTGGAACCAACATGTCAGCAGTTACACACAATGGAGCCTGCATTCATCAGTCAGTATATCATATGCACACAAGGTGAAATCCATCCTATGCAGAGGGACAGCCTCAGTTCTATGCACCACTTCAAACCCACCTAAGCTCTATGGAATGGGCTTTGGGTAGTGCATAGGCCTTGTACTGTCATGCTCTGTTGTGTACTCATTACGGCATGATGAGATACCAGAGGTACGTTTACTGACTGATGTGCGCATCCTAGAGTGTGTCATTGCACCTATAAAATGGTTCTTTTCAGTTTAAAAATTTTTTTTAGCTATAAAGCTGTATTAAGCCATGCAATCTGTTCCCCAAATTAGTCCCCTCTCTAACAGTACTCTTATTTATAATTGCTATTTGAAACTTTTGGTGGAGCCCACTTCTAATAAATGTAGTGCAACTCTGTTTATAGTGGTTTCAGAGTAGCAGCTGTGTTAGTCTGTATCTGCGAAAAGAATTAGGAGTATTTGTGGCACCTTAGAGACTAACACATTTATTTGAGCATAAGCTTTCGTGGGCTACAGCCCACGTCATCCGATGTATAGAATGGAACATATAGTGAGGAGATATATAAATACATACAGAACATGAAAAGGTGGAAGTAGCCAGACCAACTCTAAGAGGCTAATTAATTAGGATGAGCTATTGTCAGCAGGAGAAAAAAAACTTTTGTAGTGATAATCAAGACGGCCCATTTTAGACAGTTTGGCAAGAAGGTGTGAGGATACTTAACATGGGGAAATAGATTCAATGTGTGTAATAGCTCAGCCATTCCCAGTCTCTATTTAACCCTAAATTGATAGTATTTAGTTTGCATATTAATTAAAGTTCAGCAGTTTCTCATTGGAGTCTGTTTTTGAAGCTTTTCTGTTGCAAAATTGCCACCTTTAAGTCTGTTAGGCTTGGTCTACACTAAACCCCCAAATCGAACTAAGGTACGCAACTTCAGCTACGTGAATAACGTAGCTGAAGTCGACGTACCTTAGTTCGAACTTACCGCGGTCCAGACCCGGCAGGCAGGCTCCCCCGTCGACTCCGTGTACTCCTCGCGGCGAGCAGGATTACCGGAGTCGACGGGGAGCACTTCTGAGTTCGATTTATCGCGTCCAGACAAGACGCGATAAATCGAACCCAGAAGTTCGATTGCCTGCCGCCGAACCAGCGCGGTAAGTATAGACAAGCCCTTACTGAATGACCAGGGAGGTTGAAGTGTTCTCCTACTGGTTTTTGAATGTTCTGATTCCTGATGTCAGATTTGTGTCCTTTTATTCTTTTGCGTAGAGACTATCCGGTTTGGCCAATGTACATGGCAGAGGGGCATTGCTGGCACATGATGGCATATATCACATTGGTAGATGTGCAGGTGAACGAGCCCCTGATGGTGTGACTGATGTGATTAGGTCCTATGATGGTGTCATTTGAATAGATATGTGGACAGAGTTGATAGTGGAATCAGGTGAAAGTCCCTAATTGCTTAGCTACTTTTCATTTGGCTTTCAGTCCTTAAGAGCCTTGTCTACAGTGAGTTTTTTGTTAAGATTTCCCACCATTATGCTACAGCAGGTCAGCTCCACCAAAGGGAGTGCGCTAGTATAGACCCAACCACAGGTATTTTAACACCTGTTTTGACTAAACCTGCTGTGATCAGGGGCTGGATGAAACAGTGGTAAAATGCCAGCATCCAGGTTATTCTGGCCCTTGTTCTGTTGCTAGCACAGTGGAAATGCACCTGGGCTAGGGCAGTGGTTGGAAATTTTAACAAAGATCACATGGTAGACACATGGTAAACTGGGGAGACTAATGGTAGACACAGTTTATTGAGAACCATCACTCCACTCTAGTGAGTTTGAGTGCATGCAACAGTTATCAGTTCCCATGTAAATGTTCAGTACAGCTTTCTAATGGGATTGTCATCTCCTCCTCCTCCTCCTCTGCTCTGGCTGAGCAGGAGCAGAGAGAAGTTTGTTGGGCCCTGGATGGAGAAGTAGGGAGGAGTCTTGCAGAAGCTGCTTCCAATAGGAAACTAAGGCTTTGTCTACGCTAACACTTTTGCTAGGAAAACTTTTGTCAGTCAGAGGTGTGAAAAAACCAACCCTGTCCGACATAAGTTTCACCAACAAAAGTGCAGGTGTGGACAGTGATATGCTGGCAGGAGACGCTCTCTTGCCGGCATAGCTACCACTGCTCTTTGGAGTGGTTTGATGATACTGGCGGGAGAGCTCTGTCGCACCAGCACAGAGTGGCTATGTGGGAAAGCTGTGCCACTGTAAGGTCTGTAGTGTAGACAAAGCCCAAGATACGGGTTTCCATAGAATGCCACTCCACTCCCACGGCAGCTACCAGCCCCCACTAGCAGGGGGTGGGGTGGTTTGGTAGGCAGGCCCTCTGTCATTACAGTGCAACTCCACTTACAGCGAAACCAATCAACCCCCCCCCATTTTGCTGCCACATGAGGGTTCCACTGTGCATGAACAGGAGAGCCCACCTAACTCTGCTTCTCCCCTATCCCTATCCAGGGGTCTCAGGAGTAGTTTGAGCCACACCCCCTGCAGTCTGTACTCAGCCCAGCTTTGCCTCCAAGGGCTGCTGCTTCCCTGGGTGAGACTCCAGGAACGAATAAATTCTTCTGGCTCGGCTCAGCCTGGGCCTCCCCTCCTGCTTGCTTGGGGCTTGTCTGAACCCAGTTCTGCCTGCTGTGATGCTTCTTGAAAGAGATGATGTGTACAGTATACAGGTGTTTTTGTAGACAGGCTGCCTCTCTCCCATTGTGTGTGTGTGTGTGATGCATGTTCCCATCTGCTCTGTTCCATGCAGCAGATTGCAAGAGTTGTCTTAGTGCCTCCTTGGACTCTCCAGCGTAACTGTCCAGTCACAGAATGATGATGTGTCTCCAGAGAAGGCAAACCCGAAGACACATCCACAAACTCCTCTTCTTAACTCAGCCTAACTAATACAGGGCCTCCAATACAGGGGTCCAATACAGGGTGGCTTGTTGCACAAAAATGAACCCTTCTAGGTCACTATAACAGGAATGGCATTGGCAGGAGTTGCCAGAACCATGCCTCAGAGATTTTCGAGGAAGTCCCTTCCCTTCCCAGATCACAAATCGATTTATTTTGAGGATGCTGGGTAAAATCCTCTCTAAATGACTCCCTCCCCCCACACACATGCGTTCAGATGAGTTGCAGCAATATAAATGGGAGCACCTTCTTGCCTAGTGTTGGCTGGGGTCTATTTTGAACCAGTTTCCCATCAGTTAAACAAAAATTACAGGAGGCAAAGATCACTGAAAACAAATATAGATTGGCACTAAATTAGAGTAGCACATGCACATGTGATCCCAGAAACAGTCTATTCATTTTGTCCCTGCCTTGCCTCTTAAAAGAATTGTTTAACTCTAGGAGCGTTCGTGATCAGAATCAGAATGTCCTTCATTCAAACCCTGCTGGCTGGACTTGTTATAGGAGGCTTGGACTGATGCAGCGAAAATCTGCTGAAGCCTAGGTTTGTTGCAGCTTCAAAGCATTAAACCAGGGAGTTCGCCTGCTGGGAGACAGGCGGCCAGGGGCCTACAGCCTTCGATTTGGGGGTCTGAATGAGACACCATTGTCCAGTATGAATTTTCCTCCAACTGTTCTGTTGGATGAGGAAGTGCAAGCCAACGGCAATTGGAAACCAGTGCACCCACAGCTATGGGTCAGTCTGACTGCTGATAGCTTTGTCTGGCTCCTGGGAGTTTAATGCATACATATGAGACTTAGAGATGAGAAGCCTGATTTTGATCTCAGGTACACCACTGTAAACCGGCTGTGAAACCAGTGATGTTAAGTAGTGTGAGATTGGAGTCAGGGCCCTGGGTATAAAAACTAGAGCGCAATCTCTTACCGGTGCTGGGGAGAGACAACTGGAAGTTTTGATTCAGACATATGATACATGGGAGAGAATTTGTGAAATAGTGAATTTAGAGGTGAAAATAATGGATATTAAATTCTAAGAACCCATGTGAAGGGAAATTAAATGGCTTTTTCCTTAAATATTTAGTAAATGTCAGAGTTAAAAAATAATGATTGCTATTACATTGCTTTTAAAATATATTTTAAAATTGACAGATGAAAGGAAAAAGATTGGTAAAACATCTATGGGTCTCTTACCTTTGGTAAGTGATGTTACCATTCTGTTAGCACTCTAGCCTTTCTTCCTTATGTTCTGTGTTGCAAAGTGGTGGTGTCTTTAACTGGTCCCAGTATTTGACTGGTCCCTCTGCAGCTGGGGCCCTGTCCAACTCTCACTAAAGTAATTGGAAGTCTCTCCATCAACTTCAATGGGAGCTGTGTCGGGGTTTCTGTAACATGAAAACTTTTGCATAGAACCTCAAGCAGCTGCTGGAGAGGATTTTTTAATTGTGTACAACTGTGAGTCCTTCATGAGACTCCCAGTTCCTTCTGGAGTTTATATAGCAATAATGTGCCCATCTCTCCTCCACTGTTCCCACTCCCCATGTGATATACATGTTTTTTCGGCTTTTGAATGTAACCTTTCGCCTACGGCTGTGCAAATCAAGTTGTGGAGTTCTACTGATGTACCCCGCGCTCTCCCTAGGGGGAGGACAGTTCAGTGTTATTGCATTGACGGGCCTTTGGCAATTGGCTTTAAACCCTTCTGGCCTCTGGCTCCGGGGAAGAGCACATGGCTGGAGTTGGGATTCACAAACCATTGAATAGAAGATGGGGGAGCTAGAGTTTTGACTCAAACTCCAAAGACCGAGGTTGCATCTCCCTTCAAACATCCTGCTTACTCTTAAATGAGGCAGAGCAGAGAGTTTCAAGGGATACCACCCCAGAGATTAATCCTCAAATTTGAGATGTCATAAAAACATCCTAAATTAGTGTAGAAGAGGAGGGCTTCTGGTGACTAGGGAGAATTACACATACATCTATATAAATAAGTTAGTGCATGTATACACACCCATGGAATCATGCCATTGTTTCTTGTACCCAATTATTTCCCTCAAAACCATGCACTGGTTTGTTATCAGAGCTGCTAGCACAGCCTGGATTCCTGGAATTGATTTTCCTTAAAGAAAAAAGCCCCAAGCAATTATTAGAAAAAACCATACAGAATCACAGATCTACAAAGCAAAGAGAGAGTAATAGTAGCTCATGTCCTTTTATATTTGTGTATATCTGTTAGGAATATGGGGGAGATGGGCAAATTACCTTTCTCCCAATAGGAAGGAGAAAAAGTAAATACAACTGGCAGCATTAATGAAAACAACAAAATCTAATGTATAACCATTACTTGACAATGCCATGCAAAAGAACACATGTATAGGGCCCAATTCTGTAAAGGGCACTCAGCACAAAACTCCCACTGATTTCCATGGGAGTTGAGGGCACTCAGCTTCTTGCAAAAATCAAGCCTTTCCCGAGGAGGAGTGTATGTATCCAGCTTCACACATTGTGTGGCCTCCTCAGCACTGCTCTGAACAAAGCAGATGGCAGTAGCTGAGGATTTCATTTCAGCAGGCAGGCAATATTTTGGCGGGAGGAACAATCTTTCCTTTCCCCATCCCATTTCAACTGGAAATTCTAGTTGGCTCAGTCCCATGCAGAGTGCTCCAAACTCTTCATCCCAAATTTCCAAAAACGGCCACTGCTACTCTCGAGTGCCCAACATGACAGCTCAGGTGCACAAATTGGCTACAGAAGATCTGAAGCACTCAAAATTAGTGGAGAGTTCTGAAGTGTGGGTCTTGCCTCTGTGGGGGATTTGAGCTGCGTTTCAGGGCAGATCTGCTAAAAGGCTGAAAGAAGAATCTTTCTGAGCATCCACCCCCCCCCACCTTAAATGCCGTTTGCGATTGGTTACAGTGGTCTCCTTCCAGGTGAGATTTGCTGTGAGGTGGGCTAGATCTACCCTATCCACTGGGTACGTTCACACATTTCTTTGAGATGATTTGCTGCTTTGTGTATGATAACCATGTTTCAAATACATTAAAGTTTATAGGTTTTAAGATGTGATTTAATAAAAACTGACATTTTGGGGAAAGCAAGAGAAAAGCTTTTTTCTTTTCATACCCTCTCTCTCTCTCTCTGCCTGGTTACTAACACGATAACCAAGTGCTCCTTGACAAATCTGCTCTTTTGTGTCCAGCGAGGGTCTAAAGACTTTTAACATTTCTAAAATTGCAGCAGGCAAAGAAGTGCTGAAGCAGAAACTCAGGGCTCTTACAGAGGGGAAGACAAGCCAGAGTGCTCGGTCCCAGGGGCCGGAGCAGTTGTGTGACAGCATTAAACGATCTATAGAAAAGCACTGGTCCTTTTACCAACCACATGGCTATGTGAAGGGCTAAGCTGTGACAGCCATTGTGGCTCTCCTAGCAGAGATGGATGCACTTCTCAGCTGCACAACAGCTCCAAGTGGGTGATTCTCTTCAGAAACTAAGTATCTAGCTGCATCCTCCTGACATCTTTTGACCTTTCAGACCTTTCACTGTCTTTGTCCCTAGGTCCAACGTAATTGCAGTGACAATACAAGGGGATCCCTTTATAGAAACCCCTGGAGCCCTCCTGTTTTAATTCCCCATGTCTCCAGTGTAGACTTCTTTCCTAAACCAACACTTCACACTCCGCCCACTTGGTGGTGCTGTCTGACCACCATCCCCAGTCCCTGATAGTCTCAGAGCCAGCAACCAGAGCTAGGAATGAAACCAGCTCCCACTCCTGCAACTCAGGGAAAGAGGGGCCAGGACTAAGAATCATGCCCAGGACTCCCTTGGGTCAGTGGACAGCACTAACCCCTAGACAAACACTGTTGTCAGTTGGCTCGCGCTTGTGTTCTTTCCGTGTGCTGGCCTGCTTTGCGCAGATAGCTGGCTCAGCACTACCCAGTGTGGTTAAGGGCTGGAGGTTGGAATGTTACTGCCTCAGTAGCGCTGCTTAGGCTGCTCACTCCTTGCAGCTTCAATGCTGTTAGTCGATAGTCTGCTGACCTGCTGCACCTCAGTGTTACTCATGAAGAAAGACCCCAGCCACAGCTCAGTGACAAAGGCACGCGGACAGGTTCATTTCCCCCTAGACGCTGGCTCCATTGTTACAGGTACACTAACACAGGAGTGCCTGGTGTAGGGTGACCATACGTCCCGTTGTGGCCAAGACAGTCCCTTTTTTAAGACTTGTCCTAGCTGTTCCAATTTTTTTTTTTTTTTTTTGCAAAAATGGGCATTTGTCCCGTTTGCTCTTGCCAACTTAATCAGTTGGGATAAATGACCACTGGTGTCAAAAAGGTGGGGTGCGGAGGAATGTGCGCAGGGGACACCAGCAACCCCAGTCTCGGATGGGGGGCAGGCAGGGCTCCGGTGAGCGGTGACGTCAGCCTTGCGCTGGGGGCAGGCAGGCTCGGATGAGCCCTGTGCTGTGTCCCATTTTCCCTTTGGGAAATATCGTCACCCTAGCCTAGTAGCAAGGAATCGCTCAGTCAGCAGCTGAGGTCTCTCATTGATTTTGGGGATGAGGAAGATGAGGAGGTGGAGGAGGATGAGGATAGCACACAGCGCGCAAGTGGAGAAACCATTCTCCCTGACAGCCAGGAACTGTTTATCACCCTGGAGCCAATACCCTGCCAACCCTCCCAAGCAGGGCTCACGGACCATGAAGCCAGAGAAGGCACGTCTGGTGAGTGTGCCTTTGTAAATATAATGCATGGTTTAAAAGCAAGCGTGTTTAATGATTAATTTGCCCTGAAGATTTGGGATGCATTCGCGGCCAGTACAGCCCCTCCTTTTAAATGGCCAACCCAATGGGTGCTTGGTATGGGAAAGGAGGACGCTGCTGTTTGAAACCATAACCACATGTTGTGAAGGTTGAAGAAGCCGAAAGACTGTGGCTTACCATGGCTGCCTGCAAGCCAAATTCTGTTGTCCGGCCCTGCGTGTGTGATCTCTCACACCAAACCGGCAGGCCCTCAATATAAGAGGCAAAATGCGACCTTGTACTGAAAGCACATGTGATATGTAATGTTAACAGCTTGATAGGTTTCAGAGTAGCAGCCGTGTTAGTCTGTATCCGCAAAAAGAAGAACAGGAGGACTTGTGGCACCTTAGAGACTAACAAATTTATTAGAGCATAAGCTTTCGTGGACTACAGCCCACTTCTTCGGATGCATATAGAATGGAACATATATTGAGGAGATATATATACACACATACAGAGAGCATAAACAGGTGGGAGTTGTCTTACCACCTCTGAGAGGCCAATTAATTAAGAGAAAAAAAACTTTTGAAGCTTGATTATCACTTCAAAAGTTTTTTTTCTCTTAATTAATTGGCCTCTCAGAGGTGGTAAGACAACTCCCACCTGTTTATGCTCTCTGTATGTGTGTATATATATCTCCTCAATATATGTTCCATTCTATATGCATCCGAAGAAGTGGGCTGTAGTCCACGAAAGCTTATGCTCTAATAAATTTGTTAGTCTCTAAGGTGCCACAAGTCCTCCTGTTCTTCTGTTAACAGCTTGGTTCACGGTGAAAGAGTCTACTTGTTGTTCTCTAAAATGTGTCTTTTTAAATACTACTCTCCCTTTTTTTTCTCCTGCAGCTGCAAATGTTTCAATGCTACCCCTATCATCTCCGTCCCAGAGGCTAGCGCAGATAAGAAGACGAAAAAATGCACTCACGATGAAATGTTCTCTGAGCTTATGCAGTCCTCCCACACCTAAAGAGCTCAGCAGAATGTGTGGAGGCAAACAATGTCAGAGTCCAGGAAAGCAGAAAATGAACGCAAGGACAGGAGGGACGAGCGAGATGAGAAGGCTGGCATTCAAAAAGTTTTGAAATGCAGTGTGGCCTTGTCCTTCCCTCCTCCCCTCATCCACCACCCCGCCCGGTGCTTCCCTCCTCCCCCACCCCTCCTGGGCTACCTTGGCAGTTATCCCCCTATTTGTGTGACGAATTAATAAAGAATGCATGATTTTGAAACTTTATTGCCTCTGCAAGCGGTGATCGAGGGGGGAGGGTGGTTGGCTTACAGGGAAGTAGAGTGAACCAAGGGGGCGGGTTTTCATCAAGGAGAAACTGAGGGAACTGGGATTGTTTAGTCTGCAGAAGAGAAGAATGAGGGGGGATTTGATAGCAGCCTTCAACTACCTGAAGGGGGGTTCCAAAGAGGATGGATCTAGACTATTCTCAGTGTACCAGATGACAGAACAAGGAGTAATGGTCTCAAGTTGCAGTGAGGGAAGTTTAGGTTGGATATTAGGAAAAACTTTTTCACTAGGAGGGTGGTGAAGCACTGGAATGGGTTACCTAGGGAGGTGGTGGAATCTCCTTCCTTAGAGGTTTTTAAGGTCAGGCTTGACAAAGCCCTGGCTGGGATGATTTAGTTGGGATTAGGTCCTGCTTTGAGCAGGGGGTTGGACTAGATGACCTCCTGAGGTCCCTTCCAACCCTGATAGTCTATGATTCTATGATTGAAACAAACAGAACTGTCACACCGTAGCCTGGCCAATCATGAAACTTGTTTAAAAGCTTCTCTGATGCGCAGCACGCCCTGCTGTGCTCTTCTAATCACCCTGGTGTCTGGTTGCGCGTAACACTGGTCTACAATTTTTGAGAAGTCGTCTGCTTCAGAGATAAAATGTGCTATTTATTATGTATTTTGATGTGCTGAATTCAAATATGACAATTAAAACAACTGATTGGCTACTGTTTCTAAGATATTTAAGTTTTTACATTTTATGTCTATGTATATTGTGTAGATGGTAGAGTTTTAATCATAAATTGTAAACCTAGGTCTTTTCATGTGTTTATGGTTGCTTTACATGATAATATTTCACCTGTCCTGTTTATGTAACACTTTAAAAATCAGCAAAAGGGTTATATAAATAAAATTTATTATGAAACAAAAGGCAAAAAACTACCCTGTTTCCCCGAAAATAAGACAGTGTCTTATATTAATTTTTGCTCCCAAAGATGCGCTAGGTCTTATTTTCAGGGGATGTCTTATTTTTCAATGAAGAAGAATACGGTACACATTTTTTTGCCTTATTATCGGGGAGGTCTTATTATCGGGGGGATGCCTTATATTACAACGAGAGGCAAAACTGTAAGTAGGCCTTATTTTCGGAGGATGTCTTATTTTCGGGGAAACAGGGTATTATGTACATAGTTTAGTCCTATTCAGTGTCTACTCGTCGCTTCTTGGCTTGTCTCTTGTATTCATTAAATGGAGCATCTCTTGTCACTGTCCAGTAGTAGTCTGCAAGCATTGATGGGCTCCATTTGCCCTGATAGCGTTTCTCCATTGTTGCAATGTCCTGGTGAAATCGCTCGCCGTGCTCGTCACTCACTGCTCCGCAGTTCGGTGGAAAAAAATCTAGATGAGAGTGCAAAAAATGTATCTTTAGTGACATGTTGCAACCAAGGCTTTTGTATGCCTTGAGGAGGTTTTCCACCAACAACCTGTAGTTGTCTGCCTTGTTGTTTCCGAGAAAATTTATTGCCACTAACTGGAAGGCTTTCCATGCTGTCTTTTCCTTGCCACGCAGTGCATGGTCAAATGCATCATCTTGAAGAAGTTCACGAATCTGAGGATCAACAAAGACACCTTCCTTTATCTTAGCTTCACTTAACCTTGGAAATTTTCCACGGAGGTACTTGAAAGCTGCTTGTGTTTTGTCAATAGTCTTGACAAAGTTCTTCATCAGACCCAGCTTGATGTGTAAGGGTGGTAACAAAATCTTCCTTGATTCAACAAGTGATGGATGCTGAACACTTTTCCTCCCAGGCTCCAATGACTGTCGGAGTGGCCAATCTTTCTTGATGTAGTGGGAATCTCTTGCAGGACTATCCCATTTGCAGAGAAAACAGCAGTACTTTGTGTATCCAGTCTGCAGACCAAGCAAGAGAGCAAGAACCTTCAAATCGCCACAAAGCTGCCACTGATGTTGGTAATAGTTTATGCACCTCAAAAGTTGTTTCATGTTGTCCTAGGTTTCCTTCATATGGACTGCATGACCAACTGGAATTGATTGCAAAACATTGCCATTATGCAGTAAAACAGCTTTAAGACTCGTCTTCGATGAATCAATGAACAGTCTCCACTCATCTGGATCGTAAACGATGTTGAGGGCTGCCATCACACCATCGATGTTGTTGCAGGCTACAAGATCACCTTCCATGAAGAAGAATGGGACAAGATCCTTGTGACAGTCACGGAACATAGAAACCCTGACATCACCTGCCAGGAGATTCCACTGCTGTAGTCTGGAGCCCAACAGCTCTGCCTTACTCTTGGGTAGTTCCAAATCCCTGACAAGGTCATTCAGTTCACCTGGTGTTATGAGGTGTGGTTCAGGGGAGGACGATGGGAGAAAATGTGGGTCCTGTGACATTGATGGTTCAGGACCAGAAGTTTCATTCTCTTCCTCTTCCTCGTCTGACTCAAGTGAGAATGATTCTGGTGCATCAGGAACCGGCAGTCCTTCTCCGTGGGGTACTGGGGGTATAGCTGATGGAATGTTTGGATAATGCACAGTCCACTTTTTCTTCTTTGACACACCTTTCCCAACTGGAGGCACCATGCAGAAGTAACAATTGCTGGTATGATCTGTTGGCTCTCTCCAAATCATTGGCACTGCAAAAGGCATAGATTTCCTTTTCCTGTTCAACCACTGGTGAAGATTTGTTGCACAAGCGTTGCAGCATATGTGTGAGGCCCACCTCTTGTCCTGATCTCCAATTATGCAGCCAAAATAAAGGTGATAGGCTTTCTTAACCATAGTGGTTATACTGTGCTTTTGTGATGCAAAAGTCACTTCACCAGAAACATAGCAGAAGTTATCTGCACTGTTCACACAAGTACGAGGCATCTCTGCTCACTTTGGCTAAACAGAAATGTGTCCCTTTGCAAAATCAAACACTGACAAATAAGAGAGCATGACACTGTATGATTTCTAGAGCTAGATTTGTTCAGCAGAGTGATGTAAGCTTCGTTATGATTGCATCATCCATGACTTCTAGGAATAACATGATGCAATTCAGATCATGTATGACGCAATACCAGCTTCAGATTGCATCTTGATTGTTTTGCCTAAAAAGCAAGTACTGTCCAAACCCAGTCATAGATTTATTCATAGATCCAGTCAAAGATGTATTTTAGTCATTTCTAGTTTAAATTGAGATCCCTTCCCTTTATAACTCACTTATCCTCCGCCATTCCCAAGTCAAGAGTCGTATATACTGACCCAATATCATATCTTGAAAACTAGAGCCAATCAACAATTTTAAGCATCATTTTTGTTCTCAGTGACCCAGAATTAGTAAAGTTTGACTACATTTATTTCAGAAGCATTTTGGCTGTAGAGCAGTGTAATCAGCAGCCAGGCGATTTGCCTCAACCTCAAACCCTGCAATGAACGTCTCCCCGTTACGCTCACAGGTATTGTGGAGCACACAGCAAGCGTGGAATATTGGTTTCACTGAGGTCTAACCGAGTCAGTAAACTGCGCTAGTGCGCTTTTAAATGTCCAAATGCACATTCTACCACCATTCTGCACTTGCTCAGCCTATAGTTGAACAGCTCCTGACTACTGTCCAGGGTGCCTGTGTATGGCTTCATGAGCCATGGCATTAAGGGGTAGACTGGGTCCCCAACATCCCCAACAGTTATTTTCTGGTCTGGGAAGTAAGTCACTTCCTGCAAATGTTCAAACAGACCAGAGTTCTTGAAGATGCGAGCGTCATGTACCTTTCCCGGCCATCTCATGTGGTGTCGGTGAAATGTCCCTTGTGATCCACCAGTGCTTGCAGCACCATTGAAAAGTACCCTTTGCGGTTTATGTGCTGGCTGCCAAGGTTGTCTGGTCCCAAGATAGGGATATGCGTTCTGTCTATCGCCCCATCACAGTTAGGGAATCCCATTGCAGCAAAGCCATCCACTATGACCTGCACATTTCCCAGAGTCACTACCCTTGATAGCAGCAGCTCAGTGATTGCGTTGGCTACTTGGATCACAGCAGCCCCCACAGTAGATTTACGCACTCCAAATTGATTCCCGACTGACTGGTAACTGTCTGGCGTTGCAAGCTTCCAGAGGGCTATCACCACTTGCTTGTGAACTGTGAGGCCTGCTCTCATCTTGGTATTCTTGCGCTTCAGGGTGGGGGAAAGCAAGTCACAAAGTTCCATGAAAGTGCCCTTACGCATGCGAAAGTTTCACAGTCACTGGGAATCATCCCAGACCTGCAACACTATGCAGTCCCACCAGTCTGTGCTTGTTTCCTGGGCCCAGAATTGGCATTCTCCTAGTCTCCTCACCTGCTTTTGCAGGTTCTGGTTCTGCACATACTGCAGGATAATGCGCGAGGTGTTTACAATGCTCACAACACCAGCGGTGAGCTGAGTGGGCTCCATGCTTGCTGTGGTATGGCGTCTGCAGGAGAGCAGAGTTGCAGCAGAAGCGGTGGAGGATGATGCACATTTCCCAAGGAAGAACACACGTTCCCGGGAGCCCATGACAGACAACATGGAGAAATTCGCTATCAAAACATGAGCAGGAGACCAGAGTTGCAGCGGAAGCGGTGAATGACGACGGGATGCCATGAGAATAGATATTTATAAAGAACGACGAGAGGACCTGCGAGGTCGATTCACGGCACCAGGAGAGCAGAGTTGCATTGGAAGCGGTGGTTGGATGACGACGGTTAGCAGTCCTATTGCACCGTCTGCTGAAAGCAATATGGCATCTGCATGGAAAAAAGGCCCGAAACAATTGTCTGCCTTTGCTTTCACAGAGGGAGGGGCAACTGACGACATGTACCCAAAGCCAACCGCGACAATGTTTTTGCCCCATCAGGCATTGGGAGCTCAACCCAGAATTCCAATGGATAGCGGAGACTGCAGGAACTGTGGGATAGCTACCCGCAGTGCAATGCTCCCAAAGTTGACGCTAGCCATGGTACTGTGGACGCATTCCGCTGACTTAATGCACGTAGTGGGGACACACACAATTGACTGTATAAAATCGCTTCCTAAAAATCTACTTCTATAAATTCGACCTAATTTCGTAGTGTAGACATACCCTTAGTCTCTCGTACCCCCAGTGTCGGTGCAATGGACTCAAGCTCTGATGGTTGGTGCGTTTGCCTTGGTTTGCTCTGCTCTCCTTCTGATCGATGTTTCTAATGTGTTTGCAGCTGGGAGGCCCACCATAGGCCAGAACTCCTCCCAGGTTGCTGGTGTTCAGGTGGAATGGGACCCTCTTTCTTTTCGCAAAGCAAACCCCAGGACAAATTTGCTTTTCTTGGGAAGTGGGGCCTGGGTGTATGCCTTGTCTCTGCCCCTCTCTCATTCTGATCAATGTGGCACTCCTGATTGTGACAGGCAGGGGCTGCCACCATTGCCCCCTGTCCTTGAGGTGGGATCCACACTCTCTCCCTGGAGTGCAGCTACTTGGTTGATCTTGCCAGTAGCACATGCTGGCCTCAGAGATTAAGCCATGCGTGTCTACGTACACACGGCCAGTACAGTGAACCTGTGAGTGGCTCATTAAATCTGTTATGGTTCCTTTGGTCATTTCAACTGTTACTTGTATAACTGTGGTCATTCTAGAGATACTGTATGCCAATGAGATGACCTTTGGGGATACATGCCTTTGTCAGACCAAAACCAACCCGGCCATGCTGGTGACTCTAGATAACCTCAGGCTTATCAGACGCCCCCGTGGCAGCGATGATGCATTTGAATATCTGTCCTATCAACTTTACTTCCTGTGTACCATGGTTATCACAGGTAATGGGGAATCAGGGTTCGATTCCGGAGAGGGAACCTGAGAAACAGCTACCACATCCAAGGAAAGCAGCAGGTGTGAAAATTACCCACTCCTGACCCAGGGAGGTAGTGACAAAAAATAACACTACAGGACTCTTTCAAGGCCCTGTAACTGGAATGAGTACACGTCAAATCTTTTAAGGAGGATCCACTGGGGGGCAAATCTGGTGCCAGCAGCCATGATAATTCCAGCTCCAACAGCATATATTAAAGTTGCTGAAGTTAAAAAGCTCATAGCTGGATCTTGGGATTGAGCTGGCAATCTGCCGTAAAGTGATCTACTGCCTGTCCCAATCCCTTCCTCTCAGTGCTCCCTTCACAGAATCATAGCGAAATCATCTAGTCCAGCGCCATGCACTCAGGGCAGAGCTAAGTATTATCTAGACCTTGTTCATGTTCTCAACTAAGTGTCCGTGGGGTCCGAAGTGTTTACTCTGAAAAACGTTGAGTGTTCATAGCAGGCCCCAGCCACGTCTTCCTCCCAGGCATGCTGGGAAAAGAGGGAAGCCCTGGATTCTATGGTGGTGGTTCCTCAGTGCACATTCTGGGATCCAGAACACACAGAGGTGGCTTGTGAGTGCCACACACTACTCTGAGTGCCATCTGTCATGACATACCTTACTGAAGGTGGGAAGCAGCGGTGGGGGGGACACCCCAGAGGGATGAGAACCTTATAATTCTTGACGTCTGATTTGTGTCCATTTATTCTTTTGCGTAGAGACTGTCCGGTTTGGCAAATGTACATGGCAGAGGGGCATTGCTGGCACATAGATTCATAGATTCTAGGACTGGAAGGGACCTTGAGAGGTCATCGAGTCATAGAATCATAGAATATCAGAGTTGGAAGGGATCTCAAGAGGTCATCTAGTCCAATCCCCTGCTCAAAGCAGGACCAATTCCCAGCTAAATCATCCTAGCCAGGGCTTTGTCAAGCCGGGCCTTAAAAACCTCCAAGGAAGGAGACTCCACCACCTCCCTAGGTAACGCATTCCAGTGTTTCACCACCCTCCTAGTGAAATAGTTTTTCCTGATATCCAACCTGGACCTCCCCCACTGCAACTTGAGACCATTGCTCCTTGTTCTGTCATCTGCCACCACTGAGAACAGCCGAGCTCCATCCTCTTTGGAACCCCCCTTCAGGTAGTTGAAGGCTGCTATCAAATCCCCCCTCATTCTTCTCTTCTGGAGACTAAACAATCCCAGTTCCCTCAGCCTCTCCTCATAAGTCATGTGCTCCAGACCCCTAATCATTTTTGTTGCCCTCCGCTGGATTCTTTCCAATTTTTCCACATCCTTCTTGTAGTGTGGGGCCCAAAACTGGACACAGTATTCCAGATGAGGCCTCACCAATGTCGAATAAAGGGGAACGATCACGTTCCTCGATCTGCTGGCAATGCCCCTACTTATACAGCCCAAAATGCCGTTAGCCTTCTTGGCAACAAGAGCACACTGTCGACTCATATCCAGCTTCTCGTCCACTGTGACCCCTAGGTCCTTTTCTGCAGAACTGCTACCTAGCCATTCGGTCCCTAGTCTGTAGCAGTGCATGGGATTCTTCCGTCCTAAGTGCAGGACTCTGCACTTGTCCTTGTTGAACCTCATCAGGTTTTTTTCAGCCCAATCCTCTAATTTGTCTAGGTCCCTCTGTATCCGACACAATACTCCAGTTGAGGCCTAACCAGCACAGAGTAGAGCGGAAGAATGACTTCTCGTGTCTTGCTCACAACACACCTGTTAATGCATCCCAGAATCACGTTTGCTTTTTTTGCGACAGCATCGCACTGTTGACTCATATTTAGCTTGTGGTCCACTATAACCCCTAGATCCCTTTCTGCTGTACTCCTTCCTAGACAGTCTCTTCCCATTCTGTATGTGTGAAACTGATTGTTCCTTCCTAAGTGGAGCACTTTGCATTTGTCTTTGTTAAACTTCATCTTGTTTACCTCAAACCATTTCTCCAATTTGTCCAGATCATTTTGAATTATGACCCTATCCTCCAAAGCAGTTGCAATCCCTCCCAGTTTGGTATCATCTGCAAACTTAATAAGCGTACTTTCTATTCCAATATCTAAGTCCTTAATGAAGCTATTGAACAGAGCCAGACCCAAAAATGATGGCATATATCACATTGGTAGATATGCAGGTGAACGAGCCCCTGATGGTGTGGCTGATGTGATTAGGTCCTATGATGGTGTCCCTTGAATAGATATATGGACAGAGTTGGCAATGGGCTTTGTTGCAAGGATAGGTTCCCGGGTTAGAGTTTTTTGTTGTGTGGTGTGTGGTTGCTGGTGAGTATTTGCTTCAGGTTGGGGGGCTGTCTGTAAGCGAGGACTGGCCTGTTTCCCAAGATCTGTGAGAGTGAGGGATTGTCCTTCAGGATAGGTTGTAGATCCTTGATGATGCACTGGAGAAGTTTTAGTTGGGGGCTGAAGGTGATAGCTAGTGGTGTTCTGTTACTTTCTTTGTTGGGTCTGTCGTGGAGTAGGTGACTTCTGGGTATTCTTCTGGCTCTGTCAATCTGTTTCTTCACTTCAGCAGGTAGGTATTGTAGTTTTAAGAACACTTGATAGAGATCTTGTAGGTGTTTGTCTCTATCTGAGGGATTGGAGCAAATGCGGTTGTATCTTAAGGTTTGGCTGTAGACAATGGATCGTGTGATGTGGTCTGGATTAAAGCTGGAGGCATGTAGGTAAGTATAGCAGTCAGTAGGTTTCCGGTATAGGGTGGTGTTTATGTGACCATCGTTTATTAGCACTGTAGTGTCCAGTAAGTGGATCTCTTGTGTGCACTGGATGGAAATTGTTGAAATCATGGTGGAATTCCTCAAGGGCTTCTTTTCCATGGGTCCAGACGATGAAGATGTCATCAATGTAGTGCGAGTAGGGGCCTTAGGGGACAAGAGCTGAGGATGCGTTGTTCTAAGTCAGCCATAAAAATGTTGGCATACTGTGGGGCCATGCTGATACCCATAGCAGTGCCGCTGACTTGAAGGTATACATTGTCCCCAAATGTGAAATAATTGTGGGTGAGGATGTGATATATGCCAGTGTGATATATGCCATTATGTGCCAGCAATGCCCCTCTGCCATGTACATTGGTCTCTACGCAAAAGAGTAAATGGACACAAATCAGACGTCAAGAATTATAACATTCAAAAACCAGTCGGAGAACACTTCAACATCTCTGGTCACTCAATTACAGACCTAAAAGTCACAATTCTCCAACAAAAAAACTTCGAAAACAGACTCCAATGAGAAACTGCTGAATTGGAAATAATTTGCAAACTGGACACCATTAAATTAGGCTTGAATAAAGACTGGGAGTGGATGGGTCATTATACAAAGTAAAACTATTTCCCCATGCTAATTTTCCCCCCTACTATTACTCACACCTTCTTGTCAACTGTTGGAAATGGGCCATCCCGATTATCTCTACAAAAGTTTTTTTTCTCCTGCTGATAATAGCCCACCTTAATTGATTAGTCTCGTTAGAGTTGGTATGGCAATGCCCATTTTTTCATGTTCTCTCTCTATATATATATCTTCCTACTGTATTTTCCACTCCATGCATCTGATGAAGTGGGTTTTAGCCCACGAAAGCTTATGCCCAAATAAATTGGTTAGTCTCTAAGGTGCCACAAGGACTCCTCGTTCTTTTTGCTGATACAGACTAACATGGCTATCCCTCTGAAATGAATTATAATGTCATGTCATAGCTGCTGGGAGAAGATGTCAGCTGGTGCTCAAAGAAAAGCTCCCTCAAACTGCTCCAAAGCATGCTTTTTAATCAAACTATAGGTATTCTCTGAACAAAGCACAGAACTCACAATAACCCCTCATAGGCTAACAATTTCTCTAGCAACAGCCAGTAATAATTCATCATTCTCCTTCTCAGCATAGCAGCTTCAGCAAAAAAAAAAAAAAAAACAACAACCCACTTACAGACACAGACACCAGAATCAAGGTCAATTTTCCACACTCCTACCCCCCCCAACCCCCCCCCATGACTCTGTCCTTCACTATATCTATCCCAGTCAGTAAAACTGAAGCTTGCAGCCGTTTTTGTCTGCCTAAGCAAAGCCAGATTTTTCTCCAGACTCTGTGGTGTTCTCGCTTTCAGCTTGGGGGTGGAGGGTTTTGTGGATTTAGCCCAAACAGACCACCTTAGGGACCTAGCTAGAGATCAATCCTGGTGCTGCTGGATCTCCAAGGAGCTATGTCCGTTTGGGATGTCCTGAATTTTCTTCTCACCTGCACTAGTAACTCCAGTGAAGTCAATGGAGTTACACAGGCATAAAAAGGTGAGGTCAGAATCAGATGTGCTGTCTGCTAGGAGCAAAATGGGACCCTGCACCATTACCACAAACACAGGCGACTGAACCACCATCACAGCAACTTTCAAAGACCGCCCACCTGCCCGGCATTGACGCTGGTAATCAAGAGGCAAAGAGCTTTGGGGTCTGTTCCAGCCCAGCCCTTTAACCAAAGTGCTCAAAGAAAAGAGCCAGGCCACCTGCCAGCTCAACGTAGTGCACCCAGGAAAGAACTGCAGTACTAATTGTAACTGAACAAGAGTGAGCTCGCTCAGTGGTCAGACAGTTCCAAACCAGACATGCCAAACCTATGGAAAAAACTGCACAAATTGGGATTGTTTTTGGTTTAATTGGCTTGTGAGTTGCTTGTTTGACTTGTAGCTTGTTGTTTGTTGTAGTTTGTTGCGTCTTTTCTTTTTTTTATTGGCTCCCGGCAAGGGGGGCAAAGGGGTGGGCAAGCAGGGGCAAGAGTCAGGGGTGCCCAGCGGGCCCACCACAGTCCCAGATTGCACGCCGGGGAATCTAGTCACATAGAGTGTTGGGGTTCTTAGGGATTGGCTTGTTTTGGCCTTGTTTTGAAATGGGATTAGCTTGATTTTTGGCTTATTGTGAAAGTCAGGGTGCTTATTTACCATGTGAAAGTTGGCAACTGTGTTCCAACTCTATTCAGAGCTAGTGCCCAGGCAATGCCAGCCACTCTGGTGTTTGTGCCACTTTTCCAGTTCACCTTGTCTCCCCAGTTGGTCTGCACCAGGCAGGGCGTTATGGACATATCCTCCATTTCCCATGACTGAGGAAAGCAAGAGCAAATAGCTGTGGTTTGGCCAGGGGGCTGTTACAACCCCAGTTTGAATGCTCAAAGAAAGATAAATATCAACCATGGCATGAGCTCAGCTAGGAACAAATTCCTACTCATATCAGATTACTTGTCATTGCACCATTGGCCAAATAAACTATCTGCCTTTTGCTGTCCTCCAAAGCATCAAGCAGGGCCATGGCAGTGTTCCTTGGCTATGGAAAAGAGCACATGCTCTATTCTTTGAAGGGAGCTATTACAAGGCACATTTTTCATGTGCACGGGAAGCTTGGGGCATTGCACAAGGCAGCAGTTGCTTCCAGGGCAGTTCAATATTTCTGCAAACTGTGCTTGCAAGACACAAAACACTCTGTGCAAATATCAGGATGACTTAGCAAATTTAGGATGGGAGGGACCTACTTTGGGCTAGTGGTGCACTAGCACTGAGGCTCCCCTACTACCAGCTCAAATCACTGAGAGCTGTGTTGGGGGGGGGGGTCCTGAAGACAAGTTGGTGAGTGGCTAGCAGGATGGCTCATGGAAAGGAGTGGTTAGCAAAGAGGCATGGCAAGCAGAGCGGCTAGCAGGGCGGCTGCCAGAGAGACGCAGCTGGCGGTGAAGACTGTAGCAGAACCCCATGGAGAAGCGGGGCATGTAAGATGCCCCCATACCTCCCCCTGCTTCCACCTAGGCTGGGAAGTAAACTCTGCAGAGAACTTCTGAACTCTAGGGGCTGCACTGACCAAGGTCAGAAACTCTGGGTGCGTTGAATGTTGGGTTGTTGGACTTAAGACTCTGAGGGGAAAAGGACACTGCAACTTACTTGGGGGTGGGTCTTCTGCGCATGGATTGTGTTATGAGTCCTGTTTGTGGTGTTTCCCCAACATAATGCCATATTGTTTCCCTCCTTTATTAAAAGGCTTTTGCTACGCTCAGACTCTGTGCTTGCGAGAGGGGAAGTATTGCCTCCTAGAGGCGCCCCGGGGGGTGGTATGCAATTGTCCCAGGTCACTGGGTGGGGGCTCGATCTGGTTTTGCATTGCATTATTAAAATGGAACCCCTAGATACTGAACCCGGCCCTTGTTGCTGCCAACTCTGACAGGCAGAAGGGTTACATGTGCAAACAAAAGTCAGCTCCTCACGAAGCTCACAGTGCCTGTAAAAATCTCAAAGTGATCTCGCTCATGCCTGGAACAAAGAGAGAGTCACTACAGAGCAGCCAAACCAGTCTTGTGTTCAATCAATGCAAACCTCCACAAGTGCACAGTAGGTATGAGGTCAGTGCTTCTGAATGTGGTGTATTTGTAGTTTCAGCACAAAGGCACAAAGGGGTATTCCTAGTTACCAATGCATGTCTGTGCAAGTCAACAGCATGAGGCAAAGTCACCAAATCCCATGTTTAGGGAGATGCTGTCCTGTCTGTGCTTAGGGTCTGGATCTTCCCTCAATGGCTCCCCCTTGTCCTTCTTCCCCTTTAGGCCATTAGAGTACTTCAACAATCTACTGAGCCAAAAAAGTGGCCACAGGGTGAAATTTCACCCTGTGCAGCAGGCCGGCACAAGGCCAAGGCACCACTTAAGTTCTACTTATACCTTCAAAATACAGTTTAAGTGTGACTTAAGTGGCACATACACTTTGTGCTAACCTTCTGCACAGTGAAGCTTTCCATCCTAACAGAGCCTAGCTGGGGTGACTGGGTCAATGAATCCGAGAAGATACCCTGTGTGTATGCTTGTTGCTCTCACAACCCCTGTCATTATTAGACACTGTGCAGTGGCCAGGGCTGGCTCTAACTTTTTTGCCGCCCCAAGCAAAAAAAAAAAAGAGTGCCGCCCTCCATAGCGCCGCCATAATACACACCCTCAGCACCGTGATGCCACCCCCCCGCGGAGCGCCGCTGAGTCCCCCCCCGTGGAGCGCTGCGCCGCTGAACCCCCCCCACGGAGCGCCACCAAGCACCCCCCCCGTGGAGCGCCGCGCCGCTGAACCCCCCCCCCACTGAACCCCGCAGCCCCCCGCGGAGCGCTGTGCCACCAAACCCCCCCCAGCCCCCCGCGGAGCGCCGCACAGCCAAACACCTCCCCACAGAGCGCCGCCGAACACCCCCCCCCCCCACGGAGTGCCACCGAATGCCGTGCCGTCGAACCCCCCCGGCGAGCGCCGCTGAACACCCCCCCCCCCCGTGGAGTGCCGCGCTGCGCTGCAGAACCCCGCCGCTGCCACACACACTGAGCACCAAGCGCCATGCCGCCAAACACCCCCACCACCGAGCCGCGCTGCTGAACACCCACCCTCACGGAGCACCCCGCTGCGCTGCCACACCCGCACCCCACGGAGCGCCGCTGCCAAATCCCCCCCCCAGTGCCCCCCGCGCACCCAGCCGACAAAACAAAAACAACCAACCCCACCCCCAGCGCCGCCCGACCGAACCCACCCAAGAAAAACCCTGAGCGCCCCACCACCACCCCAAGATTGGCCGCCCCTTACCAGGTGCCGCCCCAAGCACGTGCTTGGTCGGCTTGTGCCTGGAGCCGGCCCTGACAGTGGCTGATAGAAAAGCCCATGCTGCTGCGCTGTAAGTAGAAGCAGGACCTTGAGCTGTTCAGATGCTTCATGATCTCATGGTAGGTCAAGAGCACTTAGAACAAGACTCAGTTACAGGGAAGTCCACCAATTTGCTGCTCCTGGCAGTGTCGCAGTCAGTCCTTTATTAACATTCAGTGTGAAAGCCCATTGTGCACAGGGTTGAGCTGGCTCAGGCTCACCCCACTTGACTGGTACAGGCTGGTGAGGATGGGAGAGAATTAGCCACTCTAACCTCATCCAGAGATTTCCCTTGAGCTCTGACGCACGCATGTTTCTAGTAATTTCTGAGACTAACTGGGGGGGGGGGGGGGGGAGGGGAGATACGCTTTGAGATCACTGCAAATTGCTATTGCACCCGAAAGGGGGGGGGGGAGGGGAAATAGTTTGTTGTGGTTCTAGATCAACACAGAGTTTAATTAAAGGCAACCTGCAAAGGTGTTTAAAATACAAAGTGATGAAAGCCCCAAGGAAAGCAGAATGCAGAGCTACTACGGAAGGACAGCATCTGCTCTGTGTGGGGCCCCAGCAAGCTCTCTGCTGTGTGTAAGGTCACTGGCTCAGCACCTCCGACTTGCTGATCTGGTGTCAAGGGCAGCCCCTGTGACATCGCTAACTCAGCAGTTACAACTGCACTGATGTCCAGGCACAGCCTCTGTTGTCACTGACTCAGCTGCTCTAGCTTTGTAGGCTTGAGACAAGGCCTAGGGGTATTACTTCTGGGGGAATTCTGCACCAAAAAATAAAAAATTCTGCAACCAAAAATGAAAAAGTATGCACACAATATTTTTAAATTCTGCATATTTTATTTGTCAAAATAACACAATATAATCACACCAGTTTCAATTATTTTTGGTCATTTATTTCAAAATACCTGTCAGCAAGTATATCTGTAACAACAAAAAGATTCAGGAAATGTTTTTTGACAAGTAGATTCCTTACTAGGCATATTAATATATAACTGAGTAATAATTCATTTAAACTATAGTACAGAACCGTATTTCCCGCACCCCTCAGAAGCAGTGCTAAGGCTTGGGGGAGTCAGGGGTAATGGAGGAGCTGAGAGAAAGAGAAGTAAATTGCTGAGAAGGAGCCTGAGTGTGAACCTGGAGGGTTGTTGAGTATGGGTGGGAAAAGTATGGAACAGATTTTTTGGGGTGGGGGCAGGGAGGGATTGTTAGGGAGCATCCCCTATGCAGACCCTGGCTGACCCCTAGCCTCTCCCATTCAGTCAGGCACATCTGCCCCTGTCCCCATGTGTTCCTGAAGCCCCATGTGCCCTTGCACCCCCTATCCACATTTGTCCCTCCACCCACTCAGACACCCACTCCCCCATCCCCATGTGGCTCTGTGTCCCCACCCAGCCACTCCCCTGTCCCTATGTAGCTCTGCACCCCCTCCCCATCACCATGTGGCCCTGCACCTCCCTGCCCCCTGTAACCCTACCCCAGACTGTTCTCCCCCACTAGCTCTTATGAGCCCATCTGACCACCCCCAGCACCCCACACTGTCTCCCCATAGCCCATGTCTCCTGACCTAGCCTGACAGGTGATGCGAAGAAGACAGGTTTTCTCTTCCTTAGCTGGCCATGAGCTGCTGCTTTGTTCTATCACCACAGCGTCCTCTGGTGAGCAAAAGGCAGAACTGCAGAAATATTTTGGCAGAAGCTTTTTTCTGTGCAAAAATTTAAAAATATGTGGGGCTCATTAATTATGCGCATGCACAAGAGCGCAGAATTCCCCCAGGAGTAGGTTATGTGAGCTTACCAGCTCAGCACCTCTAGCTTACTGGGCTTACCAAGCTATAGGCCTCTATGCTTATTGATTCAACCCTTCTAGCAGACTGAGCTGAGAGCTAGGACTCTCTGAGGTTACCTACACAGCACTTCTACCTTGCTGGTCTCATGTGAAGGCCTAGGTCTATAAAAAAAGTCCCCCAGGAATATAATACAGAGTATTATTGTAGTAGCTCCTGGCAGCAACCACTATAGGTAAGGCTGAATTTCAGTTATCAGCCTATACTAGGCCTTTTGAGCTGCTCATATCTTTTGAGTTGCAGGCTTTCATGCTTGTTGAGAGGATAAAACTCACTGAAAGCAGGGAGTGCTGTGCAAGTGCTAACTCTCATTGGCATCTCTGCCTATAGGAAGGTTGGTCTTGCCACTCCCTCTTGCCAGTCACTCTGTCTCTTTCTCAGTATCGCCAGCCTCAGATGATCGAAAATCGTGAGTCAGACCTCCCAAAAACCATGAGATTGGCCCAAAAAATCATGAGTTTTTTTAAAAAAAACTATATTGTGTTTTTGGTCTGTCTTTGATTTTTTGAACTCCCTCTGCCCATCCTCAGCGTGTGTGACAAGTTGCTGCCCATGCTCCCAAATGTACTGGGAGAGGTGAGTTTGGCACCTGCTACAAGAGCTCTCACTCCCACATTTGTCTGCCCCCACATAGCAATTAATTCTGCCTCTCCAGCCCCCGCATTGGCTCAACCCCCCCAACTCCCAACCCCCTTCAATTTGGCCCCCGAATCCTCACCTCCATTTCCTCAGCCCCCATCAGTTCTGCCCACCCCAGCCTCATCTCTGTTCCTCCTGGGCTGTCCACTCCCCCCTCCCCCAGGCCTGGGGGGCTGTAGCAAGGTTCCCCCTCCTTGGCTGGGGGGCAGCTCCAGGTGCTCTTCACCCCCCTTCTGCTTCTGCCCAGGCAGGTGCTGCAGGGGGGAGAGGGGAACAAAGGAAACACCCTGTTCCCCCAAATTGCTCATGGGGGGGCACCTGAGCTGCTGAGCTCCCCCTGTGAGCATGGCTTTAGTGGCTTAGGGGAAGGGGAGCAGGAGAGAGCTCTCTTCCTGCAGCAGCTCTGATTGGTTATCCTGCCAGTGCAGCAGGCAGTCTGTCAGAGGGCTCAAATTCACTAGCGGGTCTGGAGCTTCCGGCACCACTGTCCAGGACTCCAGCCCAGCCAAACTCACCTCACTCTGAACAAATGGCAAGAGCTGGTGAGGCTGGTGTGTAGGCCTCAGTTCCCCACTCACAGAAAGGGGATAATAAACCTTCCTGTCTGCCAACTCTGGTCTCTCTTGCCTGCTTGCATTATAAATAGAGTGACCTTTTCAAAATGCAAAAACAGGACACATGAAATATACATTTCGGGACTGTCCTGCTCAATTCGGACACATGCAGGAGCCTCGCCCCTCTCCATGGTCCTGCCCCTGCTCCTCCTCTTCCCCCTGAGGCCCTGCCCCCTGCACAGGCTCCAGTTTCCCCTGGGTCCCAACTACAAAAGCAGTGCTTAACCCCCCCCCCACTCTGCCCCAGGCCCTGCCCCCACCCGACCACTTCCCTCAAGCCCCCACCCACCCTCTTCCTGCCCAGTTCCACCCCCACCCCCGAGCATGCCCTGCCCCTGCTCCTCCCCCTCAGCACTTCCTGCACACTGTGAAACAGCTGATCACAGCAGGCAGGAGACGCTGGGAAGGAAGGGAAGTTGATCGGTGTGGTCACTGGTGGATGGGAGTGGGGGAGCTGGCTTCTGGTGAGTGCTAAGCACCCACTAATTTTTTTTCGTGGGTGCTCCAGGGCTGTGCTCCAGTGATGTTGGCCCCGGTGACATTGCTCTCCATATGCTTTGTGAAAATATGCTTATGAATGTGAATATAATGTAACTGGAATATGCTTTATGCAAAAGGTCTCCTGTAAGGTATCATTACAAAGCTTATAATCTACTGAGTGTGTTCATCTTATTTGTATGCATGTATCATTCTTGTATCTGAAGCTAGAAATATGAAGTACAACTCTGAGGTCCTATTGTAATTATGCAAAATATGGGCCATTGATGGTGGTTTAGAATCTTAATGGCTCCCATTGATTAGGACAATTGGTTGCAGATGGTTTGTTTACTTACAAACCTTCCTGTATATGTGTAGGCCAGACCAGGAAGAATGGAGGCTGGGGTCACACAGGACATTTGATCATATCACATGAAACTGGAATCCATCTTAAATCTGGTACTTTTCCATTTAGAAGGAGAGGTGGGGACCCAGAGAGACAAAAGATTCCCACCTTGTGCCAAAGCTATAAAAGGGGGTAGAACAGAACAAAGGGGGCTGCCATTCATGAGAACACCCCCTGCTTTACACCTAAGATGCCTGCTGGAACTAACAAGGACTGTACAAGGGGAAAGGATTGGGTCCAGACTAGGAAGGAGCCTAGTCTGTGAAAGAAGCTTATTGGAACATCTCTGAGGGTGAGATTTTACCTTTAAACAGTTTCTTAATGTATTAGGCTTAGACTTTTGTGTTTTTGCTTTATTTTGCCTGGTGACTTACTTTGTTCTATCTTAGTTACCATGCAACAAAACTCGATGCCAACTCTGCCCACATATCTACACCAGCGACACCATCACAGGACCTAAACAGATCAGCCACACCATCACCGGTTCATTCACCTGCATGTCCACCAATGTAATATATGCCATCATATGCCAGCAATGCCCCTCTGCTATGTACATCGGCCAGACTGGACAGACCCTACGTCAAAGGATAAATGTACACAAATCAGATATTAGGAATGGCAATATACAAAAACCTGTAGGAGAACACTTCAACCTTCCTGGACACACAATAGCAGATTTAAAGGTAGCCATCCTTTAGCAAAAATACGTCAGGACCACACTTCAAAGAGAAACTGCTGAGCTCAGCTCAGGATTAAGCAAAGACTGTGAATGGCTAGCCAACTACAAAAGCAGTTTCTCCTCCCTTGGTGTTCACACCTCACTTGCTAGAAGAGGGCCTCATCCTCCCTGATTGAACTAACCTCATTACCTCTAGCCTTACTCACTCTTGCTTGCATATTTATACCTGCCCCTGGAAATTTCCACTACATGCATCCGAAGAAGTGGGTATTCACCCAAGAAAGCTCATGCTCCTTGTAGTAGGTTTGGGCCGAGGTTCGGCCCTCAGCGGGGCTGTGGGGTGTCCCAGCGCCTCGCTCTGGTCCGGCGGTAGTCCGGGGCAATGGGCACACAGTTAGGGGCTCAGGCCCATAAGCAGGGGCTGAGTCCAGAGGTCCAAAACCCAGGCCCTCAAGCAAGGGCTGAGGCAAAGTCTATAGCGACCCAGGCCCTAAGTCAGGATGGGGCAGTAATCAAATAGTCAATCTGCGGCCCAGGCCCTTAAGCCGGGGCTGGGTCAGTAGCAAATAGTCAATCAGAGGCCCAGGCCCTTAAGCAGGGGCTGGGTCAGGGTTTATAGCAGCCCAGGCCCTAGGTCAGGGTGGGGCAGCAAGCAAATAGTTAGTCAGAGGCCCAGGCTCTTAAGCAGGGGCTGGGTCAGGGTTTATAGCAGCCCAGGCCCTAGGTCAGGGTGGGGCAGCAAGCAAATAGTTAGTCAGAGGCCCAGGCTCTTAAGCAGGGGCTGGGTCAGGGTTTGTAGCAGCCCAGGCCCTAGGTCAGGGTGGGACAGCAAGCAAATAGTTAGTCAGAGGCCCAGGCTCTCTAGGCCAGGGGAAACAGGGGGAGTCTGCCACCCAAGGGGTGGGTGGCAGGGGGGACACAGGCCCTCCCACTCCACTGCGTCCCAGCCCGGGGCCCTAGCAGTGACGGAAACTCGCTGGGGATCCTGGCCGCAACACACCGACATCGGCTCTGGCAGTGCAGCAGCCAGACTGGGGTTGGCTGCCCCCGGGCTACTTCCACACTCCCCCTCGGATGGTACCTGGGCCGTCTTACTGTCCTCGGTGCTCTCCACCAGCATTGGCTCCTCTGGGTAGGTGGCGAAGGGCAGGCTCGGCTCCTCCTCGGGGTAGCTGGCATGGGGCAGGCTTGGCCAGTCCTCCTTGGGGTACCTAGCACTGGGCAGGCTTGGCCAGTCCTCCTCGGGGTACCTGGCAAGAGGTAAGCTCAGACGGCCTGGTGACTCAGCAGGCCGGTCGCGGCCTGTGGCTGTTTCCCAAGCGGGAGCTCGGCCACGGACGTCTGCTCTCTCCGCCAGCCTGGGCTCCACTGAGCTCTGCAGGCGAGCTTTTATACTTCCGGGTAGGGACCGTGACCTCGGAGGGGCGGGCACCTGACCCGGTGGCTCCGCCCACGTTGGGATTCAGGGAGTTTCGGCCCTCAGCGGGGCGGTGGGGTGTCCCACCGCCCCGCTACACTCCTATACGTCTGTTAGTCTATAAGGTGTCACAGGACTCTTTGCTGTTTGTTCTATCTGTTATTACTTTAAACCACTTAAATCCTACTTTTTATACTTAATAAAATCACTTTTGTTAATTAATGAACCCAGAGTAAGTGATTAATACCTGGGGGAGCAAACAGCTGTGCATATCTCTCTATCAGTGTTATAGAGGGCGGACAGTTTATGAGTTTACCCTATATAAGCTTTAT
This sequence comes from Chrysemys picta bellii, assembly GCF_011386835.1. Classification (NCBI taxonomy): domain Eukaryota; kingdom Metazoa; phylum Chordata; order Testudines; family Emydidae; genus Chrysemys; species Chrysemys picta. The sequence goes on from NC_088808.1 coordinate 1,416,560, forward strand.
ACAGAGTAAAACGGATTTATTTGGGGTTTGGATCCCATTGGGAGCTGGGTGTCTGGGTGCTGGAGACAAGTAACCTGCTGAGCAGTTTTTAGTTAAAGTCTGCAGCTTTGGGGGCGTGAACCAGACCTGGGTCTGTGTTGCAGCAGGCTAGTGTGTCTGGCTCAACAAGGCAGGGTTCTGAAGTCCCAAGCTGGCAGGGAAATGGGCTCAGAGGTAACTTCAGCACATCAGCTGACAGTCCCAAGGGGGTCTCTGTGACCGAACCCGTCACAGCCCCCTGGCAAGGCTGGGAGCCAGACCCAGCCCATGGTAAGAGCTTCCCAGGGAGCCCGGGCCACTGTGGGGAGCCCTGGACCCGCCACTTGCCCTGGGTGGGGGGGCCGGCGAGCACCACCCAGGACAGGTAGAGGGTCTGGGCTTCCTGGGTGGCTCTTACCATAGCCTGACTCCAGCTTCTGGCCTGGCCAGGGGGTGGGGCCTCATGGGGAAGAGGAGGGGCCTTGTGATGATGGGTGGCTAAGGCCCACCTCAGTCCCCCGCACACCGAGAAGAGGCTGGCACTGCCCCTGAGCCTTAGACAGGTGCGGAACAGTGCTGAGGGAAACTGGGACAAATGGTGTCTTCAGCCTGGGACCAGGATTGAAATATACATTTTGGGACTGTCCTGCTCAATTCAGGATGGGTGGACATAAACGAGTTATAAACTCTCCAGGGTGGGACTGCCTCTTACTGTTAGAATGTACAGAGCCTAGCACAATGGGACCTTCATCTCTGCTGGGGCCTTGAGGCACACCTGTAATACAAATAATTAATAACAATTCTCATCTCCCCATCTAGGTCCTTCTATGGCCTGCAGCATCCATGCTAGCAGCAGACTGGCAACCATCCCCTGCCAGCTGCTTGGTCTGAGGTTGGGACTCCTTAGGGCTTGTCTACACTGACACTTTATAGTACTGCAACTTTCTCACTTAGGGGTGTGATGAAAAATGAAATTCAGTCACATTGATCTTCATGACACAATATTGAAAGACGTAATACAATGTGTATTTACATAAGAACATAAGAACTGCCGTACCGGGTCAGACCAAACGTCCATCTAGCCCAGTATCCTGTCTACGGACAGTGACCAATGCCAGGTGCCCCAGAGGGAGTGGACCAACAGGCAATGATCAAGTGATCTCTCTCCTGCCATCCATCTCCACCCTCTGACAAACAAAGGCTAGGGACACCATTCCTTACCCATCCTGGCTAATAGCACTGCTCTACAGCCAAAATGCTTCTGAAATAAATGTAGTCAAACTTTACTAATTCTGGGTCACTGAGAACGAAAATGATGCTTAAAATTGTTGATTGGCTCTAGTTTTCAAGATATGCTATTGGGTCAGTATATACGACCCTTGACTTGGGAATGGCAGAGGCTAAGTGAGTTATAAAGGGAAGGGATTTCAATTTAAATCAGAAATGACTAAAATACATCTTTGACTGGATCTATGAATAAATCTATGACTGGGTTTGGACAGTATTTGCTTTTTAGGCAAAACAATGAATGATGCAATCTGAAGCTGGTATTGCGTCATACATGATATGAATTGCATCATGTTATTCCTAGAAGTCATAGATGATGCAATCATAACGAAGCTTACATCACTCTGCTGAACAAATTGCCCTATATCAGCTCTAGAAATCACACAGTGTTGTGCTCTCTTATTTGTCAGTGTTTGATTTTGCAAAGGGACACATTTCTGTTTAGCCAAAGTGAGCAGAGATGCCTCGTACTTGTGTGAACAGTGCAGACAACTTCTGCTATGTTTGTGGTGAAATGACTTTTGCATCACAAAAGCGCAGTATAACCACTATGGTTAAGAAAGCCTATCACCTTTATTTTGGCTGCAAAATTGGAGATCAGGACAAGAGGTGGGCCTCACACATATGCTGCAACACTTGTGCAACAAATCTTCGCCAGTGGTTGAACAGGAAAAGGAAATCTATGCCTTTTGCAGTGCCAATGATTTGGAGAGAGCCAACAGATCATACCAGCAATTGTTACTTCTGCATGGTGCCTCCAGTTGGGAAAGGTGTGTCAAAGAAGAAAAAGTGGACTGTGCATTATCCAAACATTCCATCGGCTATATGCCCAGTACCCCACGGAGAAGGACTGCCGGTTCCTGATGCACCAGAATCATTCTCACTTGAGTCAGACGAGGAAGAGGAAGAGAATGAAACTTCTGGTCCTGAACCATCAATGTCACAGGACCCACATTTTCTCCCATCCTCCTCCTGTGAACCACACCTCATAACACAAGGTGAACTGAATGACCTTGTCAGGGATTTGGAACTACCCAAGAGTAGGACAGAGCTGTTGGGCTCCAGACTACAGCAGTGGGATCTCCTGGCAGGTTATGTTAGGGTTTCCATGTTCCGTGACTGTCAAAAGGATCTTGTCCCATTCTTCTTCATGGAAGGTGATCTTGTAGCCTGCAACAACATCGATGGTGTGATGGCAGCCCTCAACATCGTTCACGATCCAGATGAGTGGAGACTGTTCATTGATTCATCGAAGACGAGTCTTAAAGCTGTTTTACTGCATAATGGCAATGTTTTGCCATCAGTTCCAGTTGGCCATGCAGTCCATATGAAGGAAACTTATGACAACATGAAACAACTTTTGAGGTGCATAAACTATGACCAACATCAGTGGCAGCTTTGTGGCGATTTGAAGGTTGTTGCTCTCTTGCTTGGTCTGCAGACTGGATACACAAAGTACTGCTGTTTACTCTGCGAATGGGATAGTCGTGCAAGAGATTCCCACTACATCAAGAAAGATTGGCCACTCCGACAGTCATTGGAGCCTGGGAGGAAAAGTGTTCAGCATCCACCACTTGTTGAATCAAGGAAGATTTTGTTACCACCCTTACACATCAAGCTGGGTCTGATGAAGAACTTTGTCAAGGCTATTGACAAAACACAAGCAGCCTTCAAGTAGCTCCGTGAAAAATTTCCAAGGTTAAGTGAAGCTAAGATAAAGGAAGGTGTCTTTGTTGATCCTCAGATTCGTGAACTTCTTCAAGATGATGCATTTGACCATGCACTGCGTGGCAAGGAAAAGACGGCATGGAAAGCCTTCCAGTTAGTGGCAATAAATTTTCTCGGAAACAACAAGGCAGACAACTACAGGTTGTTGGTGGAAAACCTCCTCAAGGCATACAAAAGCCTTGGTTGCAACATGTCACTAAAGCTACATTTTTTGCACTCTCATCTAGATTTTTTTCCACCGAACTGCGGAGCAGTGAGCGACGAGCACGGCGAGCGATTTCACCAGGACATTGCAACAATGGAGAAACGCTATCAGGGCAAATGGCCCATCAATGCTTGCAGACTATTGCTGGACAGTGACAAGAGATGCTCCATTTTATGAATACAAGAGACAAGCCAAGAAGCGCCGAGTAGACACTGAATAGGACTAAACTATATACATAATAGTTTTTTGCCTTTTGTTTCATAATAAATTTTATTTATATAACCCTTTTGCTGATTTTTAAAGTGTTACATAAACAGGACAGGTGAAATATTATCATGTAAAGCAACCATAAACACATGAAAAGACAGGTTTACAATTTATGATTAAAACTCTACTATCTACACAATATACATAGACATAAAATGTAAAAACTTAAATATCTTAGAAACAGTAGCCAATCAGTTGTTTTAATTGTCATATTTGAATTCAGCACATCAAAATACATAATAAATAGCACATTTTATCTCTGAAGCAGACGACGTCTCAAAAATTGTAGACCAGTGTAGCCATTAATGGACTTAACCACCATGAATTTATCCAGTTCTCTTTTAAACGCTGTTATAGTCGTAGCCTTCACAACCTCCTCAGGTAAGGAATTCCACAAGTTGACTGTGCACTGCGTGAAGAAGAACTTCCTTGTATTTGTTTTAAACCTGCTGCCTATTAATTTCATTTGGTGACCCCTAGTTCTTGTATTATGGGAATAAGTAAATAACTTTTCCTTATCCACTTTCTCCACATCACTCATGATTTTATATACCTCTATTATATCCCCCCTTAATCTCCTCTTTTCCAAGCTGAAGAGTCCTAGCCTCTTTAATCTCTCCTCATATGGGACCCGTTCCAAACCCTTAATCATTTTAGTTGCCCTTTTCTGAACCTTTTCTAGTGCCAGTATATCTTTTTTGAGATGAGGAGACTACATCTGCACGTAGTATTCGAGATGTGGGTGTACCATCGATTTATATAAGGGCAATAATATATTCTCAGTCTTATTCTCTATCCCCTTTTTAATGATCCCTAACATCCTGTTTGCTTTTTTGACCGCCTCTGCACACTGCGCGGACATCTTCAGAGAACTATCCACAATGACTCCAAGATCTTTTTCCTGACTTGTTGTAGTTAAATTAGCCCCCATCATATTGTATGTATAGTTGGGGTTATTTTTTCCAATGTGCATTACTTTACCTTTATCCACATTAAATTTCATTTGCCATTTTGTTGCCCAATCACTTAGTTTTGTGAGATCTTTTTGAAGTTCATCACAGTGTGCTGTGGTCTTAACTATCTTGAGCAGTTTAGTATCATCTGCAAACTTTGCCACCTCACTGTTTACCCCTTTCTCCAGATCATTTATAAATAAGTTGAATAGGATTGGTCCGAGGACTGACCCTTGGGGAACACCACTAGTTACCCCTCTCTATTCTGAAAATTTACCATTAATTCCTTCCCTTTGTTCCTGGTCTTTTAACCAGTTCTCAAAGTCTTTTTAGCTCTCACTGCTTCTTTTACATGGTTGTTAAGCCATGGTGACTCTTTTTTAGTTCTTTTACGGTGTTTCTTAATTTGGGGTATACATTGAAGTTGGGCCTCTATTATGGTGTCTTTAAAAAGCGCCCATGCAGCTTGCAGGGATTTCACTTTAGTCATTGTACTTTTTAACTTCTGTTTAACTAACCCCCCCCATTTTTGCATAGTTCCCCCTTTTGAAATTAAATGCCACAGTGTTGGGCTGTTGAGATGTTCTTCCCACCACAGGGATGTTGAATGCTATTGTATTATGGTCACTATTTCCAAGCGGTCCTGTTATAGTTACCTCTTGGACCAGCTCCTGCGCTCCACTCAGGACTAAATCTAGAGTTGCCTCTCCCCTTGTGGGTTCCTGTACCAGCTGCTCCATAAGGCAGTCCTTTAAAGTATCGAGAAATTTTATCTCTGCATTTCATCCTGAAGTGAAATGTTCCCAGTCAATATGGGGATAATTGAAATCCCCCACTATTATTGGGTTCTTAATTTTGATAGCCTCTCTAATTTCCCTTAGCATTTCATCATCACTATCACTGTCCTGGTCAGGTGGTCTATAATAAATCCCTAATGTTATATTCTTATTATTAGAGCATGAAATTTCTATCCATAGAGATTCTATGGAACATGTGGATTCACTTAAAATTTTTACTTCATTTGATTCTACATTTTCTTTCACATATAGTGCCACTCTCCCCCCCCTCCCCCGCACGACCTGTTCTGTCCTTCCGATATATTTTGTACCCCGAAATGATTGTGTCCCATTGATTGCTCTCAGTCCACCAGGTTTCTGTGATGCCTATTATATCAATATCCTCCTTTATCACAAGGCACTCTAGTTCACAGATCTTATTATTTAGACTTCTTGCATTTGTGTACAAGCACTTTAAAAACTTGTCACTGTTTATTTGTCTGCCCTTTTCTGATGTGTTAGATTCTTTTTTATGTGAATGTTTATCATCTGATCTGGCCCCTACTTTATCCTCCTCCATCCTCTGCTCCTGACTATAACCTGGAGATTCTCTATCATTAGACTCTCCCCTAAGAGAAGTCTCTGTCTGATCCACATGCTCCTCTGCAGCAGTCGGCTTTCCCCCATCTCCTAGTTTAAAAACTGCTCTACAACCTTTTTAATGTTTAGTGCCAGCAGTCTGGTTCCACTTTGGTTTAGGTGGAGCCCATCTCTCCTGTATAGGCTCCCCCCATCCCAAAAGTTTCCCCAGTTCCTAATGAATGTAAACCCCTCCTCTCTACACCATCGTCTCATCCAGACATTGAGACTCTGAAGCTCTGCCTGCCTACCTGGCCCTGCGCATGGAACTGGGAGCATTTCTGAGAATGCCACCATAGAAGTCCTGGATTTCAGTCTCTTCCCTAGCAGCCTAAATTTGGCCTCCAGGACATGTCTCCTACTCTTCCCTATGTCATTGGTACCTACATGTACCACGACCACCAGCTCCTCTCCAGCACTACACATAAGTCTGTCTAGATGCCTCGAGAGATCCGCAACCTTCGCACCAGGCAGACAAGTCACCATGCGGTTCTCCTGGTCATCACAAACCCAGCTATCTACGTTTCTAATGATCGAATTTCTCATTACTAACACCTGCCTTTTCCTAGCAACTGGAGTTCCCTCCCCCGGAGAGGCAACCTTAGTGCGAGAGGCAACCCCAGCACCATCTGGAAGGAGGGTCCCAACTATGGGAAGGTTTCCATCTGCTCCTGTTGACTGCTCTGCTTCCCTGGGCCTTTCATCCTCCTCAACAGCACAGGGGCTGTCTGAGCGGAGGTGGGACAATTCTACAGTGTCCCGGAAAGCCTCATCAACATACCTCTCTGCCTCCCTTAGCTCCTCCAGTTCCGCTACCCTGGCCTCCAAAGTCCATACATGGTCTCTGAGGGCCAGGAGCTCCTTGCACCAAACGCACACATACGCCACCCACCCACAGGGCAGGTAATTATACATGCTGTACTCAGTGCAATAAACTGGATAGCCCCCACTCTGCAGCTGGGCTTCTGCATGCATTGTCTCCTAGATGTAGAGATCGTACTATGTATTTGTCTAACATTGATGATTACTAACTGCTCCACAGAACGCTCTTTTTCTCAGCTGAAAAAAATAAAAAACCCTCAGAGAACAACGTGTCAGGACAGACTTGATTCACTTTCCCTATTGTGTATGGAAGTGGACATGCTTCGTCGAGTCAGTTTCGATGAACTTATCCAGAATTTTGCAATCAGAAAATCTAGAAAGAAGCTATTTTAATTTCAGCATACATGTAAGTTGTGTCATTTCGAAAAATAAAATTTTATTTTACAGTATAGTATTGTTTTTATTTTGAATTACATATGGAGGGGCACCATAATCTTTTCAGTGCTCCGGCCCTGCATATCCTAAGGATTGAGCACGCTTCCTCTGCCTCACACCAGCCTCTACTGGCCTATGGAGTAAGTTTGCAGTCAGACAGCAAGGACAGAGAGCAGCCATTATTCCAGCAGGCCGGGCTTAATATAACTGAAGCCAATGGATTTCTTTTCTTCATGTAGTATAGCTTGTGAGAACAAACCTCCAATTGTATACTGCAGGTAGAGTTCTCCTCTTGCTGGAAGATAAACTCTTTGCATTAAATCAGATCAATACAACTATGCAGGGGGAATCAAATCCTCAGTTATTTTTATTCTTCCTCTATCTGTTTTGTGATGGGAAAAATAAATAACCTCACACAAAATGTTTGAACAGACCTGAGGACCCTTTTTAAATCAAATGTGCAGTGAGCAGGATTTCTGCAGTTCCTAAGAATTCAATTAGCTCAGCAAGATGGCAATATAAGAAATAAAGACAAGCTTCAGCAAGAATGTTTCTACTGCTGCTGTTGTGTCTCATGTTACCTGGAATGTCTTTGGGCTACAGGCTCATCAAAAGCACACAAGTGTCAGTGCTCCGTACGTATGACAAGAGAAGAGTCTTAGGTCATGTCTACACATACAATTGATGACTGGTTTCCGCCCAGTGACCCCTCCCCTGCAGCGCCCAGCCTGGGGCCACAGCGCTTTCCCCACCCCAATTTATCTGGGGGGGGGGGCTCTCTGTCCTTCTCTCCTTGCGCCTCCCCCCGCACATTCGGCTGCTCTCCCTGGCAGACACGGCTCGGTCCCTCTCCCCACCCAGCTGCCAGGCCAAATGTGCTGGGGGGAGGTGCAGGGAGAAAAAGATAGAGTCCCTCTCCATCCCCACCCCCAGTAGGCCAATCTGGGGGGGTCACTTGACGCCCCCCATATTCCCCCCTGTGTATCACTCTGCAGTGTTGCACCGGCGCAGCTGTATCAATATCCCTGAGCTGCCGCAGCACATGTGGTGAAGACGCTCCCTGCCGATGGGAGGGAGCTCTCCCATCACCATCAAAAAACCACCCGCATGAGCATTACCTAGGTCGGCAGAAGAAGCTCTCTCACTGACAGCGCTGTGCACACCAGCTCTTATGTCGGCGTAACAAGTTTTACCAGCCTAGGCGGTTTGTATAGACATAGCCTTACTTTACTGACAGTGGTGGAAACACATACTGGCAAAAGTGCAGAGATCATGCATACACGATGCACAGCATATGCAAGAACATCCCTCTTCGGGCCAAGAAACAAACATGGCCCAGACACTGCCTTCAGTAACAGCCCTGTAATCCCATAGGAGGGGCAGGAATACTTAAGGTACGTCTACATAGCCCATGGCAACGAGCCTCCTGCCCAGCAACAGACCCGGGCTAGGGGGCTTGACACTAGCACTCTGATAAGGGCTGTGTAGACAGCACTTTGAAGTTGCCTCTTGGGTGGGAGCTCGAGCTTTGAGGCCCACCAGCCTGAGCTGTGACTTCAAAGCACTGGCTACACAGCGCAAGCCCTGCTAACCCAAATCTGTCAACCTGGGTTGGGAGCCTCACAATTGCAGGCTGCATAGACTTACTCTTACATCCCCCATTTTCCTGACAGACACATTCTGCCACAGAACTTACGTGTCATTCACATGTATGATAACCCATTAGAGCCAGTGGGTGACATGGGTGCAAACGAGGGCACAATTTGTCCTACTGGGAGTGTATCCAGGAAGCAGGGAATCTAGTCAGCCCTGGAATTGTTGTTGTTTTTTTTTTTTAACTAGGACAGAGGCGTAAAGAAAAGAATTAACTGCTGCTGTGCAATGTGTCTCTCTTTATAAAGACAAAAGGAGCTGAAAGATGCCTATTCTATCCTTGGTGCAGGCAAGCAAAGATGACAGACAGAAGGCCTCCATTGATGTGATGCTCACTGGATACTGAGTGATAACTGAACACACCTTTAACTTGTTTGGGCATAAATCAAAGCAAATCTGTATCCTCCTCAAGAATAAATCACTCTGCATCCAGCACTAAACACGTGAGCTTGTTGGTTTTGTAAGGACACAAAGTGCGAAAAAAAGTTTGTATTGGTTTCAACAGATTTTAGGGCAAAACCATATGTTTGCTTTTACCCTTCAACATGTGGTGTTGACCAGATAGGGGGATATTAGAGGTGGAAAGAAGGAGCAGGAGGACCCAGAGGTGGATTGAGTAAACGGGCTTCTTTATTGCTGTACTTGTTCCCCTTGACACAATTGTCAAGTAAGCCCCGAATTAGTCACATCACACTCTTTTTATCTAAGTTAATATGTAAATACCCACATTTACTACAATGCCCCCCAAGCCCCTATTTGATAATATGAATGCCCATATAATGAATACTAATAGCTTATAATTATACCCGCCACTGTTTACAGCTTTAAGCATATTATACAGACATTTTTTACCTTGAAGATACATTTCTTTGCAAGAGTACTTGTGGCACCTTAGAGACTAACAAATTTATAGAGGAGATATATATACACACATACAGAGAGCATAAACAGGTGGGAGTTTATGCTCTCTGTACGTGTGTATATATATCTCCTCAATATTTATTCCACTCTGTATGCATCCGAAGAAGTGGGCTGTAGTCCACGAAAGCTTATGCTCTATAAATGTGTTAGTCTCTAAGGTGCCACAAGTACTCCTGTTCTTTTTGCGGATACAGACTAACACGGCTGCTACTCTGAAACCTGTCATTTCTTTGCAGTAATTGTAGCCACAAGCTCCCTGAATCAGCAGTTCACAGGGGAGGGAGGAAGGGGCCATGACCCTGAGCTCGTTTATGTAGCTGGAAGAGGAAGGGAGAGGGGAGATAACACTTCTTCACTCAAAGGGGATCCCTCAGACAACCACATTCCTCATGCAGCTGCAACGCTTATCAATCCTTAACAAGCAGAAGGGGAGGGAAAAGGGTGGCAATTTTATATATCAAGTGAAGAGACAGTGCCTGCCTATGCCTTTACTCCCTATTACCATGATAGCGGTTATCCAAGTCTTTACTTAACCTTACATACCCCAACAGGGACCACTAGTCCCCAACCGAGTGGGGGAAGGATCCCAATCTGAGGAGTAAGGGGACTAATCTCTTGGTCTGAAATTTATAGAGTAATGTAAATAAATGCAAAGAAAGACACTGCACTAAGGCCCTGTCTGCACTGGGGATTTCACTAGGGCTGGTTTCAACCGGAACGCCCGATCAAAATGGAACCCTGATGGCTCCAGTTGGCACTGCTGACCAGACTGTTAAAAGTCCAGTCGGCAGGACAGCAGGGTTCCGGGGCTAAGGCAGGCTCCCTGCCTACCCTGGCTCGTTGTAGGTTCCTGCATCCCCTAGGCGCATGGGAGGACAGGGAAGCTCCGTACACTGCCCCTGCTCCTAGTGCCGGCTCCACAGCTCCCATTGGCCAGGAACCACAACCAATGGAAGCTGCGGGGGAAGTGCCTGCAGATATGAGGGCAGCACATGGAGCCTCCCTGGCTTCCCATGCACCTAGGGGCCACAGGGATCTGCCAGCCCTTCCTGGGAGCCATGGTAAACACCCTGAACCCCCTCCCGCACCCCAACCCTCTGCCCCAGCCCAGAGTCCCTTTCCGCACCCAAACTCCCTCCTGGAGCCTGCACCCTGCACTCCCACACACACACCCCAACCCCCTGCCCCAGCCCTGAACCGCCTATTGCACCCCAAACCTCTCCTCTCCAGTTCCACCCCAGAGCCCGCACCCCCAACCAGAGCCCTTTGCCTCAACCTGGACCCCCCTCCCACACCCTGAACCCCTCATTTCTGGCCCCACCCTAGAGCCCACACCCCCAGCCAGAGCCCTCCCCTACCCTCCACACCCCAAACTCCTGCCCCAGCCCAGTGAAAGTGAGTGAGGGTGGGGAAGAGCAAGCAACGCAGGGATGGAGGAGGGAGTGAACAGGGGAAGGGCTTCGGAGAAGAGGTGGGGTGGGGGCATGGCCTGAGGGAAGGGGCAGGGAAGGGGTGTTCAGTTTTGTGCAATTAGAAAGTTGGCAAACCTACTGGTGACTAGTCTAGCTGCACTTGTGCAAACCCCCAGGGTAGGCAAGCACAAAGGTACTATAGTCTGTGAAAAGCAACAGAGGGTCCTGTGGCACCTTTGAGACTAACAGAAGTACTGGGAGCATAAGCTTTCGTGGGTCAGAACCTCACTTCTTCAGATGCAAGTCTGTGAAAGGCACTGTGACAGACCCAGACCAGTGGGGTACAGGAGTCTGGTAGAGGGCAAATATACTGGTCACTGGATGAGTAGTTTTCTGTTCCCTGAGTGACCAGAGCAGGGGCTGCACTAGAGTAATCAGGAACCTGCTAGAACCAGTTAAGGCAGGCAGCCTAATTAGGACACGTGGAGCCAATTAAGAAGAAGCTTCTAGAATCAATTAAGGCAGGCCAATCAGGGCACCTGGGGTTTAAAAGGAGCTCACTTCAGTTTGTGGTGTGAGTGTGAGGAGCTGGGAGCAAGAGGTGCAAGGAGCTGAGAGGGTGTGCTGCTTGAGGACTGAGGAGCACAAGCGTTATCAGACACCAGGGGGAAGGTCCTGTGGTGAGAATAAGGAAGGTGTTTGGAGGAGGCCATGGGGAAGTAGACCAGGAAGTTGTAGCTGTCATGCAGCTGTTACAGGAGGCACTATAGACAGCTGCAGACCACAGGGCCCTGGGCTGGAACCCGGAGTAGAGGGCGGGTCTGGGTTCCCCCCAAACCTCCCAATTGACCTGGACTGTGGGTTCTTCCAGAGGGGAAGGTCTCTGGGCTGTTCCCCAACCCACATGGTGAATCTCTGAGGCAAGAAAATCTGCCAATAAGCGCAGGACCCACCAAGATAGAGGAGGAACTTTCTCACAGCACCAAGGCAGTTTATCCCAGTTTCCAGCCACAGCCAACTGCACAGTGTCAATTGCAACCTGTAGTATTTTACCCTGTCTACACCTGGGATTTGTTCTGGGGCAGCTTCCACTGACAAGCCTCGTGGCCTGAAATCCCCATTGTAGACAAGGCCTAAAAAAATCTGATTTTTTTTTTAAAGAGATGTGGGGTAGCTGAGCTCCCTGCTCAGCTTCTTTGACTGTCAGGACATCAGAGGCAGATTCTGTGGCCTGCTCCCCTTGCACTGGTAAATGGCCGTTATGTCCCTGAGTGCAGGGGTCAGTCTGGAACTGTTGGACAAGTTCAGATTACACAGTAATGAGTGAACATAAGAACATAAGAATGGCCCTACTGGGTCAGACCAAGGGTCCAGCTAGCCCAGTATCCTGTCTTCTGAGAGTGGCCAATGCCAGGTGCCCCAGAGGGAATGAACAGAACAGGTAATCATAAAGTGATCCATCCCCTGTCACTCATTCCCAGCTTCTGGAAAACGAAGGCTAGAGACACCATTCCTGCCTATCCTGGCTAATAGCCATTGATGGACCTATCCTCCATTAATTTATCTAGTGAAGGTTTGTCAGGATCATGCTCTGTGGCACAGTCAGTCTCAGGGCAACCGAATGAGTGCAGCTGGTCTGCAGTAGGCTGCCTGATTGGCTACATCAATGATACTCAACCAGGGGTACGTGTACGCAGAGATCTACCAGGGGGTATGTCAACTCATCGAGATATTTGCCTTGTTTTACAACAGGCTACACAAAAAGCACTAGTGAAGTCAGTACAAGCTAACATTTCATACAGACAATAACTAATTTATACTGCTCTGTATGTTATAGGGTAAAGTTAAGTGGGTATACACATGTTATTAGATGTGTTTTATGTCCTTTATTGATGAGTGCAAGCACATTATTGAGGTTGAAGTTGTCATGGTGTATTTGTGCTTGCGATATAAAAATTGATAGATTTTTTTTAAATGAGGAGCTGGAAGTGATGGTAATGCTACCAGTAAAAACTAAGAAATTGAAGATGGCTGGAAAAAATAGCCACATCAGTTCTGCAGGGAATCTATTGCTTTTGGATTCACATCTGCAAATAGTGATTCACCTAAAGCTTTGTGTCAAGCTGGAAGGGCATAATGGGTGAGGTCCCACAGGGTTCAGTTCTGGGCAGGGCCGGCTCCAGACATCATTAAGATACAATGCTACTCTACCACCTTTCCTTTTATCTTAGTGATGAGGTGTAAACAGTAGAGAAATTAGAAGCGATGGCATGGATAAGCCAGAGTCTGTTTGGGCCAAAATCACTTTGAGAAAGAAAGCTCCATTTATTCTTTTGCGTAGAGACTTTCCAGTTTGGCCAATGTACATGGCAGAGGGGCATTGCTGGCACATGATGGCATATATCACATTGGTAAATGAACGAGCCTCTGATAGTATGGAATATATGCCATCATGTGCCAGCAATGCCCCTCTGCCATGTACATTGGCCAAACCAGAAAGAATAAATGGACACAAATCAGACGTCAAGAATTATAACATTCAAAAACCAGTCGGAGAACACTTCAACCTCCCTGGTCACTCAATTACAGACCTAAAAGTCGCAATTATTCAACAAAAAAACTTCAAAAACAGACTCCAATGAGAAACTGCAGAACTAGAATTAATTTGCAAACTGGACACCATTAAATTAGGCTTGAATAAAGACTGGGAGTGGATGAGTCATTACACAAACTAAAAACTATTTCCCCATGTTAATTTTCCACCTTCTTGTCAACTGTTTGAAATGGGCCATCCTGATTATCACTACATTTTTTTCTCCTGCTGATAATAGCCCACCTTAATCAATTAGTCTCATTAGAATTGGTATGCAACACCCATTTTTTCATGTTCTATTGTATTTTCCACTTCCATTCCATTTTCCAGCTGATGAAGTAGGCTTTAGCCCATGAAACTTATGCTCAAGTCGCTAAGGTGCCACAAGTACTCCTCGTTCTTTTTGCTGATACAGACTAACATGGCTACCACTCTCAAACCTAAAAAATTAAGGGAATTATTTAGGGAAGTGGACTGGACTGAAGAAATCAAGGATCTGAATGTGGAGGGGGCTTGGGGTTAGTCTCTGTAACTTTTGACTTAAAGTATCTGAAGCCTGCATCGCAAGCAAGGAAAAGGAATTCATAGGGGAGGGCTGCAGACCAAGCTGGATGAGCAAGCATCTCAAAAGGTGATTAAGAGAAAGCAGAAAGCCTGAAAGAAATGGAAGATGGGAAGGATCAGCAAGGAAAGTCAGAAACTGTAGGGATAAAGTGAGACCTGCCAAAAGCTAAGCAGAGTTGGACCTTGCAAAGGAAATTAAAACCAATAGTAAAAGGGTCTATAGCCACATATATACAAAGAAAACAAGGAAAGAAGAAGTGGGACGGTTAAGCACTGAGAATGGGGTGGAGATTAAAGATAATCTAGGCATGGCCCAACACCTAAACAAATACTTTGCCTCAGTTTTTAATAAGGCTAATTAAAATCTTAGGGACAGTGGCTGGAGGGCTACTGGGAACTAGGGTATTGAAGTAGAAATTACTACAACTGAGGTGGAAGTCAAATTCAAAAATCTGAATGGGACTGTTGGGGGGCTTATTTCTTCACCCTTTTACTTCCCTGGTCCTTTTTGCTTGACCAGAGAGCAACAATACCTGAAGTCCAAAGGTCCAACAATTTGATGTTTATTGGGGTGAACTTCCAGTAACCATGATTCCAGTTTCCTTCCTTAGTGTCCCCTTTCCCAGCTCTGACACCACAGAGCCTTGCCGGTGTCCCTGTTCCTGTTCCCATTCCCCCCCTTAGCAAAACATGATCCCAATTCCCCCACCTCCAGGCCCTGTTCCCATCCCCCCCCCTTACTTCCTGATTGACTGCAGACTATATAGTAAAACTTGAGTTCTGCTTAGCTATACCTTAACCAATCATTTTACTGAAATTTAACTAACCAATCCTAACATACTGTAACATGGTTATTTAACCAATTATATCCCACCACCTTAATTGGTTTACACCCAACAAAATTAATTATACAGCAGACAGAAACAATCACAGAACCAGACAGAGATTATACAGACAAACAATAGGGAAGTAGAGACTATAGTGATAGAACAATACAGAAATGAGGATTTTACATCCCAACTATTAAGTGAGTTCTTGCCAGACAGGATGCTATTAAACTAAGTTTTCTTTTACATTTTCTATGCTCTTCCCTTTCTCTGGAGGTGATAGAAATACAATTCTGTCCTGATATTCCTAACAGCACAATAGCACCTTATTTCAATGTGAATAGTTTGGAATGTGAGGATGTGACCATACATTTCTCAGTTTATGGCTGGCCTCTGCTGCTTAGCCGAAGGCCTTAGCCTAAGAACCAGGCCTCAGACTGTCACAGTAAGAGAAGGCCCTTACACAGATAGACAGTGATTTTGATTTTTTTTATACCTCTATAACTAGCTAAGTGATAAGAATACACCTACATTCTTAAAGTAAAGGCCTTTACAGACAGTCCTGAATATCTATATCCTAACAGGGACTAAATCAGATGGCCTGGATAATCTCCATCCAAGAATATTAAAAGAACTAGCACATGAAATTTAGAGTCCAATAGCAAGGGTTTTTAATGAATCTGTAAACTTGGGGGTCATACCCTATGACTAAAGAATTGCTCATAGACTTTAAGGTCAGAAGGGACCATTATGATCTTCTAGTCTGACCTCCTGCACAATGCACACCACAGAATCTCACCCACCCACTCCTGTAACAAACCCCTGACCTATGTCTGAGCTACTGAAGTCTTCAACTTGTGGTGTAAAGACTTCAAGGTGAAGAGAATTCTCCAGCAAGTGACCCGTGCCCCACACTGCAGAGGAACGCGAAAAACCCCCAGGGCCTCTGCCAATCTGCCCTGGAGGAAAATTCCTTCCCAACCCCAAATATGGCAATCAGCTAAACCCTGAGCATGTGGGCAAGACTCACCAGCCAGACACCCAGGAAAGAGTTCTCTGTAGTAACTCAGATCCTACCCTATCTAGTGTCCTGTGACAGATTTATGTTACCAATCTGCGTGAGATGTCAGGTGATCAGGCTGAGGCCACGGGATCTTTAGGGGAGGAGATGGAGGAGCATACCAAGTGTCTAAATTTTAAAGTTTTATTGATAAAATAATAAAATAAGTGGTGAGCATTGGGACTGCTCCCACATCACTCAAAGGAAGCAAGAAAGCGTTAGTACCCTAGCCCTAACCCACTTTCATACGCACGCACAACCCGAGGCTGGCCAAGCCTGGGTGTAATGTAAGAAGAAGGGGGGGAGGGAGGGATGGAAGTTCTTGTCCTGTGCATGGGTCATCTGGGGTCTGCTGTGATCTCCAACTTGCTTTGGCTCTCAGGAGGGTTTTAAGTCCTGGGTTCTTTTGGGGGTGTCTAGTTCAGGGACCTCTGTTCCTGGTGCTCTTTGTCCAAACCAGCTTTCTGTGGCCTCCTCAGCTTTCACAAAACACACAGGCTCCAGGGTTGCGAGAATCTGTTTTTCCCCTCGCCAGCCTTCACTGTCTCACTCGTTGTAGCTGCCTCTGCAAGTCTGTTCAGCTGAATCCTTCTTTCTCACAGCTGGTAGGGGTGGAATCCAGGCCCCCGTCCTACTTGGCAGGCAGCTGAGAGTCAGATGTGTGCTGCGGCCTTGAACTGGCTGGAGTCAGCATCTTATCTTCAGACTGAGCTAGCCAAAGTGTCAAGTTAAGCCATTCTCTGCCCTCTTCCTTCTCTCCCCCCCCTCCCCCCGCCTTTCGGCCTCTTGTAACCTGCAAAGGAACCTTCCACTCCACACCCACACCTTTGACCCTCCCCAACATGCTTTGTGATGCTTGCAACAGCGTTAGCAACATGAGAAATTCCATTAGTAACCTCCCTCCAGCCTGACAGTTCACCTTTCAGTATAACCCGTTGTGGCCACCCTTTTAACCGGTTCCTTATCCACCTTTCAGTTCTCATATTAGTTCCCATCTTCTCCACTTTAACTAATAATTTCTCATGAGGAACTGTATCAAGTGCTTTACTGAAATCCAAGTAGATTAGCTCTTTTGCATTTCCTTCGTCTACAAAAATCAGTTATCTTCTCAAAGAAGGAGATCAGATTGGTCTGGCATAATCTACCTTTTGCAAAGCCATATTGTATTTTTATCCCAATTACCATTTACCTCTATTCCCTTAACTACTTTCTCTTTCAAAAATTGTTGCATACAATTGAGGTCGAACTAACAGGCCATTGTTTCCTGGATCCCTTTTTTCCTTTTCTTAAAAGTAGATACTGTATTAGCATTCTGGCAGTGTTTTGGTGCTCGTTGTGGGTTTGTTTTGCTCTGGGGGGTGGTGGTTTGGTTTGTGTTTCCCGGACTTACAGGATTTAGGTGGGAAGGCTATGACAGATACAGAGACAGCAGTGGTAGTGACCCATGCAATGGAAGACCCAATGAAGATGACTGGATGTGGAAGCTGCAGCATGTACGTGATCCTGGAGGGGGTACCTGAAAAGAGTTTTGTCTGCATGAAGTGCCACCTGATAGAGCTGATGGAAGAAAAGATCCAAGGATTGGAGATGCACGTGGAAACTCTGGTTGAGTTTAGAAGGGTGTTCGACCATGAGCTAATTCAGTTCAAACTAAATGGAAGGATAAACAAAAATAGATCTGTGATTAGGGTTTCTGATTTAAAAATGGCGAACGTTAAAAAATTAAGGAAACTAGTTAGGGAAGTGGATTGGACTGAAGAACTTGTGGATCTAAAGGTGGAGGAGGCCTGGATTTACTTCAAGTCAAGGTTGCAGAAACTATCAGAAGTCTGCATCCCAAGAAAGGGGAAAAAGCTCATAGGCAGGAGTTGTAGACCAAGCTGGATGAGCAAGCATCTCAGAGAGGTGATTAAGAAAATACAGAAAGCCTACAAGGAGTGGAAAATGGGAGGGATCAGCGAGGAAAGTTACCTTATTGAGGTCAGAACATGTAGGAATAAAGTGAGAAAGGCCAAAAGCCATGTAGAGTTGGACCTTGCAAAGGGAATTAAAACCAATAGTAAAAGGTTCTATAGCCATATATATAAGAAGAAAACCAAGAAAGAAGTGGGACCGCTAAACACTGAGGATGAAGTGGAGGTTAAGGATAATTTAGGCATGTCCCAATATCTAAGCAAATACTTTGCCTCAATCTTTAATGAGGAGCTTAGGGATAATGGTAGGATGACAAATGGGAATGAGAATATGGAGATAGATATTACCACATCTGAGGTAGAAGCCAAACTTGAACAGTTTAATGGGACTAAATCAGGGGGCCCAGATAATCTTCATCCAAGTATATTAAAGGAACTGGCACCTGAAATTGCAAGCCCATTAGCAAGAATTTTTAATGCATCTGTAAACTCAAGGGTTGTACCATATGATTGGAGAATTGCTAACATAGTTCCTATTTTTAAGAAAGGGGGGGAAAAGTGATCTGGGTAACTATAGGCCCGTTAGTTTAACATCTGTAGTATGCAAGGCCTTGGGGAAAAAAATTGAAGGAGAAAGTAGTTAAGGACATTGAGGTCAATGGTGTCGTGGAAAAACAACCACACACTGTGTTTGGATCAGAATCGCCTGGGGCCTCTTTATTTTCATGCATGCACGGGGGTACCAGCGAACTGGCAATCCCCCCCGACTACAGATTTTCAAATAGCTTATATAGCATAAAACCACAATTAGGTAATGCACTTTCTGATCAACATTATTGCCATATTTGGAATACATTCCCCAAAAAAGGGAATATAGCTTAGCAAGCTTTCCTGTTTTTCACAGTCTGCCCTTTGCGGTTCCCAAGCTTCCCCCAAAACTATTAGTGAGCCGTTATGAATCATAGGCCTTGTGATTATAGATAGTTCTGCTTTTGTACTTTCCTTCACCCTGCCTTTAAGAACCCTCTTCTCCAATAAACTTAACTAATGTTCAGGTCTGAACCAAAGTTCAGGCCCGAGCCAACTAAAGATCAGGCCCTAGCAAATTTTCCCCCCACAATCCCCCCTTTGGCGCTTCTAGCACCACCTTTGGCCTAAACTTCCACATTTATGAGCCCTCTAATTTCCGTCCTTTCCTTTTCTCTTATCTCATCCCAACTTTTATCATAAACCTCATTAACAATTATTAAGGCTACTTGCTTCCTTGCAGTGGGCCTAGCAGAAAAATTACAGGCACAGCAATATCCCTTACAACAGCAATAGCAAAGGCACAATCCCAAAACAAGCAATCCTAATACAACAGTCCATCCACCTATAGCAACAACATGGTGTGGTTTGTGTATAATTTTGGTCACTGCACACAGCACATCTTGACTAGTGCACAGGGAAGACAGTCGATAGGGTGTCTGAAAGGCACCTTTTTCTATTTGATACACATTCTTAAGGACATGAATTTGTCCCTGTAAGTCAGAATTTGTTTTAATTTTGGGTAACAATAAAAGCAGATTTTGGAAACGGTCTGGTACCAGGGTTGTCCAGTTAAAGGGCATTTTATACCTGAGAGTTGATTGCAAATTTTTATCCAAAGGCCAATAAATAACATGGCTGCCTGCAGTCATAGTGAGGTTAAAATGGGCGTTGTGTACAATATGGGCCTTAACTAATACACAGCTGTTATTAGCCTGGAAGATCATGACTCCTGTCAGGAGGGTTCTCAGTCCCTTACCTTCCCAACAAACATTGTTATGGACAGTGACAACTTTTCCTGGCTTGAGTTTACATATACATTGGAGCTGTAGGGGTTCTAATGGCCAGAGTGTCCATTGGTTTTCTAATCCAATCCAAATATTGGGTGTTATTTCAGGAGCAATGGCTATGAATCAGCTAGGCATATCAGATGGCTTGATTTCCCAAATGTTTTAGTGAATAACCCAATCCCAGATGCATCCTCCCCATGGACCAGGCAGGATTCAATATGTGGGAGCCCACATCCCTCTAACTGGTCCATATGTTTGGAAGGAGCACTGTGAATATCCACACCTTCACCCGGAGAACCTCCAAGTATGCCTCCATGACCATAGATCAGATGGTACTCCTGAAGTGTCTGTAAGGGCAGTGGGCCAGGCCTGGTGCTTAAGATCACTCCAAATGGCCATTAGCTGGTTACTTAGAAAATCCGGGACTTTTGAACATGCCATGTCCCACTGCAATGCCTTCCCAGCACCAGTGATATTTAAGACCATTTCCGTCAGCAACTCCTGGGTTATAAAACTAAGGGCAGAAATAACATACAATTTACCAACCCCAGCCTGAACCTGCATTAGCTGTGTTTCAATAAGACCAGTGTTTTTTGTTTTTTTTGTGAAGTATTATACCACATCCGTTGGTTAAACACCTTTACAAAGGGCATTAATATTAATGATATAAATAGGGATACATTACAATATGGTACAGGCTAAATCAGAGGCTACTGATTGGCTAAGATTTAAAAATATTACTTTCCCATTCCCACCCTAAGTTCATTAAGAAGGAGAGGCTAAGGAAAAGTTTCATGTTTAGGTAGTTTTGGCTAGCTTCCGCAAGCTATTGTTCGAGATTCCGTAGTTTTAGTTCACTTAGCTGTTCGGCAGTGAGGCAGCAAGAGAGAGGTTACTAGCACAATCACCTTGCTTGGTTAGAGGCTTTATTATGTCCTCAGGTGGAGAGGTTGTTTTTTTTCGCAAGATTCAAAGGCACAGTGGGTTTGTTAACGGACAAAGGAGAGGTTACCAGCTTTTTATCTTGTCCTTTTCTTCTGCTGTCCAGAAGAAACAGCAGCACCAGAAGGAGACACAGCCAGTCATCAGTCGGAGAATCTTCTCACAGTGGAGGGGCCTTTTTGCAGTGCAAAGCGCGGGTTCAGGGTGGTTCCTCACTGATGAACCTTTATGTAGATCCAGTCTGCTGGTTTTAGCGAGTGGCAGGGCTGCTATATATAAAAAGACCTAACACATTTTATTAATGCCTGGCAATAATTAAGCATTGTGTCATTCATTAAATGAATGTTCATCTGAGCCAGGGCCAGTAGGGCAGCGTCGGTAGTTGCATCGGGTGCCCTGTTAGAATTTTATAAGGGCTGAGTTCAGTTTTTCTTTTTCTTTTTTTTTCTTTTTTTTTTTTTCTCAATTGGGAATGGCCTTCAAAGGGCATTAGCCATACTGGATCTGTGAAGCTGCACATAACCTTTTTATAATCTGTCCAAGTATGCCAGATTGTGATACAGAATTCTTAAGCAAAAGTTTTACAACAGTTTTGGCATCTGCCTTTTTACCAAAAAAAAAAAAAAAAATTAAAACTAACACATACTTACAATTATAACATTTAAACATTTGAATAAAATTAATCTAAATATTTAGAAAAGATTCCCAAAGCGGAAAAAGTGCTGCCTGCCTAAAATTATGTTGCTGGCAATAGTGCTGGGCCACAGAGGAAAAGTCTTATTCAACTGCAGCAATTAATGGTGCACGGTTATCCAGTGATGCACGCGAGCAAATAGGGCCAGAGCACCTGAGGCGCAACCGTTCAGGGAGCGCCAAAGGTGATCAGGGTGTAAGGTGTACCCAGCAACACTTCAAGAATAATTTGCGGCTTTATAGTTGATATCAGCTTTTATTTGCTATTTGTTACCAAAACAGATTTAAAATCTTCCATGCTCCTGGCTTTGACCACCCTACTGCAGCCACAACTTTGGTCTTTATTTAAAACAATTTACATCTTATAAAGCATTAAGTCACCTTAAGGATTAAATGCTAAATACCAAAATTAAATATTAGTTTCTTTTGTTTGGCAAGAGTATTTTTTGGTTTTATAACCCCAAAACAACATTAATTTATTTTAAACTTATAAAACAAAGATTATACACACCAGGAGTGTTCTTTAACAAATTCGACTAACTTTTTCATAGTCAAATGATTTTACTTATATAACCTCTTGCCTGGACTATCTACAGACCTTCCCAAAGGAATGGCTGCAAAGAAACCAAGAATTTTTTCTTTTAACATTTATACATAGTTTCACTGCTTAATTCCCTCCAGTAACTACAGAGTTAACTTCTTCTCACTTTCTTTCTTTCAACTTCCTCAAACTGTGGTTGCCTGCTTGTTTCGGCCCAATCCTTTTTTCTTTGCTGCATTATTTCTTTCCATGGGCACAGGCATTGTTTTACTACCAATTTAGCAAGGAGGGTGGGCCTTTTGACTAACCCCCCTTTTATTTATTTATATACACCTATTTACATACACACATTACATCTAGATGCATCTTATTTAATAATAACTTTAATTCTTTATATCTGGACTTAATACAATCTTTTCTTGAGGCAATAATAACCCCTCAGCACTGGTGCATTATAAAAAAGAATAACAACAGCGCTAGGGACAACGGGAGAGGAATAAAGAACAACAGCATGAACAGCATAATAAAACGGGGAAGTCACACTTACTGACCATAAGAATAATGACTTCTTGTTAAATTAAGGAGGTAATAACAGATTGGATTCTTCCTTGGCCTGTTTTAATAGAGGGTACTGCTGCACCTTGGGAAGGGTTCTTGTTGGGTTGAGGCCAATCTTAACGGCTTGGGCAGACCCAATGCACCCAACCTGGTTGGCATGATTGGCTCACAAGGCCCACAGGGAGGGAGAGACCTTAACCAGCAGTTCCTGTTGCAACGAGGAAGGGCTGGGGTCAGTCTTCTCCTATAAACTGCCAGGACTTCATTGTGAGCGGGACCAGGCACGTCCAGATACACACCATCTGGGGTACAGCAGATTATACAATTTAATTTACACAACAAGTCTCTTTCCAAAAGGTTAACTGGCGAACAAGGACTAAAGAGAAAAAATGACAATAACAGGTTTATAAGATCGTCAGGAGGTGTGGAGGGGATACTTCAAAGGGGCTTTGCCTCCTGAAGGGGTCTAGATGGATAGAGCGATATCTGCTGGCTAGCGGGGTTACGGAAAAGAGTCAATTTCCTTTTTATTTTTTTTTAGTTGCGTTTTAAGCTTTTCTTGGGAGTCGTTGGGACTCCCTACTTGAGATTTATGGTGCCGTTTTACTGTTTCCTTACACCAATAAAAATATGCATCAAACTGATCTTGTCCGACTTTGTTGGCAAGAAGTGTGCCTCGGAGGTGCACAGTCCTGTCAAGGTCGAAGCTTTCTTCTAATGGAAATTACAAATTTGCATCATCTCTGGTATACCAATTACATTTTTTCCCCCCAGAAACTTGCAAGTAGAAGGACTATAATTTTTATACATATAAAACACTGGTGTGCCTTTTGGCAGGACGGCAGGTTTTTTGGACTCACCCCCCCCCCCCATTTTCCCGGAGTCTACCTGATCGTAGGGCTTTGGTCAGCTATCCCTAGGTTACCGACTGTGAGATCCAATCTCACAATCCCTAAGTTTCCGATCGTGTGACCTGGACCCACAATCCCTTTTTCCCACGATCCTCAGCTCCCCTGAACACTATCAATCAGGCCACTCACACGGGTCATAGGGCTTGCTTTAGAGACATTACTGGTCGTAAGCCCCAAGTCCTCGCAGAAAGCTCTGGGCGGCTTCCTATGACCCTCACTCGTTTCAGTCATTCACACTTGCACACAACCACTGAGGTAAGGCCTACAACTGAGGCCTATTCTGGTGGGAACCCCGACTCCCTGCCACTTACCCTCCCGGGCTCCTCCCGGGGAAACCAAAAGGTTGTCAGACAAGTCTGGCAGCAAAGGTCCGTATCCAGCTTGCTACTCACCCAACCCAGGGCCTAGGGGCAGTCCTCCACCGATAACCCAAATAGAGATTTAAAAGGTCTCTCACCTATCAAATGCCGGCTGGGTTCGGAGGGGAACGGTCTGCGGTTTCCTGGTCCGGTGGACAGTCTGTGGATCCGAGTCACAGGCACCAAGATTGTCGTGGAAAAACGACCACACGTTGTGTTTGGATCAGAATTGCCTGAGGCCTCTTTATTTTCATGCATGCACAGGGGGTACCAGCGAACTGGCAATCCCCCCCAACTACAGATTTTCAAATAGCTTATATAGCATAAAACCACAATTAGGTAATGCACTTTCTGATCAACATTATTGCTATATTTAGAATACATTCCCCAAAAAAGGGAATATAGCTTAGCAAGCTTTCCTGTTTTTCACAGTCTGCCCTTTGCGGTTCCCAAGCTTCCCCCAAAATTATTAGTGAGCCGTTATGAATCATAGGCCTTGTGATTATAGATAGTTCTGCTTTTGTACTTTCCTTCACCCTGCCTTTAAGAACCCTCTTCTCCAATAAACTTAACTAATGTTCAGATCTGAACCAAAGTTCAGGCCCGAGCCAACTAAAGTTCAGGCCCTAGCAAATTTTTCCCCCACAATGGTAATTGGGACAAAATACAACATTGTTTTATTCATAGATTCATAGATTCTAGGACTGGAAGGGACCTCGAGAGGTCATCGAGTCTAGTCCCCTGCCCTCATGGCAGGACCAAATACTGTCTAGACCATCCCTGATAGACATTTATCTAACCTACTCTTAAATATCTCCAGAGATGGAGATTCCACAACCTCCCTAGGCAATTTATTCCAGTGTTTAACCACCCTGACAGTTAGGAACTTTTTCCTAATGTCCAACCTAGACCTCCCTTGCTGCACTTTAAGCCCATTGTTTCTTGTTCTATCCTTAGAGGCTAAGGTGAACAAGTTTTCTCCCTCCTCCTTATGACACCCTTTTAGATACCTGAAAACTGCTATCATGTCCCCTCTCAGTCTTCTCTTTTCCAAACTAAACAAACCCAATTCTTTCAGCCTTCCTTCATAGGTCATGTTCTCAAGACCTTTAATCATTCTTGTTGCTCTTCTCTGGACCCTTTCCAATTTCTCCACATCTTTCTTGAAATGCGGTGCCCAGAACTGGACACAATACTCCAGCTGAGGCCTAACCAGAGCAGAGTAGAGCGGAAGAATGACTTCTCATGTCTTGCTCAAAACACACTTGTTAATACATCCCAGAATCATGTTTGCAGTAAGGCATTTACAAAAGGTAGATCGTGCCAATCCAACCTGATCTCCTTCTTTGAGAAGGTAACAGATTTTTTGGACAAAGGAAACGCAGTGGATCTAATTTACCTTGATTTCAGTAAGGCATTTGATACGGTTCCACATGGGGAATTATTAGCTAAATTGGAAAAGATGGGGATCAATATGAAAATTGAAAGGTGGATAAGGAACTGGTTAAAGGGGAGACTACAATGGGTCATACTGAAAGGTGAACTGTCTGGCTGGAAGGAGGTTACTAGTGGAGTTCCTCAGGGATTGGTTTTGGGACCAATCTTCTTTAATCTTTTTATTGGCACAAAAAGTGGGAATGTGCTAATAAAGTTTGTGGATGACACGAAGCTGGGAGGTATTGCCAATACACAGAGGAACCGGGATAACATACAAGATGATCTGGATGACCTTGTAAACTTGAGTAATAGTAATAGGATGAAATTTAATAGTGAAAAGTGCAAAGTCATGCATTTAGGGATTAATAACAATATTTTTTGTTATAAACTGGGGACTTATCAGTTGGAAGGGACAGAGGAGGAGAAAGATCTAGGTGTATTGGCTGATCACAGGATGACTCTGAACCACCAATGTGATGTGGCCGTGAAAAAGTCCCAGGATGCATCAGGCGCGGTATTTTACATAGACAGGGGAAGTGTTAATGACATTGTACAGGGTATTGGTGAGACCTCATCTGTAATACCGTGTGCAATCCTGGTCTCCCAGTTTAAGAAAGATTAATTCAGACTGAAACAGGTGCAGAGAAGGGCTACTAGGATGATATAGGACTGTAAAACCTACCTTATGAGAGGAGACTCAACCAAAAGAGGCTGAAGGGAGATATGATTGCTCTTTATAAATACATCAGAGGGATAAATACCAGGGTGTGGCAGGAGTTATTTAAGTTGAGCACCAATGTGGACTCAAAAACAAATTCATATAAACTGGGCATGAACAAGTTTAGGCTTCAAATTAGGCTAACGTTTCTAACCATCAGAAGACTGAAGTTCTGGAACAGCCTTCCAAGGGGAGCAGTGGGGGCAAAACAGCTGACTTGACTGAGCTTGATAAGTTTATGGAGGGGGTGGTATGATGGCATGTATCTGATCTGCGACTGCTAGCAGCAATATCTCCAATGGCTGGAGATGAGACACTAGATGGGGAGGGCACTGAGTTACTACAGAGAATTCTTTCCCAGCTGTTTGGCTGGTGGGTCTCGCTGACATGCTCAAGATTTAACTGATCGCCATAGTTGGGGTCAGGAAGGAATTTTCTCTGGGTCAGATTGGCAGAGACCCTGGCGGGTTTTCACCTTCCTCTGCAGCATGGGGCATGGGTCACTTGCAGGTTTAAACAAGTATAACTGGTGGATTCTCTGTAACTTGCAGTCTTTAAACCATGATTTGAGGACTTCAGTAACTCAGCCAGAGGTTAGGGGTCTGTTACAGGAGTTGGTGGGTGAGGTTCTGTGGCCTGCAATGTGCAAGAGGTCAGACTAGATGATCAAGATGGTCCC
Source organism: Chrysemys picta bellii (assembly GCF_011386835.1). Taxonomy (NCBI): domain Eukaryota; kingdom Metazoa; phylum Chordata; order Testudines; family Emydidae; genus Chrysemys; species Chrysemys picta. The sequence goes on from NC_088808.1 coordinate 1,443,288, forward strand.
GTCTGGCTTTAAAGTCAAGAAGTCTATGAGGAACTCAGCTGGCTCTGGGTATGGTCACTGAGCAACCTAATGAGCTTGACTGGGCCCAATAAATGGTCATTAAGTGACCGTGCTACCTGATTGGACAGAATGGCCAACAGCTCGCCCTTTAGCCTTGTAGCAACAGCAGCCCAGTGGCTGCTCAATGCATTCCATGCCTGCAGCTATGCCAGACTTGCTTCCTGTACCAGCCCTACTCCACCCTGTCACTGCTCCCACTCCTGCTCCTGCCCTAGTCTCTGCCTTCCTCAGAACTCCTGACTCTGACTTGGCTTATCTCCTGACCATGACTCTGGCTCTGCCCTCCGAATCTGTTCCAACCACTAGTCCAGACTCCCATTCTGACTAGTAGCACTGCCTACACTCCTGTGTTTGACAAGAAGCCTAACTTCTGGGAGCATGCAAATCCCCGACCAAATCAGTTGCTTTATGAAGATGATCTCCAAACCAGCTACATATGGAGATTCCATGGAGCAGTTTCTAAAGACTGTTGCCTAATAACAGGTTTAGCTGTATGTGCTCCCTGCTCCCAATGACCAACCTTAACAGAGCATCGAGAACTCTGCTAATGTACAATATGTTTACACACACACACACTCACTCTCTCTCTCTCTCTCACACTCTCTTTCTGGCCCCAAAGTCTATGGGTCCTTTAATCCAGAGATCCCTTGCTCTGCTGGTGCTGACACAATGCTGCACCCTGCGTGGGTGACACTGACAACCAGCCACAAAACCCCACTGCAGGAGATGACAGGCATATGTGATAGAACTGAGATGGGTGTTAAAGCTGTTGAGACCTCCCCATCCACCAGTTTGCTTTTAGGGACTCCCCAGCCAAACCCAGAAGGGCTCTGCTGCCACTTGCTTTGGTTTTGTCACTAGTGTGCGGGTTTCCTCAGGCAATATTGTTTAATCACCATTCAATAGAAATGATGAGGCGCAATAGCTGCTGCTTACACAATGCTTTATAGTTTCAAAGTACAGCATAAAATTAACTAAAGTGTAAAGATCAGAATTTGCCTAAATCCAAAGCCACAGGAGGGTTCTCTGTCTCTGAACCCATAACCCTCACAAGGACCCACGCCTGCCCATCACCCAGCAGCTAGAGGTGCTGAACCCCTGCTGGCACAGTGGCTATCCCGCTACATCACAAGCTGAGGTCCTGGGCAAATGAGCTCACAAATGCACCTGCTTTGACATTTGCCAAGCAAGACTGAGGAGCTGAGCCAGCAATCTCCCACTGTCCTGTGCCTTGGCATCATCCCAGTCAGATGGAGGTGCTGATCCAGAGGCCTTGCCGAATTCTGGGAATTCACATAAGTCCAGCAAACTCTAGGTGCTGAGCCAGTGACCAGGCAGGGTAAGTCTACACGGCAATTAAAAATGCATGGCAGGCCCATGCCAGCTGACTCGGGCCCTTGGGGCTTAGGCTAAGGGGCTGTTTAATTGCTATATAGACATTGGGGCTCGGGCTGCAGGCCGAGCTCTGTGGCCCTCTCACCTCACATGGTCCTAGAGCCTGGGCTGCGGCTTGAGCCAGAACTTGAACACCTCAATTAAACAGCCCCTTTAGCCCAAGTCAGCTGCCCCAGGCCACTATGGGTTTTTAACTGAGTGCAAACATACCCACAGGGGCCTGTGCTTTGGCACAGGCCCAGCACGTTAGAACAGTTGAGCCAATAACCTTTCATGGGCCTGAGCTTTGCCATCAGCCCAGCATGCTAAGCTGGTTCAGCTGGGGCTGGGCTCGGAACTGGGGGTCAGGGCTGTGGGGGGCGCTGGGCTCGGGGGGTGCCCGGCTCAGAGGGGCTTACCCCCGCCTCCCAGAGCCTCAGCGAATCGCGTCCAGGAGCTCCTGCCGCTCGGCCCGCCGGAGCTCACAGCCCCGCCCCCTTACCATGCGACTCTGAGCGGGAGGACCTCAGGCCCTGCCCGAGCCACGCCACTGCAGCGGTGTCTGGGGCCGCTCCTGGACGTGGCGCACTGAGGCAATTAAAAATGCATGGCAGGCCCATGCCAGCTGACTCGGGCCCTTGGGGCTTAGGCTAAGGGGCTGTTTAATTGCTATATAGACATTGGGGCTCGGGCTGCAGGCCGAGCTCTGTGGCCCTCTCACCTCACATGGTCCTAGAGCCTGGGCTGCGGCTTGAGCCTCCGACATTCTTGTGGGGGCCCCTGCGGGACCCGGGGCAAATTGCCCCACTTGCCCCCCCCCCCCCCCTCTGGGAGGCCCTGGTCTGGCCAGTAGTCTGCATCCAGCATGTCTGAAAGGAGCTGCTCTCTTAAGGATAGAGTTGTTCTCTCTACACCTATTTCTCATGGGGAGTGTTGCCAGTGTCAGGAGATCTCAATAATATTCAGAACCAAATTCACCCAGGTGTAATTGCATTGAATTCACTGGTGTTACTCCCAGGGATGAATTAGATCCTTAGTGCTTACATAGCACTTCAGAATATTGATCATTAATGAATTGTTAATAATAAATAACCAATTCACTGATAACCAATAAATGATACTGATTTTAACTCTGATTATATGTCTAGTGAGAAGGGTTAGCAATTGCAACCCTGAATCGAAGTCCCCTTTTTGTACCAAGCCCCTTGGCACTTCAGTGCGTGCTGAGCTCACAGTGGAAAGTGGACTGTGGGCAGCCACAAGTCTGCCCCGTAGACAGGTGCTACATGAGCTATTTGGCAGTATTAGTGTCTGCTGAATGGGACCAAGAATGGGAACAGTGTGTGTGGGGGGCGAAGCCTACAGGTCAGGACAGAGGTGAGCTGGCAGAGCTCTGGGGAGTGGGAGGGACTGTGAACATGGGACCAGCAAGGCTGGTGGGTTAGCAAAGAGGCGCATTGGCAGGTCCGTGAGGTCCCTTGGCTGCGATGTGCCTGGGTTCCCATGATGCGATTAGCCCCTCGCTGTTGCATGCATTACATTCACCCACCTCATTTACACACAGCAAGAGTCAAAGAAAACAAACATCTCATTTTAAACCTGTCAAGGAAATAGTGGGGTTTTCTTCTGCAAATGAGGCTATTGTGAGCTGATATGCTCCAGAGAAGCGTCATCACAGGAGCAGAAAGAGACCTGCCTGTTAATAAACAGACGGGGCAGGATATGCCAAAGGGGTGTGTCAGGCAGGCACTGTATGGCAAGTAAAGATACTGCCATTGGGGGGGGGCAGGGGATAGGCTGATTGGCTGAGTAACTCTGTACGTGCCATCCACATTGTACAGCTGCAGAGTTGGATTAAAACTTCGCTGTGTTTACTTGCCAACAGATTCTCCAGCTGTGCGTTGTCAGCTCTCACAGGGCGGACTGTGCTCCCCAGTACTGCGCTGCGAAGGCAAAGGTAAGCTGAGAACCTCCTTCTGTCTTGCTGAATGCTCTGTGCAGTGATTTGTTATACTGCAGCACAACAGAGAAGTGACTTGCTTTAGGACTGGCTGCCCCAGGATCACAGCTCAGACCCAGCATCCTGCTGTGTTCACACCTGGGGAGAGTATAGAGCAGCATTTCATTACTTATTTCTCGTCCTATGGCTCAGTGGCATGAATGCAGTGGAATCATTCCTCCTCTAGAGGAACCATGTTTATCTCCAAACAACTGCACTCCCCACGGAGATTCTCCCACACTGGAGTTGCAGTCTGTGCAGTATCACACAATGAAATAGTTCAGGGCTGGTTTCCTTTCACTCCACCCAGAGTGTCAGCCCATGCATGCTCACAGGGAGCCTTTCCAGCAGCTTGGAAGATGCTGAGGCACTAGAAACATTTCTCTCTCCTTCCTGGAGCAGAATGCTGTGTAAAGAAGTCTGTCCTCTCTGTGGTCCCTTCTTGTCTGGTTTGAAAGCTCCCTTGACCAGGATGGTCCGCAGGTCACGTCTGGAGGGTCGAGGCATGGTTACCATCAGTTACAAACAGGAAGAAATATGTTTGCTTGTTTCCTTCATTTGCAGACTCCCCATGACAGCAAGTCAATAAAGGGCTCCTATTCCAAGGTAGAGCTTTCTGAGGCCAGAAGTTACTTAATGGCCAGGTGAGGAGCAGGAGACTTGCCACATTTCCTCTGTCTCTGCATCCTGAGATGTTAACCACTAAGGGTGCCTGGCTGGCTCCAAGGGCAGTACATGGGAGCTGCAATGCATGTACTTAAGGGCCAATGTTGCCAAGTAAATATAAAAAACCTAGGGGCTTGATTATGTTGTTTAGACACAACCTTGAGTAAGAGGCTGTGCAGAGCCCAGCTTCCCCCAGAGAAACATGGGGAGGTTTGTGCCTCAGCGAACAAATTGCTGCACAGGGGGTGGCACGTAATGCACATCTTGGTGCATGCTGCTCCTGTGACACCCATGGGCTGATGCACAGGGAACACAATGTATTGGGGCTTTGACTCCTCCCCACCCCTTTGAGAGGACTTACGCCCCATCCCTGGTGTCCCTGGAGGAAGCAGCCCCTGTTCCCCATTGATTGTGACTGTCCCTGGTACTCACACAGGGTTTTGTAGGCATGTGACAGAGACCTTGGCCTCTCATACCCACCTATGGGCTGGTCAAGCACCCCAGGCAAGAATGTGCTCTTCTGAGAGCAAGAGACAGTGGGCTGTTTTTTTTTCACTCTGGCACCAGTGAAGTAAGCCACTTGAGCTGGAAGCCCCTTCCAAACCAACCACCACTTCAGGGAGCAGGGTCTGCTACCTCAGCCGGGAGTCTGTGATAACAGCCAAATGCAGACTGTGGCACAGTCTCAGCCACAGATTCTTTATTGGGCCAAACACAAGTAACTGTGTCAAAGCAGCAATGAACCAATGCAAGCAATGATAATAATGTTCCTGTGGGCACGTCTTCACTATCGATCTATTGGGGATCGACTTAGCGCGTCTAGTGAAGACGCGATAAAATCGATCCCTGATCGCTCTGCCGTCGACTCCGGAAATCCACCGCAGCAAGAGGCGGCAGCGGAGTCGAAGGCGGCGTGACAGCGATTGACTTGCCGCCGTCCTCACAGCCAGGTAAGTCGACCTAAAATACACAACTTCAGCTACGCTATTCACGTAGCTGAAGTTGCGTATCTTAGGTCGACCCCCCGCTGTAGTGTAGACCTAGCCTAAGACTCCCTGTATATCATCTGTGCATGTAGCTCTCCTCACTTCCAGCAGCCTGCCTATATATGTTGACGTGGTGGCCCGCACTAGAACTCCTCTGACACTCCCAACTCTAAATCCTCTTGCTCTTGAAGCTGGGATTCCCCTGGGAGATTCCCATTGGTGGATGTGGCTGCCCTGAAATCAACAGCCACAGGGCTACTGTCACCAGGCCAGAAGAGGCTCCTTAGCTGCTGACTCAGGTGGTCCCAGGGAGTGTATGTAGTTATCTAAGTCAGGCTGTGCCTCACCTCTCCATTCTTTCTGCTTCCTGGATCCTCCAGACAGGAGGCATTCTGGCTCTTTGTTGGCTTTCCCTGAGCTGACATTTCCAAGATACTTGCTGAAGTTTGCAGCGGGTGCTAGTGGCATGGGATAAAATGTCAGCTCCAAACACTTTACGCTTCTTAACCTGGGGCTGGATCTGATGTTTGGCCTGATAGGTTGGGAGGATTAAATGGTTAAAGGGATCTGGCTGCTCAGGACAAGCAGAGTTGTCTAAGGGATTTGTTACACAGGGTTACTAGCCCCAGCAGTACCTAGGCATTTAGACAAGGGGACCGTGCCCACTTTTCCTGGAAAAGTCCAGGGCTGTGAGGAAAATCTTCTAGGCAGATTTAGGCCAGAACAGGGCCCTGTGTTGGGCTTCAGCACAAGTGAATGGCCCTGGCCTCTCCTCTCCATCCAGAGCACAGAGACAGAGTCTTCCTGACACTGGGGCTAAGCTGCTAATGCTTCACCTCCTGCCTAGAAGGCACAAGTAGAACAAGCCAGGGGTGCACTCATGCCCAGTGCTCACCCTGGGGTGCAGTGCCAGAGGGAGGGGCAGGAGCAGTTACATTATTAGAAGCTGGTTTTGCTGAATCCTCCTTTTCCGTCCATGAACCCACATCCTGTGGGTATTAGTAAAAGATCCTTGATCTTTGCAGGGCATCAAAACCCAGGTGCAAATTTTGGGAGTTGGGTTGAGTTTAATGCACAGGAAGAAATGCATCACTCATGCAGGGCTGACTATAAAGTCTAGGGTGTTGTGGGAGCATAAGTCTTCTAAAAAGGTACGTCCCATGCAAATTGAACACTGTGGCCCTGTTCCAACTGCTTTGCACCCTCTGCTCTCATCTCCATTTGTACAAAGCGGTGTAATTCACAACTAATTCAGAAAGGTAGCTTTTTACACTTATAGGGTGCTGCTGAAAATGATGACTCATAGTCAAGAATCAGGCTCGGTGTCTCTGGAAACCTCTCTATTGCTGGGAAAAAATCAGCATAATTAGATATGTTTCTGACGTCAGGCAGACCAAGGGTTAGTCTGACTTGTGGAGGGAACCAGAATTCGCAAGGTGAATGCAGGGCTGTGAGAAAATCAGCGGCACTCCCCCACAGGCCTGCATTAGAGAATGAGTCTCTTTGTACACTCCTGTAAATGTAAATACTGAATTCACTGAAAATATCCCCTGCACGTAGATTTGGAAACAGGTTCCACTGCGGAGCACAGCCCCAGTTACAGTGACCAGACAGCAAATGTGAAAAATCAGGACACGGGGGGGGGGGGGGGGGGTAGGGGAGGGTGTTAATAGGAACCTATATAAGAAAAATACCCCAAAATCAGGACTGTCCCTATAAAATGGGGACATCTGGTCACCCTAGCCCTGGTCAGCACCGCTCATGTCAGACTCGTCCAGACAAAGCAGCACCGCCGTCAGTCCTGCAGGGAACAAGGTGACTCAGTCTCGCCACTCTCTGATTTCTAGTGTGCAGACCAAACGTACCAGCTATGATACAGCACCTTTCCAGGCTCCTCAGAATCTGTATTCAGGGACAAGGGTCTAGGTGCTTAGCCTATTCGAGTGATAGAAGGCAGCTGTTACATTCAGATCAGGAACTGGATTGTGGATGTTGCAGGGTTTGGGGTCAGGCCTATTTTTAAATAAATCTGGATCCCATTCCAACACCAAGGAAACCCACTCAGAACCACAGTACGCCCTTCTTCCTGAAGATCACATTGTAGCTCCCCTTCATTCCCCCCGTTAAAGTCAGTCAAGACCAAGTTTCCCCAGGCTAATGGCTTACAGGCTGATGCCGCTAAGGCACCACAGTTTCACAGCCAACAGCACACAAGGGAGTGAGGTGGCCAGCCTTTGCCTGCCCTTACCCGAAGGAGCTATGGTCCTTTCTGGGTGAGGTCAAACACGACTCAGGCATGTAGCTGAGTGCCTTAGCCTTCTTAACGGCTTTGGGTAAGATAGCAGGTGGGCCTGAGCTGCATGAGGAGAGATGGTAAGTTGCTGTCAACCACCATTCCGTCTCCTTGACGCCGGGGTCAGCAGGGGCCAGGCTTATTATCAGCTTGGTCAAGGATGCAGTCTAGTGTAGAGCAAAGCACAGTGGCTCTTGCTTGCAGGTCAGCTAGACAAAAAGCTGCTCGCCAGAGATCAGCTGTGCATGGCCAAAGTAGAAATATCACCCAGCATGACAAGCAGAGGATGCACTCAAAGGCACTGCTGGGACAGGCCTTATGTCAGGGCCTGTCCCTATGGAGAGTTAAAAGCCATCAGCAAAGGGCCACCAGAGATCAGAAAGAGCATCAGCTTTAGAAAGGAAAATTACTAAGGGCTGGTCTACACTAGAATTGCTACAGCAGCTGTCAGATGTAGCTGCACCGCTGTAGCGCTGCTAGTGCAGACGCTCTATGCCGACCGGAGAGAGCTCTCCCCTCAGCATAATTCCTCCACCTGCCCATGCGGCGGTAGCTATGGCAGCGGGAGAGCTTCTCCCACTGGCAGAGCACTGTCCACACAGGCGCTGAGGTCTGTGTAACGTACAGTGGCCTGGGGGCGGTGGTTATACTGAAGTAAGCGCTAGTGTGTACAAGCACTAAGGCGCCTTTCTAATCAGCTGCAAACCAGTCGGATTGCCACATCACACACACCTGTTCGTAGGAATCCCATTCTGATTCAGCAGGAATCATTAGACTGCCTGACCTTTATGTTATATCTACATCATCAACTCTAAGAGCCACGTGTCTGCCTGATGGCTGACAAACCAGTTCCCCAAGGGAGGGCTGACTCTCCCCCGCTTCCTCTGACTGGGGAGGGGAGTGGGATTGGGGGCTCTGCAGAGCCAGGATCCGGGGGCTGACCACCTCTGAGGAGGACACCTGCTTTGTTTTATTATTTGTTTATGTGGATTTATGCGACCAGCTAAACAGGCAGCCTAACTGCTCAAATTACCCTCCACAATTCATGGCCCTCATAATGCTCCCTCATTTTCAAATGCGCAGCAAAAAAGAGAAGGCCTGTAGCATGCCTGGCAGGTCATCTCTATTTCTGATAGGGGAGCTAATTCACAGTTGCCCCCACAGCGAGTGCCCTGCAAATAGCCCCCTGGTTACACCAGCAGAGACTCTCTGTTAATACCCACTGTGGTAGCCACTGCAGCAGTTAGGAAGTTGGCAGATGATTTCCTATGCAAGAAAGCAGATCTGGGTTCCGTCACTCCCCTGTGAACTTGGGTGAGTTACTGAACCATTGCTTCCTTTTGTCTGTTTAGACTGCAAGCGCTGCAGGACAAGAACTGCCTCTTACCATATGTTTCTACAGCACGTAGCACAACAGTAGGGTTACCATATTTCCACAATCAAAAAAGAGGACACTGGGGGGGGGGGGAACCACGCCCCCACTCTGCCCCGCCCCCATCCACTCCCTCCCACTTCCCACCCCTGACTGCCCCCCTCAGAACCTCCAACCCGCCCCTGCTCCTTGTCCCCTGACTGCCCCCTCCTGGGACCCCTGCTCCTAACTGCCCTCCAGAACCCCACCCCCTACCTAAGCCTCCCTATTCCTTGTCCCCTAACTGCCTCCTCCTGAGACCCCCCCCCCTAGGACTCTACCCCCTACCTGTACCCTGACTGCCCAAAACCTTATCCACACCCCCAGCCAGACCCCCCCCGAACTCCCGACCCATCCAACCCTGCTGCCTGTCTCTTGACTGCCCCCTCCAGAACCTCTCTGCCCCTTCTCTGACCCCCTGACCCCCTTACTGTGCCACTCAGAGTGCTGCGGAGCGGCGGGCTGGGCAGCAGGGGAGGGGGGAGCAGGAGCAGGGGAGGAGCTCCAGACTGCCGGAGGCCCGATGCGAACGGCCAGCCGGCGATCTGCGAATGCAGGGAGGGGGAGGGAGGGAGAGAGAGGAGGGGAGTGATTTCAAGCTGCAGGGGAGAGGAGGAGGGGCTCTGGCTGCCAGAGCCCCGTGCGAGTGGCAGGATTCGGCTGGCTGTGCGCGTTCTGCATGGGGGAGAAGTCCAGACATTTACAAATTCCCCCCGGACGCTATTTTTAACTCAAAAAAGCTGGACATGTCCGGGAGAATCCGGACGAATGGTAACCCTACACAATAGAGACCTGATCTCAGCTGGGGCCTCAAGATGCTCCCATGATGTACAGACTGATTATGCTAGTAAGGTCTGGGGAGAGAAAGTGGCAGACACATTATGTTACGTATCATGTACTGTGCACTCAGAACCATCACCGCATTAATGCTCACCCACAGCCTGCAAGGAAGCTCAGCTAAGCACCCGCATCTGGCAGATGGAGAAACTAAGGCAGAGAACACTGATTTGTCCAAGGCAATACAGGAATTCCATGGCAGAGTCTGACTACTCCTGAAGGCATTCTATGCCAAAAAATTAAAAATTCTGCGCTGAAAAATTAAAAATTCTGCACACAATATTTAAAAATTCTGCAGGTTTTATTTGTCAATAAATAAATGCGGAGACTCCAGCATGGCAGTGGGAGCACAGGCCACTGGCTGCATGAAGGTGGGAGATCACCCTTCAGCCCCTTCCCTCCCCCACGACACGGACTCAGTGGTGATGCTGCACCCGATCCTGACACAGCACAAGGGTTGGGCCTGCCCCAGAAATACCTTGGCGCCCTGCCCCTCTGTGTCAAGTGCACCAGGTGTGGGGAAGGCAGGCTCAACCAGGCAAGATCCAAGTGTGAAGGGGCTCAGTGTGGGGAGGATCCAGGTGTGGGGTGTGAGGCTTCTGTGTGGGACAATCTGGGTGCTGGCAGCTCAGGGGGGGGGGTCTATGTGTGGGAAGATCTGGATGCACAGAGGCTCGTTGGGGGGTTCCAAGTGCAGGGGCAATGGGACTCTACAGAGGCTTCCAGGTGAAGGTGGTTGGGGCTCAGTGTGGGGGGGGGTTGGGTGTGGGGTCTCAGCAGGAGAGTCTGGGTGCTGAGGGAGTGGGGCTTGGGGTGCAGCTAGCTGGGGGTCAGTGGGGTGGGATCTGGATGTGGAGGCTCAGGGGGATGCAGGAGGGTGGGACTTATCAGGGTGGGGGTTTGAATGCAACGAGATCAGTGGGGTGTTCTGGGTGCAGAGGTGGTGGTCTGGAGGAAGGGGGTCTGGTTGCAGTGGGGTGGGATTTGGGTATGGAGGGTCTGGATGTACAGGATGAGGTTTGGTGGGAGGCAGGTATGGGAGGTCCAGATGGATGGGGGTTGGATGGATGGGGGAGCAGCTCCCCATACAGTGACCCCTCCCCCTGTGGCTGAGGAACGATAGGGGGAAGGAAGCAGGGGAGGATGCTGAGCTTCCTCCAGCTGAGGGAGATTTTGGGGGGTGGGTCTGACATAGTCCCAGCCACTCTTTGCAGGGGAAAAGAAAGCCCCTTTCCCTCCAGCTCAGCTGGGACTAGCTGCTGATCCTGGCGCAGGGTAGGAGCCACCAGCTGGGGCATCTCCAGCCCTGTGGTGATTTACTTCTCTGCCAATCGCTCCAGGTGATTGAAACAAAGTACCTGCATTGTGAGGGAGTACCTGCATGACTGCTCTTGCAGCTTCCCTTTGCTTCCCCGTCAGAAAGTCATTTTTCTGTCGGGAGGCAAAGAAATCTGTGGGGGACATAAATTCTGCGCACACGCAGCGGCACAAAATTCCCCCAGGAATAAGAGTCTGGATCGATTTCAGGAGCTCCTGGCTGTTAGCCTGTGCCTTAGAAAGCAGAGTTATTGAAACACACCATATCCGCTAAGGGACTGGCAGGCTGCCATGGCACACCATTATACTGTCCCCCCTGGAGGCAGTGCTGTGGTTATGGAGGAGCCACAAAGGGAGCTTAAAATGAAAAGAGACTTTTTCTGCAGGTCCAGATTTCCCGGTACTCAGTCATCACCTACAACTGGGGCCAGATTTTCAAATGAATTCAGCACTAAACATGCACAGAACATGCTGAGTTCTTTGGACAATGTGGTTGCAGGTGCAGAGCCCTTCTGGAAATTCCAGCCCTAGTGTATGTAGAATCTCAGTTTCCTTGTTCAGCATTGTTGTGGTTAAGAACCTAAGAATGGCCATACTGGGTCAGACCAATGATCCATCTGGCCCAGTATCCTAGCCAGTGGCCAATGCCAAGTGCTTCAGAGGGAATGAACAGAACAAGGCAATTTGTGGGTGATCCATCCCATGTCATCCAGTCCCAGCTTCTGGCCATCAGAAGCTTAGGGACACCCAGAGCGTGGGGATGCATTCCTGACCATCTTAGCTAATAGCCATTGATGGACCTATTCTCCATGAACTTATCTCATTCTTTTTTGAACCCTGTTATAGTCTTAGCCTTTACAGCATCCTCTGGCAATGAGTTCCACAGGTTGACTGTGCGTTGTATGAAGAAATACTTCCTTTTGTTTGTTTTAAACCTGCTGCCTGTTAATTTCATTGGGTGAGCACGAGTTCTTGTATTATGTGAAGAAGTAAATAACTCTTCATTATTCATTTTCTCCACACCAGTCATGATTTTATAGACCTCTATCATATCCCCTCTTAGTCATCTCTTTTCCAAGGTGAACAGTCCCAGTCTCATATGGAAGCTATTCCATACCCCTCATCATTTTTGTTGCCCTTCTCTGGTTTGGCACTGGCAGTAACGAACAGTGAGGCTGATATTAGCAGGATCTAGGAGGACAATATTCAATTCACCCCAGAATGAGAGAGAGGCACGTTTAGTCCTAGCTCAGTGCATGCAATCTTGTGTCCCTCTAGTGCAGCGGTTCCCAAACTGGGCTTCGTGAATCCCTGGGGGTTTGCGAAATGTTACAGGGGGTTCTCGGGAAAAAATTCCCTAATGGCGGACAGAGCTGTCCTTAGGGACCCCGGGCAGCACGGGACCAGGAGCCCGGAGCCCCTGGACTTCCAAGAGCTAAGCAGATCAAAGCAAGCGTATCTATCACACTGAGGAGATTTAAACTTCAAGACTCCTTATAAGAAATGGAAAGGGAGATGGATATTTTTTGCTGTTTTTAAAATTAAATAGGCAGCTAGTATTGTTTTTTAAATTATTATGAGGAACAAGTTTAAGCTTTGTTGTAACGTGTGTTATTTGCTTGAACTGCTCAAGACCTGAATGCTTGTATAAGAGGAACTCTTTGAGTTGGCTTCTTAGATACCTTCATGCTGTTTCACATCTGATACTTCTTGATGAAACATAGGAGCCTTGTCTTATAACAGGCTTATTCAAAGTGATACAAGCTACGAAAGTGAGATCTTGGAAGAGTGTTGCCATTTTCATAATGTAATAAAAATACTGTAATAATAAATAATAATTAATAATAGTGTGTAATAAGCATGTCATAAAAACAAATTTTATATTTCCAAGATCACTGCTTTTATAATTTATACTCAGGTAAAGGAGAAAATCCCTGGAAATATTCTTTTTTAGGAGGGGGTTCGCAAGACTTGACATTTTGGTGAAAGAGGTTCACAGGTTGTTAAAGTTTGGGAACCACTGCTCTAGTGGGTGGTCATAAAGCAGTGAGGCCTCCTTGGTTAGCTCAAGTAGGAAGGGTTTTGGTTTATGAGCTGAAAGTCTCTGCTTTGATTCCATACCGCTGACTATATCCATATAGAAGCAGACCTGCTCGTTACGCAGGGGTGGTGATTGTTACTGCACATAACATAACTTCTGTGTGTGTCAAATGCACATTTTCTGCACTGGGCATCTTGGCTCCTGGTGCCTAGATTCTATGTGAATGGTGGGTGGGACGGTTCGCAGGTTCGCCCTGCGCATCTTTTTCACTGCTAGAGCTTGTGACTCTTGGCCTGCTGAGTTCCTGTTTGCAGAGGATTAGTAACTCTGGCAGCTGCTCCATCTCCCTTGTTGCAAATGGAGGTGGGTTGTTTTGTTCGTTTCGGGTCATTATTCTATTTACATGTGACAGAGAGAAAAACGAAAAGCAGAAATGACATGCATGGAAAGAGCTCTTTAACCCAGAGGCGGATGCAAGCTCCCGCTTCAATGGGTGCACAATATACTAAGGAGCAGGGGGCTCAGTAGGTAGATGTTGGGTCAGAGAGTGCCCAGGCCAGGGGGGTCTGTGCCCTATGTGTGGCTAGGGGGCTGCTTCCTGTTCCACCACTCCCCGAGCTCTGGCCCACTGCCAGTGGGAGCATTATCCCCAACTGCACTCCTACCTCCAGGCTCCTGGCCTGATGGGTCCCCTCGGACCCAGCATGATGATGTCAGCAGCAGCAACAGTGGGATCCAGGCACACCCAGGGCAGGCCTGTCGCTCACTGCACTAGCGTGGCAGGCACCAAACATGAATGGCACTGCAACCCTGTGCACTAGGTCGCCACATCACTCACTCAACTTTGGCTTGGCAGCCCCTCCATCATGAGGGATGGCTGGGTCAAACCTGCGTGGTGCTGGGACCCCATGTACCACATTGCATACCACTCACTACCAGGCCAAACCTAAATGGTGCTGTGTTCTGCTGATGCCACCCTCCTTAGAGCCACCAGTGCTTTCAACTGGTAGTGCTGTGGGCTGTGAGGAGAGCATAATGTACACCATGCACTGTATGCAGGCCTACCAGCGGATGCAGAATGGGTTATTGGCTGGGATTCTGTCTCTGCACCACTGATTAGTATCATCAGAGTTCAGCACATGCCTAGGGCCACATATGGGTTGCTATTGTCTACAATCTGCCTCCTTTCGCTGACCATATCCAGGACAGGCTTCCTAGCTATTTCTTTGCGGAGCACAACTTGAACCTGCAAGCAGTGTGAGTGACGGATATTAGAACAGGAGTGCTTGTGGCACCTTAGAGACTAACAAATTTATTAGAGCATAAGCTTTCGTGGACTACAGCCCACTTCTTGCATCCGAAGAAGTGGGCTGTAGTCCACGAAAGCTTATGCTCTAATAAATTTGTTAGTCTCTAAGGTGCCACAAGTACTCCTGTTCTTTTTGCGGATACAGACTAACACGTCTGCTACTCTGAAACCTGACGGATATTAGTAATTCCTATCAGACAGATGCAAATCTTTGGCTGAAGCAACACCACTGCAGGTCCTACCTATCTGCAGTAGACAGGGTCAGGAAATTATTACATTCTAATTGCCTCCATTTCTCATAGCCTGTTTGTGGCTGCTGCAGTCACACCATGTTAGGCTCCAGCTCTGCAATGTCTTCCGTTAGTTTACTGTCCATCCATACTGTGCCCCTCATGGGGAAGAGGAGACAGGAGCGAGTTATAATGAAGATGAAGTGGATTTGTCATTGAGGCTGCTAGACACAGACAGAGCCTGTGGGTCGCTCACTCCGGTTTAAATAAACTCACCTGGAGATGGTTAGTGTTATCATACCAGGTATCTTAAATCCTGACCTGGATTTCCAGGCAGGGAAGGGATTTCTCACTGTGTTATGGGAACATTTAGCCTGAGCTGGGCTGGCTTATTCCAGTGGTTGCCAAACATTTTACTCCGGCCTCCCACCAACTGCATTGTCTGTTTGAAGGACCCACCATTCCATATTGTAATAAAGCTGCCCATGACCTGAGGACCCCCCTACAGCCAGAGGTCGCCCTGCAGCACCCAGCCTCTGGTTACCAGTCTTCAGGGTCTTCCTAACCAGACTCCACACAGACTTGCCTTGTCGATTCACCACCCCTTCTCGGGTCCATGTTTAGTCACATAAATAAATAAAGCTCCAAAAGAAAATTCAAATTTTACAACAGTCCCTCTGTCTTACCCTGCCAAGCTTTTCCTGCCTGTTGTCTCAGGAGGGAAACCCCACAGCCCAGCTCTTTCTGCTGGAGCCAGCTCACTCCCAGTAGTCTCCAATTCAGCAGAGTCCCTGGCTTTCCTGCTCTGAGCCTCTAGCTCTGACTTCCAAACCCCCTGGTATCAGGGTCTTCTCTGCAGGGAACTTCCCACAACATACTGCCCTTCTGTCCAGCCCCTGCTGCCATTTATAGGGAATGACCTGACTGAACCCAGGTGTGCCTCTTCAGGAATCAGATTTGGCTAGCCCCAGGCCTCCAACCCCTACGGGCAAGCCCCCTTGTTACACGTGCACACACATAGATATAAATTACTGTTGCTTGCTAGGAGCTGTCCTACCAGGCTGTGGAGTGCCCTGTAAGTGGGGGCACCATCCAGACCCCTGCTCCCCCTCTTCTCAGCCCTGCAGCCCTCTACTCCTCGTCCTCCGACGATTCGGTCCCCAAGCCCTCTTGCTCTCTCAGCCCTGCTCTTCCTGCAGTCCCAGCCGGCATCTCTCACCAGACTGTCTGCTCGTTGGCTCCGGCCACTTCCTTTGTGCTGCTGCTGCCTGGGTGCCGCTCCATACACTGTCGCCTGCTGCCCCAGACCAACGGACATGCTACATTTCTCTCTAGAAAATCTCAAACTGATATTTGGACTATTGCCTGCCATGTGTCCCACATTTTAAAAAGCAATTTCCCCTTCACGGTGTTCTCTCTCTCTCGTACTGGACATCATGTGAACCAAACAAAACCAAGAATATTTCTGATTTACATGACATTGGTAACTTGCATGGAGTTATATTGGGTAACAAATGACAATGACGAATAGATTGATAGATTTCAAGGCCAGAAGGGACCATTGTGATCATCTAGCCTGGCCTCATGAATAACACAGACCAGAGACCAGCCCCCAAATAATTCCTTTTGAACTAGAACATGTCTTTTAAAAAAATCCAATCTTGAAATATTATCAGTGTGAAAGGGATGCGCAGATGAAATAACCACATCTGTCATAGGGTCTTAGCCACTTACTTCCGGAGAATGTCCCAACTTCAGATGAGTGCTGCTAGCTTCATCTCTCTGGATTACCTGAAAAGTGTTTAGAATCACACAGTAGCCAAACAGCTGCCTCGAGGCTTCCAGTTGCAGAGGCTCCTATATGTGACTTATTCCAGCAGGTATACAAAGTAGGGTACGTTTATGAAAAGCAGCTCAGCTGACTTCAGTGGGACCAGGATTTCAGCCCAGCTGAGTAAATGAGCCTAGGACTGAAACCTCTCCATATCTGGGAAGCCAGAGCCTTTTGTTTTCTCAGTGTATTCCAGCACATGTGCCTTGGACATGCTGCATAGCTGTCCTAATGTGCCATTTTGAATTGAGTCGGCCCCACTTTGAGGGCTGTTATGCATATGTGAATCTGAGCTTACAGAGGAGCCTGCAGAATTGGACTGACATCACCAGTTTGTTTCATAAAGCCCATTGCAAGGCTATAACTTTCATTCACTACTAAATGGAACCAGCTTCGAAGCAGTACCTGCAAGATGAACAGCTCTGCATCACCTTAACAGTCCCCATAGTTATCCATCCCATCACCTTATATTCCCTGGGTCTCCCCCCCCCCTTTCTGTCACTCACACTTCATTATTTTCCCCTTCTCCTCCCCCCATCCTTTTTATCTTGGAACTTTCAGCCCCCACACACTAATTGGGATGAAGTGTTTTCCTGACTTTGATTAAAATATAGAAGTGGGCACTTTCTGATGTCCCTGCTGAGCTACATCCTGAAATTGTGGGTCAGTGGATGACCAGAACTGATCAAAGCATTCAAGCCAAAGGAGAGAACCTCAGAGTATTACTGTGTGCACCAAACAGAATCCTGGCATGGGGAAGTGGTGGCAATAGAGATTGGTTACCTTGGGTTAGCATCGACTCCCTTACCCTGGCATACCTGACTGGCTGCCTTTGCCTGGTCAGATCCTGCTGTGAAAATGTTTAGAAAGTATGAATAACACCTCCTCACCTGAACCAGGAACAGCATGATTAGCCAATAGTCTTTGTTTATCTTGTTGCAATCTACAGTATATTTAAGACTCATTCCTGGCTGAGTCATGCTATGAAACCTGCAAGCCTGCCAAGAGCAACACCATGTTTATAAAAAAGTAACCTATTCCAGTGCCTGGTAAGGTGTACAGCTGGGTGTGGAGTCAAGCAGCCTGTGAGGTCACCATACAGGCAATAGTTTAGAGTTCATGACACTAAACAACCCTGGGGATGTCTGTCAGCTCCCCATCATTCTGCTCTCCAGGCCTCCTTTACATCTTGTAATTTATCTTAATAACATCCTCTCTCACAGAGATGTCTAGTCTACTCATGTGACACACACACTTTACTCACCTAAGCTGTTCGAGGTGTTGACATTGGGCAAAACTCTGCTTTCACTTTGCAAAATCTCAGGTATTTGGACACCAAGTTCCTTTTAAAAGCAAGCCACGTGGGTGGCTTTGGAAATCTCAGCCAGAAAGCAGAGATGGTCAACTTTTACCAAGTTCTGATTTTTCAACAAAATTTATTGTTGAGATTTTAGAAAAGGAATTTTCACAGATTTTTCCCTATGTTTCAAAACTTTTTTGCAGACGTGAGATTTCATTTGCTCCCACCCAAGTTTCAGACACTCCTTGTTATTTTTTTTTCAAATTTCACAGCTGTTTAAGAAACTGCCTGTTTCTACTGAAGTGAAAACTGCTTCTCACTTTCTGCCAAAAGATGCCAAGCAGCATTTGTGATTGAAAAGTGAGCTAAAAGGCAATTAGGCATTTTCTTTTAGGTAGAACAAGACAGAAAGCCAGAATCTACTGGTTTCCCTCCACATCTGAAACTATTCATAACAGCTAAGCTACAAAATATCAAAGACCGTAAATCCCTGTCCATTCACTGGTTCTCATTTTCCTCTCCAGAAGTGGCTGCATTTCAGAGGTGAGTGAAATGGTTCATACATATATACACATTTGTAAAGCTCTTTGGGCCAGACAGCCCCATTAAAGTCAATGAGATGACTACTGCGAGTAACTGCTCACTGATGGGAGAAAGTTCCCAATCTGGCCCTTTGGGATTAGGGGCAACGTATAAACATCTTGCATACAGAACTCGTACAAGCATTTTACTGCACTTTACACCACCCCCACCGAGTGTTAGAGACTTTTACTAGAAGGAGCAAGTAGTTGAATGAAATAATTATTTGTTGGTCCTAGCAGCTGGCTTGCTGTGTAACCACTCATTCAATGATTTAGGAGCGTCCATGTGTCTCAGTTACAGACTCCACATCAGTGATACTTTGATAAGCTCCTTGGAATTTCTTTTTAAATTATTCTTCTCCTCATAAAAGAAGAGAGAGAAATCAGGAAATAAAATGGCGAAACCTGCTCCCTTTTCTGTTATCAGCAAAGCTACCCATAGGGTAGGGAAGTCAGAACTAACAAGATTTACTGCGTTCCAGTCTAGTCTCCTGTTCCACTTGGCCATTTCTAGTCATAACACAAGGCAGTTGTCATGGCTGCAGGGCTAGCAGCATCTCTGTCCCGCCGAGTGGCCCACTCAGGTGTCAGGCATCAGGACTTTACCTACCCAACTATGGAATCACTGGATTCTCTCACTCTTAAACCAGACCCTGGGTTACACACCCTGCATATCCACTGGGCTTACCCGGCAGGTCCAGCTGGGTTAAGTGCCTGTGGTTCTTCCCTTCAGGAGTCTGTGAGCAGTGGGGAATGCAGTAAACAGGCATTCCTCCTTTATTTAACAGTAGGAATAAAGCATTTAGAGATAGAGACTTTAAAACAGTCTGTGTACTTGTCTATCATGCCTAAAACCATCCTGTGATGGTGGGCCAGGGAGACCAGTGGGTCCTGGGTGCTGGCCTGAACAGCCCCTCCACAACAACTACATTCCCCTGTAAAGAGCCACTTTTTGTCCATCCAGAGTGTGGTCATCCTATTTGTATAAACGTACCGCTCTTGTATCTGGGACTAGAAATATGAAATATAACTGAGGGTCTATTGTAATTATGCAAAGTGTGGGCCATTAATGGTGGTTTGGAATCTTAATGGCTCCCCTCAACCAGGACAATTGACTGGGGCTCTGTTTGCAAGCAAGCCTTCCCGTGAGTCAGGCTGGGAGGAATGAAGGCTTGAGGTCTTACAGTGACATGTGATCATGTCACATGAACTGGAATCCATCTTTAACCTGGTGCTTTTCCAGTGAGGCGGGGTGGAAACCCAGAGAGAGACAAAGGATTCCCGCCTTATGCAATAGATATATAAAAGGGTAGAAGAGAAGAAAGAGAGATCCATCATGAAGAATCCCCTAGCTACCACCTGAGCTGGAACAAGAGCTGTACCAGGGGAAAGAATTGTGCCCAGGCCTGGAAGGTGTCCAGTCTGAGGAAAAAAAAAAAAACTTACTGAAGCATCTACGAGGGTGAGATTATCTGTATTCAGTTTGATTAGACATAGATTTGCGCATTTTATTTTATTTTGCTTGGTGACTTACTTTGTTCTGTCTGTTACTACTTGGGACCACTTAAATCCTACTTTCTATATTTAATAAAATCCCTTTTTACTTATTATTAATTCAGAAAAAAGAAGAACAGGAGTACTTGTGGCACCTTAGAGACTAACAAATATATTAGAGCATAAGCTTTCGTGGACTACAGCCCACTTCTTCGGATGCATATAGCTGCATATAGCTATATGCATCCGAAGAAGTGGGCTGTAGTCCACGAAAGCTTATGTTCTAATATATTTGTTAGTCTCTAAGGTGCCACAAGTACTCCTGTTCTTCTTTTTGCGGATACAGACTAACACGGCTGCTACTCTGAAACCTATTAATTCAGAGTATGTATTAATACCTGGGGGAGCAAACAACTGTGCATATCTCTCTATCAGTTTATAGAGGGCGAACAATTTATGAGTTTACCCCGCATAAGCTTTATACAGGGTATAACGGATTTATTTGGGTTTAGACCCCATTGGGAGTTGGGCATCTGAGTGTTAAAGACAGGAACACTTCTGCTAGCTGCTTTCAGGTAAACCTGCAGCTTTGGGGCAAGTAATTCAGACCCTGGGTCTGACTGAGGTCTTACTCACTAACTGATTCACTAGATGCATCAAACCTAGATATGTAATGAACACAAAATACACATGCAGTCTTGCAAGCAATTAATATAGGTGTTGGGGACCAGCAGTTATATGAAGAAAGACTACAAATCACCAAAATAGAATAGATTAGGGTTGGATGAGACCTCAGGAGGCCATCTAGTTCAGTCCCCTGCTCAAAGCAGGACCAACACCAATTAAATCATCCCAGCCAAGGCTTTGTCAAGCCGGGCCTTAAAAACCCTCTAAGGATGGAGATTCCACCACCTCCCTAGGTAACCCATTTCAATGCTTCACCACACTCCTAGTGAAATAGTGTTTCCTAATATCCAACCTAGACCTCCCCCACTGCAACTTGAGACCATTACTCCTTGTTCTGTCATCTGCTGTCACTGAGAACAGCCGAGCTCCATCCTCTTTGGAAGCCCCCTTCAGGTAATTGAAGGCTGCTATCAAGTCCCCCCTCACTCTTCTCTTCTGCAGACTAAATAACCCCAGTTCCCTCAGCGTCTCCTCATAAATCATGTGCCCCAGCTCCCTAATTTTTTTCGTTGCCCTCCGCTGGACTCTCCAATTTGTCCACATCCCTTCTGTAGTGCGGGGACCAAAACTGGACGCAATACTCCAGGTGTGGCCTCACCAGTGCCAAATAGAGGGGAATAATCGCTTCCCTTGATCTGCTGGCAATGCTCCTACTAATACAGCCCAATATGCCATTGGCCTTCTTGGCAATAAGGGCACACTGCTGACTCGTATCAAGTTTCTCATCCACTGTAATCCCCAGGTCCTTCTCTGCAGAACTGCTGCCTAGCCATTCGGTCCCTAGTCTGTAGCAGTGCATAGGATTCTTCCGTCCTAAGTGTAGGACTCTGCACTTGTCCTTGTTGAACCTCAGATTTCTTTTGGCCCAATCCTCCAATTTGTCTAGGTCACTCTGGACCCTATCCCTACACTCCAGCGTATCTACCTCTCCCCCCAGCTTAGTGTCATATGCTAACTTGCTGAAAGTGCAATTCATCCCATCATCCAGATCATTAATAATGATGTTGAACAAAACCTGTTCTTTCACCACTGAGGGCTGCTCACCTACTCCCCATGCTGTGTTGCCCAGTGCAGCAGTCTGGGAGCTGACCTTGTCTGAAGACCGAGGCAAAAAAAGCATTGAGTACATCAGCTTTTTCCACATCATCTGTCATTAGGGTTGCCTCCCCGATTCAGTAAGGGTCCCACACTTTCCCTGACCTTCTTGTTGCTAACATGCCTGTAGAAACCCTTCTTGTTACTCTACACATCCCTTGCTAGCTGCAACTCCAATTGTGCCTTGGCCTTCCTGATTACACCCCTGTATGCTCTAGTAATATTTTTATACTCCTTCCTAGTCATCTGTCCAAATTTCCACTTCTTGTAAGCTTCCTTTTTGAGTTTAAGCTCACTGAAAATTTCAGTGTTAAGCCAAGCTGGTCACCTGCCATATTTGCTATTCTTTCTGCACATCAAGATGGTTTGTTCCTGTGCCCTCAATAAGGCTTCTTTAAAATACAGCCAGCTCTGTATTTTATTATAAAATTTCTTATTGTTACTTGTAATCTTCAATTATCAGTTCTTCAGAATTTCTGATACATTCATTACACTGCAAGTAATTTTCTCAAGGAGTAAGGATGTGTTTGTCTTAGGGCACCCTGACCCATACTATTTCTGGTGCTTGGTTTGAGAGGGTCTAGTTTAAAACATCAAAAGCAATTGTTTAAAGTTATGGTTTGAGGCTCTCTTACAGGGCCGCCCCGGAGGGGGGGGGGCGGGGGAAAGGGGGGCAATTTGCCCCAGGTCCCAGGACCCACAGGGGCCCCCACAGGAATATAGTATTCTATAGTATTGCAACTTTTTTTTTTTTTACGGAAGGGGCCCCTGAAATTGCTTTGCCCCAGGTCCCTTGAATCCTCTGGGTGGCCCTGCTCTCTTAGGCCAATCTACTTGGACTTATAAAGAAGAAATGTACAGACAGCATTGCTCTGTTAAGGAACCATATTTTGGATTTTAGGACCTCCCTAGAAAGAATACAGACTCAACAAGGGAACTTTTAGTTACTTATTTTAAAGAACAGAAAGAAAAAAACAGTTTCTGAAATGAAATCTCACCACTTCTTCTCAGGCCTGCTAGTCCTGGGATGGGGGGAGTCTGTCCATGTGGCTGATCCAAGTGTCTTGTGGCACTTCTGGATTCTGCAACTTCTTTTGTGGGGTCAGCTAACTCCTTCTTAGTTCTGTGACCTTGGGGTGAGGGAGAGGCTGTCAAGTGTCTGGTAACACTTTATTGGTTCAATAGCTTCTTTGATGGGTTCAGCAAACTCTGAGCTCCCCCACGATGACCTCAGTTTTATACCTGGCTTCCAGGGAATGTTGGACAGGGCAACCCCCTGGTTTCCATTGTCTTAAAGATTAACAGATTTATTTGGCCATAAGCTTTTGTGGGTCAAAAACCTCACTTCTTCAGATGCATCTGAAGAAGTGAGGTTTTTGACCCACAAAAGCTTATGCCCAAATAAATCTGTTAGTCTTTAAAGTGCCACTGGACTCCTTGTTGTTTTTGTGGATACAGACTAACACGGCTACCTCCTGATACTTGGTCACTTGCCAAATGAGTTCTCAGATTTCTGTTCTCTCAGTTTTGATATCCAGTAGTTGGTGGCTGTCCAGGCTGTATCCCCACTTTGAACTTTAGGGTACAGATGTGGGGGCCTGTATGAAAACTTCTAAGCTTAACTACCAGCTTAGCTCTGGTCCGCTGCCACCATCCCCAGAATTCCCATGCCTGGAAAGCCTTGAGAAACCTTCACCAATTCCCTGGTGAATACAGATCCAAACCCCTTGGATCTAAAACAAGGAAAAATCAATCAGGTTCTTAAAAGAAAGTTTTTAATTAAAGAAAAAGGTAAAAATCAGCTCTGTAAAATCAGTATGGAAATTAACCTTACAGGGTAATCAAACTTAAAGAGCTCAGAGGATTCCCCTCTAGTCTTAGGTTCAAAGTACAGCAAACAAAGATAAACACTCTAGTAAAAGGTACATTTACAAGTTGAGAAAAAGGAAAACTAACACGCCTTGCCTGGCTATTTACTTACAAGTTTGAAATAGGAGAGACTTGTTTAGAAAGATGTGGAGAACCTGGATTGATGTCTGGTCCCTCTCAGTCCCGAGAGCGAACGAACACCCAAAACAAAAGCCTTCCTCTCCCCACCAAGATTTGAAAGTATCTTGTCCCCTTATTGGTCCTTTGGGTCAGATTCCAGTCAGGTTACCTGAGCTTCTTAACTCTTTACAGGGAAAAGGATTTTGGAGTCTCTGGCCAGGAGGGATTTTATAGTACTGTACACAGGACAGCTGTTACCCTTCCCTTTATAGTTATGACACGCCCCCCAAATCACAGATAGTGTTGGACATTCGGTTCTACACTGGCTGTGATTTCTTCCTGGAGTTCTAGGAGAAAACAGAGTTAATAAGACACATGTACCTTTAGACATACTACTGATTATATAAAAACTAACAATATGTTTCATTCCAAGAACAATTGTTAACCAGTTAACCCTGGGAAACTTTCCCGGGAGAGTGCATCAGCCACTTTGTTAGAAGCTCCCGAAACGTGTTGTATTTCAAAATCAAAATCTTGGAGAGCTAAACTCCACCGAAGAAGTTTTTTGTTATTTCCCTTGGTGGTATGAAGCCACTGTAGCGCAGCATGGTCTGTTTGTAGTTGGAAACGCCGTCCCCAAACATATGGGCGTAGCTTTTCCAGCGCATACACAATGGCGTAGCATTCCTTTTCGCTGATTGACCAGTGGCTTTCCCTCTCAGACAGTTTCTTGCTGAGAAACACGACAGGATGGAATTCTTGATCCCGTCCTTCCTGCATTAAAACTGCTCCCACGCCTCGCTCGGACGCATCTGTGGTTACTAGGAACGGTTTGTCAAAGTCTGGGGCCCTTAGCACAGGGTCAGACATGAGTGTTGCCTTAAGCTGGTTAAAGGCCTTTTGACACTCATCAGTCCACTGAACTGCATTTGGCTGTTTCTTTCTGGTTAGGTCTGTCAGTGGGGCAGCGATTTGGCTGTAGTGGGGTACAAATCGCCTATAATATCCAGCCAAGCCTAAGAAGGACTGGACCTGTTTCTTAGACTTTGGAACCGGCCACTTTTGGATAGCATTCACTTTGGCCTGTAGGGGATTTATAGTTCCTCGACCCACCTGGTGCCCCAGGTAAGTCACTCTGTTTTGGCCTATTTGACACTTTTTAGCCTTAACTGTTAGTCCTGCCTGCTGGATGCTCTCGAAGACTTTTTCCAGGTGCTCCAGGTGCTCTGTCCATGAATCAGAAAAAATGGCCACATCATCGAGGTAGGCAACTGCAGATTCTCCCAATCCCGCTAGGAGACCATCTACAAGTCTTTGGAAGGTGGCGGGTGCATTTCGCAACCCGAAAGGGAGTACATTGAATTCATACACCCCTGCCTGGGTGACGAAGGCTGACCTTTCCTTAGCGGGTTCATCTAGTGGTACTTGCCAGTACCCCTTGGTTAAGTCTAAAGTAGAGATGAATTGGGCATGTCCCAATTTCTCCAATAGCTCATCTGTGCGTGGCATTGGATAGTTGTCAGGACAAGTTACAGCATTTAGCTTACGGTAGTCCACGCAAAAGCGTATTTCCCCATCGGTTTGGGAACTAGAACCACTGGAGATGCCCATGCACTATTAGAGGGGTGGATTATACCCATCTGTAGCATGTCCTGGATCTCCCTTTGTATAGCAGTTTTGGCATGAGGTGACTCCCGGTAGGGTGGGGTTCTAACTGGGTGAGCATTACCTGTGTCAATGGAGTGGTATGCCCGTTCGATCCGTCCTGGAGTGGCTGTGAAAATTCGTGCAAAGCTTGTGCACAGCTCCTTGATCTGCTGTCACTGCAGACGTCCAAGGGTCGTGGAGAGGTTCACCTCTTCCACGCCACCATCCTTTTTTCCTTTGTAGTAGACACCTTCAGGCCACTCCGCATCATCTGTTTCCTGGGCTGTAAACTGGCAAACGTTTAATTCTCTGGAATAAAAGGGCTTAAGAGAATTAACATGGTATACCTTAGGCTTTATGTTGGAGGTGGGGGAGGCTATGAGATAGTTAACAGCTCCTAGGTGCTCCTGGACCATGAATGGTCCTTCCCACGATGCTTCCATTTTATGGGCCTGGAGCACCTTTAAGACCATGACTTGGTCTCCTACTTTGAAGGACCGTTCTCTGGAATGTTTATCATACCAGGCCTTTTGCTCTTCCTGAGCATTCTTCAGGTTTTCTTTAGCAAGGGCTAAAGAGTGTTGGAGGGTGCTTTGTAGGTTGCTAACAAAGTTTAGAATGTTAGTTCCTGGAGAAGGCGTAAACCCCTCCCATTGCTGCTTCACCAACTGTAAGGGCCCCTTAACCTCGCGGCCATACACAAGTTCAAATGGTGAAAACCCTAAACTGGGATGTGGTACAGCCCTGTAGGTGACAAGCAACTGCTGCAACACTAGGTCCCAATCATTGGAGTGTTCATTTACGAATTTACGTATCATGGCCCCCAAAGTTCCATTAAACCTCTCCACCAGGCCATTGGTTTCATGGTGGTAAGGGGTGGCAACCAAGTGATTCACCCCATGAGCTTCCCACAGGTTTTCCATGGTCCCTGCCAGGAAATTAGTTCCCGAATCTGTAAGGATGTTGGAGGGCCAACCTACCCTGGCAAAAATGTCTGCTAATGCCTGGCACACACTGGTGTTGCTTAAGGGTACTGCTTCCGGCCATCGGGTAGCAAAATCCATGAAAGTCAGTATGTACTGCTTTCCTCTGGGGGTCTTCTTTGGGAAAGGACCCAGAATATCCACAGCTACTCGCTGAAATGGGACTTCTATTATGGGTAGTGGCTGGAGAGGGGCTTTAACCTGGTCTTGGGGCTTTCCCACTCGTTGGCACACCTCACAAGACCGGACATAATTAGTAATGTCCTTGCCCATTCCCTCCCAGTGGAAGGACCTCCCCAACCGGTCTTTGGTTCTGTTCACCGCAGAATGGCCACTGGGATGATCATGGGCTAAGCTCAAGAGCTTTACCCAATACTTAGTGGGAACTACCAACTGTCTTTGAGGATGCCAGTCTTCCTGGTGCCCACCAGAAAGTCTCCTTGTATAAAAGTCCTTGTTCTATAACAAACCGGGATCGGTTAGAAGAGCTGAGAGGCGGTGGGATGCTCCGCACCGCCGCCCAAGCTTTCTGAAGGCTGTCATCTGCTTTCTGCTCGGCCTGGAACTGTTCCCTTGATCCTGGAGACATCAGTTCCTCCTTGGACTGTGGACTGGGGCTTGGTCCCTCTGGAAGCGATGCTGGTGCTGGGGCGGTTTCCATTGACTGTGATCTGCTGTCTGCTGGTGCACTATGTGGTATCTCAGGCTCTGGCTGAGCCTCTTGGGTAGGGTTATCTGCTGCTTCCGCCAGGTCAGGCTCGCTGGTGCCCTCTGGCGTTGGAGTTGTAGACGGGTTTGCAAGTGCTGGACTCAGTGCTGGCAATGGTTCTGGTGCCGGTTGCGTTGCCAGTTCCGGTTCTGGGACTGGCTTTGGCTGGGTCTCTGGGATTGGATCCACTACGGCTGTTGCAGTCATTGGCAGGGGATCCGGTTCCACCACCTTTGTTTGGGTCTCTAGTAACACAGACGGGGCCCTGGTGGACGGCTCAGGAACAGGGATGGGGGTGAAAGCTTGCTTAGCCTGGCTGCGGGTGACTATTCCCACCCTCTTGGCTAGCTTCACATGGTTGGCCAAGTCTTCCCCCAGCAGCATGGGAATGGGATAATTGTCAGACTGCAAAAGTCCACATTCCTGACCAGCCTTTGTACTGGACATGCAACTTGGCTGTAGGCAAGGTTACAGACTGTGACACGAAGGGTTGAATTGTCACTCTAGCCTCCGGGTTGATGAGTTTGGGGTCCACTAGGGATTGGTGGATAGTTGATACTTGTGCCCCAGTGTCCCTCCAAGCGATAACCTTCTTTCCGCCCACTCTCAAGGTTTTCCTTCACTCCGAGGGTATGAGAGAGACATCTGGGTTTTCCTTGGGATGTGGGTGGGGCCTTGGGTTGTCCCCGGTGGTAAGGTTTTGTTTCGGCTTGCCCCTTCTGATATTTGCTCCAACTGCTACTAGTTTTTTTTCTTTTCTGCCACCTCCACCCATTTGGCTCCAATCTCCTCCGCCTCAGTTACAGTTTTGGGCTTCCTATCTAGGATGTACCTTTCTATTTCCTCAGGAACACCCTCTAAAAACTGCTCCATTTTTACTAGGGAAACCAGATCTTGCAGAGATTTAACATTTGCTCCTGACACCCAGGCATCACAATTTTTGTCAATGTGGTAGGCATGCCGGGTAAATGACACATCGGGTTTCCACTTTAGGGCTCTGAACCGCCGACGGGCATGCTCAGGTGTTAGCCCCATTCTGATTCTGGCCTTGTTTTTAAAAAGTTCATAACTGTTCATGTGTTCCTTAAGCATTTCAGCCGCCACCTCTGCTAAGGGTCCACTGAGCTGCGGCCTCAGCTCTACCATGTACTGGTCTGGAATGATGCTGTATCCAAGGCAGGCCCTTTCAAAATTTTCTAAGAAGGCCTCAGTATCATCGCCTGCCTTGTAGGTGGGGAATTTTCTGGGATGGGAAGTGGTACCTGGAGAGGGGTTGTTAGGATGGGCTGTTGTATCCGGCTTAGCCTTGGCTACTTCCAGTTCATGCTTCCTTTCTTTTTCTCTCTCCTCCATCTATTTTTCTTTCAGCTCCATAGTTCTCTTGTGAGCCTCCTCTTTGGCTTTTTCCAGCTCCATCTCTCTTTCATGGGCCTCCTTTTTGGCTTTCTCTTCTCTTCCTCTCTGCTCTGTCTCGAGTTTTGTTAATTGAAGCAGTCTCTAATGTTTTCTTTCATTTTCGTCTGCTTCTAGTTTGGCCAGTTCTATTTTTTTAGCTACTTCTTTGGTAGTCATTTTCCTGTTTTCTTGTGCTGGGTCACCCCCTCTGCAGTTGGCTGAAACTGGGAAGCTCTCAGCTCTGCCTGCTGCTGAGTTAACAGAGACTTTCTAACTAGCTACTCCCGAGGATGTAAAAAGAAAAAAAAACAATTCAGCTTGTAAAGTCCTTTTACCGGTCGTTTGCTAATTGAACCCTTCTCTTAACAAAGGATCTTGTTAAAAAAAACTTAACACCTCTGCCTTCAGGCAAGGAGAGATAAGATATGCATCTACCTTCAGCTCTGCTTTTCAAGCAGCTAGAAGGAAAAAAAAAATCTCACTGGCTTTTGGGTTTAAAATGATCCCACCGCTCTGCCACCATGTCAAGGCTGTATCCCCACTTTGAACTTTAGGGTACAGATGTGGGGGCCTGTATGAAAACTTCTAAGCTTAACTACCAGCTTAGCTCTGGTCTGCTGCCACCATCCCCAGAATTCCTATGCCTGGGAAGCCTTGAGAAACCTTCACCAATTCCCTGGTGAATACAGCTCCAACCCCTTGGATCTAAAACAAGGAAAAATCAATCAGGTTCTTAAAAGAAGGTTTTTAATTAAAGAAAAAGGTAAAAATCAGCTCTGTAAAATCAGTATGGAAATTAACCTTACAGGGTAATCAAACTTAAAGAGCTCAGAGGATTCCCCTCTAGTCTTAGGTTCAAAGTACAGCAAACAGAGGTAAACACTCTAGTAAAAGGTACATTTACATGTTGAGAAAACAAAGTAAAAACTAACACACCTTGCCTGGCTATTTACTTACAAGTTTGAAATAGGAAAGACTTGTTTAGAAAGATGTGGAGAACCTGGATTGATGTCTGGTCCCTCTCAGTCCCGAGAGCGAACGAACACCCAAAACAAAAGCCTTCCTCTCCCCCCCAAGATTTGAAAGTATCTTGTCCCCTTATTGGTCCTTTGGGTCAGATGCCAGTCAGGTTACCTGAGCTTCTTAACCCTTTACAGGGAAAAGGATTTTGGAGTCTCTGGCCAGGAGGGATTTTATAGTACTGTACACAGGACAGCTGTTACCCTTCCCTTTATAGTTATGACAGTGGCAGAGTAAATATATTTCTCTGATCCTTTTCTTATTGGAAGCTTTTTATGTGTTATTCATTTCAAGGAAATTATCTCTCTATTAACATATACTATATATACATCAGGTAAGTGCTGCTATCTTTCAATATTCTTTCCTTCTGGTGCCATACAATTCCATATCACTTCTAGAGAAGATTTAAACAAACAAAGAAAAAAAAACACAACCAAATCTTTTATAGCTCCTTGTTTCAGGGCAAGTACACCCCGTCATCCTGGGGATGGGGTAAGGGCATGGTAGCCCCGCGGTTAAGTCTATATGGCTGTCCTCAGCCTCAGGACTGCGTGGTCCAATGGCCAGCGCCTGTAGGACTCCCCTTGTCTGCAGGGAAGCACGGCTCAACAGCCAGAGTCATTGGGGGGGGCCACCCCCCTGAAGCAGGGGCAGCTGGGTAGGGGGACCTGGGCCTTCCCTGCTCCCCTGGGTCCCAGCTCAGGGCCCTGGTAGTGGCGAACGGGTTCGCCACTAAGACAGTGGGGAACCCATCCGCAACATGCCAATTTCTGCAGGGACACTGGCTAGTCCCTCCCTGGGATACTTCCTACCATGACTCCTGCAGTTGAAGTCAGAGTGTCTGTGGAGTCTTGGGGCTCTTTGGGTAGCGACCGCAATCTCCCTGGGGCAGCCACAGGTACCTAGGTGCCTGCCTAGGCCTCAGCGTCTCCTGCTCCCGCATTCCTAGAGCTTGCCTGCTCCTCAGCTGGAGCCAACGAGGGCCATCCATCCTCTTTGGTGGTCAGCCCAGACTAAGCTAAGCTGCTCCCTTTCATACTGCTGCACCAATTGGAGCATGCCCAGCAGGGTCGAGGGGCTCCACTCCAGTGCGGGGCAAGTACACTCCCGTCTCACACCCTCCTCCTCCTTCCTCGTCTTCCTCCCTACCCCACCCCGAAAAGAAATCTGCATTGGCATCTGCCTTTCCCGGTCGATGGAAGACACACAAATCATATGGCTGTAGGGAGAGGTACCAATGCATGATCCTGTCGTTGGTGTCTTTCATGTTATTGAGCCAGCAGAGGGGTGTGTGGTCTGTAATTAGCTGGAAGGAGTTTCCTAGTAAGTAATAACGCAGGGCCTCCACTGCCCACTTCACGGCTAGCACCTCTTCCTCGATGGTCAAATATCGAGTCTCCCTGGGGAACACTTTCCAGCCCAGGTATAGGAACAGGTGTTCTTCTCTATCAGTTTCTTGTGAGAGGACTGCCCTGAGTCTGGTTTCTAAGGCATCCATCTGTAGGACAAATGGTCTCAAAGTCAGGATGGGTTAAAGCTGGTTCCTGTGCTAGCTGTTCCTTCAGTGTGTGGAAGGCTGCCTCGCATGTCTCAGACCACCAGACCTTCTGTGGTTGCAAGTTCTTAGTCTGGTCCGACAGAGGGGCTGCTAGTATTGTAAAATCAGGCACGAACCAGCAATAGTACCTCACCAGCCCTAGGAACTGCCTCACCTGCCTTTTTGTCATGGGGGCAGGCCAGTCCCTTAGGGCTTGTACCTTATCTACTAGGGGCCTCAGCTTCCCACTTCCCACTATGTGCCCCAGGTACGTCACCTCCCATTGGCCAAAGGGACAGTTGGCCAGGGTTGCCATGAGCCCAGCCTCCTTTAGGGTTCCCAGAACGTTGGTATCATTCCTGGCGGAAACACTGGCAGTAGGACTTGGGAGTGATCCCTGCCCAGTCTAAGATAGCACCTTTACCTTTCTGGGCGGCCTTGATTACAGAGTGTCCAGATTCCAGTATGCAGTCTGGGCCGGACCCATCAGGGAGGGGGCCAGCAGCATGGCCCAGTGTTCAGGAAAGGCCTCAGGGTCATCTCTGGGCCCCCATCTTTGTGAGTTGCATAGGGAGGTTGTGGGTTAGGGTTCCAGCGTCTGCAGCAATTGCGCCTTTTTCTGCACCAACCGCTCCTGCTGAGTTTAGTGCCGGTCAGCCAGCTCATGCATCAGCTGTTGCTGCTGGGCAGTGATCTGCTGCATCAGTTACGCTTGGCACTGCTGCTTCTGAGTCGCCTGTTGTTGGTTCTCTAACAACCACTTCAATAGTTTGTCCGTCTCCATCTTGTTTTGCAGCAGTTAACAAGTGGGGGAACCCTATGCTTACTTCAGGTGGTCTCCCCTCAGTTGGGTCCTGTTAGCAGGCCCCAACTATTGCCTGCATTCTCCACCACGTGTCGCAGGGCAAGTACACCACGTCACCCTGCGGGGGGGGGGGGGGTGGGAGGGGGAAGCAGGGATAAGAGTGTGGTAGCTTTGCGGTTAAATCTATATGGCTGCCTCAGGGCTGCGTGGTCCAATGGCTGGCACCAATGGGACTCCCCTTGGCTGCCGGGAAGCATGGCCAAATGGTCAGAGTCAGTTGGACTGTTCCTAATTTGGGGTGAAAAATATTGGTGATCTATATCTATATCTGTATACAAGGTCTCTCTATAGATATAAGATACATACTCTGAGAGATGAGTAGGTCTGTAGGTCACCTAACAAGTTATTCTTAACAAGTATGAATTACAAAAAGAACAGGAGTACTTGTGGCACCTTGGAGACTAACAAGTTTATTTGAGCATAAGCTTCCGTGGGCTACAGCCCACTTCATCGAATGCATAGAATGGAACACACAGAAAGATGATATTTATACATACAGAGAACATGAAAAGGTGGGAGTAGCCATACCAACTGTAAGAGGCCAATCAATTGAGATGAGCTATCAGCAGGAGATGAGGGGTGGCGGGGAGGGGGAAAAAAAAAAAAAAAAAAACAACAACACACCACTTTCTCTCCTGCTGATAGCTCATCTAATTGATTGGCCTCTTACAATTGGTATGGCTACTCCCACCTTTTCATGTTCTCTGTATGTATAAATATCATTTTTCTGTGTGTTCCATTCTATGCATCTGATGAAGTGGGCTGTAGTCCACGAATGCTTATACTCCTGTTCTTTTTGCAGATACAGACTAACATGGCTGCTACTCTGAAACCTATAAAATTTACAGTTTCTCTAAAACTTCTCCCTCTCTAAAACTTGATTAACTTACAGGAAACAATGGTTCACTCTGCAAAGGTCACCAGCATGTTACCCTTGTTTGCCAACATTTGGCGAGTTCTTTTTAGCTAGACCATTCCCTTCCTATATAGATTAGGAGAGACTCTTGACCAAGGGACTACCAATAGTCTGAAGATTTCATTTGAACAGCCCATTTCCTATTCCTGGGGGAATAGAGATGGGGTAAACAAATTTATATCTTGTGATCTTGTTGTATCCTTAGTAGGAGAACAGAGTGATAGCTTTTCTGATTTAAGGGCCAGAAAGACCTATAGTTATTATCAACAGATTCCAGGTGTATTTGCTATCTATACGTGTCACATGGTGAGTAGGGGGGAAAAAGAAGGTGAAGAGGGAAAGTCTCTGCTTGTCACTGGCCCAGCCACGATTGTCAGAGAGGTTTTGGAGGCATTACACTAAGGGCCTGATTCTCCTCTTGGCTACACTGGATAAATTAGGACTAACTAAAGTAACGGAAATCACACTAGTGCAAAAGTCATGTTCATAGAGGAGATTCAGACCCTCTTGCTCCACACAGCTTGCTTGAAATCTCTGCTTTCTCCCTCTAGCTTGGGCTCTGCAGGTGAGCAGGCATGAGTCATAGGGAATGCTTGGAACTTTTATACTTTGATGAAAGTGAAAATACAAAGATTCAAGCCTGGCAGGTCAAGGTGCTAGAGTTGTACTGAAGAGTAGCCATGACAGCACTGGAGAGAAGTTTGATCCCAGAAATTTAACAGAGACGTGTTATACAGAGAATACAGACTGCCGTGGGGGGCTGTAAGCACTTTGGAGCTTCAGGGTTGGAATGACCTCACTAGTTGCAATGGTGGAGAAATGAGGGAGCCCTGCATGCTGTTCCTAAAACCACTGCAGCATTCAGAGGGTTAAGACCAAGCTCTGTACAGTGCATCATTCTCTTTGCAGCTTGAGGTTGGCATGTTTTCCCTTGGGAAAGCTGATGTGAGTTTAATTACCCCAAATAATGCCAGTGCTTTGAGCTTTGGTTTAGAAAAACAGAAAACATCTGTTGGTATCATAGTTGGCAGGTTCTTATTGGATATTAGAAAAATTATTTAAGGGTTGCATTTGCATCAACATGATAATCACTACAGATAAGTTTATATTTTTTTTAGATACATAGGTTACAAATATATATTCTGACAAAGTCCCTCCTCTGCCTTGGTGGGTTCTGCGCTTTCTGGCGGATTTGCTCACCTCAGAGGTTTTCGGCAGTCCTCAGTTTGGCTCCTTTTGTTAGTGGCACAAACCTGCCGTTCACTCGGCTAACCTCATCACTGGCCAGCATGGGGAAAAGGAGGAGAACAATCCCCCGTAGTCTCTGCTGGCTCACCTAATGGGTCAGGGGACAGGCCAGAGACCTTCCCCTCTGGTGGGACCCACAGTCCAGATCAACTCCTCTTATATCAAATAGGGAGTTGGGAGGATGGAGGGGAACCCGGGCCCACCCTCTACTCCAGGTTCCAGCCCAGGGCATTGTGGATTGCAGCTGTCTTTAGTGTCTCCTGTAAGAACTGCATGACAGCTACAACTCCCTGGGCTATTTCCCCATGGCCTCCTCCCAACACCCCAACACCTTCTTTGTCCTCACCACCGGTCCTTTCTCCTGATGTCTGATAACACTTGTACTTCTCAGTCCTCCAGCAGTACACCTTCTCACTCTCAGCTTCTTGCTTGCCTATTGCTCCCAGCTCCTCGCACGCCCCTCACTAACTGCAGTGAGGTCGTTTTTAAACCAGGTGCCCTGATTAGCCTGCCTGCCTTAATTGATTCCAGCAAGTTCCTGATTGTACCCTGGGAAAAGGGACCTGCTTAATCTGAGGCTAATCTATCTGCCTTCTATCACTCTCCTGTAGCCATCTGGCCTGATCCTGTCAGATTTTTTTTTTTTAATATATATCACACACACACACACCATACCAAACACTTTGTTAAAAAAGAAGGTTATTTCTGGGGCATCAAGCACTCAAAATTTACCATTACACATGCAACCTTAATTTGACCCCCTTCTGCATCCATTCTGCTCACTGAATGAGGCAGACATCCTGTGGAAAATATTAGTTTGTGCTCAGGTAATGAAAAGCTGTATCATAATGCAGTCCCCCAGCAGGAAGAATTAAGGTTGCTAGGGCTACTGTGAATCTGGCATTTCCTAAGTTTCGAATGCTTGACTTTGACCCCTAAACAACCTAACCTAGTAACTTCCTAGCACTTTTTTAAAGGAAAAGAACATATACAACTGACAATCCCACCACATCAGCACAATTTGAACCTTCAGCACAGACTGTGCTCACTTTAGCTACAGGCCTAACACCCACCATTAGCTAATACCAGGAGTAGGCTATTATCCTAGAGGGGAGGGTGGATTGCTGGGTCCTGTAGCTGGGGCTGGGTGGAGTCTAACCCAGCTGGAGAAGCTCCTGCCCTATGTGGAACCTACTGAGAGGTGCATAGGCCATTGGGGCCATGTGCGGAGTCTAGGAAGTGGCTGGGTTAGCCTGGCCCAGCCCTCTTTTCCTTTCCCTTCCAATCCCACTATGGGAGCTCCCTAGTATGGCCTGGGCAGTGTGCGATCTGCTTTGTCTGTAACCTGAGCCTGGTCTTCGAATGCTCCTGTGCTTTGTTATCTGCTGGCAGCCCTCCAACATTTTGCTGAGCATCAAAAGTGAGAGAAGGGAAATAATGTTTTTTAACAGATTATAGCTCAGCAAAAGCAGAACAGAATCTCATGGGCCAAAGAATAAGGCACTTCTCTGCCCAGGGAGTTTTCCTCTTAACAATGGAGATGTGAAAGCTTCTCAAAGAAAAGGCTGCAAGTATCCTTTCTAATGGAAAGTGTTAGGTACTCCTATACTTTGGTTGCCTACCAGCCCCACATCGTAGATGTGTAGATACATGTGTGTGCGCGCGGATGCATGTGCATTGTTTTTCATTTGTAATGTTAATAATATCAGAAACAGGAGAGCAGGCCCCTTCAGTATTTCTTTCCCTCTGTCTCGATGAGCAGATGCTGCCACAGGCTATGATTTGATCCAATCTCTTAAGTCAAACCAGGCAGGGTCTTGTCAGTCCTTGGATAGGAGAGAACATAAGAACGGCCATACTGGGTCAGACCAAAGGTCCATCTAGCCCAGTACCCAGTCTTCTGACAGTGGCCAATGCCAGGTGCCCCAGAGGGAATGAACAGAACAGGTAATCAAGTGATCCATCCCCTTTGCCAGCTTCTGGGAAACAGACTAGGGACACCATCCCTACCCATCCTGGCTACTAGCCATTGATGGACGTATCCTCCATTAATTTATTTCTTTTTTTGAACCCTGTTATAGTCTTGGCCTTCACAACATCCTCTGGCAAAGAGTTCCACAGGTTGAATGTGTTGTGTGAAGAACTACTTCCTTTTGTTTTAAACCTGCTGCCTATTATTTTAATTTCTTGACCCCTAGTTCTTGTCTTATGAGGAGCAAATAAGACTTCCTTATTCACTTTCTCCAAACCAGTCATGATTTTATAGACCTCTATCATATTCCCCCTTAGTCTCTTTTCCAAGATGAAAAGTCCCAGTCTTATTAATCTCCCCTCAAGGAAAACCAGAAGGGAGCAGAGTGATGGAGGATGGGCGACACGGTAGGTGGCACTCTTACCTATAAGTCAGGGCTGAGCCAGTGCACTAAACCATTAGGGGTGCAGTGTGCTGCAGATGCTGACTTGCAGCTGAGACATATAGCCTGATCCTAAATCATATGCTGGTGCTAAAGATTCTATTCTATGCGACATAGTCTTTTATACCACTCAGCAGCATAGCATCTGAATGCTCCCCTGCAGTACGTTAAGCAACCTAACATCTGTCATGAGTTCCTTCTCTTCTCCTCATACTCCCCAAAGAAGGAGAAGCGTATTCAGTGGAGTGTCTTGTTTTGGTAGGGTTGGGCTGGGGTTTTTTGATTTGTTTTTTTAATATACAAATTGCTCTGTGTTTGTTAGAGAAGGCAAGTAAAAGAAATGTGTATTGCACTTGGAGTTGAAGGAGGGCAGGTTTGGGGTGGTCTCAGACTTAAACTCCAAGGCCATAAGGGACCATCATGATCATCTAGTCTGACCTCCTGCACATTGCAGGCCATAGAACCTCACACACCCACTCCTGTAACAGACCCATAACCTCTGTCTGAGTTACTGAAATCCTTAAAGCTTGATGTAAAGACTTCAAGTTACAGAGAATCCACCATTTATTCTAGTACAAATCAGCAAGTGTCCAGGCCCCATGCTGAAGGCACAAAAAACAAAACAAACCAGGGTCTCTGCCAATATGACCTGCGGGAAATTCCTTCCAAACCCCAAATATGGATATCAGTTAAACTGTATGTGAGTGAGATCCATCAACCAGATACCTGGGCAAGAATTCTCTGTAGCAATTCAGACCCCTCCCCATCTAGTGTCCTATCACCAGTCATTGGACATATTTCATAATAGCAGTCACTGATAGACCATATGCCATTGTAAGCAACTTCATCATACCATCCCCGCCATAAACTTATCAAGCTCAGTCTTGAGACAAGTTAGGTTTTTGCCCCCACTGCTCCCCTTGGAAGGCTGTTCCAGAATTTAACTCCTCTAATTCCAAGCCTAAACTTAATTCTTAGTTCCAGTCCCAGACTGGCTCCCAAGAAAGGTCTGTCTTCCCCATGAACAAGGTTTACCCTTATTGTAGAGAGTTCCCTTGTGTCAGAGGAACAGAGCTGTTGACCATAGTCTTCACTGTGGAGCATTAGATGGTCTTTTAGACATCCTGTGGCACTGTTTGCAAGCATGGTAATGCTAATCCCTGTGGCACACTTGGGTAGAATAATTACTGGAGCATTCCTCTCATTGATGTCAGTGAAGAGAAAGTCAGCGCCTTGACTAAGCCCACCTTTTGAGACAGTGATATTCTTTCATCGCCAGAGAAGGCCAGTGGAAGAATGTCACTACAAGTTTATAACTGGGTGTTAGGTGGTGTAGGGAACTGTATGTTGACTAGGAATCTGGGGGTCATAGTGGATCACAAGCTAAATATGAGTCAACAGTGTGACACTGTTGCAAAAAAAGCAAATATTCTGGGATGTATTAGCAGGCGTATTGGACATGAGAAGTAATTCTTCCACTCTACTCTGCACTGATTAGATCTCAACTAGAGTGAGGTGTCCAGTTCTGAGTGCCATGTTTCAGGAAAGATGAGGACAAATTGGCTAAAATCCAGAGAAGAGCAACAAAAATTATTAAAGGTCTAGAAAACATGACCTATGAGGGAAGATTGAAAAAATTGGGTTTGTTTAGTCTGGAGAAGAGAAGACTGAGAGGGGACATAATAGTTTTCAAGTACATAAAAGGTTGTCACAAGGAGAAGGGAGAAAAATTGTCCTCGTTAAGCTCTGAGGATAGGACAAGAAGCAATGGGCTTAAACTGCAGCAAGGGAGGTTCAGATTGGACATTAGGAAAAAATTCTTAACTGTCAGAGTGGTTATGCACTGGAATAAATTGCCCAGGTAGGTTGATCTTTTCCTTACTCACCTTGTTTCTCTAATATCCTGGGCCCATAGCTACACCAATACTGCATATTTCACATTTATTTTCATTTTCACATAGAATTTCCTGGTTTTCAAACCACTTGTTTTTCTTCTATCTACAACTTCCTCATAAGATGATTTTCTGAATATATTGTGACAAAGTTCCTCCTCAATCTTGGTGGGTCCTGCGCTTATTGGCAGATTTTCTTGCCTCAGAGATTCACCATGTGGGTTGGGGAACAGCCCAGAGACCTTCCCCTCTGGAAGAACCCACAGTCCAGGTCAATTGGGAGGTTTGGGGGGAACCCAGGCCCGCCCTCTACTCCGGGTTCCAGCCCAGGGCCCTGTGGACTGCAGCTGTCTATAGTGCCTCCTGTAACAGCTGCATGACAGCTACAACTCCCTGGTCTACTTCCCCATGGCCTCCTCCAAACACCTTCCTTATTCTCACCACAGGACCTTCCCCCTGGTGTCTGATAACGCTTGTGCTCCTCAGTCCTCCAGCAGCACACCCTCTCAGCTCCTTACACCTCTTGCTCCCAGCTCCTCACACTCACACCACAAACTGAAGTGAGCTCCTTTTAAAACCCAGGTGCCCTGACTAGCCTGCCTTAATTGATTCTAGCAGCTTCTTCTTAATTGGCTCCAGGTGTCCTAATTAGCCTGCCTGCCTGAACTGGTTCTAGCAGGTTCCTGATTACTCTAGTGCAGCCCCTGCTCTGGTCACTCAGGGAACAGAAAACTACTCATCCAGTGACCAGTATATTTGCCCTCTACCAGACTCCTGTACCCCACTCGTCTGGGTCTGTCACAATATATTTACAACCCTAAAACTTAGTAACAAAGCTTTTGCCTGGGGAAATTATCATCCTAGCAAAATTATCAAGAAATTTACTTGAGGCTGCTCTATGCTTAGAAATTGTACTGACATAGCTATGTCAGCAAGAAGTATAAAAATATCACACACACCCCATCTGAAATAGCTGTGCCATCAAAAACCCTTGTGCAGATGCAGTTATACCAGCAAAAAATCCTTTTGTTGGTCTCAGTTAGTTTGGGGAACTAATGTAAGCTGCATCTCCAGTAACTCATTTACGCAACAGTACTATGTATTAAATATCAGAGGGGTAGCCGTGTTAGTCTGAATCTGTAAAAAGCAACAGAGGGTTTTGTGGCACCTTTAAGACTAACAGAAGTATTGGGAGCATAAACTTTCATGAAGAAAGTGAGGTTCTTACCCACGAAAGCTCCATCACTGTGGCCAAAATGGCAGGTGCGATCCTGGGATGCGTAAACATGGGAATCCCGAGTAGGAGTGGAAAGGTTATTTTCCTGCTGTATTTGGCAGTGGTGCGACCACTGCTGGGATCCTGTGTCCCCTTTTGGTGTCCACAATTGAAGGAGGATGTTGATAAATTGGAGAGGGGTCAGAGAGGAGCCATAAGAATGATTAAAGGATTGGAAAACATGCCTTAGAGTGACAGACTCTAGAAGCTGAATCTATTTAGTTGACAAAGAGAAGGCTAATAGGTGACTTGATCACAGTCTATTGGTACCTACGTGGGGAACAAATATTTAATAACAGGTTCTTCAGTCTAGCAGAGAAAGGTCTAACATGATCCAATGGCTGGAAGTTGAAGCTAGACAAATTCAGACTGGAAATTAAGCATACATTTTTAACAGTGAGAGTAATAAACCGTTGGAACAATTTACCAAGGGTCATGGTGAATTCTCCATCACTGACAATTTTAAAATCACGACTGGAGTTTTAAAAAAAGCTTTGCTTTAGAAGTGATTTGGGGCAGTTCTCTGGTATGTGTTATACAGGAGGTCAGACTAGACCAATGGCTCTCAACCTGTGGCCCAATCAGCACAGAGCTGCGGCCCATGTGACATCCTCAGGGCTGTACAGGTAGTACTGGATGCAGTTCGCAATGGTAAATAGGTTGAGAACCACTGGACTAGACGATCACAGTGGTCCCTTGTGGCCTGGGAATCTATGAATGAATCTGAATTCCTGACACTCCTCACGGAACAGCCCATCAGGCACATCTGAGACCTGAAAGGCCCTTCTGGAATTAGCACATGTTGTACTAAAGTAAATTTGTCCCATCATAGAGCTGCCAGCTCCTCACCAAACAAGCCCCTCAGGGGATTCCTGTCCCTGCAGTGTGTGAGAGACCACCTCTCTGCATGCATGTATTCCTGTCAAATGGCAGCTGAATCAGACGTCATGCAGGCCAGCAGGACTCAGACACTGGTATGGTAACCTTCTGCAGGCTTCCCTCACAGCATTCCTGAGGATCCTCTGTGCTGAGCCCCAGTGCATTGCTGCTAGTGTCTCCCACAGCCTGTGCACTAACATGAAGACAAGGCCATGGTCTTGGCCTTGAGATGAGGTTAGGGTTAGCCCAAGCAACATGGTGGGATAAAGCCAACACGTGTAGCGGGGAGGTGGCAGGTACAGCAAGGGCTAAGCTTGGAAAGTTTGGGAACAGTGATGCAGAGATGGTGTCTCAGAGCCCCCTCAGTGCAGAAAGTCTCTGGGTAACCACATGACATAAACAGAAGGGTCAATATGAGGCTTGAAATAGGAACACATTGCTGGCTCTCTTTACTAGGAAATTAAAGGTAATCATTACCTGTCCTTATCACCTGGGATGCAAATGAGATGTTATAATTTAACCTCTGGAATGTACAGTTCACTTTACAAGGATCCAGAGGGAGTTTATTGGAGGAACTGGGGAAAAGGCTATTTACCCCCATGAAGTCATTCTGCAAGAGTCAGTGGGGTTAGTACACAAGAGTGCTGCCCTTGCAGGAAGCTTTTCTCCACCCAGGGTGATAATCTAGGCTGTCTTGGCCAAGGCCATGTGCTGTACCATAATCACAACCCACCTTCAAAGGGAGACCCTGGGCAAAGTTCTTACTGCCACTGGCTCCCCACGGCAACAATTTGCCTTAAATCCGGAAAGGTTCCACACCTCTAAACCCTCTGGAGTGGAAAACCTGAAGTATGATGCTGCATCCCTCCAGGTGACCCCTGACAGGGCCAGCTCCAGGCACCAGCCTAGCAAGCAGGTGCTTGGGGCGGCCAACAGAGAGGGGCGGCATGTCCAGCTGTTTGGCGGCAATTCGGCAGAGGGTCCCTCACTCCCCCTCGGAGCGAAGGACCAGCCGCCAAATTGCCGCCGAAAACTGAAGCGGCGGTGGTAGAGCTGCCGCCGAAGTGCCACAGATCATGATCGCGGCTTTGTTTTTTTTTTTGTTTTTTTTTTGCTGCTTGGGGCGGCAAAAACCCTGGAGCCAGCCCTGACCCCTGAGGCCAGATCTCAGCACAGCCAGGCATGGGATTTCCACATCTCAGAGGCTGGCAAACTCTCCTCCCCTCCAGAGTCAAGGAAAGGGATAGTGATTGGGAGACAATAATAAGATTGGTGGTAATGATTCACCTGCAGCACATTGCAGGCAGCACGTAGCTCTGCACAAGATGGTTTGTCCAGGGAAGGGTGTGTCCGACTGGACATTTGCCTCCGGTCATGTTCAGCATGGACTTGGCCAATTTAGAAAGAGCTGCCAAACATCTGTGTATCCAGGTCTCATGCTGAGTGGCTCTGCCAGGTGGCCAAGTCCCATCCTCTGTCTGTGAGACTCTAGGGGAGCGAAGTCCGATTCTCCGCCTGCCTGAAATGACGTACTGCACGCCATGGAAAGCACCCCTTGCTACCATGGTGACAGATGCCTACCGACTGGGGTAATACATAACAAAATGAAATATCTGCCGTCACGAAGCCTCCCATAACAGTTCCCACTGGGGTCACCACCTTGTTCCCATAGATCCTCCATGAGTGACTATTAGCAAAATTTCAATATATTTCCATACCATTTTCCCTTGTCCCTGTGGCTTTCCCTTCAAAATACAGCTACTGTCATTGATGACAGACATCACCGGTGTGGTGCTCTGTTTTGTTCAATGTTGATAACAGTCGGCTGCATGCATGTGTTCCCTCTGTGTCCTGCCCTGGCTCTGTGCAGATCGTTGACACAGCAGACCCCAAGAGAACCCCCAATGACTCCGATAAGGTACGAAGGCACCCAGCCAGGTTTATTGTCAAATGAAGCACAGTAATAGTTCCCCACAGACTCTACAGGAAATACTACGAATATGTGCCCCCTGGCAATGGACCGGCTCAGTCAATGGCAGGACTCTCCACTGCCCCCTAGGCAGCACAAAGACGTCCACTCAGGGATGCATTCTTATACACAGGTACAAACAAGTTACACATCACTCCTGATGCATCGAGGTACAACCCCTCTGCGTGTTGGGGTGCTGCCTCTCTCATAGTACATGTTGGTTCGAACAAACAAGTCTGTCCATCATATTATCCTTTTGACCCTGTCTTTTAGGACGGGTCAGCCTGTTCCTCATTATTTCTGTGGAATGTGACTCTTCTGGTGCCATCCTGGTCCTTGTTTATCCTATTAGTGCTTGATACCCTTTAGATATGTGTATATGTCCAATTAGCAGCCTTCTTCTTGCCAACTTTTGTGAGCAGGGCCTGCCTCTGGCTCACAGCTGAACTTTGCTTTATGTTAACAAAGTCTTGACCGTTCCTTTGGTTCAGGCCTCAGGCCTCTGATACCAAGGGTTTATGTTTCAGGGCCTCATCTTACTACAGTCATCATCATCTGTCATGTGGGATCTGATGGATTTAGCAGCACAATCTGTTTCATACCTGGAGTTCCTTGGACAATATTACAAACCTTCTGCCCCTGCCTTGCTCTGCAAATGCTCTGAGATCCTCACAAGAGAATATCCCTGCCCTTCAGCTGAGCTGCTTGGTTGTGGGGACGGTTTGAGTTCAACCCTTCTCTTCACTGTGTATGAGGGTTGCCCTAGATGCATTTTTCTTCAGGTCACGCTGTATTTGAGATAAGATAGCTGGAAACTGGCAAATCTTTGCCAGCTCTTTCCATGGTATTAAGTCTTGTGATAGCCGCATTTAGGCTCCAAACCTTTATGAGAGATCATTTGCTGCCTTTAGTGCAGGGGGATGCATGGGTCAAACAGCCTTGGACACTGACCCTTCCATTAATGCTAACAAAAGGCACCACATTGGCAGGGGCAGCACAAACTTCACCCATGCCAGCCCACACCTAATAGCCAGTTTCCCAGGCTAAGGAGTCCACGGTCACAGTGGAAGGGGAAGTTCAGCCTCTGCTGAAGCAGCCAGCTAGTGCCAGTTACAGTGGTAGTTTTTGCATTGCATTTTCATTGATTTGAGGATAAAGTCCAACTTAGCAATTGTAGGGCAGAGCACGGGGCTCAGGGCCAGGGATCAGAATGGACTTCTCAGCTGTATGTCTCCAAAATGTCCAGTTGAAAAAATAAGCCTCAAATGTAAAAACAGAGGCTGAGCCATGAATGGCTAGTGGGGAACATTGCCTTTGAGGGATACTGATAATCCCTAGCTGTTCTACAGCATCAATTGATCTCAAAGCTCTTTACAAAGCAGGTCAGAATCATGATCCCCATTTTGCAGATAGGAAACCCTTGCTGTCTGCTAAACAGCGATGATCCCCAGTGGCCACATCGAACCAACCCTTTGAACTGCCCTTCTACTTTTCTGCATGTGTGTGTGTGTGTGTTGCAGGTGACTTTTAAAATGAGCATCGATTTGAGACGCTACATCCCTGCCATTCTGGTAGCGCTGGCTGTGTCTTCGTCCATCGTCCTCATTCTCAGCCTGGTGAGGATCCAAAATGTTTCCTTGGCACCTAACAACAAGGTGAGTCCCTGAGCTACAGAATACAGAGTCCAGTAGCATTGTATGGATGCTTGGAAATTTTGGAGTTTACCAAAAATTTTATAAGTCAATATTTTTAGCAACAAGTAAAAGTGCATTGCCATAGCTTTGCAGGTATAGACTTCCCAACCTCCCTGCATACTGAAGAAAAAGTGAAATACAGGCAGAACCCCACATGTGTTTGAAAAATACAACAGATCACACAAGAAATTGCAGGGTTATTGTTATTGCTGTTGGAACGAAAGGCCCAGTCAGCATCAGGACTTCATTGTGCTAGGCACTCTACAAACTTCTAATCAAAGACCTCTGTCTGGGCCAGCTGGGAAGAAGAGAACATAAGTTTGGGCCTTTACAAATTAAGAACCCATCCCAATGCCATCCCCAATGCTGAATCCCAGCATATTTTCAAAAGGACTCTTACACTGTGACAGACTTGGTGGAGGTGCAGAAATTAACATGGAGCTGGAACATTATGTGCTCAGCCCTCTGTTTAAATCCATGCAAGCCCAGCTAGGGTGATCAGATAGCAAGTGTGAAAAATTGGGACTT
This sequence comes from Chrysemys picta bellii, assembly GCF_011386835.1. Taxonomy (NCBI): domain Eukaryota; kingdom Metazoa; phylum Chordata; order Testudines; family Emydidae; genus Chrysemys; species Chrysemys picta. The sequence continues at coordinate 1,487,760 of NC_088808.1, forward strand.
TTTGGGAGGGGTAAGGGGTATAGCATAGACGCCGACTCCGTGGGTGCTCCGGGGCTGGAGCACCCATGGGGAAAAACCCCACCCTGCCCCTCGCCCCAGCTCACCTCCGCTCTGCCTCCTTCCCTGAGCGCACCGCTGGGTCCTGCTTCTCCCCCCTCCCTCCCAGCGCTTGCACTGCGAAACAGCTGTTTTGCGTGGCAAGCCTGGGAGGGAGGGGGAACCTGGCGCGCTTGGGGGAGGAGGCGGGGCCGGGGTGGGGATTTGGGGAGCGATCCAATAGGGGCAGGGAGGGGCGGAGTTGGGGTAGGCTGGGGCAAAAGTTGGCACCTGTGGAGTATAGTTGCATATATAAGACAAAGCCCCAATATATCAGGATGGTCCCAATAATATCAGGATGGCTGTTCACCCTAAGCCCAGTGGGACTGCCGGGATAGGAAAGCTAGAGTAGAAGATGGCTATATCTACTCTGCTACCGCTTTGGGGGAATGTCAGAAGTAGACATTCTGTGAGAGATCATTTTCATTCACTCCAAAGTTTCTCCATCCTTCCACTTTATCCTACAACAGCAGTGCTCCAGCAGTGGTCTGCAGAGACTTGCTGGTGGCGCGGAGACAGGTGGCTGCTCACGTGGTTCTAAGGGTACGACTACACTGCCCACATTACAGCATGGCCGTGGCAGCGCAGTGACATGGGCAATGTAGTCACGCTTTATTGCTGGGGGAGAGCTCTCCCGGCAATAAAAAATAACCACCCCGAACGAGGGGTGGTAGTAGCTTTATCGACAGAAGCGTGGCTCCTGGCGATAAAGCGCTGTCTAGACTGGCGCTTTTTAGCACTAAAACTTTTGTCGCTCTGGGGAGTGTTTATTCACACCGCTGAATGACTAAAGTTTTAGCGCCGAAAGTGGCCATGTAGAGACAGCCTAAGTCTCCTTGTTTCCGGCTGCTACATCCCATAAACATACAGCTTAATGTACATCTAAACTGGGACTTTCTGAGAGCTCAGGTGCCCAGCCCCCGTTGACTTTCAAGATTTGGCCACCTAAGTCCCTTACGTCTCTTTGGAAATCCCAGCCTAAAGACTTTCCAAATGTTACTTGCTCATGTAAACAATTGTCATAGTTGCCATAGAGAGATGTTATATAACCATGAATGGGAGGGGAAGTGGTCCCTGAGATAGCAAATGGGAGATCAGGTGGCCCGGGTGATTGTGAATCAGAGGAGGGGTCCCTGAGATAGGAGTCCAGAGGGGCCAGTTGTGGCTCACCACAAGGAGGGGCGGGGGAAGAAAAAGAAAATCCATAATTCCAAATCAGTTAATATCTTGTGGTACAACATATACGAAAATGCCTGCATCATACTCCTATGGATCTGGCATGGTGTCACAAAGGCAGAGTTAAGGTTGTGTGGGTATCCTAATTGTGCAGTTTCATAGCTTAACATATTTAGATTTCTTTTAAGTGTAATTTTAACTCTGAACTTCCCAGGTTTATAATGCTTGGATTTGGGAATACTTACACAATCCTTGTGATGTATTTTACCCTAAATTACTCATATGAACTCTCAACCTTAACTCTGTGTTAGCATAGTGTTTGTCTGGGAATCTCTAGTAAGTTGTGACCCATGCTTTGAAAAGTTCTGAGAAACCTCTGCCCTACAGCAAAGTCCTGTAACACGTCAGAGCCTCTGTAGATGCCACAGACATAAGATTGCACAGATCTGAATTTGTGATGTTGAAAATGCTGCATGATGGAATTGTTGGTGCAGTCACTGAGGGAAAGATGGATTGCTGAGAAGAAATTCTGGATTCTGGTCTCAGTGCACGTATGGATGTTCCCAATGAGCAGTACAGTGACTGACCTTCCCTCAACCCCCAGACATGTACAGGGCTGCGGCACATGGAAGGGAGGAAGCTTACATCATCGTAGCCTGTATTCTGGGGGTGAGCTCTTCAGGCCCAGGGCTGTCAATATGGCATCTTTGAACCACACTGACGAACATTAAACCAACAAAGAAAATAAAAGATCAGTAAAACTGCAACAAGGAAAATGCAGTTGCGCTGATGGTGTAAATTATCATCAATCTGTGGACTGCAGGGGCAGGGCTGGAAACCGATTGACTTCAGTGGAGTTAGCCAGTGTGCATTAGCTGAGGCAACATGCTCAAGGGACCAGCCTGTTTCTACTTCACTTTCAACTGAGGCACAGGTTTTAAGGTTTTTAAGGCCCATCTTGACAAAGCCCCGGCTGGGATGATTTAGTTGGGGTAGGTCCTGCTTTGAGCAGGGGCTGGACTAGATGACCTCCTGAGGACTCTTCCAATCCTAATCTTCTATGATTCTATGACATCAGAGGGCCCATTCGGCTAAGGAGCAGAAGCCCATGTCTCTAACTCTCACTGACCTATTCAGCCCTTGAGCAAACATTAGTGCGGGGGGATGGAAGGCCCCAGTTTCTGCTCTGGCTTACCAGACCCATCATGTTTTGGTTATGCCTTCCAGTACGGGATGGTGTTCGATGCAGGCTCATCCCACACCTCTCTGTTCGTCTACCAGTGGACATCTGACAAAACGAATGACACCGGAGTGGTCAGCCAGACGTTATCCTGTAATGTCCAAGGTCAGTATTCCTGCCCCGCTGTGAGGGAAACACCATGGGTTCAGAGCTCCTCTGAGATTTCTTATGCAGCAGGGCACCTAGGTGATGGAAATGTTGGATGAAGTGTAAGAGTCTGGTGGACAAGTCTCTTCTACAGAAGACGATCGTGCCCTACTGACACTGGGGAAGCACAGTGGTTATAGCAAGAGTTGCAGCATCTAGGTTGCCTGAAGTCAAGGGATTCCTGTTTCCAGTTGCTCCCTGGCACCATGCACAACCTCTGGCCACAGCAAATCAACCTGACCTTGGGGGGAACTTTTCAGGGCAGCCTCCAAAATCTCAGCACTTTGGGGTGCATCACAGCTAGCCACAGTTGTCTATAGACACAGGCAACTCAGTCATAGAAATGACACTGCATGGAGAGATGAGTCCACAGCGCTTATCCCTCACCCCTTGTCTGGATTCACTTATAATGGGAGGGACAACAGAACCCACCTCTAGTGACCCTCCATCTAATGTGAGTGGAAGCTCAGGGTGGCTTCATTGGCATCTGCATAGGTTTTCACTCCTCTTATAGTGATAGAGTGCACTATAGTGTACCACCAGAGGCAAGGTACACTGTGACAACCTCCTTGGAATGCAGGAATTATCACTGAGTTCTGCATTCCAAGAGGGTAATCACCTCCCTTTCCTCCTCTGCTCTGGCTGAGCAGGGGATAGGAACACTGCCACTACTCTTGAGGGAAAAGATAGGGAGGAATCCCTGGCTTCCAATCTTGCTCCTCACTGGGAAAGAAGATATGGCTTTCCAGAGTCTCCCCCGAACCTGCCAGCGCTCACTGCAACAACTGTGGTGAAGGAACCCTGCCAGCTTTTATGTTCATCGCACACCCACACACACACACACACACACACACACACAGAGCAGTTAAAATGCTCTTGCTGGAAGGTTACAATGTAACTAGAGCTGTCGATTAGTCACAGGTAACTCACGAGATTAACTCAAAAAAATTAATCATGATTAAAAAAATTAATCGCAATTAATCTATTTTAATTGCATTGTTAAACAATAGAATCCCAATTGAAATGTATTAAATATTTTGGATGTTTTTCTACATTTTCATATACATTGTATTCTGAGTTGTAATTGAAATCAAAGTGTATATTATTTTTTATTACAAATATTTGCACTGTAAAAAGATAAACAAAAGAAACTATATTTTTCAATTCACCTCATACAAGTACTATAGTGCAACCTCTTTGTCGTGCAAGTGCAACTTATACATGTAGATTTTTTTTTGTTACATATCTTCACTCAAAAACAAAACAATCTAAAACTTCAGAGCCTACAAGTCCACTCAGTCCTACTTCTTGTTCAGCCAGTCGCTAAGACAAATAAGTTTATTTACATTTACAGGGGATAATGCTGCCCGCTTCTTATTTACAATGTCACCAGAAAGTGAGAACAGGCATTTGCATGGCACTTTTGTAGCTGACATTGCAAGGTATTTACGTGACAGATGTTAAACAATCGTATGACCCTTCATGCTTCGGCCACCATTCCAGAGGACATGCTTCCATGATGATAATACTCGTTAAAAAAAAATGCGTTAATTAAATTCATGACTGAACTCCTTGGAAGAGAATTGTATGTCTCCGGCTCTGTTTTACCTGCATTCTGCCATATATTTCATGATATAGCGGTCTTGGATGATGACCCAGCACATGCTCATTTTAAGAACATTTCCACTGTAGATTTCACAAGACACAAAGAAGGTACCAATGTGAGATTTCTAACCGAACCAAGATTTAAGAATCTGAAGTGCCTTCCAAAATCTGAGAGGGACAAGGTGTGGAGCATGCTTTCAGAAGTCTTAAAAGAGCAACGCTCCAATGCGGAAAATACAGAAACCAAACTACCAAAAGAAAAAAAAAATCAACCTTCTGCTGGTGGTATCTGACTCATGATGAAGAAAATGAACATGCTTTGGTCTGCACTGCTTTGGATTGTTATTGAGCAGAACCTGTCATCAGCATGGACGTATGTCCACTGGATTGGTGGTTGAAGCATGAAGGGACATACGAATCTTTCGCTTGACATTGTAAACAAGAAGCGGGCAGCATTTTCTCCTGCCAATGTAAACAAACCTTTGTCTTAGCGATTGGGTGAATAAGAAGTAGGACAGAGTGGACTTCCAGGCTCTAAAATTTTACATTGTTTTATTTTTGAATGCAGCTTTTTTGTATATAATTCTACATTTGTAAGTTCAACTTTCATGATAAAGAGATTGCACTAAAGTACTTGTATTAGATGAATTGAAAAATACTATTTTTGGTTTTTTACAGCGCTTGTAATCAAAAATAAATATAAAGTGAGCACTGTACACTTTTTATTCTTTGTTGTAATTGAAATCAATATATTTGAAAATATAAAAAACATCCAAAAATATTTAAATAAATGATATTCCATTATTAACAGTGCAATTAATCGCACAATTAATCACGATTAATTTTTTAATTGCTTGACAGCCCTAAATATAACACTACTTTATTTCTTAGAATTCAGAACAATCACACACAAGAACCCCAGAACAAGAGCGAATAAAGCAGCCTGTTCCCTAAGGCAAACACATCTCACTCCACCTCGCTGTTGGCTGGGTGTTTGAAGACAGACTGCTGAAGAGTCAGATTGCACATTTCCTTACAGAGCTCCCTAACCTGCAAGCAGGACCAGGAAAACCCCTGAGGACTAAAAGTGATCGCTTACAACTTCAAAACAGCTTTCAATGCACCACTCCACCAGTCCTCCGGGCAACATGGCATGAGATCTTGTGCCAGAATGTAATCAGTAGAGCAAAGCTCATCTGCTGCTGCAGGGCTTTTCCCACTTCCCTGCAGGAGGGACTCTCACTGTGCAATGGTTTTCCCAGGTTAAATGAGATCTCCCTGATGTCAGTTTTTGAGTGGTGCTGGAAAGGGAGGCTGAGTCAAGCAGAAATCCCAGGCTTCCCGTTAGCAGGCAGGGCTGGGCCCTGGAGTCTTTGCTTGCTCACCTGTTGCTAAACTTATCCTGTATTATTTTGGGGAGGTTGAAACACTCCAGTATCTCTGCTTTTTTTTTCTGGGCCCGATTCCTCTTTTGGTCTCCACGAACAAATGGCTGCAGTGAGGGCCAATGAACACAGATGCCTCTGCTGAGCTGGGACTCTGCGGCCTGTATCTCTGCCGTGAGCTTCCTATGTAGGAGTTTTGACCACAGGTTTGGGTACTGTGCTGGCATGGTGAGAAGCACTGAAAGGTTACAGGTGGCCCCTGCAGCACAGAAGTGTGCCATAAAGGTACAATATGGCCTCCTGTGATCTTACCTCCCAGTAGAGGGGAGCCAGGGCTAGTCTGTAATGGAAATAAAGAGGATTCATTATTGAGGCTTCTGGACACAAGCAGACCCTCTGATTCTGCCTGGATGCCTGGCTTTCAGAATAAGCCAGCCTGTGCTGCCTAGTGCCAACATGAAGGCGGTTCCTGTCTCCTGGCCTGGAGTGAGAGACTGCCCACTACAGCACAGCCTGCATGCCACCTGGCTCCTTCCACCTAATGATCATGCTTCAGGAGGCGAAGCAGAGAGTTGAGTGACGTGGTTACTGAGGGATTCACAAGCAGGTTACCCATCACACTCCCGTGAGGTACCAGGCCTCAGCCCAGGGCCGGCTCTAGGCACCAGCAAAACAAGCTGGTGCTTGGGGCGGCACATTTTTAGGGGTGGCATGGCCGGCGCCAGAATGCCGCCCCTAAAAATGTGCCCCGGCCGACCTAGCTCACCTCCGCTGCTGCTGCCACGGCGCGCGAAACAGCTGATTCGCGCTCTGCTACTCGCCCTCCCTCCCAGGCTCTCAAACCTGGGAGGGAGTGGGAGAGCCCAAGCGGCCGTTTCATGCGCCGCTGTTCCCCTCCCTCCCAGGCTTGGGCATCTGGGAGGGAGGGGGAGAAGCGGCGCCCGTGCCGCGGCCACTCGGAGTCTCCCCCTCCCTCCCAGGCTCTCAAACCAGGGAGGGAGGGGGAAATCCCGAGCGGCCGCAGCGCGTGAAACAGCTGTTTTGCGTGCCGCTGCTCCCCCTCCCTCCCAGACTTGAGAGCCTGGGAGGGAGGGGGAGAAGCGGCGCCACGCCGCGGCCACTCGGAGTCTCCCCCGTCCCAGGTTTGAGAGCCTGGGGGGAGGAGGCAGGGCTGGGGATTTGGGGAAGAGGCGGAGTTGAGGCGGGGCCGGGGGGGGGGGGTAATTAAATAAGGGGGGGGGGGGCGCGGCCAAAATTGGTTTTGCTTCGGGCAGCAAAAATCCTAGAGCCGGCCCTGCCTCAGCCCTTTACGTCCTCTCATTGCACCCTGTCCCATCCCCAGTCACTCTTATCAACATAACTATGTTCCAGGACCTGGCATATCGAGCTACGCCAATGACCCTCCCAAAGCTGGTGTGTCCCTCCGGAGCTGTCTAGAGGACGCCCTGAAGGTCATTCCTGATGAGAGACAGAGGGAGGTACCAGTATACCTTGGAGCTACAGCAGGCATGAGGCTGCTGAGGTAATAACACAGGGTCTCTGGGGTAAACAAAAGTCTGTCTGTGGTGACACAACACCCCCCAGCCCAGTACGACTACAGCTGGCTCAGCACTCACAGGCACCCTTAGCTCCCGTTCTAGCACCTCAGAAAGAGACCAGATCCTCCGTAGAGCTCAGCACACTGGGTGCATGCTGGGTGCCGAGCTCTCCAGAAAACTTGGCCCTGATTGGGGATGCTGAGCCCTTGGGCCTCTGGCCCTGGGTGTGGCAGTGGGAGGGAGAAGTTCACTGTTAATGATACCACCCATCCACATGGAGTCTCTCTTGCTGAACAGACTCCAGGTAGTCAGGGCCGGCTCCAGCTTTTTTGCCGTCCCAAGCAGCAATGTGGGGAAAAAAAAAAAAAAAAAAAAAAAAAGATAAAGCTGATCGGTGGCACGTTGGCGGCAGCTCAATTGTGCTGCTTCATTCTTCGGTGGCAGCTCTAAGAGGAAGAGAGAGACCCACCGCTGAAGACCCAGACGTGCTGCCCCTTTCCATTGGCCACCCCAAGCACCTGCTTCCTTCGCTGATGCCCGGAGCTGGCCCTGCAGGTGGGGGCGGGATAGAGGATTTTGTGGAACCTAAACTTTGAATTGTTACTTTCAAAGCATCATCCTTAATTTGGAATTACATACATGGTCCCTAGTACTGTACTGTGTGAGCACAGCACAATCTTTAATGTATTTGTCCTCACGAGGCAGGACCATGCTATTACCCCCACTATACACATGGAGGGGGTAACCCCAGAGCAACTAAGTGATGTGTCCAAAGTAACACAGGACTGCTGCTGTGGTGGAGCAGGAAAATGAACAGAGGTCTCCTAAGTCAAAGGCTAGCACCCTAACCACGGGAACATCCATTCTCCCACAGTCTTTTATAACTACAAAGTTACAATGAGTTTGCTGTCTGAAGATTTTGTCTGGGAATAGACAGTGTAATTACAGCCTTTAATGAGTTCCCCCTCAGATGGACAGCACCCTAGTAATAGTCCTGTTGTTGTCTATGGTACTTTCTTTGCTCCATTACTTTGTCACAAAATCTAGGTTCAAAATGGGGAACAAGTGTCTGCTGCTGTGAGGCACCTAGGTTTAGCTCTGACACTTTGTGGACAGTTCAGCAAAGCTGATAACTTACACGTTTTTAAATCAAGACTGGATGTGTCTCTAAAAGATATGGCCTAGGAAGCTTTTCAGGAAAGTTCTATGTCCTGTGTTATAGCAGGTTAGACTATAACTATAGGTTGAAGTTTTAAATCATGATTTGAGGACGTCCGTAACTCAGCCAGGGGTTAGGGGTCTATCACAGGAGTGGGTGGGTGAGGTTCTGTGGCCTGTGCTGTGCGGGAGGTCCAACTAGATGAGCACAATGGTCCCTTCTGGCCTTGGCAGCTATGAATTTCCCATCACTTAGAGTCTTCAAACCAAGGCACATGTCTTCCAAAAGAGACACTCTAGTTCAGCTGCAGTTCCTGGGCTTGATGCAGGAATTCTAGGATCTGTGCTATGCAGGAGGTCACACTAGAGCATAATTATTGCTTCTGGGCTTAAAAGCTACAAATCTATGAAATACTTAAAGCAAATAAAGACAGATGGTATGAAACAAATATACAGAACCTGGGGTGATGTTCCATGAAAGAAGGAGAGCAGTGTTATTTTTACCTTGCTTTTATCTACGTGATTCCAAATCAAGACAAAAATGCAGTTTGGGTTCAGTTAGCAGAAAGAGACGTGTAAAACTACCAATCTCCTGCAGTGTGGAACGTTTGCTGCAAAAATCCAATGTCTATGAAATAAAATGTCCTTGCATTTTCTCAGTGCTGTTGATTCCATTGTTTTGGAGACTCTTTCCCTTTGCACACCCTTTAGCATGGAAAACAAGTCAGCTGCAGACCAGGTCCTGAATGAAGTCGCTAAGACCATACAACAGTATCCTGTGAATTTCCACGGGGCTCGGATTATTACAGGGGAAGAGGAAGGAGCCTATGGCTGGATCACCATCAACTATCTGCTGGACTCCTTCACCAAGGTGTGGCTAATGAGAGATGGAAACACCATCTGTGCTATTATTATTTTAGATTCTTAAATGTGTAAGTTAATTCAGGCTGATGAAAGGTACTGGATTGACAGCAGCCCACAATGATAATGCCCAGGAAGGACTGGATAGAAACTATCTAACTTTGTATGGAGGCTACCACACTAAGCAGCAGTCAGATGGTGTCAACTTTCAGACTAGTTACTGCTAGTAACATAGAAGTGAAAGGTTCTTTATCCTATTAGAGTATCAACCCCCAAGCCAGCCAGCTCCTAGTATTCCAGTATGATGCAATATTCTCAGATGATATTATAGTTTAAAAACCCCATGACCAATAAGCTATTGACACCTCAGAATCGCAATTATCCCAGAGACAGTATCAGATGACATAAACACAAACAAACCTGCCATTATTAAGCCTACAGATGAAAGAAAAGGAAAAATTATAAATAAGTTTCCCTGTTAAACACTAAAAGGAAATCAAGGGTCTCTCCTGGGTGAAACCAGATCAAATTTCAGTTCCAAGAGTTTTCAGAGGCTATATTTTCAGATTCTGTAGGCAGGTGACTTTTGCAGTGCAGTTAACCCCTTCTGTTTTATTCTATTTGATTCCATTCAATTTGTTTTTATACCAGTTCTTATACAGCTCGCATCCCATAGGAATAACTCAAGACTGGACTGTCTCTCCATGTGATCCCTGTTTTGTCTTAGCAGTACTCTCCCAAACAACGTGACTGGATCCATCCTCAGTCAGCCAAGATCCTGGGTGCACTGGACCTTGGAGGAGCATCAACCCAAATCAGCTTTATCCCCATTGGTCCAATAACTGACCAGACAAAAGCCTCTAAGTTCAGGCTCTATGGGTTTACCTACACTATCTACACACACAGCTATCTCTGCTATGGACAGAATCAGGCGCTGAAACAGCTGATCCTGAAAATAACAGAAGTGAGAGAACGTTTGGTGGCAGTTTGACTCTATCCTCATTCTATCAATAGGATTTTGTTTCTATTAAATGCAAATGGGAGCACAGGGAGCAGCATCAGAGGGGGCTTAGCACCTGCAGCAGGCTCTGTGGGGCCCAGGGGGGTCGTGAGGAGCAGTATCTGGTATAAAGCAGGCCTTGGGAGGAGCATGGGGGAGAGGAGGGGAGCAGAGGCTTGAAGCTGGGAAATTTTTCAAGGTATCCCCGGGAGGCGAGGAGAGAAGCAGGGGCTTGGCTGATGGAGGCCTTGTAAGGCAGGAACAGTGGGGAGAACAGGAGGGATTGACTGATGCTGCCCTTCTGAGATATACAAGGGAGGAGCAGGAGATGCCATCTCCAGTCATGGCTACAGAGGTACCTACGCACTGTGGGGACCCTGAGCTAGGGCCAGGGCGAGGGGCTTGTCAAGGCTGCAGGCACTGCCAGGGTTCAGAGACTCTAGCATTGTCCACCATTCAGCCTCCTGCTTTATAGGGATTCAGTGGGGAATCACATCACGCTCACCTTAGAGGCCACATGGCCATGAGGGTTTGTGTACGATGCCGAAGGACCTGAATTGCACTTTGCCAGATGAGTTGGGGAGGCTGCTGGGTCTCTGAGGCTTGGCAACACCTGTAGCCTCTAGGAGCCCCTGCACTCTTCTCCCATTCAGCTCAGCATGCATCCAGAGCTGCAAGAGGATTGCATGAGAGGGAGAGCAGGGGGCTGCAGATGCACAGATAGGTCTGGGTCTGACAAAGCCAACTATAAATCTGATGATAATACAACTCCATAGTAAGAAGCCCCAGCAGCTGGGCCAGTGGCCTTAAAAGGAAAACCTCTCACTGAGCTGCCTGCCTGTCCTCTGACTCCCAGTACATTCCTGCCCTCAGACTGGGATGCCCCATCATGTTTAATGAGGGCAGGGGATAGGAATGAGTCTTCACTCTATGAATGACCATGTGATTTCACTGTTCCCAGAACATGAGGGCCCAGGGCTCCATTAACCACCCCTGCTACCCTGAAGGATACCAGGAAACTACCACAGCAGCTTCCATTCACAGCATGCCCTGCACTGCCTCTCATGCGCAGACCCCGTCCCAAGCCTCCTGGAACGCCACACTGGTGGGCACAGGGAATGCCTCCGAGTGCCGTATGGCCATCAAACAGATCTTCAACTTCACGGCATGCGGCCAGACGCAGTCCTGCACATTCGATGGGATCTACCAGCCCCCGGTCAACGGGGAATTCTTTGTAAGGCAAATCCTCTCTGACCCCTTTTCTGAACAATCTCTAAACCCTTGTTCTCTTTGGATGACCTTTTGTGCCCCTTCAGAGAGGCTGAGCATGCCTCCCTCACAGCCCCTAATTGCCCAGGACTGAGCTGAAGCCCCAAACTCAGATGCAGCAAACCCAAACCAGCCCTTTCAGACAACTGTACACAGCTGATACCAGGGTGAGAGGTGCATCCCCACAGACCCGGGGGCATTTCAGGCTGGCTGCTGCCCTGAGCAAAGGGAATGCAGCTTCCTATGTGCCAGCACAGAGAGGGAATATGTATTGCAAAACAGAAATCAAAAGGGCCGCGATCGCGATCTGCGGCGGCAATTCGGCGGGAGGTCCTTCGCTCTGAGTGGGAGTGAGGGACCGTCCGCCGAATTGCCGCCGAATGGCTGAACGTGCCGCCCCTCTCCGGAGCAGCCGCCCCAAGCACCTGCTTGCCAGGCTGGTGCCTGGAGCCGGCCCTGTGGCCCAGGGTGGCCCTTCACTAGCAGTGGTAGGAAAATGGAAGGGAGAAGAGCTTTCCAGGGAAAATTTTAAAACTTTGTGTTAAAAACTCCCAGAGCTTGTTTGTTTTTTCAAGGCTTTTGTTTGTTTGTTTTGAGAATTGTTGATCTCAGTGACAGCTCTTGTTTCAATTTGTGGAAGCAAATTTAAATATTTCATTTGGGTTGGTCAACATTAAACCACATCCTCTGGAGCTGCTGCTGTGACATGCAAATTATAGTTCGGGTGCCTCATGCCCCATTCTCCTGTCGAGGCTGGGCTCTCGTCTGAACTAACATTTCCCATCCCATCATCTCCCCATCTTGCTGGTGCATCATGGGAGTTCCATGGAGGTGTAGGCTGGCTGGGTTGCACAGCCCATGGAGGAGAAAGGGGATGAGGTACCTGAACTACAAATCCCATGAGGCCCTGCAAATTTTGGAATCAAAATTGCCAGTTTGTGGGTGTTTGTGTAACCTTTGGGTGGGCTAGAGTTCACTTCATTGCCTTTCTCCAGTGCCTAAAAAACCCCAATTCACAAAGAAAAGCAGCTGGAGACCCAGAATTCAGTCTCTAAGGATTTTCAGTCAGGAGATTGCACAGGGTCAATCTCCCACATTCAAGTCCCAAAATGAACAAAAGGAATTAACTTAATTAAGTGCCTAGTTTATAAAATCTTATAAAGAAACATAATAACTAATAACTTTGATTTTAAAACACAACATGGCTATTTTATAATCCGCATACATTATCTTCACAGTTATACATAAATAAAGAAAACAAATCTAAACAGATCAGTCCCCACAGACTGCTAGACAAGGCCAGTTAGACAGGCAGAGCTGCAGGGTCTCAATGAGTGGATGAGACAATGGTGTAGGGAGGAGGGGGTTAGATTTATTAGGAACTGGAGAAACTTTGGGGAAAGGGGGAGCCTATACAGGAAGGATGGGCTCCACCTAAACCAAAATGGAACCAGATTGCTGGCACTTAATATTCAAAAGGTTGTAGAGCAGTTTTTAAACTAAGGGCTGGGGGAAAGCCGACAGGTGCAAAGAAGCACATGGTTCAGACATCCCTTAGGGGAGGATCTATTAATAGAGAATCTCTATGTCCTAGTGAGGACGAGAGAATGGAAAATGATAAAATACAGGCAGGGTCTGATCAGAAACAATCAAATAATAATAAAAAAAAAGAGTCCCATTCAAATACATTGTATAATGACAGACAGCTAAAAGGAGACAAGTTTTTAAAAAGTGCTTATATACCAATGCTAGAAGACTAAATAATAAAATGGGTGAACCTCGTATTAAATGAGGATATTGATATAACAGGCATCACAGAAACTTGGTGGAATGAGGATAATTAATGGGATACAGTAATACCAGGGTACAAAATATATTGGAAGGACAGAACAGGTTGTGCTGGTGGGGAAGAGGCATTATATGTGAAAGAAAGCATAGAATCAAATGAAGTAAAAATCATAAATCAATCAAACTGTACCATAGAATCTCTATGGATAGAAATTCCATGCTCTAATAATAAGAATATAGAGGTAGGGATATATTACTGACCACCTGACCAGGATGGTGATAGTGACTGAAATACTCAAGGAGATTAGAGAGGCTATTAAAATAAAAAACTCAATAATAATAATAATGGGGGATTTCAATTATCCCCATAGTGACTTGGTACATGTCACCTCAGAACGGGATGCAGAGATAAAGTTTCTTGACATCTTAAATGACTGCTTCTTGGAGCAGCTGGTCCTGGAACCCACCGGAGGAGAGGCAATTCTTGATTTAGTCCTAAGTGGAGGACAGGATCTGGTCCAAGAGATGAATATAGCTGGACCGCTTGGTAATAGTGACCATAATATAATTAAATTTAATATCCCTGTGGCAGGAAAAACACCACAGCAGCCCAACACTGTAGCATTTAATTTCAGAAAGGGGAACTACACAAAAATGAGGTTAGTTAAACAGAAATTAAAGGGTACAGCGCCAAATGTGAAATCTCTGCAAGCTGCATGGAAACTTTTTAAAGACATCATATGTGACAAAGTTCCTCCTCTATCTTGGTGGGTCTTGCGATTATTGGCAGATTTTCTTGCCTCAGAGATTCACCATGTGAGCCCAGAGATCTTCCCCTCTGGAAGAACCCACAGTCCAGGTCAATTGGGAGGTTTGGGGGGAACCTGGGCCCACCCTCTACTCCGGGTTCCAGCCCAGGGCCCTGTGGACTGCAGCTGTCTATAGTGCCTCCTGTAACAGCTGCATGACAGCTACAACTCCCTGGGCTAATTCCCCATGGCCTCCTCCAAACACCTTCCTTATTCTCACCACAGGACCTTCCTCCTGGTGTCTGATAATGCTTGTGCTCCTCAGTCCGCCAGCAGCACACCCTCTCACTCTCAGCTCCTTGCGCCTCTTGCTTCCAGCTCCTCACACTCACACCACAAACTGAAGTGAGCTCCTTTTAAAACCCAAGTGCCCTGACTAGCCTGCCTTAATTGATTCTAGCAGCTTCTTCTTAATTGGCTCCAGGTGTCCTAATTGGCCTGCCTGAACTGGTTCTAGCAGGTTCCTGATTATTCTAGTGAAGCCCCTGCTCTGGTCACTCAGGGAACAGAAAACTACTCATCCAGTGACCAGTATATTTGCCCTCTACCAGACTCCTGTACCCCACTGGTCTGGGTCTGTCACATATCCTTCCCCCCTGCTCAACGCCAAGGGGTTGGGCAGCTTGGGACGCCAGACAGTGCACACGTGACAAGCCATCGGCATTGCCATGACGGCTCTCTGCTCTGTGTTGCACACGGAACTGGAAAGGTTGGAGGGATAAGAACCATCTGGTCACCCTTGTGGTGTTCTCCTTGTTCTGCTGCATTCATTGAAGAGGGGCATGGTCGGTCACGAGGACAAATCTGCACCCGAGCAGGTAGTAGCGCAATGTTTCCATGGCCCATTTTACAGTGAGGCATTCTCTCTCCACCACTGCATATTTTTGTTCCCTTGGAAGGAGTTTCCGACTGAGGTATAGAATTGGGTGTTCTTCCTTCCCAACCATCTGTGATAGAACAGCCCCCAACCCTACTTCCGATGCATCCGTCTGCAGGATAAACTCCTTGGTGAAATCAGGGGCTATCAGTACGGGGTTATTGCAGAGAGCAGTCCGTAGGTCTGTGAATGCTTCCTCTGCTGCGTCAGACCATCTCACCAGATCAGGTCCATGGGCTTTCACTAGGTCTGTCAGGGGGCTTGCCCTTGTGGCAAAGTGGGGGATAAATTGTCGGTAATACCCCACCACACCTAGGAACGCCCGGACTGGTTTCTTGAGACTTGGTCGGGGCCAATTTTGGATGGCCTCTAACTTGTTCACTTGGGGTTTTACCAAACCTTTTCCCACAATGTAGCCAAGATATTTGGCCTCTGTAAATCCTACAGCGCACTTGGCAGGGTTTGCTGTAAGGCCAGCTCGCCTGAAGGTATCGAGGACTGCCTCCACCTTCTCCAGGTGGGTTTCCCAGTCTGGGGTATGAATGACCACGTCGTCCAAGTAGGCAGCAGCATAACTGTTATGCAGGCGTAATAGCTTGGCCATGAGGCGCTGGAAGGTAGCTGGGGCCCCATGTAGTCCAAAAGAGAGGAAAGTATATTGAAAAAGACCCTCTGGTGTAGAGAATGCAGTCTTTTCCTTTGCGTCTTCTGCAAGGGGAATCTGCCAGTACCCCTTTGTCAAGTCTAGGGTAGTCAAGTACCGGGCATTACCCAGACGGCCCACTAGCTCATCTATGCGAAGTATGGGGTACGCGTCGAACTGGGATACTTCGTTTAGTTGCCGGAGGTCGTTGCAAAATCTTGTGGTGCCATCAGGTTTGGGCACCAGCACGATTGGGGTGGACCACTGACTGTGGGATTCTTCGATGATCCCCAACTCCAGCATTTTTTTTTTACTTCTGCTTTTATTTCCTCCCTTTTTGCCGCTGGCACCAATAGGGCCTCATTGTTACTCTGGCCCCAGGGTTCGTGACAATGTGGTGATATGTCTCGGTTGTTCGACCCGGTTTTGTTGAGAACACATCTTGGTTCCGGAAGATCATCTCAGACACCTCATTCTTCTGGTCTGGTGTTAAATCGGGAGACACTCTCACCTGTTTGGAAGGCCTGTTTTCCTGGGTTAGGTCTTTTTGGACCATTGTGCATGCCAGGGTTTCAGAAGGTTAACGTGATAAATCTGTTCTTGTTTTCTGCATTCTGGCTGCTGCACCTTGTAGGTTACTTCCCGCACGGGTTCAACCACCTCATAGGGCCCCTGCCATTGGGCCAGAAGCTTGCTTTCTGCCGTGGGTACCAACATCATAACCCGAGCCCCTGGTTGGAACAGTCGCACTTTTGCCTGGCGATTGTAATAGGTTCGCTGGGCCTCCTGTGCCTTCTCCAAATGTTCCCATACAACAGGGGTGTAACAGGCTATCCGGTCTCGCATCTGCATTACATGCTCGATTATATTTCTCCCCTCATTGGGTTCCTCTTCCCAGATCTCTTTGGCGATATCTAGTATGCCACGGGGGTGATGCCCGTATAATAACTCAAAGGGGCAAAACCCAGTTGAGGCCTGAGGTACCTCCCGGATAGCGAGCATAAGGTAGGGTAGTAGGGTGTCCCAATCCTTCCCGTCCCAACTTACCACCTTCCTTATCATAGCCTTGAGGGTTCGGTTAAACCTTTCTACCAACCCATCAGTCTGCGGATGGTAGACCGAAGTTCTCAGGGTATGTATATGGAGCAGCGTACAGAGGTCCTTCATTAGTTTCGACATAAATGAGGTTCCTTGGTCAGTTAATATCTCCTTCGGTAGCCCCATTCGGGCAAAGATCCCCACCAGCTCTTTGGCTATAGTTTTAGAGGCCGTGTTCCACAGGGGGACGGCTTCTGGGCAGCAAGTAGCCTAGTCCAAAACAACAAGTATATATTGGTGGCCTCGAGCTGTCTTCTCCAGGGATCCCACTAGGTCCATGGCTATTCACTCGAAGGGGACCTCTATGATGGGAAGGGGTACTAAAGGTGCCCTCAAGTGGGGACAGGGACTGTGCAGCTGACACTCCGGGCAGGAGGCACAGTACCTCTGCACTTCTTCATGTACTCCGGGCCAGAAGAACCGTCATAGGACTCGTGCCAGGGTCTTCTCTACCCCCAAATACCCCCCAAAAAGATGACTATGAGCAAGACTTAATACAGCGTTCTGGTGTTTTTGAGGTACTAGGATCTGCTGTACCTTCTGCCCCTGTACTGGTGCAATCCGGTATAAGAGATCCTTCTTTGTTATGAAGTAGGGTCCTGGTCCCTGGGTTTTCCCTTCCACGGGGACCCCATCTATTTCAGTCACCTCCTTCCTAATGTTATCATACCTTGGGTCTTTCACCTGGTCCCGTCCAAAATTTCCTCTCCCGGGGCTAATCTGCCCAAGATCTAGGGGCCCAGTCTCTGTTGCCTTTACTGGTTCAGAAGCATTAGGGTGGGGGTCAGACTCAGGTGCTTCTCCCTCCTGCGTGGCCTCCTTTTCAGCTGCGTGGGTCCGCCTACCTACAAGAGCGACCCTCTGGCTTTGGGTCAGTATTCGGGTTCCCAAGGCCTTAGCTGCCCTTCTTTCCCTTTTTGTTTTTCTACCCTGTCTGGGAGTGGAGAACAAATCTGGGGATATTTCAGAGACGATTGGGGGTTGACAGTCTGCTGTGGATGCCTCACCAATTTTAGGGTCCCCATCTTTCTCCAATCCCCCTACTGGGAGTAAGTTTCCAAACCCTGGGAAGTCCCTCCCTATGAGCACCGGGTATGGGAGTTTAGGGACTACACCTGCTGCTACCTCAGTAGTGTTCCCTTGGATCTCGATTTTTACTGGGATGGTGGGGTAGTAACTAACTGTCCCATGGACACATGTTATCCCCGTACGTTTAGCCTGTAGCAGCTGACTACGCTTCACAAACTTCCCTGAGATAAGCGTGATAGCACTCCCTGAATCAATCAGTGCCGTGGTCCCTACCCCATTTAGTTTCACTGGTCTGGTATACATATGTGGGGTTAGTGAGACCCCCACAAGGTGGATTAGGGAGCATGGATCTGCCCAGTTCCCCAGGTTACACTGCATAGGCTCCTCAGCATTGGGACACTGCAGCTATGTGTCCCCACTCCCCGCAGGCATAACATCTGTATGGAGCCCTAGGCGTTCCCCGGTCTCTTGGTTTGGGCAGTCTAACATCACGATCCTCTTCTCCCTCAGTGCTCCGACTCTTTGTGGCCTCTGATGGGCCTTCAGCCTCTCTCTTTTTCCACCTGGGCCCTCCTGGTGGCCCAGTCACCTGAACTTTAGGGCTTGGTGCTGCTAGTTTAACCCGGGGTGCCTCTTCCTTAACTAGTCAGGTCAGCTCCCTCGCCTCTCTACCAGGGCAACAACCTTGTCATAGGTGGAGGGTTCGTTCTGGCTTACCCAGGCACGAAGGTCTGGTGATAGTCCCCTCATGTATCGGTCGATGACCAGAACCACTAGTATCTCTTCCGGACTCCGGGACTCTGTTTGCAACCACTTTCGTGCGAGATGAATGAGGTCATACAATTGGAACTGTGGGGTTTTGTCTTCCTGGTACCTCCAACCATGATACTGCTGGGCCTGCACTGCTGTCGTTACCCCAGATCTGGCCAGGATCTCTGCTTTCAGCTGCGGGTCGTCTGCCGCAGCCTCTTCAGGCAGATCATGGTAGGCCTTCTGGACCTCCCCACACAGGAATGGGGCAAGGATGCCAGACCACTGATCTCGAGGCCAGGCCTCCCATAGGGCTGTCCTCTCAAAGGCCAGAAGGTATGCCTCTACATCATCCTCTCGTGTCATTTTCTGCAGCCAATGGCTGGCCAGTATGAGCTGCATCCCATCATGGCCGCGATTCAGCTCTGTAAAGGAGTTTACCTGGTTTACCAGTTCCCGCAACATAGCTCGGTCTTGAGCAGCCTGGTCCATCAGCAGGCGATTAGTCTCTTGCTGCAGCGGCACTGCCTCATGTTGGGCGGCTGCCTGGACACGGGTAGCCTCCTGCTGGGCCGCCGTAGCTTGTATCAGTGCCCGCACTGCGTCATCCATTGTGGTGAAAAAAAATAAACCCTCTCTTTTTTTTTTTTTAAATCACCATCCTTCTTCCGCTGCGCTGTGCACCTCAAGATCCCATTGATGACACCAGTGTGACAAAGTGCCTCCTCTATCTTGGTGGGTCCTGCGCTTATTGGCAGATTTTCTTGCCTCAGAGATTCACCATGAGGGTTGGGGAACAGCCCAGAGACTTTCCCCTCTGGAAGAACCCACAGTCCAGGTTAATTGGGAGGTTTGGGGGGAACCCAGGCCCGCCCTCTACTCCAGGTTCCAGCCCAG
Source organism: Chrysemys picta bellii (assembly GCF_011386835.1). Taxonomy (NCBI): domain Eukaryota; kingdom Metazoa; phylum Chordata; order Testudines; family Emydidae; genus Chrysemys; species Chrysemys picta. Next base: position 1,507,126 of record NC_088808.1, read on the forward strand.
GGCCCTGTGGACTGCAGCTGTCTATAGTGCCTCCTGTAACAGCTGCATGACAGCTACAACTCCCTGGGCTACTTCCCCACGGCCTCCTCCCAACACCTTCCTTATTCTCACCACAGGACCTTCCTCCTGGTGTCGGATAACGCTTGTGCTCCTCAGTCCTCCAGCAGCACACCCTCTCAGCTCCTTGCACCTCTTGCTCCTAGCTCCTCACACTCACACCACAAACTGAAGTGAGCTCCTTTTTAAAACCCAGGTGCCCTGATTAGCCTGCCTTAATTGATTCTAATAGTTTCTTCTTAATTGGCTCCAGCTGTCCTAATTAGCCTGCCTGAACTGGTTCTAGCAGGTTCCTGATTACTCTAGTGCAGCCCCTGCTCTGGTCACTCAGGGAACAGAAAACTACTCATCCAGTGACCAGTATATTTGCCCTCTACCAGACTCCTGTACCCCACTGGTCTGGGTCTGCCACACATAATAGAGGCTTAACTTAAATGTATAGCCCAAATTAAAATACATAGTAAGAGAACCAAAAAAGTGCCACCATGGCTAAACAACAAAGTAAAAGAAGCAGTGAGAGGCAAAAAGGCATCCTGTAAAAAGTGGAAGTTAAATCCTAGTGAGGAAAATAGAAAGGCGCATAAACACTGGCAAGTGAAATGTAAAAATACAATTAGGAAGGCCAAAAAAGAATTTGAGGAACAGTTAGCCAAAGACTCAAAAAGTAATAGCAAAAAAAATTTTTAAGTACATCAGAAGCAGGAAGCCTGCTAAACAACCAGTGGGGCCACTGGACAATCAAGGCGCTAAAGGAGCACTCAAGGATAATAAGGCCATTGCGGAGAAACTAAATTAATTCTTTGCATCGGTCTTCATGGCTGAGGATGTGAGGGAGATTCCCAGACCTGAGCCATTCTTTTTAGGTGACAGATCTGAGGAACTCTGAAACAGATCTGAGGAACTGTCCCAAATTGAGGTATCATTAGAGGAGGTTTTGGAAAAAATTGATAAATTTTTATCCACCAGGACCAGATGGTATTCACCCAAGAGTTCTGAAAGAACTCAAATGTGAAATTGCAGAACTACTAACTGTAGTCTGTAACCTATCATTTAAATCAGCTTCTGTACCAGATGACTGGAGGATAGCTAATGTGATGCCAATTTTTCAAAAGGGCTCCAGAGGTGATCCCAGCAATTACAGGCCTGTAAGCCTGACTTCACTACCGGGCAAACTGGTTGAAACTATAATAAAGAACAATATTGTCAGACATATAGATGAACATAATTTGTTGAGGAAGAGTCAACATGGTGTTAGTAAAGGGAAATCATGCCTCACCAATCTACTAGAATTTTTTTAGGGGGCCAACAAACATGTGGACCAAGGGGATCCAGTGGATATAGTGTACTTAAATTTTCAGAAAGCCTTTGACAAGGTCCCTCACCAAAGGCTCTTACGCAAAGTAAGCTGCCACGGGATAAGAGGGAAGGAGCTCTCATGGATTGGTAACTGGTTAAAAGATAGGAAACAAAGGATAGATATAAATGGTCAGTTTTCAGAATGGAGAGAGATAAATAGTGGTGTCCCCCAGGGGTCTGTTCTGGGACCAGTCCTATTTAACATATTCATCAATGATCTGGAAAAAGGGGTAAACAGTGAGGTGGCAAAATTTGCAGATGATATAAAATTACTAAAGATAGTTAAGACTCAGGCAGACTGCGAAGAGCTACAAAAGGATCTCTTAAAACTGGGTGACTGGGCAACAAAATGGCAGATGAAATTTAATGTTAATAAATGCAAAGTAATGCACATTGGAAAACATAACCCCAGCTATACATATAAAATGATGGAGTCTAAATTAGCTGTTACCACTCAAGAAAGAGATCTTGGAGTCATTGTGGATAGTTCTCTGAAAACATCCACTCAATGTGCAGCAGCAGTCAAAAAAGCGAACAGAATGCTGGAAATAATTAAGAAGGGGATAGAAAATAGGACAGAAAATATCATGTTGCCTCTATATAAATCCATGGTATGCCCACATCTTGAATACTGCGTGCAGATGTTGCCGCCTCATCTCAAAAAAGATATATTGGAATTGGAAAAGGTTCAGAAAAGGGCAACAAAAAATATTAGGGGTATGGAACAGCTTCCATATGAGGAGAGATTAATAAGACTGGGACTTTTCAGCTTGGAAAAGAGACGGCTAAGGGGAGATATGATTGAGGTCTATAAAATCATGACTGATGTAGAGAAAGTAGATACGGAAGTGTTGTTTACTACTTCTCATAACACAAGAACTAGAGGTCACCAAATGAAATTAATAGGCAGCAGGTTTAAAACAAATAAAAGGAAGTATTTCTTCATACAGTGCACAGTCAACCTGTGGAACTCCTTGCCAGAGGATGTGGTGAAGGTCAAGACCATAACAGGGTTCAAAAAAGAGCTAGATAAATTCATCAAGGATAGGTCCATCAATGGCTATTAGCCAGGATGGGCAGGAATGATGTCCCTAGCCTCTGTTTGCCAGAAGCTGGGAATAGGTGACAGGGGATGGATCATTTGATGATTTCCTGTTCTATTCATTCCCTCTGGGGCATCTGGCACTGGTCACTGTCGGAAGACAGGATACTGGGCTAGATGGACCTTTGCTCTGACCCAGTAGGGCCATTCTTACGTTCTTATGTTGTATGTCAGGTGCAATTTCACGAGCCCCAATGTCCGTTTTTTTAATCTGTTTTCCACGATGGCAGCCCTAGTCGCTCACTGCCGATTTGAATTTAACTCACAGACAGACACTTACCCAGTGAACGCTCGCCACCCTCAGGAGGAGGGGGACAGAGCCCAGCCAATCACAGCCCTGCACCCTGCCCGCCAAACCAATCACAGCCTACAGCTCTCCCTGTCCCACCCACTCCAGACCGCCCAATTGGGGAAAGTTTGGAAAGTTTCTCAGTCTGGAATTTGACAGGGTGCGGGAAGTGGGTGGGTGTGCAACAAGTGGGGGGAAGTGCTCTCCTCTTCTTCTCTCAGGCAGGTGTGCTGCAAATGGGGGAGCACCTGTTTCTCTTCCTTCCACACTCCCACTGTGCATGCAAGGGGTGGGACCTTCTTCTCTCTTAGGTACCAGTGCAAATAAGGGGACACTGTCCCCCAATCGGAGCATCCATGTAAATATAGCGAGCAGTCCTCCCTTTCACCCCAGCTGTATGTGCAAAACAGGGAGCTCCCTTCCCATGCTCCCCAGAACGGGTTTGCTAACGAAGCAAATCTCTGTGTGTGTGTGTGTGTGTGTGTGTGTGTGTGTGTGTGTGTGTAAATGAAAATCCCCCCATGGGGGTGCACATTGTGCTTATTTACCCCTAGGATGTGTGGGAGAGGTGGCATCTCAGAAGTGGCATCTCCGGGGCTGGGAGGGAGAGGAGCCTGTGATGGGGAAGGAGCCTCGGGAGAAGGAACAGAGAAGGGGGCGGGGCCTCAGGGGTCTGGTTACCAGCCATGAGAAAGGTGGCAACCCTAGCCTGGATTTCCCTGAGCTCGTAAAAGGGAGAAGTGGTAGAGCACAGTTTGCAGGCTGGTACTTTATGCACAAGATCATATTCCTCAAAGTCAAGCCAACAATGGAGCCCATGCTCAGGCCTCCTATTGACCTATTGGTCTCTTGCTTTTCAGGCCTTCTCTGCCTTTTACTACACCTTCAGCTTCCTCAACCTGACCAGTGGCCAGCCCCTGACCATTGTCGAGGACACTGTCCAGAAGTTCTGTGCGAGAAACTGGACAGACGTACGTGCTGTGAGGGGGGATGGAGGCTACAGGGGAACAGGCAGGGGGGGATTGCAAAGCAAAGGGTCCTAAGAGGGGAGGGGGAAGGGAACTCTCCCAGGCGAGGCCCCACAGCACAAGGCAGACCAGGGTTGTTGAAGGGGTAGGTGGTATCACCAAGCTCAATGCCCTGGGAATAGTCAGAGGGCTAGTGATCTCTGCTCTGAGCTGCCCACAGGGGTGCAGGCTCAGTTCCTAGGCCCAGCCACTCTCCCCAGGCTGGCAGGAGCCTGAAGCCCTGTGGATGCAGCACGCTCCCACTCTGGTGGGAGGCAGCACATCCTGTCATTCCGTGGTACCCTTTGTGGCAGCCAGAAGCCATGCTGATGGGCTCCCAGCTGGCCACCATCAGGAGTGAAATGGTCCTGAGTGATTAATTTAAATCAAGGGGAGGGGACAAAACTACCCAAAGCACCATCTCCCTCCTGCAGAAAACATCCTGCAGCTTCCCCAGGATGACCAATGTCACTCCCACACAGGGCCGAGGAGTGGGAACAGCCAGTCAGCACCAGAGGAATTTTCACTGCTGAGGTCGCATGTACCCAGCTGCTGTGCTGTACAACCCCCCCCTGTCTGGCCTGGTGCACTGGGACGCTCTCAGCGCAGATCCAGCCTACAGAAGGGCGGGTGTTGTTGGGGTGGGCGCACAGCCCCCTGGCTGGGGAGAGCAGGGCAGTGCAGAGGCAGACTGGACATTGGTCCCGCTGGGGACAGAGAATGAGGTCATGGCCATGTTGTACATGATTAACATTGGGGTAGGGCAGCCAGCCCAGTTGCTCGATCACAGCTCATTTGATGAACTAGGAAATACCTGCCTGGTCCATGAGCAAGCACCTGTCTCTGTATCCTGGAGAGATGTGGGCCATCAATCCCTCCCTCCACACCTCAGACTGTCAGGGAGCTGCCAGGACACAGTCTGCCCCTGCTGTAGGCTCAGAGCTCCTGTCATGCTGCTGGTGTTAATGTCCCTTCTCTCCCCTGTGCTGATTGTTTACCCCCAGTTGAAATCCAGCTACCCCAAAGAGAAAGATCAGTGGCTGCGAGAGTACTGTGCCAACGCCAACTACATCCTGGTGCTCCTGCTCGATGCCTACAAATTCAACCAAACCAGCTGGAGCAGCATCAAGTTCCAGATGAAGGTAAGCGAGAGTCTGAGTGCAGAGGCTAGGAGGAAGAATCGCACATCAATCTGCTTGGAATCAGCACGGCTCAGTTGGTGGCACAAGTGCTCTCACCTTTGGGGCCGAAGGGCATGGCTGCCACCCCTGCTAGTCCATGCCTGCTCCTCTCCAGCCTTAACGATGCACTGCAGTGACTATGCTCCTGCTCTTCCAGCCCACAGCTCTGCCAGTGCACCTCAGTCCTGCGATTCTGGGTCCCTGCTGCATTTCAGCGAGGGCTGATGGACTGTGCGCAGTTGTGGCAAAAATCATGAGGTGGTTTTATGATGAGGACCCACAATGATGAGAAAGAGGGTCCAGATCCCCTGTGCCCCATGGCAGGGTTTGGAAGCCAAGAGCTGGGAAGGTGTTTTGCTGCCACAGTCTGTGTTCTGCAGAGCAAGAACAGCCTTTGTTCCTTGTGCCCATGCCAGTGATGCTCAGGCAGCATACTATGCACACTGCAGGTCAGGAATCTGGGCATCCCCATCTCTGTGTGGGAATTGAATCATAGAATATCAGGGTTGGAAGGGACCTCAGGAGGTCATCTAGTCCCACCCCCTGCTCAAAGCAGGACCAATCCCCAGACAGATTTTTGCCCCAGATCTCTAAGTGGGCCCCTCAAGGATTGAACTCCACAATGCTGGGTTTAGCAAGCCAATGCTCAAACCACTGAGCTATCCCACCCTATTAGTAGCTCACACCTCTTGGGGATTGGTCATCCCCTTAATACCAGGGTGCTCTTTCCTTGGGCAGGCAGCAAACACGGACATTGGCTGGACCCTGGGCTACATGCTGAACCTCACCAACATGATCCCGGCGGAGGCTCCGGAGCAAGTGAAAGGGCAGCAGTATGGGCTCTGGGTCGCTGCCATTTTCTTCATTGTCCTGACTCTGGCTTTCTGCCTCGTTGGCTTGCTCATATACATCCTGTGGTAGGAGTCATTCAGCAGGAGCAGATGGCCAGGGCTTCAGCACCTCGCACCCTCCACTAATGAGAGGCCTTAGACACCCTGTTAAATGGAGACTTGAGGGGTGGGCACCCACGGAACATAACTGACCCTACAGCAAGATTTAAACTAGGCCCTACATCACATGAGGAGTGGGAGCCACTACCCCCTGAGGCTGGAGTTTTCAAGGTATTTAGCCACCTAAAGATGCTGATAGGTACCTAGTGGGATTTTTTTCAAAAGCATTTAAGTGCCTAACTTAAATTTTTTCACACAACTCACAGTCAATCTGTGGAACTCTTTGCCAGAGGATGTTGTGAAGGCCAAGACTATAACAGGGTTAAAAAAATAACTAGATAAATTCATGGAGGATAGGTCCATTAATGGCTATTATGGGCAGGGATGTGTCCCTAGTCTGTTTGCCAGAAGCTGGAATGGGTGACAGGGGATGGATCACCTGATGATTACCTGTTCTGTTCATTCCCTCTGGGGCACCTGCCATTGGCCACTGTCGGAAGACAGGATACTGGGCTAGATGGACCTTTGGTCTGACCCAGTATGGCCATTCTTGTGTTCTTATGAACTCCCCTTGATTTCAATAGGAGTTAGGGGCTTAGGCACTTTTGAAAATCCCATCAGGTGACTAACTGCATCTTTGGGTGCCTAAATACCTGTAAAAATCTCGCCCTAGTGCCCCTAGCTGCAACCAGTAGCAGGCTCACAAGCCTCTCGCATGAACCAAACAGTGGAGGGAACAAGAGTAGAGCAAAGCATTATTTTTCAGAAAAATATGGTTTATTAGCTAAAAAATCAACCCAAAACTATTTGTGAATTTGACACAAATTTGCTGAATAATTTGGGGGCCCCCCCAAAAAATCAGGCTGGAGTCACAAGGGGCTTAAGTGCCGTTCACCAGATGGCTGGAGTAGGCTCTGACTTCCTACCACCTTTACACTGAGTGGTCAGCGCACTCACCTGCAATGTAGGAGATGCAAGTTCAATTCCCCCTGCTGTAGAGTGGAAAATGCACTTGGAGTGTGCTTACCACCAGGCTACAGGATATCCTGGTGTGGGACTTTCTCAGTCTCTCCTGTTGAAACTGTTCATTCCCTCTGAAGCACCTGACACTGGCCACTGTCAGCAGACAGGCCACAGGGCTAGATGGACCCTTCGTCTGACCCTGTGTGGCCGTTCTTATGAAACACTGTCACTTCGTACAACATACTCGAATAACATGGGCAGCGGGTATCGTAGGCACGGGGAAGCTGTGCCTCCCCAAACAGCCTAGCGTTGCCCCGCCCACGCTCCACCCCCAAGCCAGGCCCCCTCCTGAGGTTCCCAGCACTTTGCCCTGGCTGGAGCTGGCTGGCTTGCCTCCTGCAGGGACTCAAGGCAGCTGGTGCTAGGACCGTCCTGCCCGGTGCTCTGGGGCTGGCGGGGGTGCTCTGGGATCCTGCAGGGGAGAGGGGCAGAAGGGGAGGGGTGGGGCCTTGGGCACAAGGGGAGGGTTCGGGGTCTAGCCTCCCCCACCAACCGGGTCACCAGCTGCCTATGCTTGAATAGTCAATGGGTGAGAGAGAGAGACCAGCACAGACTGACTCCATAGCCCAGTGGTTAGGGCACTCACCTAGCAATAGATGAGACTCAAGTCCCTGCTCCAATAAATATTTATACACAGTGGGAAAGGTTCAGCAGCCGCTACCTAGAGAGCCCTGCGTCGGTGGCTAGGGCCCTTTTCTGTAAAGGGGGGAGACCTGAGTTCAAATCTCTAGCCCACCTCAAGTGGAGTGGGGGCATCAGACCCATTCTCCTAACTTCTGGGATAAAAGTTGTAAGGAGTCCTCCTCCGCTGGCCATTGTGTGAATCTAGCCCTTTTACAATGCCTGAAAACAAAGCATTTGGGGTCAATCCAAACAATGGAAATTTTTGATCCACTGGAATTTTTGGATTCAGCTTGAGCAGAACCATATTTTTGTGGGTTTTTTCAAATTTTTGGAACTTGCAGAGATCTGAAAAAAGTCAGTTATTCACTGAGCTCTAATATGAGTCCCATGCTCTCTCACTGCAGGTTACATACATACATTGTCTTGAATGGCTCTAGCTACTGGTTTTTAACAAACATTCTTGGGACGGGCAGGCCTGCGAACCCATATCTCTCTCTCTGCTCCCACACGTAGGGACTCTGGGCTGCTGAGGGACTCATGCTGCTAGCCCTCCCTTGCACTGTGGGTGCACTGGTACATGGTCCAGTAATTCATGCTAAGGGCTATACATTGCCATGCCAGGCTTTGCCAGGACCGACAGGTAGTGCAAACCCACCCTAGCAGTTAGGAAGGCATCACCTGAGTCTGCGGCAGTTAAATGAGATCCAAGCCCTGCTCTGGTCTCGGGTAAATTTAGAGCTGACAGCTGCTCGATCCTGCATTTGATATAACTTTAATGAGACTTTTCCATTACAATTTACCTTATGAATTTAATCAATGGCACATTAATTAAAAGGCGAACTGAGTGTTAAAGTGTTAGTGAGGATTAGCAGCTATATCAGCATAACAGTCGGAGTCTTCCCACAGGGAGTCTATTCCCATCTCAGTCCCCAGGGGGTTTTCCTGGGATAATGGGGCCTTCAGTGGTTCCACCTTCAGTGGTTCCTTGGCCTAGGATCAAGTAGCACCTGGTTCCACCCTTGTGTACCACCCAAATCCAGTTAATCTCCAGTAGTTTCCCTCCCAGGCAGGTGGGAGGACTGTCCCCCAAAAATCTTTAAATGAGTCAGTAACGAGAGCCATGGGAATTTTGCTCTTGAGTGGATGTTTGAAGGTTGGCCTCTTTGACAGTTCCAATGGGAAAAAGGTCTCTGCACCAAAGAAATCCAGCCAGGCCTCAAGTGGGATACAAGTTTTTCCGTGGCCCATGCACTGGAGTACATTTCATCCTATTTCTTCTCTGCCTGCAACACCATCTCCATCACTGTCTTCCATTCCCTGCCTTCATTTTCTGTCAAGTTCTGTGATTTGTTTCCTAATCAATATTTCTGTTGCTAGTGCTAGGCCTTGGGTTTTACTTTCTCTGGAGAAAGTGCAGAGACTTTGCATTTATTCTTACTTTATTTCATTAGCAAATTAATTTTTACAAGGAGCAGAGAAGAGAAACTGTGACATGGTCTGTGAAAGTAAATGCCTGTAATTCTGAGGCATAAAAACATGAACCAATCAATGTATCTAAAAGCTCCGACATGGCACCTCCTGGCTTCGGCTCAGTCTGAAGTCTGGACTGCAGGCAAATAGCTGGGTGTCATGAACTGCTGCTTTCACAGAGATGAGAAAGACTACAAACCTTCCCAGGGTAATCAGCAGTGGAAGCTCGTCTTGCCAAGGTGCATATGCTGCATGGCTCCAGAGCGCCCTGCACATCTGCAATGTGTCATCATTGTTAAATGGATCAAAAGGAAGCCATCAATGGAATCACCATCCCATCCCAGACTGGCTGACAGGGTCGTGGGTGTGTCCGTGTCTGCATGGCTCTTGGACCAACAGTCTAGCTAAGAACAAGAATGAGCTGAAGAAAAGTAATTGCTGTGCACAGATCTCAATACAAGGATCCCCACAGGGCGGGCTCACTGTGCTGTCATGTGCTGAAGGGCCACCTGGGAAGACTTCTTACTGCTGCTCAGAGAGTGGTGGCCTCTAAACTGTGGCCGTCTCAGAGCTGCTTCTAGCAAAATCCCCTGCAGCTCTCCAAACCCAGGAGTCCACAGCAGGGAGATCCAACCTGCCCCATCCTCTCTGGGCCTGCCAGGTGAGGATGCTGAGGCAGCCGTGGAATCATCTGCTGCACTGTTGGTGACCCCGATGAGAACTCAGGAGTGGTGTTGGCTTTGCTGACTCACTCCTTTAAACGGCATTACAGGCACCTCCATTTAGCCCCTTTGGCAGTCCAGGGCTGCCAGTCACGTGTCATGGCTCTGTCTGAACTTCAGGGAATTCTGTCACCCATCCTAAGGATGGTCACGTGTGAAGAATATGTCTATGAAGTTGGTTTGGATGGGTGGGTGGCTGTAGGTTTAATAATATTCTGTGTTACATGGCCCAAGAGATTGATTCTGAAATAATTTCAATGCCCAGGAAAGCTGCCCTGTCATTGATACATTGAGGAGGTTAGGGCCAGCTCCTTCTGGTTTGACTACACTCCACATACAAGCTGCTGTTACCATTGTATATTGTTGGTTGTGTGGACAATTGTTTGCTTACAAGATTCCTTTGAAATTGCTGCACTCCCATGGGTCACGACACTGTGTGTGCTCTCCACATAGCACAGCACTCCCGTGTGCTCTCCACATAGCACAGCACAGCACTCCCGTGTGCTCTCCACATAGCACAGCACAGCACTCCCGTGTGCTCTCCACATAGCACAGCACAGCAAGTTCAGTCTTTGTTCAATTACTGGGAGCCAAACATGATGAGCTGCTAAGACCCAGTGCACTCAGTATGAGCCCTTGAGAAAAGCCAGCTATACCAGGCCACCACATTCAAAGGAAGAGGAGGTGCGTGGCCCTGGACAAAGAACACTGAATTCCTGATGGGAGGCTGTCACCCAGCGGCCCGTTGGTGGTTCACTTCTCTGTGTCAGCTACTCAACAGGCCTGACATGTGCACTACACCTAACACGCTGGTGTCATGATATTTACCCAAAAGGTGGCATGAAATATGCCCTTGGACAACTAATTACTCACCATATCAGTAATATTCTGATGGCTGTATGATCAACTTGCAAAAGCTTATACAGCAGTGCTGAATTCATGACTCAAATGTATTTAAACCAGGCATGTCAAGGAGAGTTAATAAACCGGTCCCGGCCCGCCCCCCCTCAGAAAAAGGAATGTGGTTCCGCCAGCTTGACTGGGTCTCCATGTAACTGGAGCAAGGTGTGACCAAAGACAAAGAAAAGCACATCTGCGTGGCAGGCAAACAAAGCCGTCCAGAGAGCAAGTGGGGAAAAGGTGAGCATGTAAGAAGCTCAGCAGAAGATGGAGCCTGTACCCACAGGGAGGGTCAGTGACTGTGAGAGACACTTTTCAAAGGTTTACTGCCCTATAAGAGAGGGGCAGAGAACCCTCCATTATCCTTCACCTGAGGCGACAAAGCAAACCAGCGCCTGGGACGCTGGGGGATCCCGGCTCAGAGCCAGCCATCCATCCCTGGAAAAGGAAGCTTGGTGAGGAAATTACCTTGAACAAAGACTGTGGCTTGTTAAGCCAAATTTTAGCTTCTTGTAGCCCTTTTATCTTTGCCCTTTGTAGTTGAACTTACTTCAAACCTGGCTTTGTAACTGAATAAACTGTTTTACTTTTTATCTAAACCAGTCCGGTGCTTTGATTGAACTGGAGGGACTGTAACACCAGGCAAGAGACCAAGCTGCAGTTCCTCTTGACAGTAGCAGCAAGTGTAATCATTTCAGTGAGTGTCCCAGGAGAGGGCTAGGCACACCAGGGAAACAGTTCTGGGAAATTTAGGACTGGGAGTGTTGGGGTCACTTTGAAACACTAACGAAGGGTAGAAACCAGGCTGTGCCCTGCATGCTTGTGTGCTGGCTCTTGGTGTCCGTGCCGTGCCCTGCACGCTTGTCTGCTGGTTGTTGGTGTCCAGGCAGTGAGCTGCATGAACAGAGCATTTAAGGCACCCAGAGTTATGCCAGACAGGCAGTGACACAACCCGTCACTGGTCTGGGTGGAACCCCAAAACAGAACAGAAGCGGTGTTGGGAAAGACCCTGCCAAGTCTACAGAATGTTGCTACAGGAAGCAGAAAACCCAGCCGTAGGTTTTAATATTATTGCAGAGCTCTCAGGGGCTCTAAGACGACTTGGGAGCTCAGTGAGAACCTGATCACAAGGTACAGTAGGGTTGTCAGCATGGGTGATGGGTTAGATGTGAGCTGAACTATGCCCCCAGCTTTGGCCATCCTACTGGATTCTTTTGACCTCTCTATGGGACTTTCAAGGGGGAGGCGGCTCTTCCTGCTATCAATCTAAAAGCTGGGGTGCAAGGGAGAGCAGCCAGGCTGGGGAACAGTCCCAGTATCAGCCCCTCACCCCCACCCCGCAGAAGAGCTGATGCAGACTGTATGAAAGGGGATCCAGGCCCCGCTTGCGAGTCTGATTTTATCCTCAAAGTAGAATAAAACTTCCTTTCCAAGGTGAAGTCCAGCATGACAGGAGCATGTGTCACTGTCTCTTTAATGGCCCCCAAGCAGCAGGAGAAGAGATGCTGCTGCAGAAATAAGCAAAGCCTCAGGTTCCTGCATCCTATAGCCCATAGGGTTTAATGACTGCACAGGTAGCAGCCTGAAACCATAACACATTGTGCATTCATCAGCCAGGACATACACACCTTAGCGGGCCTCATCACAGACCTGCACTATTCTTACACTGACCCCTGAACCCAAACTGCTCCAGCTCCCCCAAATAATCTTGGGCCGTCACATTTAACTACAAGGCAGTCACTGATGCAGAACTACTCCTCCAGTTGGCACAGTTGTTTACAAGCTACATCCACCTCCACTGCATTGTTCAGAGGTTCAACTCCACATGCAAACGCCTGGAATTGCCAGGGCTTTGGAATGCTGTATCTCCGGCTGCCTGTCGGGCAGTAGCCACACGCTGCAGCCCCTCAGCGTTTGTGCTTGTGAACATGTTGGGGGTACCCAGAAAGAACTGGCGAGCACAGGATTTTCATTTTATTTACAAGCATGTTTAGTGAGTTATTTGGAAGTATGTACTGGGGGCCCTCAAACTTGTGGCCCCCCCACCCTCTGCAGAGCCATAATTACATCTCTGCCTCAGTTTCCCCTAATGGACTTTCAATAAGGCTAAAGAGATTGATGTATAGTGAGCAGTGTCCCTTCAGGGGTCTAGTTTAATCTAACCCAAAGGCAAACCATTACCCAAATAGGCCTCCACCCAGTATCCTAAGGTGCAGGAAGAGGCTGCATTAATTTTAGTCCAACAATTCCACTTATGTCCAGGTCCCTGACTAGTGAGTCCCTCATGATTCAGAGCCCTCTTCTGGAGTCAGGGCCACTTGTCATCAGCTCAGGAAGGGTCTCGGTCCTCTTGGGTCAAGGGCCACATAGCAGTTAAACCACAATGCCCCTGGTTTCCTCAGAGCAGCATCTAATTCCTCTCAGCTGGGGAGCCTACTGCTACCTGGTGAAGTCCTTCTATGGAGACAAGGCTTCAATGAGACTTGGCATTCATACCCCTTTGCTTTTGGAGCCTTTCACACCAGGAATACTCTTCCTTGGTTCAGGCTGCCAACCCTCCAGGATTGTTGAGTGTCCAGAAAATCATGATTCATTGGTAATTAAAGATTATGTCTGTGATGAAACCTCCAGGAACATGTTCATCTAAACTGCCAACCCTATTCTTGGCTTCCTTTCCCGCTGTGCTTCCTCTCCCCAGCACCCCTGTTCCCTAGGACAGGCCACCAGGGGTAGATTCCTAGCCTGCTGCCCTGAGGAGTTCTTTCTCCAGGGGCCTCTTCTGGGTGTTGTTACCTGCCTGAGCCCCCATAACCCTTTAGAAGATCCAGGTGGTAATTAACTCATGTCCTGCTGCTTGGGCACTCACTTATCCTGAGAGGGAGCTGGGCTGGGCACTCACTTTAGCAGGGCCTGTCACAGGTAGGCTGAAAGCCAATCACAAGGTGGCACAATGATCAGCTTGGGAACAGGCACCCAGTCTGGGTTTGATGGGAAATTGAGTTCTTTGTGCAACGCCCACAGCAACCCACAACTTGCAGCCTCATATGCCAGGGTGGCTTTCCCATGTGGCACCTGTGCCTGCCTCTCCTCTCTCCCTTACACATGTATAAGCGAGGGTAAAAAGAGTCTGACCACTGCCATATTAACCTTTTGTAACCCTGAGCCAGGGCAGTGTCTGGAGCCTGGCCCAAACACCCAGGCTGTAACCAACACCCCGTGTGCCACAACCAGCCCTTTGTTAGTGACCACAAAAGGGCAAGTCCCTGCCCCTGCAGAGCTGCTGCAGCTGCCCCTGCATCCAGGCACTTCCAAATATATCAGCCGGTGCTCCCTGGACCAGGAGGAGACTCATACTCCCATTCCCTCCGCCTTGCCCTGGAGTCTCCTGGCACTCTAGCCAATGCTTCCTGCCTCACCAGCCCCAACTTCCCCTGCACCCCAGATCCAGTAGGCCATGGCGCGCGCACACACACACACACACACCACCCCAGCTGGGCTCTGCAGGAGGCGGCAGCACCTCCTCAGGATAGACTTTGTTTGCACAGCAGGACTTGCTGACTGGAAAGGGGGCTGGGGGAGAGCAGGAAGCCAGCACAGCTCACAGGGCTGAGATTAGACTGAAAAGTGTCACCAATTTGCCAATAGATGCCATTTGTCCTTCAAACCCAATGTTCCTACCCTCCCTGGGGAGGGGTTTCTCTCCCAGACCCTGCCTCCAGCTGCAAGTAGGGGCACTGGGTTGTAAGGCCACAAACGTCTAACACACAGGACTGCATGATGTCTGGGGAAAGCCTCGTGTGACTCCTGATGGCAGCAGGGCCCCAGCCTGAGGAGCACTGGCCAGCTACAGCATAGTCTCATAGGTGGCATGGGGCCACTGATAGCACAGAGCCAGGCCTGTCCACAGGATCATGGCCAGCATGAGGCAGGTGGTGACCACAGCTGCTGCCCACAGGTCAGGCCGCTGCCCCTTCACTCGGTTGGGAGCCTCCAAGGGGATCGTGTTGGTGAGGTTCAGCATGTAGCCCAGGCTCCAGCCCACATCCACAGCAGCCACCTGAGAGGAGAGAGCAGAGAAGTTTTATGAACTCAAAGGGCGGGCACTCAGTGCTGGGCAGGGAAGGAGGCGAATCAGAGCCTTAGAATCATAGAATATCAGGGTTGGAAGGGACCTCAGAAGGTCATCTAGTCCAACCCCCTGCTCAAAGCAGGATCAATCCCCAAACAGATTTTTGCCCCAGATCCCTAAATGGTCCCCTCAAGGATTGAACTCACAACTCTGGGTGTAGCAGACCAATAGCTCAAACCACTGAGCTAGCCCTCCCCCCTTCTTCAGTGATTTACAGCAATACTGAGTGTGCTTGTTCTTATGTAGTCATTCTGCTGTTCAACAGCCACAGAACCTGCTCTGGAGCCCTCGCCCGGCTCTGGAGCCCACCCCAGAACCTGCCCCCCATCCTCCATTGCTGTGAAATTGTGCTCTAGAATTTAAATTTGCAACTTTAACTAAAGGGCATTGTAGCCCCCACAGTTGGGAGAAAAATGAGAGGGATGTAACTGGTGCTGGCTGTGAGCCTGCAGACAGCTCAAGATGAAAGCAGAGAGCCATGACCTGCCTCATTCATCTCAAGGAATTGTTAATTCTGAAACTTAAAGGTGGCAAGTTAAACATCAGCAGTTTGATCAGGGAGCATTTCAAGAAGCATCCAGCTAATGTGTTTCTCCCACACCACCAAACCCTGCCATGCCTTTCCAGGTACCAACACCCTCAGCTGTCCCCTGGCCATGTGCCAAAACCTCCCACCCCGCCTGACAGCTTCAAATGCAGTGCTGCCATGTGAGTGCAAAATCAGGGGACTGGAGACAGCATCAAAAAAATTGAATGGAATCTCAGCAAACCAGGGTGATGGGACTGGTTTATTGATTTTCAGATTTCATTCATACAGTCTCCACTGAGCTGCCTCAGAACAGAACACAGGAGTTGCCAGACTGGCTCAGAGCCAACATCCATATGGTCCAGTACCCTGTCTCTGGCAGTGGCCAGCATCAGATGTATCAGGGGAAGGGACAAGAACGTGGCAGTTGGCAGTGATAGGATAATCTGTCCCGTCCTCCAGCACACAAATCACATTGGGGGGGAGGGATAGCTTAGTGGTTTGAGCATTAGCCTGCTAAACCCAGGATTGTGAGTTCAATCCTTGAGGGGGCCATTTGGGGATCTGGGGCAAAATCAGTACTTGGTCCTGCTAGTGAAGGCAGGGGGCTGGACTCGATGACCTTTCAAGGTCCCTTCCAGTTCTAGGAGATGGGATATCTCCATTAATTATTTATTTATTATCCTAGTCTCTGATCTGCATAGAATGCAGGGACGCTGCTGCAATATTTAGGCCCACAGAGCTACAGAGGATACAGGGGCCTGGGTTAGTCTGAGCGTGTCTAGCTTAATTCACCATCCAGCTGCATGGGAATCAGCTACTCCGACCCTCATTAGGACCCAACTCACAGTGACTCCACTTACCATGACAGCTGTTGCCTCCCTGAAGGAGGACATATTTAAGGCCCTTTTTCTGCACTCTATCTGGGCTGGGTTACTGACATGCAGAGCACCTACCATCTGCAGGGTTTATAATCCAGACGGGGGGGTGGGGGGGTGAGGGGCTTGGATTCCTGTGACCTGACTGCCTCGTGTACCTCATGTGGATTTATGTGAGAGCCAGTGTAACGGAGGGACAGGCCTTAGGGGCTGCTGCACCAGACTGCACAAATAGGCTCCCGGGGAAGGAGAATCAGGGCAGGCAGGGTAACTCAAGTTGCCTTTTCAGTTTCTACTTTCTTTGGCCATGGGGGGGGGAAGAAAACACACACCAACTTTTTTCCAGACTGGCACAATTGTATCATTTGGATTGTGCAACGTAGCTGGGCAGCCACGATTCCAATGCCAAGAACTCCAGCGGGAGGGAAGAAGTGGAGAGCTATTCCAGTGCCCATGCTGGGCTGGGGGGGAGCAGGGTAAAGACTGCACAGGCCCTTTATCGCCAACTCCCCTCACCTTGGCACTGATGGAGCAGATTTCCCTCGGGAGCCCACAGTGGTAAGGCAGGCTGGGGACAGACCCGCTCCGGGGGGCGTGACCCAGGCTGTGCAGCAGACCCTGCCAGGGAGACGTCCTACCTGCCAGTGGAAATGGATGTTGCTCCATGTCTCGTTGTCAAACTTGTAGCCTTGCAGCAGGAGGGTGAGAATGTAGGTGCTGGCAGCGCAGTAATCCTGCAGGCGGGTCTTGTTCATGCCAGGATCCACCATCTGCACCTAGGGATATGGGGGGGGGGGTCAGTGCAAACCTGCTGTTCCCATGTAGAGATGCCCAGTTAGCCCACTGGTAACTTTACTCTAGCGAGTCACAGGTCAGAGAGGCCCCCTCGCCCCATCCACAGACCTGCTATTTCAGCTCCAAGCCAGGCATGTGGCAGAGGCCCCCACTGTGCTTTAGATTCCAGTTGCTACCAACCTGGGCCAGATCCAAGCTGGGGACCTCAAGAGAGCAGTGAGGGCTCTATACCCTGTCACTGAACCCTAGGCATGCAGCCCCCACTCCCCTACCCTGCACTCACTACAATGACCCTCTGCTCTGCCACTGGGATAACTGGGACCCTCAGGACTTTGGGCCCAGCCGAGTGTCCATCCTGAGAGGGCAGGGTGAAGAATCTGTTGCCCAGGTTTTGTGTGAGAAGGAGCAGCAGGCCAGAGGGTTTCTCCACACACCATTGGGAAATGGTCTGCAGACCACTGATGCGCAACGAGCCAGTTAAACTTCAGAAAACTCAGGGGGGAGAAGTCCCAGAAGAATTTAGAACCCAGAAGCTAACGATTTGTCCCCCATCTTTCTGCCCAAGCCAAGGCTTCCCCCCCCCCCCCGCCCAAGAAGATCCCAAGGGAAGGAGAATCCCAGCCTGTTAATGGTACCCTTGTGTTCTCCAGTTTCCCCATGCATCTAGATTCAGGCATTACACGACAGCACCGGCGGCTGCTAACCGGGGTCTCACCTCCTTCCAGTCCTTAGCACAGAAGTGCTCGATGGTGGCACTGACGTCACTCAAGGGATGCCCGCTGGTCAGGTTCAGAAAGTGGAAGACTGAATAAAATCCGGAAAAGGCCTTAAAACAACCAACAAAGCAGGTTAGCCAAGCAGCCACCCCTCAGCGACACGTTCTCCGCAGGCCAATGGCCTCAGCCACCCCAACTCTTCACTGCAGGCTCCATAAACCAGCTTCCATTTCCCCTAACTGAAAGGATGCAGCCACAGAAAGGAAGCGGGGCGGGGGGGGACGTGAGGAATTCACCCACACTCCTCTGGGCATGAAATTAGTGCCAGTGAACAGTGCCTGATGCAGAGCAATGGGGGTGGGGACTCCATCCACAGCAGGGACAGAGCTAGCTAGGGATCTGAACACACTCACTGAGCCACTGCCCATGGCTGGAAGCATGACTTCCCAGGGCACATGCTCATAGGGCAGTATTATCACCAAGGCCTACAGGGCAGAGAGAACAGCCCAAGCTTCCTAGTGTCTCGTGAGTTCAAAGAACTGAGCCCAGGGAACCCCACTAGTTCTCCCAACACACAGAGCTGTAGATAAGATCTAAACGACAAGGGTTACATTCATGAGATGCAGCTTGCATCAGACGGAGGCAGCACTGGAATATAGTCTGATGGGCAAGTGCATGGATGGGCAAGAGGAGAAATGGGCATATGTCAGTCCAACACCTTCATAGTCTCTGCACTGGCCTGGAAGCGGGGAGCTAACAGGAGCTGGGGGAAAAGGGAGTTCAGGAAAGCGGGACTGTCCCCAAGAGACAGCACGGACTGAGGCACCAAGCTGCCCCAGATCCTGGGCACAGACACTTCTCCCTAGGTACGATATGCATGTTGGGGAGATTTGGGATTGGCATGGTATGGGTTAGTGACGCCCAACTTTCCCTGCTGAACCACAGTGTTCATGCTGCGGGGACAGAGAGGTATCGTCCCACGTCCCTTTGATGGAAGCCACACGAGCACCACCGGCGTCTGGAAGTCTGTCTCCAGACAAGAGGGGCACTGGATTAGGAGCTGTACATTGGCCAAACCGGACAGTCTCTACGCAAAAGAATTAATGGACACAAATCTGACATCAGGAATCATAATACTCAAAAACCAGTGGGAGAACACTTTAACCTGTCTGGTCATTCAGTGACAGACCTGCGGGTGGCTATATTACAACAGAAAAACTTCAAAAACAGACTCCAACGAGAGACTGCTGAGCTGGAATTGATATGCAAACTAGACACAATCAACTCCGGTTTGAATAAGGACTGGGAATGGCTGAGCCATTACAAACATTTACTCTATCTCCCCTTGTAAGTATTCTCACACTTCTTATCAAACTGTCTGTACTGGGCTATCTTGATTATCACTTCAAAAGTTTTTTTTGTTTTTTTTTTTCCTCTTCCTCTTACTTAATTGGTCTCTCAGAGTTGGTAAGACAACTCCCACCTGTTTATGCTCTCTGTATGTGTGTATATATATCTCCTCAATATTTATTCCACTCTATATGCATCCGAAGAAGTGGGCTGTAGTTCACGAAAGCTTATGCTCTAATAAATTTGTTAGTCTCAATCTGAGGAGTGTAATCTCAGGCAGACTTACCTGCACTAGCTTCACCCACACTAGCATGGCTAAAACGAGCAGTGTAGACGCAGCAGTGGGGGTCAAGCGCAGGCGAGCAGGACAAACCCCAGGTCCCTGTGTGGCCACATGACACTGCTATGTGTAGTCGCTCTAATGCTGGTAAAACTAGCACAGCTATGGCCACCTGTGCTGCAGTCACCCTGGCATTGCCATGTCGATGGGCTCTAAGAACCCACACAGGTTGGGCACTGCTTTACTCACGTCGATTTAGAGTCTCACCTTAAGTTGAACCTTTGCAACTTGCCCAGGTAGACAACACAGCCACTTCACTTTCCCATGTTTACAGACAGTTAAAAATTGTAACTTGCCCCACACCCTGCCCCATGTGCCCCCAGCCAGCGATCACCAAGATGCCATATGCTGGAAGGAAAGGTCACGAGAGACATAGCAGCAGCTTGTTCTGTGCACTGGGCTGGTCCTGGCTTTCAGACATTTGCTCGCATTAGTACCAACGGGAATTTCCCCCCACAGCACCCCTCCCCCCCCCCCCAAAGGTACAGGGACCCTCAGCCAGCATGAGAGCCCTCAGAACCCAGCTCCCTACAGTGTGGTAGCCAGCTAGAAGAGCAGGGAAGGCTCCCTTACGAAGAACTGCCCATGCTCCGGCGGCTGGTAGACCCCGTTGAACCCGCACGTCCTGTTGGCCCCACAGGCTGTGAAGTTGAAGAGTTTCTGGACGGCATTCCTGCACTCCGCTGGGGCTCCTGTCCCCCGCACCGTGAGGATCTGGCTGGGGTCGTGTGCAGCTGGTGCCGGGACGCAGGGACTGTCATACAGGGCAGCGGCAGTGACGTTCTCCTCATATCCCCTAGGGTAGCACGGGTGGGAGATCTGCTGAGAGGTGAGGTTCTCCTAGAGAGAGGGGAACCTATTAGCAGTGCTCAGGCTTGGGATAGCAGCCAAACCCCCGTCCCCACCACTTCACACACAAGCCAGCCTTGTAGTCTGGAACATCCCACAGTGGAGAAAGCAAAGGGCAGCCCCGAGATGCTACCCAGCCCTATGCACGCTGGATTTTCTCTGGAATCCTGCTAATCTCTCAGAGGGAAACGTTCCCTTCCCACTCTGGGCCCATTCAGAGCGGTGATCTCCTTACCCGGCTGCAGGAATTAAACTGTCGGATGGGGAACAAACAAACAAACAAAGTCTGACCAGCGCCCCCGCTCTGCTCCTGCAGGCGGACAGTCCCTGTGTACACTCAGCAGAATGAGGGCTGGACTAGGACCAACCCCTCAGCACCAGTGCTCTGCATTCCTCCCCTTACGCCCCCACTGGCTCACAGTCCTGCACCCTACTGGCCTCGCTCCTTTGGGAGACACATTCATTCCCATGTAATGAAAGACCAAGACAAGATTCACATTATACTCTATGGGCAACCACAGAGATTCAGGACCATCCAGAGCCTCCTCAATGGAGATCCTAAGGCAGGGAGGGTGCTAGTTTTGCCATGGATCCTCCTGTGGTTTGCAGTTTCTCTTTCCTGTCAGGTCACCTCATGCTAGATCAGCTTGTTTTAAAAGGGAGAGCATGGGTGGCGAAGAGCCAAAAGCCAAGGGCAAGCACGGATTCATCTTTACAAAAAACACTCTGCACACTCTGACATTTTGCCCAGCATTTCTCATTCTTTCACCCAACTTTTAACAGTAACTGGAGCCAGCAAGCCAGGGGACAGCTTGTGGGCTGCCTCCCCCACCAGCAGCAGAATTTCAGTGTCACCTCAGTGGGCTGTGTCTCACACCGACTCTGCCGCACCTTCCCATCGGCAGCCTCTCCCTGTTTAGGCTGCTAACCCTGTCCCTGCAGGAATCTCTTGCCAAACCTTTTGCCTGCCTAGTGCCAAGAGCCCCTGCTTGGTCCCTTCTTGACACTGCTGTCTGCCCAACTGAGCAGGCTCCCTTTTCTAAGAAACGCTGCCTCCAAGCTGTCATGTGAGCTGTGGTCAGCTGTCTCAGGTGCAGAGCCAAAGCCTCGACAGAGGGCCCTGGGTTGCATGCATGTGCCCCAGCACCAGTGCCCTGTTTCAGTCTATCAGCAGGTTTCTGTAAGGGCATCTAGTCTCCCTGCGATTCGCCCCTGTGCAGTCAGATCAGAGCTCCCTTCACAGGAAGGCCCATAGATCTGCCGTGGAAGTTAAACAGCACAGGGCCATGCAGAGCCTGCTATGCTGCTGGTATTCATGGAGCTGGGTAAAGCTCTATGCTTCACACACATCCCTGCCTACAGCCCGGGGAGTTAAGTGCCACTAGAACTCAAGTTCTGATCCCACCTGGGCCACAGACTCCTCCTGGAGCATAGGACAAGCCTCTTACAGCAGCTACTCGCACACACAGCCACTATGTTTGGTGCCCAACGTGAGACACCTCAGGCCAGCTTTTCAGAGGTGCTTAGCATCCCCAGTTCTAGTCAGTGGGAGCTCCAGGTGCCACTTGGCTCTGAAAACCAGGCCAGAGGCACCTCCAGTGGGTACCCCACATCAGAGGTAATATTTTAAGGTGTTGTCCTCTCTGCCTGTTTCCCTTCTGCAGCACAGGGTTAACACCTCCCGCATGGGGAGCAATGGGGTAAGTAGTTGATGGGTATGGATCTCATTATATGAAGTGCCAAGTTATTACTAGCTTTGCCTTTTGCTGCACTGTACAGCCAAAGGTGCAATAGCTCCATAGGGCCATGTGCGCATCCCACTACACTTGTGCTACCAGACTCAGTGAGCCCCAGGTCTGGTGAAGAGGGAATAGGCAGATTCAGGAGAATACCTCTCTGAGGGATGCAATCAGCTTCTTCAAGGCTTGGTTTTCTCCGTAGCAAAGGTAGCTGTGGGTATAAAGCGAGTAGTTGGTCCCATACAGCCAGAAGAGGACTTCGGTGTTGTTGTCCTCAATGGCCCGACCAGGGTGAAAGGTTATCTGGGTCGAGGCTCCTCCAAGGTCCAGTGCTCCCACAACTGCAGCTGCCTCAGGGTGTATCCACGTCCCTGTGAAAGAGAACTGCCCCCACCACATGGAATCAGTTCACTGCTGGTGCTTAGAGTTAAGAACAGCGTCACTGGAGGGCCAGGGGATAGAGTGCCCATCTCCATAGGAAAGCAGCGTCACAGGCTGAGCAAGGAAGCATGTCTGTTAATCAGTGTCCATGACTCTTGCACTGGGATGTGGGGCCTAGGAGACCAGCTGCCACTCAGGGGGTGTCTTTTCCGCCACTTAACTAGACATGTCTCATCCAAAAGCTGAGGCCTGGCATGGGACAGGGTCTCCCTGAATCCCTCCTGCCATGGAAGTGCTGCTGCCTGCAGCTGAAGCAGGGAGAGACACCAGCACCCTCCTATGTAAAGAAACACCAGCTCCTCTTGTGAGGGGTTTGGTCCTATGTCAGGGACTCAACATCCAGCTTCCAGAGCCCTGGATTCTCATGCAGTGTGGGAATTCCCAGCTGGAGCCAAGAAGGGACAAGCCAGAGAAGGGAGCAGGTCTGGGAAATGAGCTAGGCTGAGACGACCTGCCATGTTGGCTCCTCGTCCGACCCGTTTTCTATAGAAAAGGAGCAGCCCTGCCAGCCAAGGTCACTCCCTTTCCTTCCCCCCTGCCCAGGCACTGACCTTGATGAGCGTCTCCAGCAGGTAGTTGATTGTGATCCAGCCAAAGGATCCTTCCTCATTCCCAGTGAGGATCCGAGCGCCACGGAAATCTACAGGGTACTGCCGGATGGTCTTGGAGACCTCTGCAAAGATCAGGTCGGCTTTTGTGCTGTTCTGCTCCCTGCGAATGGGGAGGGGAGAGATTCCACTGGGCCCCTGACGGATACGGTGTGGCATGCACAGTGACTGCCTAATCCAAACCCTTCCAGAGGGGTAATAAACCTGAACATGAGCATCTTCCCTGGAGGTGCCGAAGCGGGTGAGAAAAAGGCCCTCTGTTCCTGATACTCCATCAGGTCAGCCAGTAACAGAAGAGGAATGTAGTTAATGCTTAATTACAAGTTTCTGGCACTTGCAGTTCCTCACATTGCCATGGCACCCCAATGGCAAGGGCCTTGCCTAGACCGACTGGTCCTGCAAGAGCCCCCCAGTAGTTTAGCAATGCACACGCTCACCACGGACATGCAGCCCACTCTGGAGTGGAGGGAAGGCAGTAGGTGGACAAGCTGCATGAGTGGGACAGAGGCACAGGGAAAATGTTACCACCTGTGCAGAGTATAGATTTGAGGTCTGTCCCCAAAGACTCCTGCAGTGAACAGCAGGTGACTGAAATGGGGGAACCGGCCATTCCCTGTGCAGAGCTGCCCTCCTCACAGTCACTCCAGGTACCTCAGCAGCCGCATGCCCGCAGTAGCGCCGAGGTAGGTGGGCGTTTCTCTCTGTTGCTCCACAGGGATGATCGTCATGGCTTTGTCCAGACAGGCCCTCAGGCTGGCTCCGGCCCTAGTGGGGTTGTCAGCGTAACTGGAGATCCCAGGTCCTGGAACGAAGCATCCCAGTGAGAGCCTGAGCTCAGCCAGGGCCCTGAGACAGGGACTGGCAATGCTGCTGGCACTTGGGGCTGGAGAGCCCAGAGTGAGGGTCAGTTGTTTGCTGGCATCAGCATGCAGGGAAGAGGAGTGTATAGATGTAGGAAAAGTCTGCGGAGCGCCAACCAAGGTCTGGGGGGGAACTGCCCTCCTTGCCCCATAGCAAATTACACTCCTGCAGCAGAGCACTGTGGGAGAGGCTGCTCCTGCCTGGCAGCTGGGCCATAGGACACCCATGCATCCTGGGTCTGCCGTCACCACGACATAGAGCTTGAATGCAGACAAAGGTCGGGGTGTCTGGGCCTGGGGCTGCGTTGGGGACATCTCATTCCCCCAGGCTCACTGCCTTTTACAGTACAGCTGGGTGTCACCCCTGCTTTCCGGATAGCAGTCTAGGGATGGGGGAGGGTCACACTCACTTCTCCCATTTTGGCTTTGTAGGTCTTTCCATGGCACAGGGATGTGGTGGACAGTTCAGCTTCCACCTTTGCTCCCTGGGGTCCACTGCATTATATTGCAGGTAGCTAAAGGAGCAAAGTCCACCTGTAATATATGTGCTTGTGCTGCACCTATAATGTCAATGGCCAAACTCACACCTAGTCCAACTCCACTGACTTCTGTAGAGTCCCACCAGGGATGAATGGGGCCCAGTTGCTATCCCTGGAAAATAGAGATCCAGGCAGAAGGAGGTGGTGTTAGGCCTGAGGGGTAATCCAAGTGCAGGGCAGTAAATAGCACAGCAACCTTTGCCCCTGACAGAAGCATTTCACACACATTTCTTGGCACATGGACACAACCAAGTGAAGGGCATAAGGGTGAGAGAGAGAGAGAGAGAGAGAGAGAGAGAGAAACATCTGACTGACCTTGCACGGTGCAGGCCTCAGCCTGGCTGACGATGCCGGTGCCGTTCTCTTTATCCGCTGGCCACTTGTAGATGTAGAGAGCCGTGTGCGAGGAGCCGGCATCAAACACCATCCCATACTGAAGGGGGAGCCGGGAGGGAAGATGAGGTCACAGAGCTCACTGCTGCACAAGGGCTGCTGTATGTGCTCTCAGCTCTTGCATCCACAGAATTGCACTTTCAGGCTTGACCTTCCAGCCTGGCTTTAACCAGGCCTTTGTTTCTATTCCTTGGGTTTTGCAGTTAGATAAAGTTCCGAGATGGAAAGGGAAGTGAGGTGTGAAACAACAAGTCTCACGCCCCTGCAGTGACATTCACAGAGCTCTCAGGAGTTGGAGACACATGTGGAATGGCTCAAACCTGTGGGGCTGTTCACCGGCTATCAGCTATCGGAGGCTGGGAAATCAGGAAGTGGTAGTTTTGCAACAGTCTTAGAAAAGTAAGAATGAAAGAGACAACAGGGAAGGAACATGAAACCCTGGGAAGAAGGACAGAGGAGAGGAAACATACAAGATGCTCATGAGATCTGAAAAGAGAAAGTGGAAATAAAAGTCAAGAGAAACTAGTTTAGTTACACAGCAGAACCACTAACAGACAGGATGACACACAGCAGGTCTGGGGACACGGAAAAGGGTGACACTATTTCTAACAGGCTATCAAACCCACACAGCTAGCAGAGGTTTCTGTATCAGTCATTGCAAGCAATGTACTCTAGCAACTGCACCTACCTTGGTTCTTGCAGGCAGATAAACGTCCTTCACTTGAACAAGGATGAGGATGAGGGTAGCTATTCCTGAAGCTGCAGCCACCGCAAGAAGGCACCTGGCATCCTGCCCTAACATTGCTGCACCAATCTGTGAGCAAAGCAGAAGCTGTGTCAAGACAAACACATCCCATCTTCCTGCTTTCCAGCCAGTTCCTGGTTTACTTTTAAAGAGAGTTCAGGACAAGGGCGGTGGGTGGCTAACGCGTCCCATTGAGCCTGTCCCCACTGCAGTGAGTCTGTTTCCAGCTTCACAAGCATACATTTGAGCAATTGTACATCCTGATGGTACAGCAAACTAGATGACCCTGGTGGTGGGTTTGGTGCAGAGAGGAGCAGAGGAGGCTCAGAGAGGAAAGAGCTCCCATAAGACACAAACAACAACAATATGCAGGCCTGGCCCAGCCCAGAGAGGCTCAACTGCTGGTGATTGCTACTTCTGCTCCATGCCACATGCAGAGCACAGCTCAAGTTGCAGTAGGCCCTTGGCATAACAACTTGAGCAGAACAGCCAATCACAATACCACCCCCATTGTCCAACTCCATCATCTCTGACCCCATGGCAGGTTCTGCTCTCCTAGTTAGCAGACAGTCTCATCCCAACTGTAACCCAAAGTTGAAGTGCAAGATCCTGCACCATTTCTAGATTCACTTTCCATTCCTTGCCCCTCCCCACATTCGCCTCCCCTTTCTACACTAGCAAAGCTGTTTGGGTCTGGTGGGAGACAGGGCACATACATTGGATCAAGGACTATGGGATGGGGACGGGTTTGATTTTTGTTTAAAATATATTTAATACAGAAAAATAAAGAGGCTTGGGAGTGTAATTACATGCATGCAAAGAAAGCATTTTACATCATTCATAACTTCACACACACACAGCGGAGAGAAAAACCCTCATTTTACAAATGGATTCAGAGGTTAAACATTCCAGGCCCCAGAGGGAACAAGTGAACCCGGGAGTTCCTGGCGCTTAGTTCTGTGCTCTCGCATTAAGAGATGCCAGGTGTTGTCTGGGTGGGTGAGACCAGCAAGCTCAGCTATGCTATCTGGCACTGTTTCAAGCCAATTCTTTGTTGTGAATAAGTCATGGGGAAATTCTGCGCTACTGCAGCGCAGCAGAAACCACCCCCCACCCAATCCCTTTACTTCCTTGCAGAAAATGGTTTCTGTGGGGAAGCAAGGAGAAGCTGTACCAGTGCTCACTCACCCCTCCAGGCAGCTCCGCAGCTCACATGCATCTGTTCAGGCAGCCAGGGGGAGAGGTAAATCACTGGCTGGAGGAGGGTCTGGGGATGGCCAGGCAACCCAGGGACATTAGTCACAGCTGGGGAAGGTGGGGGGGGGGAGGAGAGACGAGGACAGAGTCCCCCCTCCCACTTCCCTGCACAGAGCAGATGGGGCTGGGTCAGATCAAGCCCCAGAAACTTCCCCTGGCTGCACGAAGCTCTGCACTGCGGGGGGGGACGGGACGACAGGGTTCTGGGAGTGGGGGGAGGCTCAGCAGGAGGGTTTGGTGCAGGGGGGTCCAGATGCGTAGGGGCTAGGTGGAGAGGAGAAGCAGCTCCTTGTACAGTGACCCCTCCGCCCACCCGGAACCCCCCCCCCCCCCATGAGCTCCCCAAACCCCCACCATGCCGAGCCTCACCCCCGCATCAGAAGCCCCTCCATACCCGGACCCCCACCCCACTGAGCCCCAACCAGCTGCACCCTGACCCCCACCCCACCAAGCCCCACTCCCTCCCCCCACGGAGCCCTAACCACCTTCACTGTGCCCCCCCCTTTGCAGAGTCCCATTCCCCCTGCACCCAGAACCCTGCACCAAGCCCCTGTGCCCCAGACTCCCCCCTGCACCCAGACCCCCCACCAAGCTGCCCACATCCAGACTGCGCCACACAGAACCCTGGTACTCTTGAGGGAATTTTGCACGGAAAAGTTTAAAAATGTAGAATTCTGAAAAGTTCTGCATATTTTAATTGTCAAAACAACACAGAAACACAATATAATCACACCATTTTCAATTATTTTGGTAATTTATTTCAAATTACTTGTCAAATAATTGAAAATGGTGTGATTATAAAGTTGTTTTGACAAATAGGCAGAATTTTGCAAAATTTTAAAAACTTGTGCACAGAATATTTAATATTTTGGTATCAGAGGGGTATCTGTGTTTGTTGCTTTTTACAGATCCGGACTAAGAGTCCTGTGGTACCTTATAGACTAACAGATGTATTCACCCACAAAAGTTTATGCTCCAATACATCTGTTAGTCTATAACAGGGGTCGGCAACGTTCAGCACGCGGCTCGCCAGGTTAAGCACCCTAGCGGGCCGGGACAGTTTATTTACCTGCTGATGCGGCAGGTTCGGCCGATCGCGGCCACCACTGGCCGCGGTTCGCCGTCCCGGGCCAATGGGGGTGGCGGGAATCGGTGCAGGCGAGGAATGTGCTTGCCGCGGCTTCCCGCCGCCCCCATTGGCCCAGGACGGCGAACCGCGGCCAGTGGGGACCGCGATTGGCCAAACCTGCTACGTCAGCAGGTAAATAAACTGGCCCGGCCAGCTAGGGTGCTTACCCTGGTGAGCTGCGTGCCAAACGTTGCTGACCCCTGGTCTATAAGGTGCCACAGGACTCTGATTTTTTGGCACAGAATTCCCTCAGGAGTAGACAGGTGGTGGGGTTTTTCTTTTGAGATCTTGTGTTCAAGTAATTTCATCACTGTTCGAACCACTCTGGTCTTTCTGTTCTCTCTGCCAGACTGGTCACACAACCCCGTGCCAACAAGGTAAAGGGCAGGGAAGGGTTAGGCAGGGAGAGGAATGTGATTGGGAAGGAAAAAGAGGGAAACAAACAATTCCTGATGCACGAAGGGAATATTCATTATCTGAATACAAAAGAAAATGAAAACATTTCAGAACAGATTGGCCATGTTCTTGCCATTTGTTTTCTAATGCCCCTGTCTTCTCGCGGCTGCACATCAGCTGAGAGGTCTGTTCTTGTCAATGGTGCAGCATGCGAAGAGCAGTCCATAGAGAAAGGTCAGCGAGCAACACACATGATTCCAAAATGCTTCCGATTCCCCACATTCAATTCAATCCAAAAACAACACGGTCATCCCCCTGAGCTTTAACTGCCCGGGGGTAGGTACAGCTTCAGGAGAACCAGATGGGGAATGGTTCTCCTGTCCTGCAAAAATGTTCAAAAGTAAGAAATATTTTTGCGTTCTGAATCAGGATGAAAAGTCAAAACCTTGAATATTTGTGTGACTTGAAAAATCTGAACACAATTTCAGTTCAATAAAACCATTTTGTTTCAACAATGTAAAAAATTTCATTTTGGTTTTGACCTTTTTAGTGTAGATTACAAAGCCAAAAGACATTTTGAATAGGAAAACTGGAATTTTTCATTTTGAAAAAAATCTCAAGATGAAACATCTACAGTTTCAAAACTTTTTGCTAAAAAAAACTTTAAAAATGTATCACAACCCACCGTTCCCCATGACAACGCTGGGTTTTGATGACTCGTCCATTCTTCAACACAAAACTGTATTGTCAAAAGGCTCCTGCTAACACTAGTATTGTAGCTGTGGTGGCATGGGCAGCAGTGAGCAGGAGCACAGGCTAGCCAACCTGAGGAAGTTCCCACCGGGGCGGAGTAAGTGCTACCGTGGCTACACTACTATTATTAGTGCATCAGCTCAATGGGAGCTAGCGCAAGCATGTCTGCTTGAGCTGGGAATCACACCCCCAGCTCCAAGTACAGCCACAGCCACGTCTACACTTACGCAGCATGTAGAGGAAAGCTGCATGCCCAGCTAGCACGGGTATAAATAGCAGTGTAGACAGCGAGGCACAGCTTAGGTGAGAAGAGTAGAGCTCCCTACATGCCTGAACCCCCACGGCAGGTACCCTACCTGGTTCTACATGCCCAAGCCGTGCCTCCCATGTCTATGCTGCTATTTTTAGCAGCTTTTTCTTACTGCCTCCCCCTGCTCCACATGTGGCTACACACTGCAGTGACAAGTGAGGATGCACCCTGCTTTCACGGCAGCATACAGCTATGCATGTAGTGCCTGTATCCTACATACCACTGCAAGTGTAGACAAGACACAAAAGTGGTATGTGGGGTGGGGTTCCTGGTTCTGCTTGCAGGTAGGGGGCTCTGTGGGGAAGCATGCGATCAGACTAAGTCTGAAAAGAGCAAGCTGGAACAAGGTGGGGTGAGTTGTGCCTTTCTGCCTTGGGGAGCAGCCTGCTTCATCTCGCTCTGGTTTTGGTTTCTATATGTTATCACTTTGGATTCTAAGAATAAAAGTAGTGCTATGCTGCAACCCTCCAGCAAGAGTATTTGATGTTCTTATTTAACTTCTGTGTTTTTGCCTTGAACACAATACCCTCTGAGGCCAATTTCTCTTGGGCTTGGAAAGAGCAATCACATAAGATCTCTTCTTCCAAGGCCTCGCAAACGAGATAGTAAACGGATTTCAGAAATGGATCTTAGCCAAAATCTTGGGTTCCCAATCTGACTGAATCCCCCTCTCCCATCTCTATGTGTTGACTGCCTTTGTGGGGGTGTAAGAATTACAGGTCTTACACCTAAGTCTTCCTCTGTGTTTGTATAGTGCCTGACACAACACAGCCCTGATCTGGACTGGGCCCTCCTAGCACTACCACAATCCAAATAAATAGCCATAGAGCCCCCAGACTTTGGGGGAATGTTGATCGCACTCAGGCAGGCACCAATCCCAGTTCACTAGTAGCTGTCAGCATTAGAAAGCCAGCATTTACCAACAGTCACCCCACAGCAGGATCTAAAACACTGTAATGGTCTCACCTCTTGGCAGACCCCTGGGCTTCCTCAGTTAAAACCAAGCCGGAACTATCGGGAGAAGTCCCTTTTTCACTGGCATGCACGAAGTGTGGGGCCTGGCAGAGGGATCGTACCCAGGGCAGCAGAGGAAAGCACATACCAACCACAAGCCAGCAGCTTCCGTTAGCCCGACCCAAAGCCCAGGGGAGTGCCCTGGTGGCATTGCACAGGGCACTGAAGAGGAGTTCCCAGCCACGGCCAGGAGAGTTAAGTGGAGGCTGAAGTCAACAGGAATGGTGCCCACTGACATGCGGGCTGAGCTTGGCCCCATGCTCTGCTGAGGTGCAGGGCAGCTGACAAACATGGGAACAGGGCCAGCCCTAGACCTTTTACCACCCAAGGAGGGAAAAAACAAAACCAACCTGGCCAAATGTTGCTCCAGCTGTTGGCACCCTAGGGCAACCTCCCTGGTCTCCCACCCAAAGGCCAGGCCTTACTGGGAATGGCAGCTCTCAGTGACGTGTCTGAGCCTGGTCCAAGTGTGACACTTGTTTGGCATGTCCAAATTCACCTCCCAAAACTGACCCCCCACAGCTGGCAGCCAGATGCAGCGCAAGCACAGGGCAGAGTGTCTCCACGTGCTCCTCCCCCTTCTCCCACCCTGCTCACCTCCCCAGCTGGAAATGAGATGCTGTGCAGGGAAATATGCATATGCATCCGAAGAAGTGGGCTGTAGTCCACGAAAGCTTATGCTCTAATAAATTTGTTAGTCTCTAAGGTGCCACAAGTCCTCCTGTTCTTCTTTGTGCAGGGAAACTAACTGGGCCATTGAGAATACAGCCATAAGGGAGCCAGTCGAGAGGAGGCAAAGGGCAGGTTCTTCTGGACTGCTAAGAGAGGCACAGGAAGGAAAGACGTGCAGGGGAGAGAGGGAGGAACAGGGCTGGCTAAGTCTAGCGACGCAGAAGCCTCGGTAGGGAGATCTCTGTTCCTGTCAGATCCTGTTGAGAGGGCCTAAAGCTCTGCAGAGTGTAAACAGGCAGGAGCCCGGGGGGGACTGTGGTGATATTGCTGAAGGGGAATAGAAATAAAGTTTCACTGAGCACACACCCGGTGGAGTCCATGTGGTTTCTGCAGGGAAGAGGATGGGGCGGAGACAGGTCCCCATCAGACCCCCAAAACCCCTAAATGGTGAATTATAGGAACAGCCCTGAACTAGCCGCAGGAAGATAGAGAAGATGATCTAACAAAGACCCAGTCTTAAATTTTAAATGTAATATAGGCTAGGTTAAAAGGTGGCAAATTCAAACCAGATAGAAGTCAATACTATTTCACACAGTGCACAGCTAGATGGTGGAACTCCCTGCCACAGGAAGTCAACAAGGCCAGTTTACTTAGATTGTAGGGCAGAGGCTGCCTCCTTGTACCGTACCTGGCAAACTGGGGGTCCTGGTCCATGACTGGGGCTCCTAGGTGCTACCACAATACAGACAACGACAATGCAAGATTCAAAAGGGGATTGGGCATTTACATGGATAATGAGACCTTCAAGTTACAAGAGGGATGGCTAACAACATTCTGGCAGGGATCTTACAGTGCCTGTCTCCAGGTCTGGGCCAGGGGGACAGATTATCTCACAGCTCCCTACTGCAGGGCTCTCGCCCCTCCTCGGGAGCCACTGGGGCCTGTGTAGCCAGGACACAGGACGAGATGGCCCTTGGGACGGATCCAGTCCGGCCCTTCTGAGAGGTTTTCAGAGGAGCCGGAGGGAGCCACATGCCCAACTCTCGCTGCATTTCAGGGAACTTCCCCGGGCTCCTCCCGTCCCCGCCATTCTGCAGGGGAGCGCCCCAGCGCAGGGAGCCCGGGGAACACGAGCGCCGCGCGGCCCCCGGCACCGACACGACACCAAAGGGGACTCGGAGCAGCCCGCGAGCCAGGGCAGGCCGGAGTCCCGCGTTACCTGCCGTGCAGGAATCCAGGACAGCTGCCTCCTGCTGCGGAGCCTCCCGCCCGGCCCCCTTCCCCTGCAGGCAGCCCGCCCCGCCCCGCCCCGCAGTGGCCCGGCCATCTCTTTCGCTTTCCGGCGGCCCTGCCCCCAGAACAGCGGCGGCGGCGTTGCAGCTCGCCTCGGAGCGAGCGCTGGCGCCCCGGTGACCCCGCTTGGCGAGGCTGCTGCTCCCTGCTCCCTAGCAGCAAAGCCCCTGCCAAGCCCCTCCCCGCCCGGGTGTCCAGCCTCCCGCCCCAGCCCGAACGGCTCTGGTAAGGCCCAGTCTGTTGACTCGGGCTCTGAGCGCCAGGGCGTTTTCTTTCCGCTCCCAAGTTCTCTGCTGTGTTCCTCCTTCCCATCCCCTCTCCCGCTCTTTTCTTTACCATTGTCCAGCTGTGAATAGACCCTTCTCGACAGGGCCACCCAGAGGATTCAGGGGGCCTGGGGCAAAGCAATTTCAGAGGCCCCGTCCGTAAAAAAAAAGTTGCAAGAATACTATATTCTTGTGGGGGCCCCTGCAGGGCCTGGGGCAAATTGCCCCACTTGCCCCCTCCCCCTGGGCAGCCCTGCTTCTCAATGCCAAAGAGGGAAGCGCAGTCTGGGTTAAATGGGGACAGAGTCAGAGAAATTCCTCCTGCAGACACTCAGGCCTTGTCCACACTGGGAAGCTGGGCCAGGCTCCTAGCTACAGCAGCATAGCTATCAAACCCTGCTAGTGACATGCAGCTGGCAGCCTACAGGACTAACCTGCTTGCTAATATCTTTTCTTATAGTTTAAGTATTTGATGTAATAGGTTTATAGATTTATATTAAAAATAAGTTTGGTTGTAATGCAGGAGACCTACAGGCAAAACAAAAAAAAAAAAATACAAAAAAAAAAGACACCTGTATGTTAAGCTAAGGCAAAGTTAGCATATCTATATTAGATGTTTTACCCAGAAAGCAAAGTTGACCTATATATTGAGACTTGTTACTTAAATAGATAAGCACCCATGCATATGTCTAAGACCTTTTATCTAGACCAATAGACAATGAAGAATGGCATAGGGAGTTTTTCAATTTTGTACACACAGACTTAACAGGTACACCACAAGGAAACTTGTGTATATAGAGGTCATCAATATGCACAAACATACTAGCCTATGGGGTAAGTGTACCCTAACATTTTGTGGATGAGGAATGAAATTTGGGCATAGGAGGAAGGATTTCCAGCACTTGTGCCCTATAAAAGAGGTGACCCACCTTACTAGAGTATTCTCACTTACTCTTAAGTACTTTCACTCACTCTTTATTTTATCTTTCTACTATGACCACTACTATTAGTAGGCTATACTTGTTTTTCTTGAAACAAAGTTTCAAGGGAACTAGGCTAAGCTTGATCTCCCTAAGTTTTATTCTTAGTTTATTTTATTAGGTATTGATTTTAAGTTTTAAGTTAGTCAAGTAAACCCTAAGTTAGAAGAAACTAATGCTAAGAGCTATCAAAACTAAGCACTGCATCCCTCACTCAAGAATTGAGAAACCTGAACCACAAGGCTGGTCTTGTGACTCTTATCACCAGGTCATCGAGGAAGGGTGAGAGTATATTAACCAAAGCTTTGTTGCATATAATTCTATATTACCATATGTATCTTTTGAATAGCAATAATGCAATTGTAACTTTGTAACTGATTATTTTACCATTTACTTACTATTTCATTGATTTTAATAAAGAGTCTTTATGGCTATATCTGTCTCAGTGGGAGCTTCCTGTCATACCTCCGAGGGTCCTTTGTAAATTCTGTGGAGCCTGATTCAGGACAAGAAATTTTATCTTCTGAGCAAACAGACTGGCGAGCCTAAAACTCCTATGTAGTGAGGTGATGACTCACCAAAGCGGCGCCTCCTGCTGATCATCCTGGGAATTAGTTCTCCAGCTCCAGCGCACCCTCTGTTGGCCAATGTCTCACCTGCCGCTGGCCCCGGTGTCCCTTCCGGACCCTAGTGCCCCTCTATGTCAGGGTTCTGCCCCAGCAGTACCCACACTCTGGGTCTCCCCACCCAGGGGAACCCCCAACCCCCTATCCCAACCTTGCCTCAGTGGCTACTGCCAGTCATCATCTAGCCCCCTGTGATGTTATTGATATAATTGGGGACCATATAGATCATTGTTGCAATCAAGGTCCTGTAGTGGCACCCAAATCTTGTATAAAGGGGGTCAAATGAGGTGTCTAAGACAAGGTTATGGTTTGCTGGTTATAATTATGCTGTCTATATGTGTGTATCAATTTTGTAGTTGAAGTTATGAATATTGGCTCTATACTGCCTGTATTTCAAACTTATGCTATGCTTCTGGGTGATATCCCAGACAAGCTGGTGTTAGCTCTTCCTAGCCTGCTTGATGGCCCATTAAGGACCATCAGCTATACAATGAACCCATTGAGAGAAGGCAGATACGCCTTGTAACTCAGCAAAGTATGCAGGGACTGACCCATGTGACTTCAGACTCCATTTTGCTGTAATTTTCCACAGTGAGAAAAAGAGGCGTTCTTACACCTGGAAAAGACTGTATAAGGCTCATGCCTCATCTCCAGTTTGTCTTCAATCCTGCTTCTTACCTCTGGAGGGATTTCGTTACAAACAGAAGCTCTACACCAAGAACTGATGACCCATCCCAGCTGGGGCTGTATTCCAGAGACTTGATTTGAACCTGCAGTTTATTCTATCTCTGCTGCAAGCCTGAACCAAGAACTGTGCCATTACTGTATGTAATTGATCCCATTTAACCAATTCTAGCTCTCATCTATATATTTTTCCTTTTATGAATAAACCTTTAAATTTTAGATTCTAAAGGATTGGCAACAGCATGATTTGTGGGTAAGATCTGATTTGTATATTGACCTGGGGCTGGGGCTTGGGCTTGGTCCTATGGGATCAGGAGAACCTTTTTTCTTTTATTGGGGTATTGGTTTTCATAACCATTTGTCCCCATAACAAGTGGCACTGGTGGTGATACTGGGAAACTGGAGTGTCTAAGGGAATTGCTTGTGTGACTTGTGGTTAGCCAGTGGGGTGAGACCGAAGTCCTCTTAGTCTAGCTGGTTTGGTTTGCCTTAGAGGTGGAAAAACCCCAGCCTTGGGCTGTAACTGTCCTGTTTTTAGCAACTGACACTCTCAGTTGGGTCCCGCCAGAGCCGCATCATCACACCCCTGCTCTCTGGGGCAGACTGCAGTCTATAAACCACTCATCATCAGCAAGGGGGGTTTGGACCTGCTGCTTTTGCTGCCCTGGGCTGCACCTCTGCAACCCTTCCCAGCCTTTAGCAAGGCCTGCACCCTGGGGGTTTTCCAGGCTGGAGCTCCTCTGGCCTTCCCCCAGCCCTGGTCCACTCTAGATATCCTGCTCAGCAGCCAAGCCCATCTCTCTCCACAGCTAGACTCTGTCAGCACCTGGCTCACTTGCCTTTTATAGGGCCAGCTGTGGCCTGATTGGAGCATGGCCCCAGCTGTGGCTGCTTCCCCCAATCAGCCTAACCTATTGGATCCCGGGGAGCCCTTTCCTAGAGCTGTTTTAACCCCACCCATGCCGGAGCGGGGTAACCACCCCGCTACACCATCCTATCCAAATTAATATTATTAGTACACCCTAAATCAGGTTACAAGCTTACAGGGCATAAAAGTCCTGTTGCCAGCGTAGCTTATTTAATTTGGGGAACGGGTATAAGCTGTACCAGCAAAAGGACTTTTTGTTGTAGAGCTGTGGCTACACTCGGGCTTTTGCAGGCAAAGCTACATTGGCAAAATCATCATCATCATCATCATCACAGCCCTAACCAACGTAGCTATGCCAGCAAAAGACTAGACCTAACCCTGAGCCATGACGCTTCCAGTGGGGGGAAAAGGAACCCGCCAAAAGGCAGAGTCAGGGCAAGAGGCAGTGGCCAGAGGTGCATGATGCTGGGAACATCCCTTCCCCTCCCCAGACCTTTGTTTGACTTCCCATCACTGGTCTGTCTTGTCTACCCAGGGCAGGGACCATCTCTTACATACGGGCAAAGGCGTTTCTGCCAAGAGTGGCTTTTCCAATTAGAGCAACATTTTTATGGGAATGTTTTTTTTTTATTTTTTTTATTTTAACAATTTCAGTTTCCTGGATTTCCCTTCTCCTCACCCCTCTTCACCCAGGGGAAAAAAGGAGGGGGGATGTTACTCCTGGGAATTCTGTGCCCTGTGGAGAGTGCAGAATTCATACCTTCTGCAGATTTCTTGGCTTCTCCGCAGAAAAATGGGGGAGCAAAGAAATCTGTGGGGAACACACGCCCCTTCCGCGGCAGCCCGGGCGCATCTGCTGGGAGCAGCCGGCAGCAGAGACTGCAGATCACCTTTGGAGGGAGGAGACACGATAATTCGATCCCCGAGAGATCGATTTCTACCCGCCGATCCAGGCAGGTAGTGAAGACAAGCCCTTATTGTAAATGACAGTAACGGATTCCTCACCTAGTAAAGTCTATGGCCTTGTCTACACTGGCAAGTTTCTGTGCAGTAAAGCAGCTTTCTGCGCTGTAACTCCCGAAGTTACACACTGCCAAGCCACTCAGTGCGCAGAAACTGCGCAGTTGTAGTGCTTTAAAAAAACCACCCAGACGAGAGGCAGACAGCTTTCTGTGCTGGGGCTAGGGTGACCAGATGTCCCGATTTACAGGGACAGTCCTGATTTTTGGGTCTTTTTCTTATATAGGCTCCTGTTACCCTCACCCCCTGTCCTGATTTTTCACATTTGCTAGGGTTACCATTCGTCCGGATTTACCCGGACATGTCCTCCTTTTTGTGTTAAAAATAGCGTCCGGGGGGGAATTTGTAAATCACTAAAAATGTCCGGGATTTCCCCCCCATGCAGAGCGAGGCGCGGCTGGGAGGGCTGCAGGAAATTCAGCCGCTCGCATGGGGCTCTGGCAGCCAGAGCCCTTCCCCCGCAGCTTGCCGGGCTGGACTCCGGAGCAGCTGTAGAGCTCCTCCTCCCCCCCCCCTGCATTCTGAGCCGGCCGGCCTGCCGGGCCGTTTGCATCGGCCTCAGCAGCTCCTCCTCCCCTGCTACCCAGCGCCCCACTCCGGCAGCACTGGTGGGGTGGGATCAGGTTGTGTGTTGCGCTGGGGAGCGCAGCCACGTGTCCGGCTCCACACAGAGCCCAACACCATGTTCTGAGCAGCAGGGTAAGGGGGCCAGGGGGCAGGAGAAGGGGCAGGGAGATTTTGAAGGGGGCAGTCAAGAGACGGGGGGGTCAGGAGTTCGGGGGGGCTTTTTGGGGGGTGTGGAGAAGGTTTTGGGCAGTCAGGATACAGGTAGGGGGTAGGGTCCTGGGGGGCAGTTAGGGTGGGGGGTCTTAGGAGGGGGCAGTTAGGGGACAAGGAACAGGGAGGCTTAGGTAGGGGGTGGGGTTCTGGAGGGCAGTTAGGAGCAGGGGTCCCAGGAGGGGGCAGTCAGGGGACAAGGAGCGGGGGGGTTTGGGAGTTCTGGGGGCAGTCAGGGGGCAGGAGTGGGGAGAGGGATCGGAGCAGTCAGGGGACAGGGAGCAGAGGGGTTTAGATGGGTCGGGAGTTCTGGGGGGGGCTGTCAGGGGGTGGGGAGTGGTTGGATGGGGCGTGGGAGTCCCAGGGGTCTGTCTGGGGGTGGGGGTGTGGATAAGGGTTGGGGCAATCAGGGTACAGGTAGGGGGTAGGGTCCTAGGGGGCCAGTTAGGATGGGGGGAGGGTCTCAGGAGGGGGCAGTCAGGGGACAAGAGGCAGGGAGGCTTAGGTAGGGGGTGTAGTCCTGGGGGGCAGTTAGGGGCAGGGGTCCCAGGAGGGGGCAGTCAGGGGACAAGGAACGGGGGGAGGTTTGAGGGTTCTGAGGGGGGCGGGAAGTGGGAAGGGGCGGGGCTCCTCCCATCCTCTTTTTTGCTTGCTGAAATATTGTAACCCTACATTTGCTGTCTGGTCACCCTAGCTGGGGCTACAGCAGTGTAGACACTGTGGTGATTACAACACAGCGATTGGCCTCCGGGAGGTGTCCCACAATGCCTCGTCTCACCTCTTTGGTCATCGGTTTGAACTCTACTGCCCTGCCCTCAGGTGACCAACCATCATTCCCAACCTGTAAATTCCTTTGGAATTTTGAAAGTCCCCTTCCTGTTTGCTCGGTGATGCTTGCAATGGTCTCAGCGCATCTTTCCAAGTGGCCCTGCCTGCTCCACGCACCAGGCGATCCCCCACTTGGAGCAATGACGAGCTGCTGGACCTCATCAGCATTTGGGGAGAGGAGGTTGTCTAGTCCCAGCTGCGCTCCAGCCGTAGGAATTATGATACCTATGGACAGATTTCACAACGCATGACAGAAAAGGGCCATGACCAGGACACATTGCAGTGCAGGGTCAAAGTGAAGGAGCTGCGGAACACCTACCACAAGACACAGGAGGCAAACCACCGCTCCGGTGCTGCGCCCACGAGCTGCCAGTTCTACAAAGAGCTGGATGTGATACTCAGCAGCGACCCCCATCTCCACTGTGAAGGCCCCTGTGGATACTTCGGTGGCTCACGTGCCAGTCGAAAGTGGACCAAGCCAGGAGGAGGAGATCTTGGACGAAGAGGGGGACCCTGAGGCAGAGGATGACTCGGAGGCCAAAACATGCATGCAGCCAGGAGCTCTTTTCTACCCTGAAGGAGGCTAGCCAGTCACAGCTGTCGGAGTTTGGAGAAGTGCAAACAGGAGAGGAGTCCCCTGGTAAGTGGATCTGATTTTGGGAATTGCTGAAGCAAATTGTTGGGGGCAGGAGGGTTAGAATCATAGAAGAATCATAGATTAGGGTTGGAAGAGACCTCAGGAGACATCTAGTCCAACCCCCTGCTCAAAGCAGGACCAACACCAACTAAATCATCCCAGCCAGGGCTTTGTCAAGCCGGGCCTTAAAAACCTCTAAGGATGGAGATTCCACCACCTCCCTAGGTAACCCATTCCAGTGCTTCACCACCCTCCTAGTGAAATAGTGTTTCCTAATATCCAACCTAGACCTCTCTCACTGCAACTTGAGACCATTGTTCCTTGTTCTGTCATCTGCCACCACTAAGAACAGCTAAGCTCCATCCTCTTTGGAACCCCCCTTCAGATAGTTGAAGGCTGCTATCAAATCCCCCCTCATTCTTCTCTTCTGGAGACTAAACAAGTCCAGTTCCCTCAGCCTCTACTCGTAAATCATGTGCCCCAGCCCCCTGATAATTTTTGTTGCCTTCCACTTGACTCTCTCCAATTTGTACACATCCTTTCTGTAGTGTGGGACCCAAAACTGGACGCAATACTCCAGATGTGGCCTCACCGTGCCGAATAGAGGGGAATAATCACTTCCCTCAATCTGCTGGCAATGCTCCTACTAATGCAGCCCAGTATGCCGTTAGCCTTCTTGGCAACAAGGGCACACTGCTGACTCATATCCAGCTTCTCATCCACTGTAATCCCCAGGTCCTTTTCTGTGGAACCGCTGCGTAGCCAGTCGGTCCCCAGCCGGTAGCGGTGCATGGGATTCTTCCGTCCTAAGTGCAGGACTCTGCACTTGTCCTTGTTGAACCTCATCAGATTTGTTTTGGCCCAATCCTCTAATTTGTCTAGGTCACTCTGGACCCTATACCTATCCTCCAGTGTATCTACCACTCCCCCCAGCTTAGTGTCATCTGAGAACTTGCTGAGGGTGCAATCCATCCCATCATCCAGATCATTAATGAAGATATTGAACAAAACCCCTGGGGCACTCCGCTTGATAGCAGCTGCCAATTGTTGAGCCTGATGATCTAGCAATATTTCTATTCACCTTCTTGTCCATTCATCCAATCCATACTTTTTTAACTTGCTGGCAAGAATACTGTGGAGACCATATCAAAAGCTTTGCTAAAGTCAAGGTATATCATGTCCACCTCTTTCCCCATATCCACAGAGCCAGTTATCTCATCATAGAAGGCAACCAGGTTTGTCAGGCATCTCTTGCCCTTGGTGAATCCATGTTGACTGTTCCTAATCACCTTCCTCTCCTCCAAGTTCTTCAAAATGGATTCTTTGAGGACCTGCTCCATGATTTTTCCAGGGACTGAGGTGGGGCTGACCGGTCTGTAGTTTCCTGGATTGTCCTTCTTCCCTTTTTTAAAGATGGACACTATATTTGTCTTTTTCCAATCGTCCAGGACCTCCCCCGATCACCACGAATTTTCAAAGATAACGGCTAATGGCTCTGCAATCACATCAGCCAACTCCCTCACACCCTCGAATGCATTGCATCCACCCCCAGGGACTTGTGCATGTCCAGCTTTTCTAAATAGTCCTTAACCTGTTCTTTCACCACTGACGGCTGCTCACCTCCTCCCCATACTGTGCTGCCCATTGCAGCAGGCTGGGCGCTGACCTTGTCAGTGAAGACTAAGGCAAAAAAAGCATTGAGTACTTCAGCTTTTTCCACATCATCTGTCACTAGGTTGCCTTCCGCATTCGGCAAGGGTCCCACACTTCCCCTGATCTTCTTGTTGCTAATATACCTGTAGAAACCCTTCTTGTTACTCTTCACATCCCTTGCTAGCTGCAACTCCATTTGTGCTTTGGCCTTCCTGATTATACCCCTGCATGCTTGAGCAATATCTTTATACTCCTCCCTAGTCATCTGTCCAAGTTTCCACTTCTTGTAAGCTTCCTTTTTGTGTTTAAGCTCACCGAAGATTTCTCTGTTAAGCCAAGCTGGTCGCCTTCCATATTTGCTATTCTTTCTGCACATCGGGATGGTTTGTTCCTGTGCCCTCAAGAAGGCTTCTTTTAACAAACAGCCAGCTCTCCTGGACTCCTTTCCCCTTCATATTAGCCTTGCAGGGGATCCTGCCCATCAGTTCCCTAAGGGAGTCAAAGTCTGCTTTTCTGAAGTCCAGGGTCTGTATTCTGCTGCTCTCTTTTCTTCCTTTTGTCAGGATCCTGAACTCAACCATCTCATGGTCACTGCTGCCCAGGTTGCCACCCACTTCTACTTCCCCTACCAATTCTTCCCTGTTTGTGAGCAGCAGGTCAAGAGGAGCATGGCCCCGGTTGGTTCCTCCAGCACTTGTACCAGGAAGTTGTCCCCAACACATTCCAAAAACTTCCTGGATTGTCTGTGCACTGCTTTATTGCTCTCCCAGCAGATGTCAGGATGATTGAAGTCCCCCATGAGAACCAGGGCCTGTGATCTGAAAAATTCTGTTAGTTGTTCGAAGAAAGCCTTGTATATCTCATCCTCCTGGTCTGGTGGTCTGTACCAGATGCCCACCATGACATCACCCCTGTTTCTTTCGCCTCTAAACTTAACCCAAAGACTCTCAACAGGCTTGTCTCCAGATTCATACTGGAGCTCTGAACAATCATACTGCTCTCTTACATACAGTGCAACTCCTCCACCTTTTCTCCCCTGCCTGTCCTTCCTGAACAGTTTATACCCATCCATGACAGTGCTCCAGTCATGTGAGTTACCCCTCCAAGTCTCTGTTATTCCAATCACATCATAGTTCCTTGACTGTGCCAGGACTTCCAATTCTTCCTGCATGTTTCCCAGGTTCCTTGCTTTCATGTACAGGCACCTAAGATAACTAGCCAATTGCCTTACTTTCTAAGTATGAATTAGGAGGCCTTCCCTGTTTCACCCTCCTCCTTGTGTTTCCTCCTGGTATCCCA
This sequence comes from Chrysemys picta bellii, assembly GCF_011386835.1. Lineage (NCBI taxonomy): Eukaryota > Metazoa > Chordata > Testudines > Emydidae > Chrysemys > Chrysemys picta. The sequence goes on from NC_088808.1 coordinate 1,549,177, forward strand.
CTTCCCCACTTACCTCAGGGCTTAGGTCTCCATCCCTCGGCGAACCTTGTTTAAGCCCTTCTCACTAGGTTAGCCAGCGTGCCTGCAAAGATGCTCTTCCCTCTCTTCGTTAGGTGGATCCCATCTCTTCCTAGCAATCCTTCTTCCAGGAACAGCATCCCAAGGTCGAAGAATCCAAAGCCCTCTCTCCAACACCACCTGTGCAACCAGGCATTTACCTCCACAATTCAAAGGCCCCTACCTGGGCCTTTTCCTTCAACAGAGAGGATGGACGAGAACACGACTTGCGCCTCAAACTCCTTTATCCTTCTTCCCAGAGCCACGTAGTCTGCAGTGACCCATTCAAGGTCATTCTTGGCAGTATCATTGGTGCCCACATGTAAAAGTAGGAAGGGGTAGCAGTCCGAGGGCTTGATCAGTCTTGGCAGTCCATCACATCCTGAATTCTAGCTCCAGGCAAGCAGCACGCTTCTTGAGTTTCCCAGTCTGGATGGCAGATGGATGACTCCATCCCCCTTAGGAAAGAGTCCCTGACCACCACCACCCGTCTCCTCCTCTTGGGAATGGGGGTCGTGGAACCCCCATCCCTACGACAATGCATCCCATGCCTTCCTGTTGATGGGGTCTCCTTCTGATCCCTTCCCTCAGATAACTCTTCCAAACCATTCTCCGCCATAGTACCTGTGCAGAGAGCCTGAAAATGGTTTCTTGCCTCTATCTGCATTGGGGGTACATGGGTTCTCCTCTTTCCTCTTCTGGAGGAGGTCACATGCTACCAATTTTCTTCCCCGTTCTGCACTGCCCTCTCTGATTCTTCAGAATGCTGTGCCTGCAGTACCAAACACTGTCTTCTATCCAGAAAAATCTTCATTTTCTCTGATGCAACGCAGGGTTAATACTTGGGTCTCTAGTCCTTGAACCTTCTCTTCCAATATGGAGACCAGCTTGCACTTCGTACAGATGAAGTTGCTTCTGTCCTCTGGGAGAAAGACAAACATGGCACATCCTGTGCAGATCACAATAGCTGATCGTTCACTATCCATATTGTCTTCCTTCTAAGAGCCTCTTTTGATGTTGTATTTACTGCTCAAAGAAGCCTGAAAGGCAAAAAACTCTGTGGGAACACCCCTCAGGCGAACTCCCTCTGTTTGCCTCTCCTCTGTTCACAGTCACCCCTCTCTCTGTTCCCAAAAAGTCGGCTGTATGATTGCCCCCCCTTTGGGAGGACAGTTACACATTTCCTCATAAAACCTGAGTCACAGGTTGGGTGCCTGGGAGCACAGATGTCATTCCAGCAAATTCCTCCTGGGCAAACCCTTCCCTGTAATTAGTGAGGAGACATTCCTGTACTCCCCACATTCCTTCTTAACTTCCTTCTCTGGGCTCCCCTCTAAGGCACACACCCCTGTGCTCCCTAGAGAGGACTCTGCCCCTGTTCAGCTGTAGGCTCACAGCTAGCAGCCAGAACAGACCCTTCACTAGTAAGCATTGCACCCTCCTCCCTCTTTAATTGGGTTTGTCTCCAGTTACAGAGCCCCTGAAATTTGCATCCACTGCAATGGCTTCTAGGATTCCATCACCCTTCTCTAGGGATTCCCTCCAGGACACATTTCCCTTCTGTCTTGGAGCAAGACCCGTCTTTAGCCACCGGGTAAGAGCTGGTTTCAACCACACCCGCCCCGTCAGCAGACGGTGTTTCACTGCTGCAGAGGAATTAAAAAGACACTCTCCCATTTCCCCAGCAGTTTCTGTGACTTTACTTTTTCCCACTGGGGCTTCACCACAAGATTTCTCCTTGTTGCTGACAGACCCCTGGACAGCCTGAGCCACATTACAAAATCTGTTCCCCAAAAGAATTTGCGTTGGGTTATGAGGAACCACAGAAACTGTTAATTCAGCTTGTAAATCCTCAGGTTCCATGTGCACTTGCGCCAAAGGCACAAGGATTTTGTGACCTCCTACTAACAAAAGCTCTGCCATCTGTCCTGGCAGTATGTCTTTCTCCTGAACCAGGTCTCTCCTGACCACAGAAATTTCTGCACCAGTATCTCTCCATGTAGGGAGCTCTTTGCCATTTAGTCTGACCGTCTTTATGTGCTTCTTGCGAGGCTGTGCAGTGGCAACATTTACAAACCCTGTATGATAAGAGGCAATTGCCTCTGTACTCTGGGTAGCAGCATTTCCATTAATTGCCTGCTGTCTGTTCCCACTCAACATTGGACATTTAATTCTCAGGCGAACAGTAGTATTACAATGATAGCACCTTCTGGGCTCTTCTGCTTTTACAGGAGATTTGGGATGAGGACTGGAGGAATGAATTTGGGGAGGTAAGCATCCAGCCTCCCATCCACCCTCCTTCTTCCCAGGGGTAAATAGAATGACCAGATCACAACACTAAAATATCGGGACATATTGGGGTGCCATCAGCCCTGCCCACAGTCCACCCCCACTCCTCCCAGGCTCCTCTCCCACTCTGCCCCAGGTCCCACCCCATCCCCGCTCAGCCCCCCCACCACCACTCGCCTCCTCATCACCCCGGCCCGCCCGCTGCTTGCTCACTGCTCGCCTCTTCATGCCCCCACCCGCCACTCACCCCTATGGTGCCGGAGGCGAGGAGGGGGGAGCTTGGCTGCAATTTTTCCCCATGGGTGCTCCAGCCACGGAGATGGCGTCTCCCTCCCGCTCACCTCCTTACCTGAATATCGGGACAAATGGCATCCTGATCGTACATTGATCGGGACGTGGGACAAAGGGTTAAATATCGGGACAGTCCCGATTTTATCAGGACATCTGGTCACCCTAGGGGTAAAATGGGAACCTTGCTTCCCACCAGACTTAAACCCCTCTGTCTGTGACTTATTCCTACTAGGTTCTTGGGATTGTTCAAATTTATCTGCAAAAGTTGCAAGTTCTTTGACCGTCTCTACCTTTATATCCCATAAACACTGTTTTACATCATCATTAGACATATTCAGAAACTGTTCCTGAGCAACCAAATCACACGTTGCTTCAAAGCTTGTAATACCTTTTCCCGTTACCCACTTATCCAGTAAATCTCTCATTTGGTTCACATAAGCCACATTACTTAATCCAGCCCCTCTCTTAAGGCTTCCAAATTTTACTCTATAAACTAATTGGCATCTTACTGAATATGTCCAGAACTCTCCCAGACAACTTTGCAACCAGCATGGTCATCTGTTGATCCTCAGGAATCGCATGGAACATACACCGTCTCTCAAAGGTGATGAAATATTCAGCAGTGTCCCCAGAGTCATTGTATGGAGGACACAACCACTCCCACTTGTGGATTTTTGGAGAGGTGAAGCCCCCTAATGTGGGGTTCTGTCTCTTCCACTCCATTATGGCCAGTTCATGCTTCATTTCTTTGTCTTTCAGTTCCAGGGCTAACTTCTGCCTGGCTGCTTCTGCTTCCATTTATTTGTCAGCCTCCAGCTGTCTCAGTTCCATGGCTCTCTGATGTGAAGCCTTTTGCCTGGATTCTTCTCCTTTAATTTTCATCCATTTTAATTCCATCTGTCTCTTATCCATGCTTTCATTTTCTTCTACTTGCAACCTGTGGAGCTCCAATTTTTTGGTAGCTTCACTTTCACTCATTTTCCTGCCATTCCTCTCCCTACTTCCCTTACCCGAAGTAAGCAAACAGAAAATAACAAACCAGTAATCACTTTGCCTATTCCCCAGCCAACACCCTTAAAACTCACTTAAAATCACCACCAGTGTCTCAGAGCAATAAGTTGTGCACATTACCCTACCTGACTACGCCACTGTGACAGGTTGGACCCCCCATCCAGGATGCCTCCTGAAGTACTGGCGTTTTACTGAGCCTGCCTGCTCCACTAGCCGGGACCCCTCTCCCTGTTTTGCTGCATCAGGCTCTCCGGCGTCTGGCAGCACACACAGGTAGGAACCCACCAGCTGTAGAATCACAGAGTCTGTGAGCTGCTCTCTATGGGAAGATTCTGCTTAGAAATTGCCCACCACTCAAGTGTAGCTCCCCACTGGAAAATACACCCAAAATAATATTGTCTTACACTGTAGAGAACTCTGTACAATGTAAGCTCATAAATTCGCCCCCTCCCTCAATGTGGAGGAAGATATGCACAACTTCTTGCCCCCCCCAGTTATAAATTGCACAAACTGTTTTATGTTCTAAACAAGAAACAAGTTTATTAACTATAAAAGGTAAATTTAAGTGATTATAAGGGATAGCAAACAGAACAAAGCAGATTACTGAGAAAATAAAACAAAACATGCAAACTAAGCTTGATTCATAAGAACATAAGAATAGCAGTACTAGGTCAGACAAAAGGTCCATCAGCCCAGTGTCCTGTCTACCGACAGTGGCCAATGCCAGGTGCCCCAGAGGGAGTGAACCTAACAGGTAATGATCAAGTGATCTCTCTCCTGCCGTCCATCACCACCCTCTGACAAACAGAGGCTAGGGACACCATTCCTTACCCATCCTGGCTAATAGCCGTTAATGGACTTAACCTCCATGAATTTATCCAGTTCTCTTTTAAATCCTGTTATAGTCCTAGCCTTCACAACCTCCTCAGGCAAGGAGTTCCACAAGTTGACTGTGCGCTGTGTGAAGAAGAACTTCCTTTTATTTATTTTAAACCTGCTGCCCATTAATTTCATTTGGTGGCCCCTAGTTCTTATATTATAGGAACAAGTAAATAACTTTTCCTTATTCACTTTCTCCACATCACTTATGATTTTATATACCTCTATCATATCCCCCCTTAGTCTCCTCTTTTCCAAGCTGAAAAGTCCTAGCCTCTTTAATCTCTCCTCATGTGGGACCCGTCCCAAACCGCTAATCATTTTAGTTGCCCTTCTCTGAACCTTTTCTAATGCCAGTATAGCTTTTTTGAGATGAGGAGACCACATCTGTACGCAGTATTCAAGATGTGGGCAGACCATGGATTTATATAAGGGCAATAAGATATTCCTAACATCCTGTTTGCTTTTTGACTGTTGCTGCACTGGTATGGACATCTTCAGAGAACTATTCACGATGACTGCAAGATCTTTTTCCTGATTCGTTGTAGCTAAATTAGTCCCCATCATATTGTATGTGTAGTTGGTTTATTTTCCCAATTTGCGTTACTTTACATTTATCCACATTAAATTTCATTTGCCATTTTGTTGCCCAATCACTTAGTTTTGTGAGATCTTTTTGAAGTTCTTCACAGTCTGCTTTGGTCTTAACTATCTTGAGCAGTATAGTATCATCTGCAAACTTTGCCACCTCACTTTTTACCCCTTTCTCCAGATCATTTATGAATAAATTGAATAGGATTGTTCCTAGGACTGACCCTTGTGGAACACCACTAGTTACCCCTCTCCAATCTGAAAATTTACCGCTTATTCCTACCCTTTGTTCCCTGTCTTTTAACCAGTTCTCAATCCATGAAAGGATCTTCCCGCTTATCCCATGACAACTTAATTTACATAAGAGCCTTTGGTGAGGGACCTTGTCAAAGGCTTTCTGGAAATCTAAGTACACTATGTCCACTGGATCCCCCTTGTCCACGTGTTTGTTGACCCCTTCAAAGAACTCTAATAGATTAGTAAAACAGGATTTCCCTTTACAGAAACTATGTTGACTTGTGCCCAACAATTTATGTTCTTTCTATGTGTCTGACAATTTTATTATTTACGATTGTTTCAACTAATTTGTCCGGTACTGACGTTAGACTTACTGGTCTCTAATTGCCAGGATCACCTCTAAAGCCCTTTTTAAATATTGGCGTTATGTTAGCTATCTTCCAGTCATTGGGTACAGAAGCTGATTTAAAGGACAGGTTAGAAACCATAGTTAGTAGTTCCACAACTTCACATTTGAGTTCTTTCAGAACTCTTGGGTGAATGTCATCTGGTCCCGGTGACTTGTTAATGTTAAGTTTATCAATTAATTCCAAAATCTCCTCTAGTGACACCTCAATCTGTGACAATTCCTCATATTTGTCACCTACAAAATCTGGCTCAGGTTGGGAATCTCCCTAACACCCTCATCCGTGAAGACTGAAGCAAAGAATCCATTTAGTTTCTCTGCAATGACTTTATCGTCTTTAAGCGCTCCTTTTGTATCTCGATCGTCCAGGGGCCCCGCTGGTTGTTTATCAGGCTTCCTGCTTCTGATGTACTTAAAAAACATTTTATTATTACCTTTGGAGTTTTTGGCTAGCTGTTCTTCAAACTCCTCTTTGGCTTTTCTTATTACATTTTTACACTTATTTTGGCAGTGTTTATGCTCCTTTCTATTTACCTCACTAGGATTTGACTTCCACTTTTTAAAAGATGCCTTTTTATCTCCCACTGCTTCTTTTACATGGTTGTTAAGCCATGGTGGCTCTTTTTTAGTTCTTTTACTGTGTTCTTTAATTTGGGGTATACATTTAAGTTGGGCCTCTATTATGGTGTCTTTGAAAAGCGTCCATGCAACTTGCAGGGATTTCACTCTAGTCACTGTACCTTTTAATTTCTGTTTAACTAACCTCCTCATTTTTGCATAGTTCCCCTTTCTGAAGTTAAATGCCACAGTGTTGGGCTGTTGAGGTTTTCTTCCCACCACAGGAATGCTAAATGTTATTATATTATGATCACTATTTCCAAGCGGTCTTGTTATAGTTACCTCTTGGACCAGGTCCTGCGCACCACTCAGGACTAAATTGAGAGTTGCCTCTCCCCTTGTAGGTTCCTATACCAGCTGCTCCAAGAAGCAGTCATTTAAAGTATCGAGAAACTTTGTCTCTGCATTTCGTCCTGAGGTGACATGTTCCCATTCAATATGGGAATAATTGAAATCCCCCACTATTATTGAGTATCAGAGGGGTAGCCGTGTTAGTCTGAATCTGTAAAAAGCAACAGAGGGTCCTGTGGCACCTTTAAGACTAACAGAAGTATTGGGAGCATAAGCTTTTCGTGGGTAAGAACCTCACTTCTTCAGATGCAAGTAATGGAAATCTCCAGAGGCAGGTATAAATCAGTATGGAGATAACGAAGTTAGTTCAATCAGGGAGGGTGAGGTGCTCTGCTAGCAGTTGAGGTGTGAACACCAAGGGAGGAGAAACTGCTTCTGTAGTTGGAAAGCCATTCACAGTCTTTGTTTAATCCTGATCTGATGGTGTCAAATTTGCAAATGAACTGGAGCTCAGCAGTTTCTCTTTGGAGTCTGGTCCTGAAGTTTTTTTGCTGTAAGATGGCTACCTTAACATCTGCTATTGTGTGGCCAGGGAGGTTGAAGTGTTCTCCTACAGGTTTTTGTATATTGCCATTCCTGATATCTGACTTGTGACCATTTATCCCCTTGCGTAGTGACTGTCCAGTTTGGCCAATGTACATAGCAGAGGGGCATTGCTGGCATATGATGGCATATATAACATTGGTGGACGTGCAGGTGAATGAGCCGGTGATGTTGTAGCTGATCTGGTTAGGTCCTGTGATGGTGTTGCTGGTGTAGATATGTGGGCAGAGTTGGCATCGAGGTTTGTTGCATGGGTTGGTTCCTGAGTTAGAGTTGTTATGGTGTGGTGCGTGGTTGCTGGTGAGAATATGCTTAAGGTTGGCGGGTTGTCTGTGGGCGAGGACTGGCCTGCCTCCCAAGGTCTGTGAAAGTGAGGGATCATTGTCCAGGATGGGTTGTAGATCACTGATGATGCGTTGGAGAGGTTTAAGCTGAGGACTGTAGGTGATGGCCAGTGGAGTTCTGTTGGTTTCTTTTTTGGGCCTGTCTTGTAGCAGGAGGCTTCTGGGTACACGTCTGGCTCTGTTGATTTGTTTCTTTATTTCCTTGTGTGGGTATCGTAGTTCTGAGAATGCTTGGTGAAGATCTTGTAGGTGTTGGTCTCTGTCTGAGGGGTTGGAGCAGATGCGATTGTACCTCAGTGCTTGGCTGTAGACGATGGATCGTGTGGTGTGACCGGGGTGGAAGCTGGAGGCATGAAGGTAGGCGTAGCGGTCAGTGGGTTTTCGGTATAGGGTGGTGTTAATGTGGCCATCGCTTATTTGTACGGTGGTGTCTAGGAAGTGGACCTCCCGTGTAGATTGGTCCAGGCTGAGGTTGAAGCTGTTGAAATCATGGTGGAATTCTTCCAGGGTCTCCTTCCCATGGGTCCAGATGATGATGTCATCAATATAGCATAGGTAGAGAAGGGGCGTGAGTGGACGAGAGCTGAGGAAGCGTTGTTCCAGGTCAGCCATAAAAATGTTGGCATATTGTGGGGCCATGCGGGTGCCCATAGCGGTGCCACTGGTCTGGAGGTATATATTGTCACCAAATTTGAAATAATTGTGCGTGAGGATAAAGTCACAGAGCTCAGCAATAAGTTGTGCTGTGTCATCATCAGGGATACTGTTCCTGACAGCTTGTATTCCATCTGTATGTGGGATGTTTGTGTAGAGAGCCTCTACATCCATGGTGGCTAGGATGGTGTTTTCTGGGAGGTCACCAATGCATTGTAGTTTTCTCAGGAAATCTGTGGTGTCACGGAGATAGCTGGGAGTGCTGGTGGCGTAGGGTCTGAGTAGGGAGTCCACATATCCAGACAGTCCTTCAGTGAGAGTGCCAATGCCCGAGATGATGGGGCGTCCAGGATTTCCAGGTTTGTGGATCTTAGGTAGTAGATAGAATAACCCCGGTCGGGGCTCTAAGGGTATGTTGATTTGTTCCTGTGTTAGTGTAGGGAGTGTCCTGAGTAGATGGTGCAGTTTCTTAGTGTATTCCTCAGTGGGATCTGAGGAAAGCGGCCTGTAGAATTTGGTATTGGAGAGTTGTCTGGCAGCCTCCTTCTGGTAGTCAGACCTGTTCATGATGACAACAGCACCTCCTTTATCAGCCTCTTTGATGATAATGTTAAGGTGGTTTCTGAGGCTGTGGATGGCATTGCGTTCTGCACGACTTAGGTTATGAGGCAAGCAATGTTGTTTTTCCACAATTTCTGCCTGTGCACGTCGGCGGAAGCATTCTATGTATAGGTCCAGACTGTCATTTCAACCCTCAGGAGGAGTCCATGTGGAGTTCTTCTTCCTGTGTTGTTGGTGGGAGGGTATCTGTGTATCAGCGCGCTGTTCAGTGTTATCTTGAAAGTATTCTTTGAGTCGGAGGCGGCGAAAGTAGGCTTCCAGATCACCGCAGAACTGTATCATGTTCGTGGGGGTGCTGGGGCAAAAAGAGAGTCCCCGAGATAGGACAGACTCTTCTGCTGGGTTGAGTGTGTAGCTGGATAAATTGACGATATTGCTGGGTGAGTTAGGGGTACCCCTGTTGTGGCCCCATGTGGCGCCCTAGGCGAAACTTCCAGCTTGCGCCCTCCCCTCTCCCCAAGCCCTGCGGCAGTTCCCCAACCCACCCCCCCGCCCTGAGGGCCTCCCTGCAGCAGCTCCCCAACCTCTCCCCGCCCTGAGGCGCCCCTCCCGCGGAAGCTCCCCCCCCCCAGGGAGCCGTGTAGTAACTCCCCACCCCAGCTCACATCTGCTCTGCCCCCTCCCCGAGCCCTGCAGCAGCTCCCCACCCCCCCTCTGCCCTGAGGCGCCTCCCCCATGGCAGCTCCCCATCCCCGCCCAGGGAGCCGTGCGGCAGCTCCCCATCCCAGCTCACCTCTGCTCCGCTCCCTCCCCGAGCCCTGTGGCAGCTCCCCACCCCAGCTCACCTCTGCTCCGCCTCCTCCCCGAGCACGCTGTTGCTGCTCCACTTCTCCCACCTCCCAGGCTTGCGGCGCCAATCAGCTGTTTGGCGTCGCAAGCCTGGGAGGGAGAGAAAGAGAGCGGGGCGGCGTGCTCAGGGGAGGAGGCGGAGCAGAGGTGAGCTGGGGCAGGAAGTTCCCCTGTGTGCCGCCCCCCCCTTACTTGCTGGAGGCGGCCCTCCCCGCGCCCCCCTGCCCTATCTCCCTCCGCCTAAATGTCGACAACGACCAGGGCGGCCGAAGATCCAGCCGCCATGGTCGCCGCCGAAGAAAATGCCGCCCCCCAAATGCTAGTGCCCTAGGCGACCGCCTAGGTTGCCTAATAGGTTGCACCGGCCCTGATTCTAGTTCACCCATCTTATTATTTAGACTTCTAGCATTTGTGTACAGCCACCTAAAAAACTTGTCACTGTTTATTTGTCTGCCCTTTTCTGATGTGTCGGATTCTTTTTTATGTGAATGTTTCTTGTCTGATCTGGCCCCTACTTTATCCTCTTCCATCCTCTCCTCCTGACTATAACTTAGAGAATCTCTATCAATAGACTCTCCTCTAAGAGAAGTCTCTGTCTGATCCATGTACTCCTCTGCAGCAGTTGGCTTTCCCCCATCTCCTAGTTTAAAAACTGCTCTGCAACCTTTTTAATGTTAAGTGCCAGCAGTCTGGTTCCACTTTGGTTTAGGTGGAGCCCATCTCTCCTGTATAGGCTCCCCCATCCCAAAAGTTTCCCCAGTTCCTAATGAATGTAAACCCCTCCTCTCTACACCATCGTCTCATCCACGCATTGAGAATCTGAAGCTCTGCCGGCCTACCTGGCCCTGCGCATGGAACTGGAAGCATTTCTGAGAATGCCACCATACATGTCCTGGATTTCAGTCTCTTCCCTAGCAGCCTAAATTTGGCCTCCAGGACCTCTCTCCTACCCTTCCCTATGTCATTGGTACCTTCATGTATCACGACCACCGGCTCCTCCCTAGCACTACACATAAGTCTATCTAGATGCCTCGAGAGATCCGCTACCTTCACACCAGGCAGGCAAGTCACCATATGGTTGTCCCGGTCATCACAAACCCAGCTATCTATGTTTCTAATGATCACTGATCTAATGATTCACTAAAGAAACAGGTTACAAAATGTAATTTGTCACCCTAAATGTTGACTTAGGCAGGATGCAGAGTTTCTGTAGCTTAGAGTTCCAGTTATTTCTCTTTACAGACTAGACTTCTCTGTCTCAGTCTGGAGTCAGCCCTTGTCTTTCCCTCAGCTTAGTTCTTTTGTCTCTTCAAGTACTTTTAGCAGTCTTTCTTCTTGGGTGGAAAGGCAGTGAAGGGAGAGTGCTGATGGCCTTGTCTCCCAGTCTTAAATAGAATTTACATAAGGCGAGAAGCCTTTGTTTCCAGTGGAAAAGTACCAGCAGTGTCCAAGCTGGTATTTTGCATCAGGTGATATATTGCAGTGTTGAAGCAACCATGAAACCAGATTTATTGCAATGACCACAGGAAGGAACTCCAGAAAGATGGGAGATCCACATCTTCAAAGACTCATTGTCTTTTTCTAACAACCCATTGTTTCCTGCACCCTGGCTATTTCACAGCTGTTGGGGAATTCCATGCAGCCACCCAGAGAGGTGCTTGTCTTCTGCATGGCTGGCCAGCTCCCAGAACCTCCACCATGATCTCCTGGACAGGCAGCCTCTGTGGCAGGGCTCCTGGAGCCCAAACCTGCTCTGGATGGGTTGCTGCTTCCTACCTGGTCATTTCTTCCAGATCCATGATGCCCTTTGCAGCTGCGTACCCAGCTGGTGCCCAGAACACTGTGAATCCAGCTCTGTGCTCACATGGCTTGCCCTGTGCCCCTGCTGTTACAGCACCTGACTTTCCACATAGCCCAGAGCAATTGCACATGGGATATGGGGCCTGGAACTCATGGAATGACCCCCACACACACACACACGTGCACTCAGCCAGCCCCCCTTACCCTCCCACCCTGCAGCTTTGTGGTCTGAGGGTGCACGTCTGTGAGAGAGACCACCTCCAAGCAACAATGTGAATGTAACAGAGCCCTGAGAAAGGGGAGTCCATGCAGGGGGGTCACATTACAGTTCCGGCACACCTGTGGGTGAGTAGCGACAGCACTGAATACATCTCATGCTGGGAGTCTCATGGTGAGTGGGGGAACTACTCCACCCTGTCAGGAGACAGGAGGGGCTACAGCTCAGTGGCAAGAGAATGGCAGGAGGTGCCAGTTCCACCTCTCACCCAGCCCTGAAGTTTGCAGAAGGGCCCCATGGCAGTAACTGGATCTTCGCTGCACCATGGTCATCCTCGCAGTCCCTAGACGTGCTGGGTACATGTAACAGAACTTCCCTGTGAATGCACCAGCGTGATCCATTGCTGGCAATGGGGCATGAAGGAGAATCCAGCAGTGGAGGGGTTAAATTGGCTGGTTTTTGGCAAGGTGTTGCTTGGCTATAGCGCACGCACGTGCGCACACACTCTCTCACACACACACAGGATCTCAGAAGCATGTGCTGCTTGCATGAAGCTGCCTCCTCAATGGCTAGCAGCCAATCTTGGGGTTAGTGCCCTGGTGGAGGGGAAATGACTCTGTAGGCTCAGGGATTAGCAGTAATAGTGACAGTGGCACTGAAAGGCCCCAAGGAAGATGATGGCCCCATTGTGCAGGCTCTGCACAAACACAGACAGTCCCTGTCCCAAAGAACTTGGTGTCAATAGGCAGGAGGTGGGAGGGAAGACAGAAAACGTGGTGACAGCAGGTCCATACAGTGAAGCCAGGTCTCCTGACTTTCAGTCAAGTGCTTTGCCCACTGGGCTGCACTGCCTCAACCCTCTAGCAAAGCCCTGGTGGAGATCTGTGCAGGGTATGCCACAGAGCGTGACCCTGAATGCAGCATGAGGTGCAATCTCTGCCAGTCAAAACACTTAGCAGTGGAATAGCGGGGGGGCTGGCAGGGCTGCCCAGAGGATTCTGGGGGCCTGGGGCAAAGCAATTTCGGGGGCCCCTTCCATAAAAAAAAGTTGCAATACTATAGAATACTATATTCCCGTGGGGACCTGGGGCAAATTGCCCCACTTGCCCCCCCCCTCTGGGCGGCCCTGGGGGCTGCAGGCTGGGGCTGAAGGGCATTGGCAGAGCATGGGGCGGGGGGAGGGAGAGTGTAGCAATGGTAGGAGGGCTGCAAGTCAGGACTGAGAGATATTGCCAGAGGTTGGGGGAGAGGGAGAAGACAAGACTTCAATAGCAGGTTGGGACTGAGGTCTCCCACTCTTTATCTCTCTATTTGCATTGTCCAGCAACAGCAGATCAGCTGGAGGGTGAAGCAGACCTGCCCCACAGATTGAGGGCCTGAGGCAGGAGGCCTCTTTTAAAGCACTGGGCCTGCAACTTAATTTGGACTGAAGACGCCTGGAGTCCTGAGCGAACATTGTTTCCACAGGGGTTCCCTGCCCGCCAGGCCCTGGGATTCTTCTAAGTGGCACAGGGTAACTTCCCGCTCTGGCTAGCACATTTACAATTGATTCAGTGAATAGCCATGTTAGCCCTTTCACTGCTGTCAGACAGTGCAGGGACACACGGAGCAGTTTCCACAAGAAGGTCCCCACCAGCTGCAGGTGAGACTTCGGATTGTATCAGGCATGGCAGCATCCAAAGGACAAAGCGAGATTCCCCAGCCCTGCTGCCTGGCCCCTCCTCCAGCAGTGAAGCAGTTAAAACCAAAGCCCTGTTTCTGTAGGTAAATAGTCCAGCCATCCCCTCACCTGCTGCGTCACCTTGGCCTGACAGGGAGAGGCTGCCAGGGCCCCTGGCCTGCTTCCAGGGGGCAGGTGATTGGTTGTGGGCCATAGGGAGGGGACTTTCCCTTGGGGTGTGCTGGGTGCTGGCAGCCTCTGTCCAGGCACACGGCACTGCACTGCCCCAGCAGCATGGACTAATGCAAGCACAGGAGAGAAGCACCACTGTGTGAGCCCAAAGGTCTCCTTGTTGGCAGCACAGGTGAGGTGCGAGGGCTGCAGGGGGGTGTTTCCTCGCAGAGTCTGGCATTTTGGGAAGCTCCTGTAAAGTGCAGTTCTGGGCTGAACAGTGACTCTGTACAACCCTCCTCTTCTCAACCAGCCACCCTGCTTCCTGTGTGTATCAGAGTCTGAGCTTGGGGACTTTGCTCTCCAGTTAGCACCACAGCTCCAGCCCGGCTAAGGGAGAAGTGCGTGTTCTGTTGTGCATTGTCAGTGGGCTACCAATACTAGGTGCAGTCAGCCATCCCTGTGCAAACCAATGCAGCCCTTCACTGGGTGTGGCTGAGGGCAGAGTGTGGCCTGAAGAGCCCTTAGGTATAGGCAGACTGTGAGAGATGGAAAGAGTCTAGAAAAGAGCTTGGCTTACAAGTCAGCTGGGTAAAAGACCCCTGCAGAAATCACAGAATCATAGACTCGTAGGTCTGGAGGGGACCTCAAGATGTCATCTAGTCCTATCCCCTACACTCATGGCAGGACTAAGTACTATCTAGACCATTCCTGACAGGTGTTTGTCTAATCGGCTCTTAAAAATCTCCAGTGATGGAGATTCCACAACCCCCCTAGGCAATTTATTCCAGTGCTTAACCACCCTGACAGGAAGTTTTTCCTAATGTCCAACCTAAACCGCCCTCACTGCAGTTTAAGCCCATTGCTTCTTGTCCTATCCTCAGAGGTTAACGAGAACAACTTTTCTCCTTCCTCCTTGTAACAACCTTTTATGTACTTGAAAACTGTTGTCATGTCCCCGCTCAGTCTTTTCTTCTCCAGGCTAAACAAACCCAGTTCTTTCAATCTTCCTTCACAGGTCATGTTTTCTAGACTTTTAATCATTCTCGTTGCTCTTCTCTGGACTTTCTCCAATTTGTCAACATCCTTCCTGAAATGTGGCACCAGAACTGGACACAATACCCCAGCTGAGGCCATATCAGCGCGGAGTAGAGCGGAAGAATTACTTCTCGGTCTTGCTTACAACACTCCTGCTAATATTTCCCAGAATGATGTTTGGTTTTTTTGCAACACTGTTACACTGTTGACTCATATTTAGCTTGTGGTCCACTATGACCCCCAGATCCCTTTCCTCAGTACTCCTTCCTAAGCAGTCATTTCCCATTTCATATGTGTGCTACTGATTGTTCCTTCCTAAGTTGAGTACTTTGCATTTGTCCTTATTGAATTTCATCCTATTTACTTCAGACCATTTCCCCAGTTTGTCCAGATCATTTTGAATTTTAATCCTCTCCTCCAAGGCACTTGCAACCCCTCCCAGCTTGGTATCATCTTCAAACTTTCTGAATGTACTTTCTATGCCATTATCTAAATCATTGATGAAGATATTGAATAGAACTGGACCCAGAACTGATCCCTGTGGGACCCCACTTGTTATGCCCTTCAACACATTCCAGTGTGAATGTGAACCACTGATAACTACTCTCTGGGAACGGTTTTCCAACCAGTTTTGCGCCCACCTTATAGGAGCTCCATCTAGGTTGTATTTCCATAGTTTGTTTATGAGGTCATGCAAGACTATATCAAAAGCTTTACTAAAGTCAAGATACACCACATCTACCACTTCCCCCCATCCACAAGGCTTGTTATCCTGTCAAATTGTTCTTGACAAATCCATGCTCACTGTTACTTATCACCTTATTATCTTCTAGATGTTTGCAAAATGATTGCTTGATTATTTGCTCCATGTGTGCCAGCTCACTCCCTATGCTATGCAGGAGAAGCTCAGGTGCTGAGCACAATTGTCCTTTCTGGCCTTAACATCTGAACTCTATAGCTCTATGTGATGGGAAAGGTTTGGCCAATGACATCCTCCCTTCCAAGAAGCACGCAGTAAAACCTGACCACAGCATGCTTGTACTGACTGTATTTCACATATTCTAAGGCCATCTGCCCCCAACAAGACAATACAGCAAAATGCGCTGTGCTTTGCGCCCCATTGTGCAGTGAAATGCTGTGTATGTTCAGTAAACAGCAAGTGCAAAAACCACAAAACGGGGGAACAACTGTGAACTCCTACTAATGGAACCCATTTCCAATGGTTGCGTCTGGTGCTGGGCAGTATTAGATTTAAAAGGCCAACCTCCCATCACCATTGTATCCGAGCACCTCATCATCATCAATCGGGAGCACTAACCCCATTGTACAGATGGGGAAACAGAGGCACAGAATAGATTAAGCAGTTTGGCCAAGATTATGTAGGGAGTCAGTGGTTCAGCTGAGAACTGAACATAGGAGATCTGTGGCCTTAGGCAACATGCCTTAGGACCACCCATCCTGCTTGCTGGCTTTTCTGTTTCTGTTTATTCCGCCCAACTCCTGAACAAGCAGAACCTAAGCAGCGGGTTGTAGGGCAGAGAGGGAGGGGAGGAAGCACAACATAGTGTCTTTACTGAGCTGTTGCATGTATTAGGTGGGTAGGCCATTGCACAGATAAAACCAGACTCTGTCATTTTCTCACACTGGTTATACTGCTGTGATTTCTCACTGAATTTTAGGTCCTGATCCTTGTAGGAGCTGAGCACCTCTTGCAATCAGTGGGAGGTGCAGGTCTGTAAGATTTCCTGGGGGCTCTCAGCACTCTGCTGGATTGGGCCCTGAGGTTGTAGGAAAGGTGTCTCATCACTCAGGTTCTAGTGCACAGTTCATGGGTATACTGAGCCTGGTGACTTTCGGACTATCCTTTGGCACTGGATGGCTCTTTGGGACAGGTGGCCAGGATGTGTTTCTGGGACTGGTTCATGTTCTTTTGCAATAACTATGTACAGAAACAAATGTGTTTGGTTACCTACTCTGAATTCATCAGGGAACTGGACCACACACGAACGGAGTATGTGACAGATAATGGCTATGTAGCCTTAGCAGAGTCTAGTGATGCTTTTGGGGGTTCCCAGGGTCTGCTGTGCAGCACAACTCTGGCCTTGTTACAGCACTTATAGCTTGAGTGAATAATGAGATGCATCTGGGATGAGACAGCCTGCAATTGTCTGAGCCATGTAACCCTCAAGGAGGGAGGATGATTATCTTGGGAGGTGTAAGGGGGAATGGGCCTACTTTTCTTCCTCTTTGACCCTTTCTAGTTACAGCCATGATCCCCCTCTTGATTTCACTCTGTATGTACATGATGGTAACTCAGCGACACAGACAGGGCCACCTTCCCACTCTGGCTGGGGGACCAACCATGGGTTAGCTCACATCCCTCCCCCACTCTGGCAAGGCAGGAGCCGGACCCTTCCCAGACCAGCCCTGCATTTGGAACATTTCAATCTAGAGCGAGCAAAGCATTTTAGGGAAGGTGCCACATGGGCCCCAAGTGGAAAGCTTGGCCATGATGGTCTAACGCACCTCCTCCATTGCTCACTGTTCTGATTTATTGATTCTGCCAGGTGCATGAGGATGGGGAATCCCAAAGTGCTCAGAGAGTCACTCAGACCCAGTGCCCCAATGCTCTGGGGGTTCCTGTTTGATTTAGAGAGCAGAAGTGAGAGGCAATGTTCAGACTGTTGGGGGAGGGGAAGAGATGGGGCAGCGGGCGTGGGGGTGGAAAACACTGGCCTAGAAATGCCAGGCTGTGAAGCTCCTGTGACTTGCAGCCTGAGAAATGGGAAGAAGGGGGTGTCTGCCAGCAGATTGTGAGCGAAGGGTCCCCTGGAGAATCCTAGAGAGAGCCAGTGCTTTGGAGAGCTGAGGGTAGCTCGTTCAAGCCCACCTGGAGCTGTTAGCCTCACAAGACCCATCATATGGAGCTGGTCACTCTGCCCAGAAGGGCCTGAGACACTAAAAACAAAGCTATGAGCAGACGAATAGGAAGGCGATTGGGAAGTTCTCTGGCTTGTGGTACCTGCCAGGGCTGGTGCTGGGGTTAAAGATGTGACCGATCTCACCCGGGGTCCTTCATCTTGCAGGTCGCCATGGGAAGCAGTCCCAAGGCAGTTGCTGTTGGGTGTCTCCTGGCAGTCATTGTTGTTTCTGGCATCATTGCTCTCATCCTGGCAGTTGTGGGTGTGAAGGATGTTTATCTGCCTCCAGGCACCAAGGTAGGAGCTGTGGCTGTAGCTCAGGTATCCAGCCAATGCCCCATCAAGAGTTAAGCTCAGGCCTTTACAGGAGGTCTGAGCACGTTTGGGCATGTCAGTGAGGTGGGGGCGATGCCTGTACACAGGCCCATAGCCCAACGTGGCTAGTACTTTGGGCACTAGCGCCTGGTTTACAGGAGACAAAATCTTCCTATTGTTAAGCACTGACAGAGACTTCCCTGCTAGCTCATGCACCAGGGGCTTGTGGTTTCAGAGCCAGCCAGACATATTGGTTTTTATACTTGATGCTGCTCCTTGGGGGGTCTTTACACAGCTGCTACTGGCTAGTCTCTGCCCCTGGCCTCTGAACTTCCACTGCCTGCCAGTCCCCACCAGCTCCCTGTATTACCCTGCAAAGTGAAGCTGCGTCCCAGCTACCCCCTCCATGCTGCCTCCCTGGGACAGTCGGGAAATCCCCAAAGCCTGTCTGTAGCAGCAAGTGCTCTCTGACCCCATGTCCCTTTCCTGCTCCCCCTTCAGTATGGGATGGTGTTTGACGCCGGTTCCTCGCACACGGCTCTCTACATCTACCAATGGCCAGCGAATAAGGAGAATGGCACTGGCATCGTCAGCCAGGCTGAGGCCTGCACCGTGCCAGGTCAGTGTGGTCAGATGTTTCTCTGTTTCTCCTCCCTGAGCTCTCCCCTTAGGCTTTGTGCTGGGCGTACTGCAGAATGGGAGAGCTGGCTTGGAAGAAAAGCCTTGATTGGTTGCTGAGCTCTGTCTTTGACACTGGAGAAGCCATCTTTATTGGGGGTGCAACCTAGAGCAAAGGGAAGACTTTACCCACAGGTTATTTGCATACACACAGACCCAGCATTAAGCAGGGCAGCATGACAGTCGTTTAGCTGGATATCCTGGCTTTACATGGGGCTGGATTATCAGTGAAATGAGTTTGCTGGTTCTCAGTCCCAGCCCCCTCAATGTTTGTCCATATCCCAAAATCACTGTTCAGCTTTGACACAATGGTCAGTCTGGGCACGAGAGGCCCAGGGCTGGGCTAGCAAGGGGGCTGCAGATTGGGGTTGAGGGGCATTTGCACAGCTGTGGGGGGGAGGGGACCCAGAAGTGGACCAGCAGGGCAGCTGAGGGTCAGAACTGAGGTGCACTAGCAGAGCTGAGTGAGGACCCAGAGGTTGCTGCTAGTCAGGGTTGAGATGTGTAAGTAGAGCTGGGTGAGGCAAGACTGGGTCAGAGAGGTGTATTGCAGCACAAGCCTGAGCCATAGGTGCTGACTCTGTGGGTGCTGCGGGGCTAGAGAACCCATCTGGAAAAATTGGTGGGTGTCCCTGCCCCATCCCAGCTCACCTCCGCTCCGCCTCCTCCCCTAAGTGCGCCGTGTCCCCACTTCTCCCCCTACCTCCCGGTGCTTGCCACCGCCAAACAACTGTTTCGCTACAGCAAGCGCTGGGAGGGAGGGGGGAGGAGGGGGAACATGGTGCGCTCCGGGAAGAGGCGGGGCTGGGGCGGGGATTTAGGGAAGGAGTCCAATAGGGGCAGGGAGGGGGCGGAGTTGGGGTGGGGACTTTGGGGAAGGGGTTGGAATGGGGGCAGGGCAGGAGGGGGTGGGGCAGGGGTAGTGTCAGGGCGGGGCCAGGGTCAAGCACCCACCGGCGCTGGGAAAAGGTGAGGTGGGGGCGATGCCTTTGGGCACTAGCGCCTGGTTTACAGGAGACAAAATCTTCCTATTGTTAAGCACTGACAGAGGCTTCCCTGCTAGCTCACGCACCAGGGGCTTGTGGTTTGGCGCCTATGGGCTGAGGGGTGGCAGCACAGGGACCAGTGGGAAGCTTAGCACTAAGCTTGTCTTTAACACTTTAACAGCATTAAAAGAGAACCCTTGGGGTGGGCCGAGCAGCACAGGGAGTGTTAGCCCAGCACTCCTGGGGTAACTGACTAGCTGAAATCAGTATGGACCATGCCCAGTGCATGTGGGAGCCTAGAAAGAAGCACAGGCAAGCACTGCTGGTATCACATAGATTCCTCTGCTTTAGAGCTCTGGATAAAAGACAAGGCTCCGAGGCCACAGGGAGCCAAGTTATTGGTTAAGTGAGCTCAAACCAAAGGTCCTGTGGCTGTGAGTGAGCTTGAACTAGTGGAACTGTTGGTCCATTGGAATCTGGGGAAGATAAATATTGACATACCCATTCCAGCTCCAGTCTCGGCCAGTGGGAGGGGCTGAGCTAATCTCATCAAGATGAAATCCCAGAAATACAATCTCAAAACAGAATGAAGAATGAGGAGTCCTTGTGGCACCTTAGAGACTAACAAATTTATTTGAGCATAAGCTTTCGTGGGCTACAGCCCACTTCATCAGATGCATGGAGTGGAAAATACAGTAGGAAGATGTGTGTATATATATATATACATGTTTTCTGTATGTATATATATATGTATGTGTGTATATCTATATATCTATATATATATCTTCCTACTGTATTTTCCACTGCATGCATCTGATGAAGTGGGTTTTAGCCCACAAAAGCTTATGCTCAAATAAATTTGTTAGTCTCTAAGGTGCCACCAGGACTCCTCGTTCTTTTTGCTGATACAGACTAACGCGGCTGCTACTCTGAAAACAGAATGAGATTTTAATTGAGGCAAACAAACAGCCACGCCACATCCATCATGAACACAACTATTCGTGCCCCTGTGTATATTTACTCTGTACATTCTTCCCTGCAAAGCTAACACCTGCCTTTCTCCTCCTTATATAAACAAGGAGACACCCCAACACAGGGCCGCCCAGAGGATTCAGGGGGCCTGTGGTCTTCGACAGTGGGGATCCCCACCGCCGAATTGCCGCCGAAGACCTGGAGCGGAAGAAGCTCCGGGGGCCCGGGCCCCACGAGAGTTTTCCGTGAAGGAACCCGCTCCAGGGCCCCTGAAAAATTCTTGTGGGGGCCCCTGCGGGGCCCAGGGACTGGGGCAAATTGCCCCACTTGCCCCCCCTCCCCCCGGGCAGTCCTGCCCCAACAAGTGGTTTCATTTACCAGAGCCAGGTGGCAATGCAGCCAATTGCACAGATCATGTGCAGATTTAATGAGCGTGATAATCACTCCTAGCTTTATCCTCTCCTCCAAGGTGAGGAGCTCTGCCTTGTGCTCTTTTTGGCTACCTGACGTCTTCTCAGGTACTGTGACCTGCAGCCCGATCAGCTCTGAAAACTGCCTCAGCAAAAACATTCCTGGGGAAGAGTGGTACCAGCCCAGAGCTTCACCAGCCAATGGGAGAGCTTGTTGGGCTCACTTTGGCTGCTGGAGAGAATGGGACACATTTAGTCCTGGTGTCACCATTAGATAATGCTTCTGCCTTGGGTACCTCAGAGCTGGATTCAGCTCCATAACTGGATGGGACAAGGCTGTTGCTTCCTGTTCAGCTCCATTCGGTAGCTCCATTGTGCTGAACAATCCAATATTTGCAGCATTGCCAGTCCCTGTCTCAGGGGCCTGGCTGAGCTCAGGCTCTCACTGGGATGCTTTATTCCAGGACCTGGGATCTCCAGTTATGCTGAAAACCCTGCTAATGCTGGAGCCAGCCTGAGGGCCTGTCTGGACAAGGCCATGACGATCATCCCTGCAGAGCAACAGAGAGAAACGCCCACCTACCTCGGCGCTACTGCGGGCATGCGGCTGCTGAGGTACCTGGAGTGACTGTGAGGAGGGCAGCTCCGCACAGGGAAAAGCCGGTTCCCACCACACTCAGGCCTGTGCTCTAGAGACCATAATAAATACACGCAAATCAGGGCAATGGAGCTGGGAATGGGGGAGAGGCACTGGGAACTCCCACTGTCCATGCATGGTGGTTCTGGCAGAGGCCCCACCAATGAGGCAACCAGCAGCTGAAGGAGAGGAGAGTGGGGGATCAACAACTAGAAGGGGAGGGTACGGCAGTGGTCGTGAGGTAGGAGATGGCCATTATTGCTAGCTGATAGATTAACCATTCACCTCTTTATCCATGTACACACCAACACTGCTCAGTGGAGATGGTTAGGGCATCCCTGATCCCTCCATTCTCAGTGACACATGATTGATTGATCTTCCAGACCCTCCCCTTGTCCTCCTGAGAAGAGACATGTAACCAGATAGAGGAGGGTTCTCACCCTTCTCCTGAGCATCCCTGATGCTTTGCAATAGACATTAATGTCAGTATCCCTTGAAACCACAATGGAGTGCTGTATGCTAGGGGCAACTCTTCCTCCACTGCAGCCACCATGCATGCTGTGCTGTGTCTGTCAGGGGCCCAGTGGAATCTCTCCCCTCCCCATTCGCAGGGAGCAGAACAGCACAAAAGCTGACCTGGTCTTTGCAGAGGTCTCCAAGACCATCCGGCAGTACCCTGTAGATTTCCGTGGCGCTCGGATCCTCACTGGGAATGAGGAAGGATCCTTTGGCTGGATCACAATCAACTACCTGCTGGAGACGCTCATCAAGGTCAGTGCCTGGGCAGGGGGAAGGAAAGGGAGTGACCTTGGCTGGCTGGGCTGCTCCTTTTCTGTGGAAAACGGGTCGGACGAGGAGTCAACATGGCAGGTCGTCTCAGCCCAGCTCATTTCCCAGATGTGCTCCCTTCTCTGGCTTGTCCCATCTTGGCTCCAGCTGGGAATTCCCACACCACATGAGAATCCAGGGTTCTGGAAGTTGGCTTCCTGACATCCCTGGCATGGGAGCAAACCTCTCACAAAGGAAGCTGGCATTTCATTTGGTAGGAGGGCTCTGGTGTCTTTCCACAACAGGGAAACCTTCAAATGGCTATAGCTGCAGTCAGTATTGCATCCATGGGGTGCTTGGACTCATGGAGGCCCTCTCCTGTGCCAAGCCATGGCATTTGCATGCAACAGAAAGCCTTATTCAGATAACTGGAGGAAGGTAATGCCTCCCCCTCGGCCCAATGCAGTAGTGAAGGTTTGCTCTTTACTTACATCTGTGTTGACGTTTGTAACAAACTCATGCAATTTGTTTTCCTTTTCAACTTAAAACCCAGAGGTGCTTTTCCTCTCAGTCAGTTTTGGAACCTTACAGATTTTGGAACATAATATTTCTACTCCTATAGGGTGCCTTTGCTGCTGCTATCACCTACAAAGAAACCACACAAAGAGGCCTATGAAGGTGCTTTCATATAGCCAGATTTTCAGCTGGCGTAAATCATTTTAGCTCTTTTGCAGTCAGTGGATCTAGGCTGATGTACAGCAAGAGGGGCTGGCCTGCAGCTGAGGATCTAGCCCTGTGTACTTTGGCTGGGCATTGAGATCAATGCCCTGCCACTGAAGGTGTGGCTAGATAGGGACATGGCAATCCAGGCGGCCATCGCAAAGTTTACTTTACATGCAAAATCTTTAGTAAGTGATTATAACTTGGATTTTCTTCAGCCTGAATTAATCCTTAGTGTTTGGTGGGCCAGTTCTCCTTTGCAGGGAAATGGATACGGCCTCAGGCAGCTGAGGTTCTGGGAGCTCTGGATCTTGGAGGAGCCTCAACCCAAATAACCTTCCAGCCCAGTGGTACCATTGAGGACAACAGCACTGAAGTCTTCTTCCGGCTGTATGGGACCAACTACTCCATTTATACCCACAGCTACCTCTGCTATGGGCGAGACCAGGCCTTGAAGATGCTGCTGGTAGCCCTAAGGAAGGTATAAATAATTATAGTACAAGGCACTAACATTTTCCCCTTCACTTTCTGTAGGTCACTATCTTATAGTCAAACCCGATAGACCTGCTCAACAATTTTCAGTCAAAAAGAAATTTGGATGAAAAATGTCTTTTTGATCAAATGGAACATAAGTGAAAAAAAATAGTTTTTTGTCAGAAAATTGGAGGCTTTCCTTTAAAAAAACACGAAAACTGATTTCCCCCCTCAGTTTTTAGCTGCTACAAACTGAAAAAAAACATCAGTTTGGGGAATTTGGGTTTTTTTCATTCAAATCTGAAAAATATTCATTTTCACTGAAATTTTTCACAGGACAAAAACTGATCCCCAGTCTCTTCTCTACCCCAGAGGAGTCCTTCTCCAGTCAGGCCCATGTGACACCTTGCTTCCTGCTTCTGGGCAGTAAGTCAGCTGAACCATGATTGGTAGCAGAGAATAGCTGACGTGCCAGAAGTCTCCAAGGGAGGTGCACACTTGACAACTGCCAAACCTCCAGGTGCCCCTGTGAAATGCCCCTACTCTGCTGCTCAGCTGTCTGGACAGAGCAGAGTGACACACACATGCCATGTGGCTAACTACAGCAGCTGTGTCCCCGCAGCGCACACCTGCTGCACTGCTTCCAATGCAATGATAAATGCATGCCGGCCGCACAACAGGCGCAGGGCAGGGACAAGAGCAGAAGAGTGCAGAACCCTCCATTAAATGTTTAAAAAGTTGCAGGCTGGCATGTACTGAATCTGGATGAATCAGACAATAGGTGACTAACATGTAATGGCCTTGCCCTACTGTTATTGTGGCTCACTTTATTCCTTGGCCCACCAGCTTATCCATGAAAATGTATTCATGAAAATGTCCAGCAGCTTCTCAAACTTTAGCCTCAATGATTATTTGTCTGGAATTTATGCCAGACACAGTGTTTGTGAGTCACATTTTCTTATTTACCTGTTTTCAAGTTTGTCATCCAGTCAGGGAGTTCCCTTCTCCCTCCACCCCACCCCACTCACTGTTGTTGTCCTTGGTCAGTGAAGATCCAGAGTTCAGAGGTGCATCTGTGTGCAGCATTCACCTCCCACGCTGGTGGGGAGGAGGGGGGAAGGCCCCTTGCTCTCTCCACTGTCCAGGCACTCATTCTGGCATCAGCCACTCCACTTGCCACCCACCACCACCTGAATCTGCACCCTCTGGGATGTCTTGAAGGCCACTACAGGTTTTTAAGGTCAGGCTTGACAAAGCCCTGGCTGGGATGATTTAGTTGGGGATTGGTCCTGCTTTATGCAGGGGGTTGGACTAGATGACCTCCTGAAGTCCCTTCCAACCCTGATATTCTATGATTCTATGACCACTTAATACAGCTCTCAGTGTTTTCAGCTGTTAGTGGGGGGGCCTCATTGCTAGTGCAAACTGGGCAGTCACTTGCATCAGAGACATTGTCCCAAAGCAGGTATAATCCTTAGACCTGGTTATTAGTGACTTCAGCTCTGTTGGTCTGCAGCGGCAAGACTCTCAGTTGTATCTTAATAAGGTCTGTTATTACACCAGAGCGAGGAAAAACCAAATGGTGTCTGAGACTCTTAGACAGCACCTACACCACCAGACACTTGTCCCCACCCTCTTTCAACTCCCCTGGGTTTTGGCACCCTTGCCTAGCAAGTGCAATTTTGTTGAGGGCACACCCCTCAATTGGGGCATGCCAAGCACAGTTCTGCCCCCCCCCCTCTTGATTCATACAACAAGGATAACAACCCCATGGATGGTAGGTGAACCACGGGCTTGGGGAGGCTAGTCCCAGGCCGGCCTGCTCCTTCTGCCTGGGGCCCCATCCATCCCACCCCTTTTCCCCTGCTGGAGTCCTGGTGGGCGGGCAGGCAGCATTGCCCCCAGCCCAAGCCCCAGAGCAGCAGGCAGGCAGGCAGGCAGCTGATCGCAGTCCCCAGCGCAGCAGGTGGGCAGCGCCCGCCTCCCCCCCCCCCCGGAGTGCCGGGGGGGGGGGGCGGGCAGCATGGCCCCCATCCCTGGGTGGGCGGGTGGCACAAGCACCAGCTCCAGCCGCCCAGAGTCCCTGGCTGCAGGCCAGCCCCCACTAGCCCCAGCCCGGGGCCAGGGCACCGGAGCCCTCCCAAAAGTGTCAGGCTAGAGCTCATGCAGACCCTGTGTACATTAACAAATGGGTATGGCTCTGACCTGCCAGAGAAGAGTGTGAAAATCCTTGAGAGCATCAAAAGATTGTCAAGTTGGGTGGACAGGGACTCTTTGCCAACTGCTTTTCTTTAGAGCATAGAGCAGGCAAAATAAAGACTTTATCTGAGAAACTGAGCAAGTACTAGAGAAAAGCCCCAGTGAGGCAGGGTTTCCCTGTCAAAGCGAGAGATGGTTTCCTTTCTTTCTCCTAAGCCCTGGAAACTCCCAGAAATCACCGACGAGGGTGTGACTCATAGTTACGTGATTTATTACTCCAGCTTCCCCCCACCCCTCTTGCTGGCTAGTCCTTGGACTTGACACTGTGCTAACAATCTGCAGCAGCACCCAGGGAGATCAATAGGGGCGGCTCCTATAGCCCAGACAGCTACACAACAGTTCTCTCTCTGCCTTGGGATTTGTATTAACCCTTCACATGCCACAATAGCTGCACCATGCAACCAGCAATGGGGGAGCTGTATGGCTGCGGCAATGTGGTGGTGGATTTTCCACCTGTACTCTGGAGGATGGCAGCCCACCATGTGTCACCTTTCTACTCCTGAAGTCCTTCCCCTGACAGCCTGGCACCACCCATGTGTTTCAGGTGGAAGTAGCAAGAAGCCATGGATGTTACTGTACTTCTTCCCTTGAAACGCCCCAACCTGGGCAGTGCTCTGGTACCAGAGAGACTGTCCCGTGCTCCGCTAGGCTCTGACACCCAGGGCTGTGTCCTGCGCAGGGCACGTGAGAAGGGCTGTGCAGAGACATCCACACAGGAAGTGGCAAGCAGGGGAGCCCAGTCCTGGTGCTGGGCTGAGTGAGGCCTAAGGGGGAGGCCTGCCAGGCAGGGCCTCAGGATGAGGCTGGTGCTTCGGTTCACTCTTCTTACCTTGCATAAGGGAGCTGGTGTGCAAGGGGGTAACTCAGCACAGCTCAGTGCACAGGCGACAGCTAAAGGTAGCTGGCTTGAGTTCACTCATACCCCTGTTTGTACTGAAGTACAACAGCCCTGAGCCCTCCCTCTTGTGTTCCATGTGAAGCTGTGCAGGGTCAAGACGTCTCACAGACAGCTGTGAGGTTGGCTCCCAAAGAGGCATGACCTTGGATGTGCTGGGGATGGACAAACCAGGAGGAGGATTGGGGAGATGAAGGCCAACCCTCAGTTTGGCCTGGGTGGGTTGGGGCTGCAGAACTCCGGGAGGAGCATGTGACAAAAGCAGAGTAGGATGAGGTGCCGAAGGGGCATTGACTTCCTTGCCATCATGTGTGTGTCATCTCTGAGGCTAGGCAGGGCCTGGCCTGACACTAGTGGGGGAGATGGTCAGATACCCAGAGTGGGGTTTGCATGGGCTTTGTGACCCACCCTATAGCATTCTATACCAGGATAGGGTTTGCAGTCTCAAATACAATGGGATGGATAAGAAAACCCATAGGACAGTTCTTGTTTTCTTCTAAATCCTATAGGACTTTCCTATAAGGGTTTAGCTGCCACTCTTTCAGAAGCGCCAAGCTGGATGGGATAGGGGAGAGGTGGGGAGGGGTTTGGCTGCTATCCCTAGCCTGAGCGCTGCTAATGGGTTCCCCTCTCTCTAGGAGAACCTCACCTCTCAGCAGATCTCCCACCCGTGCTACCCTAGGGGATATGAGGAGAACGTCACTGCCGCTGCCCTGTATGACAGTCCCTGCGTCCCGGCACCAGCTGCACACGACCCCAGCCAGATCCTCACGGTGCGGGGGACAGGAGCCCCAGCGGAGTGCAGGAATGCCGTCCAGAAACTCTTCAACTTCACAGCCTGTGGGGCCAACAGGACGTGCGGGTTCAACGGGGTCTACCAGCCACCGGAGCATGGGCAGTTCTTCGTAAGGGAGCCTTCCCTGCTCTTCTATCTGGCTACCAAACTGTAGGGAGTCACACTCTAATGCCTGGTCACAACTGGGGGGAGGGTTAGCTCAGTGGTTTGAGCATTGGCCTGCTAAACCCAGGATTATGAGTTCAATCCTTGAGGGGGCCATTTAGGGATCTGGGGCAAAAATCTGTCTGGGATTGGTCCTGCTTTGAGCAGGGGGTTGGACTAGATGACTCCTGAGGTCCCTTCCAACCCTGATATTCTGTGATCCTATGAACAGGACTGTGGAGATAGATAAGGCAACAGCTAAACTGGAGGGAGGCTGTATCACTGTGTGCGCATAACCCCCAGCTAAACTTGACCTGGGATAAATGCCAAGATTCCCATTAGGAACCATGATGCTATGGAGGAGATGTTTGAAAATCTGCTGGGCCTATGTGCCAGGACTGTTCTTTCCCAGAGGGGAAGACGGGTCACGAGCAGAGTGAAACAAACTCGCCCTATCCCAGCTCTGTGTGCCATTCATGGCTGTTAATGTAATAATGCTGCCTTCCAGCAGAATCCTCCCTGGGGTCACTTCTGTGATCTGTCTGCCCTGGGAAACACTCCTGCCACTGAAAGACCCCAAGGGAGTTGTGCCATTAGCATGACTTATGGGGGCTATGCACTGCCAACCACCGCTGAGGAATGAGGGGCACTTTCAAAGCAGCCCTTAGTACAGGACACGTGCAGCTGCCCCCATTTTGTGCTAGAGCCAAGGCCAATCTGCACATGCATGCTTGAAGCTTACCATGTTGTATCATATCTCCATGTGTGATCATAAGGGCCTCCAGAGGCGCTCTGCGCATGGATTTGAATACACATTTAATTGTTATTGGGTTCGTTCTTGTCACTGCCTCTCCATAGTGCCCATCACACTCTGGAGTATGGTGTGGGAGCATTTTTTGTTTCCGTGTGTATTCAGTCACAATTCTCTTAGTTTTCTTTTTCCAAGTAAACAACAACAGAAGCAAAAACAAAGGAAATTCCATGCTAAGCAAAGAGGATTATTGCCACTTTGTGCTTAGACCTGGTCAGGGAATAGATATTAAAGTCTATTAACTTAATTGAAACAAAATCTTCCCTGAAATCCACACCTCAGCCCCTCTGTTTTTAGGCCAACTCTGGCTGTAAATCAAATGGTGAGAATTTAAATGTATTAAAAAAAAAAAAAAAGCCACTCAGGCAATTTGATGGTATAGTTTACTCTTGTTGACTGCTGACTGTTGACTATCATTGTCACCTAGGCCAAGTCACTTCACCTCACTGTGCTTCAATTTCCTCATTTGTGAAATGGTGCTAATAATGCTGGCCTGCCTCCGACGGGGAGTGAGGAGAAATTCATTACTGCCATGCAGCACTTTGGGGTTCTCCTTGGATGAAGAGTTCTCCAGAAGGGAAAGCTAATTGTTGTTGTTATGCTCCTCTGCAGTGTCTTCTGAAAGGAGACAGGTTTAATCTCTCCTCTTCTTGCACAGGCCTTTTCTGGATTTTACTACACATTCTATTTTCTGAACCTGACTAACGGACAGCCCCTGAGTGCCGTCAATGCCACCATCTGGGGCTTCTGCACTAAAGGCTGGAAGGAGGTGAGATTCTTGTTGGTAGCAGCCGAGAGCTCAGCATGTGTTTGCCTATTATCCTGTGAAGCCCCAGAGTTGCATGAAGAGCCTCAAAACAGAGGAGCTCTGAAGGCCCATTAGCAGGTGGGAATCACACTCCTCACATTCTGGCAGAAAGGCTTGTCCTAGCAGTGTGCAGGGATTGATAGATTAGGAAGTGGGAGGGAAGGAGCCATGCTGGGCTCTCAGATCTGAACTGCAAAAAGTGTCAGGCCCTTTGGATCTCAGCTTCAGTGTAAAACTACTGGCCAAGTCCCAGCACACTGCTAAAAAGGCTCTTGGATCTGGGCTTCCTGCCCCAGCTGTGGTTTCTGCACCAGTAATGGGGCTGCTGGCTAAGCAATGGAGACAGACACTTCGGCTGTTTCATAGAACTGTATCCTGCTTGTTCCCCTTTGGTCCACCACTGGGGAAGCTGGGCTTTTTGCAGGGCCCTTGCTAACTGCTATCTGCATTGTCTGTCCCAATGGCTCTCTCAGCTGCAGGCCAGCTTCCCACAGGAGAGTCACAGGCGCCTACACAATTACTGCCCCTCGGCCTTTTACATCCTGACACTGCTACACGAGGGCTACAAATTTGACGAGCAAATGTGGAGCAACATCCATTTCCGCCAGAAGGTAAGGAGCCATTGTCGGTCCAGCTTGTGCAGCCAGCTGGCAGCGACTGCCACTCCTCCCAGGGTCGCTGTCTCCAACCTTGGCCACAGTGATCACTACACAGTGTGAGAATTATGCCCACTAACAGGGCTGGCCTTACCATGAGGCAAACTGAGGCGGTCGCCTCAGGTGCCAGACTGTGGGGGGTGCCACTAGGACCCAGAGTGTAGAAAATTGTGTCTGCTGCTGGTGCATGTGTATTCTCTCTGCTCTAGATGCACAGAGATGGTGGAGTGCTGTGCTGGAGAAAGGAGGGCAAAAGAGACATAACAGGCAGGCAGGAGAAAAGGGGAGAGGGAATAACAGAAAGCAGCAGGAGCTGCAGGGAGAGAGAGGAGGAGGAGCCTCTTATGTACCTCTCTAGCACCTCCAGGAGCCTGGACTGATTCACACCAGCTTCTCAGGGAGCTTCCTGGTTCCTGCTGCTTCCCTGAACCCACTTGAGGACAACAGGCAGTCAACTGAAGTACTAGGAGCCAGTTAGGCCCTTAAGATACTGATACCTTCCCTCACTCAGGCCCTGCTACCAGCCTGCTTATTTGTCCTCTTCAATTGAGTGTTGAGAGCCACTATAGCTGGCGCAGAACAGCAGTCATGAGTGAAAGAAGAAAACGCCCCTCTGGGGCAGCATTCAGAAAAAGAAAGAAAGCAAAGGAAGCTTTTCTATCTAAGGAGGAAGGAGCTCTCCTGAGATACATAGACACAAATGTTCACGCTGAGCCTTCCGGCCCCAGTGAGGATGTGAGTGGTGAGGAGATGCCTGATCTTCCAGTTAGTCAGAGTGCAGGTGACCTGGCAGCTACAGCAGCATCCATATCTCCATCTCAAATGGATGTAACCAGGCACATTCCTGAAGAAAAGACTAGATCAGAGAAGAGTGTGGTGGAGGCGCAAGAAACAGCTGCTGCTGAGTTTAGTTCCTTAAGTCAAGATGATCCAGGACTGTGGACTGACTTGAGCAGTAGCCTGAGGGACTTCCTTGTACTGCATGCAGGGGTAAAAGTAACTTACAGGACTTACTGGTACTGCCGGAGTCCTGAGGGGGCGTGGCCTCATCTGGAAGAGTCGGGGCCTCTCAAGTTTTAAAGGCCCTGGGGCACCGGCTGTGGCTGGGAGCCTCAGGGCCTTTAAATCAACCCGGGGCTCCCAGCTGCAGAGGTGGCTGGGAGCCCCCGGGGCTCAGGGGCAAATTAAAGGGCCTGGGACTCCGGCCCCGCGGAGCTCCGGGCCCTTTAAATCCCCACCGCAGTTCCGGCAGCCAGAGCTGCAGGCAGGATTTAAAGGGCTCTGGGCTCCCCAGCGGGGAACCCAGAGCCCTTTAAATCCCCGTCGCCAAAGCCAGTGCGGTCCGACATGGTGTACTGGCTCTTGCCGGTACGCTGGACCGGACCGGACCGGACCGGCTTACTTTCACCTCTGACTGCATGGGCCACAGCAAGAGAAAAACTTCATGTTCCCCAAAGACAATGAAAATAGAAGTTTGCATCCAACACATTACTGGCGTGAAATCCCCAATGGTGACAAAGTGTAGTGGCTTATGTACTCAAAAACCCAGAATGCTACATACTGTTTTTGTTGCAAACTCTTCCAGTCTAATGTTCCAGCCACATTGGATTCTACAGGAACAAAGGACTGGAAAAATCTGGCTAGAAATCTGGCATGCCATGAGAAGGCAGCAAATTACCAGAGAGCATTCCATAGGTGGAAAGAGCTTGAGGTTAAAGGCCACCATAGATGATCAGCATCAAGAGACGATTGCATCAGAGTCTCTTTACTGGCAAAATGTTCTGAAAAGACTCATTGCCATTGTGAGAATGCTTGCTACCCAAAACTTAGCACTGCATGGCACTTCAGATCAGCTGTATGTGCCAAACAATGGAAACTTCCTTACAATTGTGGAGCTGATGGCTGAGTTTGATGCTGTACTCTAGGAGCATCTAAGACGAGTCACCACCCAAGAAATGTACACACACCACTACCTTGGAAAAACAATTCAAAATGAGATCATACAGTTACTGGCAACAAAAGTCAAACAGAAGATTGTGGCAGATCTGAAATCAGCAAGATATTATTCTGCTATTCTGGACTACACACCTGACATCAGCCATACAGAACAAATGACTTTAATGGTGCATTTTGTAACAACAACAGAACCTAGTGAAAATGTCCCTGCAATGGTGACTGTCAGAGAGCATTTTCTAGAATTTATTGACATTGATGATACAACAGCACACTTGGTATGACAAATGTGCTTCTTAAAAAGCTGGAAGATACAGGAATTGCGATAGCTGACAGGGCTACGATAATGGTGCCAACATGAAAGGAAAGAACAGAGGAGTGCAGACACGGATCCGAGAGTTAAACCCTTGAGCTTTTTTTGTCCCATGCAGTTCTCATTCATTGGTGGTCAGTGATGCAGCATCAGCTTCTAGTGAGACTGCTGAATTGTTTAATGTAATTCAAAGCATCTATGTATTTTTCTAATCTCTGCATCAACTCATCAATGGCAAATTTTGAAGCAACATCTGGGAATATCCTCTCTGACACTGAAACCACTGAGTGCCACATGATGGGAAAGTCGAGTGGAGGTGATAAAGCCTATCAAACACCAAATTGGGAAGATAGATGATGCCACAGTTGCCATTATGGAGGATAATGCTATGACAGGAACTGTTTGTGGGAGAACAGTGGCAGAGGGAAATGGAATCACCAGAAACATACATAACTTCAAATTTCTGTGTGGCTTAGTGTTGTGGCATGACATACTGTTTGAAATAAATTTCGTAAGCAAGAGACTCCAAGGTGTTGACCTTGATATATCTGGAGCAATGGAACAACTGGACAAAGCAAAGTCATACCTACAGTCTTACCAGTCAGATGAGGGATTTCAAAACGTTCTGAAGAGTGCACAGAAATTGGCAGAGGAACTTCACACTGAAGCTATTTTCCCACCCAATCAAGAATACAAGAGTCACCGAAGAAGAAGACATTTTGATTACGAGGCATGGGATAATCCCATAAGAGACCCCAAACAACAATTCAAAGTTGAATTCTTTAACCAGGTGCTAGATTGTGCAATACAGTCGGTTGAAGAACGTTTCATGCTGCTCAAGGAAAACAGCAGTATACTTGGGATGTTGTATGATATTCAAAAACTCCTCACTATACCTGAAGAAGACCTATACCAAATGCAGGGCACTAGAGATAGTGTTGACACATGATGACATGCACGATATTGATGCGAGTAATTTAGGTGATGAACTGAAAGCCCTTTCAAGATACATTTCAGCAGGATCAACTCCAAAGGCTGTTCTGGAATATATGTCCACAAATAAGTTGACCACCCTCTTTCCAAATGCTTTTGTTGCTCTGCGCATACTTCTAACACTTCCCGTAACAGCTGCCAGTGGAGAACGCAGCTTCTCCAAGCTGAAGTTAATAAAAACACATCTATGCTCCACAATGACACAGGAGAGGCTGGTCGGCCTTGCAACCATCTCAACAGAGAATGAGCTGGCCCAGACTGTGGACCTTCAGGAAGCAGTTCAAATCTTTGCAACCAAGAAGGCACGGAAAGCACCACTTTGATTATTCAAACAGATAAAAATGCCAGTGTTTACTATGCAGACAAGAAGTTACATTTGCTGTTCAGGTGTTTGAAAGTTAAGTGTTACTTAAAATTTTTGAACAAGGCATTTTAAGTTGTTAGTTCTCCTTTATTGGGGTAGGTAGCAGAGCAGTACCATGAGAGGCGTAGAACAGGAAGAAGGCAGAATTGAGACCTTTCATCCCGCCTCAGGTACCAAAATGTTTTGGGCCGGCCCTGCCCACTAATGCAAATGGCTATTCACCTGCACCTGGTAACTAAGAATCTGACCTGCTGAGTTCTGAGTGCCCTCGACTCCGACTGGTTTGCCTGGGAATCAAGGGCACTCAGCATCACACCAAAGGTGGCTGCACTTAGCAGGACTGAGCCCTGAAGAGGCTTGATTCCGGCTACATCCTTCCTCCTGGCTGTGAGAGGAAGAGCAGATCTTCGGTGGTAGCAGGCTATGGTGTGCTGTCATGGAAAGTTCTGCACTAGTGGCCACATGGCTTCACCACACATTCCCTAGAGACCACAGGGCCAAATTCTTTTTTCCTTTACACTGGTGTAAATCCAAATGAACCTCATTGACTTCAGTGGAGTCAGATAGGTTTCACAGCAGGCTTCTGTCACAGCTGGCTGAGGTAGTCCAGAGGTCACAGGGACATTGTGCAGGGGATGGAAGTGTGGAGAATGATGGCAGATTTGTAAGGGGAAAATAAAACTAAATCATCCATCAGAGGTGTCACTGCAGGGGCAAGGTCTGCTTCTGAATCGTTGCAATGGCTCCAGTCCCAAAGAAGTGTCACTGCTTGTGACCCCAAAGGCCCTGGGCCACAATGCTAATGAGGGCTGGCCTGTAATGGCCAGTTCGGGGTACAGAATCCAAGAATGGGGCAGCAGGAGGACGCTGGGAGAGCTGCATTGGGGGAACACTAGCAATGAATGTCTGTGTAGGGCTGAATCGGCCCTGTGAGAGGAGCATTGAGGTGAAAGCAAGAGCCAGTACGCTGTGCCGAACCGGACCGGCTTCCCCAGGCTGGCGATTTAAAGGGCCCAGGGCTCCCTGCAGCGGCCGGAGCCCTGGGCCCTTTGTCTCCCAAGCCCCGCTGCCAGAGCCCTGGGGTAGCGGTGGCAGGGCTCCAGTGGTGATTTAAAGGGCAGGGAGCCCAGGGCCCTTTTAATCACTGCCGGAGCCCTGCTGCTGCTACCCTGGGGCTCCGGCAGCAGGGCTCAGGCGGGGCTTTAAAGGCCTGGGGCTACCCGCAGTGGCCAGAGCCCCTGGCCCTTTAAATCACTGCCGGAGCCCCAGGGCTCCCAGCTGCCTCTGCAGCTGGTAGCTCCGGGGTGATTTAAAAGCCCTGGGGCTCCCAGCCACAGCCGGAGCCCCTGGGCCTTTAAATCTTGATTTAAAGAGCCCTGGTATTTAAAGGCCCCATTTCTTCTGGTTGAGGCCACACCCCCTGTGCAGGACTCCGGTGTACCGGTAAGTCCTTTAAGTTACTTTCACCCCTGGAGGAGCACCACTTCTACTGCCCCTGTAGGAGCTGGGGGGATCAGAAGGGGATGCCAGGCTCCTGGTGTGCTGGCTCCTGCTGGCTGCATTTGCATAGCACAGTGACCTTGGGCAGAGCCATGGTAACGGCCCTCCTGCATGGGGATACATCTTTGATGCACATGGCTTCAGAGAAGCCAAGCTCCAGCTAACTAGGCCAGACTGTATTGGTCTCAGGGACCAGAACCTGCAGAGAGAGGCACAAGAATTTCTCCCGCACAAGCTCTGGAGGCAGCAGGGGCTCCAGGCTCCAAATACTTTGCCAGCACATTAACATGCTCGCTTGCTCTTTCCCCAGGCTGCGAATACAGACATCGGCTGGACCTTGGGCTACATGCTGAACCTCACCAACATGATGCCGGCGGAAGCCCCCGAACAAGTGAAAGGGCAGCAGCACGGGCTCTGGGCAGCCGCCATCTTCTTTATTGTCCTGACCGCTGCAGTGGCACTGATGGCCATTCTCGTCCTGTGCCTCTGGAATCCCACTTAGCAGCCCGAGTAATGTACGGAGAGCCCCTCTCACCAACCCAGGAAAGGGGAAGTGCCACAAATGATGGCAAGTGTTGGGAGGCCTTCAAGGCACTCGCCATCTCTTCAGGATACCTGCCTGGTTCCTCTCAGTGAACACCTCCCTCCAAAGAAGGCCAAGGGGGGATCTGATCAGCGTTTAGAACTATCTCCCGGGGGAAGAGCTCTGATCAGAGAAGTCTCTTTAACCGAGCAGAGAAAGGATGACTGAGAGCCAGTGGCTGGAAGCTGAACTAGACCAATTTGGACTAGAAATAAGGCATTTTTTTAAAATAGGGAAAGTAACTAATCACTGCCTAAATATATGGGGGAGTTTCCCATCACGTGATGTCTTTCAGTCGAGACTGGCTGTCTTTCTAGACATGCTCTAGCTCACTTAGAAGCCATGGGTACAGAGCCGGAGTCCAGGAGTGTGGCTGGACAGCCTGTGTTACACAGGAGGTCAGGCTGGATGATGCCAATGCGCCCTCTGACATTCACTGCTGGATCGGAGACAGATTCTTGCAGCAGCAGCAGGAGGGCCAGCCACACATGTAGGCACGGATCCTGAGTGCGAGGAAGGCGTGTGCTCTGGCAGATCAGGATGGGGCCTTGTACCTTTAAGTCATGTAGCCTGTTAGCCCTTTGGTGCCCAGAATGATGCCCGCAGGTGTGTGGCAGCACTCTGGCGAGAAGATGGCAGCCTTCTCAGTGCCCTCTCCCTCTCCCTCCCCACGCTGCGGCATCAACTGTTCCTGCCTCCTTTGTTTTCTTTGTGCATGTTAAGCAGTACCTTCCCAGACCTGCAGAAGAGCTCTGTGCAGCTCAAAAGCTTGTCTCTCGCACCAACAGCAGTTGGGGCAGGAAATATCTTTCATTGGACCACCTTGTCTCTCAGGATCGAAGTCAGTTATTTTAGAAATATTTATTGGAATTTCACAGAAGAGAAAATAATGAGCAGCTGATCTGAACACTGCAAAGGCTGCTTCCACTGGCCCTGTATGTATAGATTTGATTTAAATAAAACCCTCCACCCCACCCCAAAACCTCAGCTCTAGGCACACTGACACCTCTTCACAAAAACACTCCCTCCAACAGCATCACAGGCTCCTACTCAACTAAACCAACTCCAAGGGACCATCCAGGAATTCCCAGCAACAGAGAGCGTCGCCCCACCCCAGCCAGCCACCCCCTCAGCCCTCGTGAGGAGTGGTTTTTACAGCACCCCCTAAAAGTTAACGAATTCAGGCTCTCTTGGTCTAAGGGGAGGAACAAGAGCCAAACAAGGAGCCCTCCTGCTGGCAACTTCCTCTTCCAGGCTGCAGCTCCCGTGCCTGGGCTAGCCATGGCTGTGGCAGCAGGGCATGGGCCGGGCAATGCAAGGGGCTGAGTGAACTTACAAAGGGTATGCCAGGTCCAGGCTGTGAGTGACCTCAGAGCGGCTGTGCCTGCCAGTGGCCCTGGGGGTGGGTAAGGCTTTGAGGCAGCATACAGTGGCCTGGACCAAGCAAAGGCCCTGCAGCAGGGCCGGCTCCAGGCACCAGTCCAGCAAGCAGGTGCTTGGGGCGGCCAAGGGGAAGGGGCGGCACGTCGGGCTCTTCGGCAGCGGGTCCCTCTCAGAGGGAAGGACCTGCCACCGAAGAAGAAAGCGGCACGGTGGAGCTGCCGCCGATCGTGATTGCGGCTTTTTTTTTTTTTTTTTTTTCCCCGCAGCTTGGGACGGAAAAAACCCTGGAGCCGGCCCTGCCCTGCAGGGTGGAGGGCAGGAGTGTCCTGCTCAGCCTGTTCCAGGTAAGCACCCTGCAGCGCTGAGAGGCTGTGTCATCAAAGAGCCGGCGCCGTGCACAGGCCGGTGTCAGTGAGCTGCAGGGTCAGGGGACGGAGCCACTGCGCAGACCCATGCTGGCAAAGGCTCCATGGTGTACATGGGTTGCACAACCTGTGCCAGCTGGGAGGCCTAGCACCACAGAGACGGTGTGTGATCTCACAGGGCCCTGAGCCAGGTGAGGGCTATGAAGGATTGATGGGCTGAGCAACTCCCCAGAGGCTTGGGCCAAGTGAGAGGCTAGGCAGAAAGGAGGGCCAAGGGAGCTCCCCGAGGCCAGTGGGGGCTGAGTGAGCTCCCAGAGGCTCATGCACCGCATAGCTGATGGGCTGAGCGAGCCCCAGGGGCTGGTGCCCAGGAACCACCCTGCAGTTCCTGGGACCCTTTTTGCAAAGTAGAGACCCTAGGTCACCTCCCTTCCCCCCCACCAGGTTATTTTTATCTACTCCCATGAGCCCTGCTCTCTCTGTGTTCTTAGCTTCCCCATGGCTCCTTCCTTCTTCTGGCTCTCCCTGATCCCTCTGGGCTTTGTTAGGCCTGTTTCTCTGGCTGCCCTCCCCACAGTGCCTCAGCTCCTGTCACTTGTCCATCTCCCCCACCCTGCATTTCTTCCCTCCAACCCAGTGCTCAGTCCCTCAAGGTCTAGCTCCCTGCTGTGGCCCAACTTCATGGAACCGATTGGGACAACACCAGTGTTCACCTGACCAGGGACAATCCCCACAACCCAAGATGTCTGGGCACAGGGCCCTTTGCCTCTGGTCGATCCATGGGGCTTGGAGGGGCCACCCACCCTATGCCTGATTCATGTGCATTCATTTACAGCCATGCAAAGTGGGTGTGAATTGCTCCCCAACCAGAACAGCGCTGTTTTTACACTGCGTTGGGCCCAGGGAATCAAGCCTGCCTCCCTGTCCTCTGAGTGGCATCTTGCCTCCCACAGTCTGGCCTCAATGGGTCTGTCGGCACTGCCATTAGACCCCTGCAGCAGGCCTGTTCCAGCTGACTCACGCTCGTGGGGCTTGGGCTAAGGAGCTATTTACTTGCCCCAAGCCCAAATGTCTACACTGCCCTCAACCAGCCCCTCGGCCCGAGTCAGCTGGCACGGGCCAGCTGTGGGTATGTAACGGCAGCGTGGGCATATCCAGTGACGACAAGGTCCAGCTTCCCCCACTTTTATTGTAGCTGGTGGGAAGTGGGGGAGGGATAGCTCAGTAGTTTGAGCATTGGCCTGCTAAACCCAGTGTTGTGAGTTCAATCCTTGAGGGGGCCATTTAGGGAACTGGGGTAAAAATCTGTCTGGGAATTGGCCCTGCTTTGAGCAGGGGGTTGGACTAGATGACCTCCTGAGGTCCCTTCCAACCCTGGTATTCTATGATTCTAAGTGGGGATTAAGGCCTTAGCCAGGCCCCCTCTTCTGGAGGAGCCGGTTCTTCTTACCACTTAATCTGCATCTTTGAATCCCAAGTTCTTGCTACAGAAAGAGCTGGTGGCTAGGTCTGAGATGGGAAAACTCCGTTTGCTGTGTCAGCACCTCTCAGAGTGACCTTCATGAGACACCACCCCCTGTCTTGCACCCAGATCGCACCTCACCCCCACTCTCTAGCCAGACCTGTCATTTCACTTTGATTATTGGGAAATACTGAGGCCAGACACATGCCATAGAAAATGCTATTTCTGCTACAGAAACGAATCCTGCAGGGTTTCTGGATAATGGGGTCCCACACTGGGAAGCGTCTTGTGTAGGCAGCTTCATTAAATACCTAGCAGGGCTGGCAATGGTCAGACCTGAATGAATTGGCGCAAGCTTCTCCTGTTCTCTGGGAGACATGAGTAAGGTGAGGTGGGGTTCCCAGCCCAGCTGGCTTCTTGTGGAGTCTGGCAGGAAGAAGCATCTCTTCTCTAAGGGCAGGCAGCCCCAATGCTGGCCTGGGCAGCAAAGCACTTGGGGAAAATGCCAAAGTTGCCATTGCAATGGCCTTCAAGCCATTCCTCATTCACTGGGAAAATACAAAGGAACAGGGTAAGGACCTAGCAATCCCCTGAATTGCCTAACCAGGGAGAGACAAGCCTTGCTAAGGGTGACATTCACCCCTGCGCAAAGGGCCAGTATAGGCCCATGCACATGTCAGTCCCCCATAAGGCCTAGTGGCTTAACTGTCAGGAAGCCTTTTGTTCCCCAACTTGTCCCCATCTCCCCCCTGCAAACAGACTCCTGAAGCTGCCCAGCAAAGAACTTCAGGCGGAACTAGAAAGCTACCTTCGGAGAGAATGTCCAGCGTGTCTCCTTCATTGAATTCCAGATCCTCTGGCCTTTGCGCCGTGTAACCGTGGTGTGCTACCATCCTGTAGAGAACAGGTCTGTCTGAACAGGCATCTGTGCCCTATGGGACAAGGCCATGTTGTAAACCACAGGCAGAGCAGAAATTAAACCAGAATCTAGTGAGGCAGAACAGCATCCCAAAGGGACCCGTACCTGGCACCAGAGTGTCAGCCTCCCATCTGTCACCTCCTGCCACATCTTCCCCATCTCCTCTTCTCCCGAAATCACAATGAACTGTTTGCTGTCTGAAAGCCTGCAGCTGAAGTAAGAGAGGAGGTCAGAGAGAACGTACTAGGGCCAAATTTAGAGGTGAATCTAAGCTTGTGCAACTTGCATCTCCCTCTGATTCCCTAAGCATGTCAGTCCAGGAACTCCAGGGTATGTCTGTGCTGGAGCTGGAGGTGTAATTCCCCGTTCAGACAGACAGACCCGTGCTAGCTGGCCTCGAGCTAGCGTGCTAACAGGAGAAGTGTAGCTGTGGTGCCACAGGCGGGGGGAGGGGCTAGCTGCCCTGAATACGTACCTAGGTTTTCAGATAGGATTGGACACAGAGTGTTTAGGCTGGCGAGCCCATTCTGTTGCTTGTGCCACCACCACGGCTACGCTGCTATTCTTAGCACACTAGCTCAACCAGAGCTAGCGCATATGAAATTACCCCTCCAGCTCCAGTAGACAAAACTTCAGTCTGCTTTAGACTTACACAAGACCTCTAGGCTCTAAACTGGCCACACAAAGTGCAACTGAGTTGAACTTGGTGTGCCTTAAATGTTGTGCTGGCTGGGAGAAAATCATTTGTAGGTCAGGGGTGTCTACAATAGCATTTCTCTTTAAATTTCCCCTTCTTTCACTACTGCCGGTGCAGTTCCATATTCCTTTGGTCCTGTGAAACCTCCCTACTCACACATTCCCTGTCCCCAAGGAGTCACTGTTATGTTCTAAAGCAATGAGGTGGAATATCCAGGGACAGGGCTCTGTGTGACTATTCAGTTGGGAGAGGGGACACAGCGCTGGTTCGTATGTACTCATCTTGTGAACTGTGCCTATGGCTGTCTGAGCCCTGTTGAAGAACAACATGGACGGTAGACATGGCCTTAATGCCTAGCTCCTTGGGCAAACACCTCTTCGGAGAACTGCAGCTCACCAGGAAGGAGAAACTCCAACTCAGTCTTTGGCACCAGTTCAGAGTAGCCAGAGTGTGACCCTATTTCCAGTCTGTGACCAAGCCTACCTCAGCTTCCCAAGCTCTGCCTGCTGGCTGAACGTCTCCCTCAGCAGAGACCTGAGGTCTGACAGGGTCAGGGCCTTGTTCACTTTAACTGTATAGTCACAGTGGACTTTCAGCAGGATGGATCTGTTCTCGCTGGAGGATGCTTTGTCCTGAGCCAGTGGGACCTGCTGCCAAACAGGGAGCAAAGGAGAATCTGCTCTGGATGGGTTGGTTAGAGCAATTTCACCAGCAAATATCTGAATAACAATAATGCCTATTCTTATAACAGCAGAGCTCCAAGCACTTTACCATCTGTTAAAGTATTTATCCTCACAACATCCTTGTGAGGTAGGGAAATATTATTATCCCCCCTTTACAGCTGGGGTGTCGAGGCACAGATACATGAGGTGACTTACCCAGGAAGTCCCTGGTGGAGCAAGGAACCAAACGCAGGTCTCACACATCTCAGCCAGTGCCCATCCTTCCATACCCGGAGTCAAGAGTGGGGGCCTAACCCAAATGCCAACCTCAGTGCCACCAAACTCCATGTGGCATAAAATCTGAGCCAGGATCCAGATGTGAATTTCACATATGGGGCCCATTTCTCAAAACCCTGGATCCAAACACTTCCATTTTTCCCCGAGGAAGAGTCTGGATCTGAATCCTATAACTCAGACACATCTACTCAGCACGGGAGTTCTGCTTATACCAGAGGGGAGACGTACTCCCTGTGTTATCATGCAAACATGTCCCTACCGTGATGCTGCCAGGTCCCATAATTTCTTGTGGAAATTTCAGCTGCCAGTCCATGCAGCTTGGCACAGCACGGACTCCAAAATCACAGGCAGTCTAGTGGCTGTGCCAAATGAAGTGGGGCTACTGGTGACCTG
Source organism: Chrysemys picta bellii (assembly GCF_011386835.1). Classification (NCBI taxonomy): domain Eukaryota; kingdom Metazoa; phylum Chordata; order Testudines; family Emydidae; genus Chrysemys; species Chrysemys picta. Next base: position 1,590,878 of record NC_088808.1, read on the forward strand.
ACCAGCAGCTGCCTCTGACAAAGAAAGGCTCTGTAGGTACAAGTCCCACGTGAGGTAGGAAAAGGATACAGAGGTGATTTCACTGACCCCAGAAATGCACTGCTCTCTGTGACAGAACACAGTGGTTGTTAACAGCACAGAGCAACAGTATGGGCCTGGAAGAGGAAGATAAAGGACTCAGGGGTAACAGACAAAAGTCCATCTGGGAGTTAGGATCTCTCTGGGATGGGGGGAGGGGAAACTGGTCTGGAAGAAAAGGCTTTCCAGTGAGCCCCAAAGTTTTGGGGTGGCTCTGGAGTTTTGGTGGAACTGGGCTGAATCTACCCTTATCTTTGGCACCAGTGATTTTATAGTCTTAATGGTTTGTGATGTTGGGGAACATTGCACCTGCAAGTCTGCTTGCGGATCAGCATCATTTGCAGCAGTGTCTTCTCCTTCAGCAGGTCCTGCAGAGCAAAACATTGCCAAACAGCCATCATGACAATGGGCAGGGCCTCTTTGGAGGAGATGGGGTTGGACAGCTTTGGGGGGTCCCACTGAGCCACATCTGGAGGGACTCCAGGCAGTGTGAGAAGCCACCGATTTTATTGCCTGAGCTGTCCATCCCTCCCCTCTCAGGGACTGGCATATAAAACCCTGCCTGCCCTCGTCACCATAGCAAGGGGGGCAAGTGACAAATGGCAGCAGCTGCATTTATTGGACACCAGCTCTGAATCACCAGGTGCCTGCCAACCAGTTCGTTTCAATTTGGACACAGTCCTGGCCCCCAGTCTCTGTTCAGAGCAGAATGAGTGGGCCACAGCAAAGTGTGTGCAGTCATCCCTGACTCGCGGAATCTAGGGTGCTCTTGGGTTACACAGTCAGTCCCTGCCAGTAACCACATGCTGCAAGTGGGGAGCTAGCCTTGCTGGTATTGTAGGTTCCCTAGAGCAGTGGTGTTTTGGGGGACTGGTGGGTGATCCCACACAACTCCCATTGGGATCCTTATCCCCACATGCCCCTTCAGTCCCAGAAAGCAGGATTTACCTGGCTGCTGGTGGTCCATTTCTTGCAAGTGAGGCCGGTTGGGGGGCACTTTAATGGGGGGAAGAGGGATCCCATTACTGACTTTCTGCAAGAGAACAAAATGAAAACAAACTGATCAGACACATGAGGAGAGTATGGCTGAGGCCAGTGTCAAGCAGAACAGTTCTAAGGAACTAGAGTTTTGGGAAATCAGCTCCCTCATTCCTCATTGGCCAGAAGGAGCAGGTGGCAGCTGGTTTGCATCACTGAGTAGATTGCAGGCTATGACTTTAAGGGTGGGCAGAGCCTCGGGGATGGCTAATTCATTAACTCACGTATGAAGTGGAGCACTCAGGCTCCTCCAGGCTCCCCCAGAGGGTGGCTACCCACCTGGTACCCATATGGGGTTGTTTTATTTTGCTGCACTGTTCACTTTGTTAACCTCTCTGGGATCCCAACCCCACATTTAGCCTGGGGATGGCCACCTCCCCATCTGACCAAAAATGGAATCTGTCTTGACTGGGATTTCCATGGCTGATCCCTCTGACCCAAGGGCTCATCTGCCCCTCACTCAGCTCCAAAGTTCTGCACTGAACAGACTGGGTGTCTGCACTGAAATGGTTTACAGCAGGAAACCCTACCAACTCCATAGGATGGATGATAACAGAGTCAGAGAATAGCAGGGTTGGAAGGGACCTCAGGAGGTCATCTAGTCCAACCCCCTGCTCAAAGCAGGACCAATCCCCAGACAGATTTTTGCCCCAGATCCCTAAATGGCCCCCTCAAGAATTGAGCTCACAACCCTGGGTTTAGCAGGCCAATGCTCAAACCACTGAGCTATCCCTCCCCCCAAAGAGCCAGTTTCTCAACCACAGTAGGGCCAGCGGAAGTTCATTCACTAGAGGCCACTAGTGTGTCAGAACCGAAGTGGGCTCTGAAATTCCCTGCTCGCTGCAGTGGGCACGTGGGTATGAGTCACACCTTGTCTGCTGGAGGATTCAAGTGGAGACAGCTTTCAGCCGGGTCAAGCCATTAGAGCAAGGCTGCATTGGTTACAATATGGTGGGTCCTAACTGTGAGGAGGAGGGGGTAAAAGAAATGGATTTTTTCCAAAATGGAAGCTTAGACTTTGCAGGAAACAGATCAGAGCTGTGGAAAAAATCCACCTTTTGCCTGCTGCTTGGATTTCCAATTGTCCCTGGCTGGTTGAAAGCCCTGGACCTACACATGGGGTGAGTCTGAAGAGAGAGTCCACTGCCTTGCTCTGTGGTTCAGAGCCCTGCCACTCACACAGCTCGAGTGGCCTGGCTGTGTTTTCTCTCCCTGCCTCATCCCATAGTCACAAGATTGTCCCCTTACCCACTTATCAGCCTTGGGGGCATAAACAGGCTCCAGGTGAGAGGTCGGTATACGCAGTTTCTGGAAACACAGAGCAGAACAGAAAACAAGGTGAGACCAGGCACACTTGAAACAGACACTCTTCTGCCCGGTGCAGGAGATTCTCTTCGCTGGCCTTGACAACCCCACCTTGCCCCTCAGTCATTCACACCCCTGTGGCATGTGTCATTTCCTGGCACGCCGTCCTGACCAGGTCACTCTGTCTGCTGGCTCACTCTTCTCCATCATCCAGGGCCAGTGCAATCCATTAGGCGACCTTGGGGGAGGGCCACCTGCAGCAAGTAGGGGGGGGGGCAGCACGCAAAGGAACCGCTCCCCGCCCCAGCTCACCTCTGCTCCGCCTCCTCCCCTGAGCACGCCGCCCCGCTCTGCTTCTCTCCCTCCCAGGCTTGCGGCACCAAACAGCTGATTGGCGCCGCAAGCCTGGGAGGCAGGAGAAGCGGAGCAGCGACGGCGTGCTCGGGGAGGAGGCAGAGCAGAGATGAGCTGGGGTGGGGAGCTGCCACACGGCTCCCCGGGCCGGGGGGGGTGCCTCAGGGCGGAGGGGGGTGGGGAGCTGCCGCGGGGGGAGGGGGGGGCCTTAGTGTGGAGAGCTGCCACAGGGCTCGGGGGTGGGGTGGGGCGTGCAAGGTGGAAGTTTCACCTAGGGCGCGAAACATCCTTGCACCCTCCCTGCCATCATCACAAACACAAACTACTTGCCATCGCTTTCAAGGCCCTTCACAGCCTGTCCCCACCTTCCCATCATCGCTCAAGGTGCTGAATCCTGCCTGTGATCCACCAGCCTTCCTCGCCCACTTGTTAACTTTTAAAGAGGCACCTTTGTGCTTCCTCCCATGTGGCCCCTCACATGCAGGAGGAGCTGCCTCCATCTTTCTTCAGTTTCCTCTTTATAACTCTCCTGTGCTGTGATGCCTACCAGAAAACTTGACAATGGTTAGGCTGCTGGTTGTGCCAAGACCACTGCCTGTCAGACTGACCATTCTTACCTCACTGTTTCTTTGTGCTCCCCCATCTGTCTTTGGGCCCATCCGTTTTCTCTGCCTTATACTTTGATTGTAAGCTCTCAGGGGCAGGCACTGTCTCTTTATTCTGAGTTAGTACAGGTCAATCCTGGCCCATGACGGGGCTCCTGGCCTCTATTCTAATATAAACAGCAATGTTTACATTGGCCCACTGGGGATTGCACGTGGGTGGTGACGCCCACTTGGGGACACAGCAGCACATTGCTCTCCCTTCTGAGGACCCTGCTTTCCATACAGCAGTTGCAAGAGGGCCACTGAATGAACCCTAGACACATTTTGTGCACTTTATTCTGCAGGAGGTGAGGCTTCACAATTGGTGTGAATTGTGCCCCTGCTAGTGGTTCTCACCGAATGTTTCTTGTTGCATAATCCCCATGCAGGATCCACGTGTGTCGGAAGGGATAAGGATCAGAAAAAGCTGAGGTCTCCAGTTTACTGGCCAGTGGAATTAGAGAGGTGACGGGGACAAGTCAATGGGATCTGAACAGCCCTGAACAACTCTTAACAGCTGCTGCTATTAGTGTCCAATCCATGAAAGTGAACTGGCAGTTTCAGAGAAGGTATCGTCATATCCCACCCTCTTGGCTGCTCCAGCTCCTGAGAGCTACCAAAGGAACATCCTATTAAAGCCTCAGCAAGCCCCAGCTGGCAGGGAGCGCTGTAGTGTCTACTGATGCTGTGCTAGAGGCAGGAGCACCAGCCTGCCAGTTCCACATACCTGTCCATCACATATGGCAGTAGCCCAGCCGTCTGCCCCTTTAGTTAGTACAAAGATGATAGTGCTGCCCTTCACTGCCATCTCTTCAGAGTCCTCAGGGTAATAATGAGTCACAACTTGATAGTAACCTGAGCCGCGGTCTCTGGAGAAAAAAATATAACAGCTTTACTCAGCACCCTTTGAGGCTATCACTCTCCCACTATGGGGTGTGGACACCACTGGGTTTAACGGGATTCCCTTCTCTTTGCTCCACTGGTTACCCTTCTTGGAGACATTCAGGCTAGGAATGGGCATTGCCATCCTGTGACCTTTCCACTGGCTCTTCTGTCAATGCGCTTTGAAACATAAAGAGTGGTAGGACATTCACCGCTCCTTAGGTGCCAATGCCCCCTGGAACAATGCCACTCTTCTCTGGGTGGAGTCCCCGCTGCATTCTGCTGGAGGACCTGTCTTTTTACTGGGGTCTGAGGAAAGCCACACCCTTCTACTCTGTCCATCTAGGTACTTACGTGCCTCCATCCTCATAGCATCCAAGCATCTCACAACCATCAAGGACTGTCTCCTTCCCACACCGCTGTGCATTAGGAGAGCATCATTACCCCCATTTGCAGATGAGGAACTAAGGCAAAGAGTGATCAAGGGACACATTTTCAGAAGAACTCAGGGCCAAATTTTCAGAAGAGCTCAGAACTTACAGTTGGGACTAGACTTTCACTGTGGCTCCACTCCCAGTTAGACACCTAAATTTGTCCAGGGTCCAATGACAAGAGGGTTATGGATACAGTGTCTCACTTCAGAGCTCTAACCACGAGCCCATCCTTCCTCCCACATGGTGATTCTCCCTCACCATATACTCTCAGTTGTGAGCTGAGTAAACTCGAGAATGCTTCTCTTGAGAACATCTCCCCTCATAGGCAGCAGTAGCCTTGGCCTGTGTCTCCACGGTGCAATTATCACATTTATGGTCCGTCAGAGATGATAATCCATGAACTTTTGGAGAAGAACATGCCATCAGTGGATGATGGGACAGACTGGTGCAGACAGAGGTTCCCTCTTTTGCCTTCCAGCCATTTCTGAAAATTCCCACAGTTCATTGCAAAGCCCCACAGCCGTATCACTGTGCTAACTAGTAGAATATAGTACTGAGTCAAACACAGAGCACAGTTTTAACTGTCCGGATCACTTTCTAGTGTGTGAACTCTAGAGCTGGGTAACTTTCCTGACGGAGCATTCTTCCATCAGAAAATGCCATTTCATCACAATAAAAACTTTCTGCAGGAATGTGTTGATTTTGACAAATTCTGTTTTACAAAATTTTTGCTTACAAGTGTTTCAATAAGGTCAATACGATCAGAAAGGAATATTTTGATTTTTTGTTTTGAAATGCCTTTTCATTTAGAAATGTATTTGAGTTTATACTCTATTATAAGTTATAATATAGTGTAAAATAAAAGGTTGGAATCAGAATGAAACATTTCAATTTTATTTAAATGGAACATTCTGACTGACCTGAAACAAACCATTTTGGAAAATTTCGTTTCACAACAAATTTCAATTTTTCATTTTTGTTTAGATTTGGAACGAAAACAATTTCAAAATGTCGGCATTTCCTGCTCAATGAAAATGTCGAGTTTCAACTGGCTCCAGGAATAGGGTTGCCAACCCTCCCGGACTGGCAGGGAGTCTCCTGGAATCAGCCACGATCTCCTGGAGGCTATTGAAATCAATCCGGGAGATTTTAATAGGCTGCTAAAAGTCTGGTTGGTGGCACAGCGAGGCTAAGGCAGCCTCCCTACCTACCTTGGCTCCACATGGCTCCCGGAAGCAATCTGGCTCCTAGACGCAGGGGTGGCCAGTGGGTCTCTGCGCGCTGCCCCTGCCCTGAACGCCAACTCCACAAATCCCATTGGCCAGGAACCGCAGGCAGGGCAGCGCGCAGAGCTGCCTGGCCGCCCCTGAGACTAGGAGCCGGACATGCCAGTCACTTCTGGGAGCCACCAGAGGTAAGCGCCTCCCAGCTGGACCCCACATGCCTCAGTCCCTCCCACACCCCAACCCATTGCTCCAGCCCTGAGCCTCCTCCTGTACTCAAAATCCCTCCCAGAGCCCACACCCCCTCCTGCACCCCAACCCCCTGACATAGCCCTGAGCTCCCTCCTGCACCCCAAACCCCTCATCTCCAACCCCACCCCCAGAGCCTGCACCCCAGCCAAAGCCCTCACCTCCTCCTACACCCCAACCCCTTGCCCCAGACCTGTGAAAATGAGTGAGGGTCGGGGAGAGCGAGCGACAGAGGGAGGAGGGTGGGGTGAGCAGGGGGCAGGGCCTCAGAGAAGGGGTGGGGCAGGGTGTGGCCTCTGAGAAGGGGCGGGGAAGGGGGAAGTGCACAGGTGTTTGGGTTTGTGCAATTAGACAGTTGGCAACCCTATTCATGAACCACCTTCTGGCTTTTCCAGATGAAAACAATGGGCCAGATTCAGTCCTGGAGTATTGGAAGCACAAACCAGGGAAGTCAATGGAGCTGCACCTCCTTAGACCAGGGCTGAATTTGGCCCCAGTTACAGCAGTGCTGATAGGAGCATTTGGAAGCCTTGTCCTGGGGGCTAGAGCCAGGAAACTGAGAGTCAGTAGTTGTGGGTTCTAACAGTGGTGCTGCCACTGACTTACTATGTGGCCTTGAACAGGTCACTTAACCTCTCTCTGTCTCTGTTTCCCAACCTGTGACATGGTATTTAGCTGCCTCACAGGATGGCTGTGAGGCTTAATCAATGTCTGCAAAGGGCTTTGAGATCCTTGCAAGGTGTTATAGAAGTGCCAGGTGTTATTGTTATTAACTACAATGGCTGTCACAGTCACACAAGTCTTTCACACACACAGTGTTTTCTCCTCAGTGATGGATCTCTGGGACTGGGATACTAACCAAACCAAAACCTCTGGGGCCAAGACAAGGTGCCATGAAGAGAAATAGTGACAGAAGAGCAAAGCCACCTGGGGTTGGTCACTTACCGCACAGCATTGACACTGGGTTCGTAAAAGCCCTGTCTCTGTGGAGAAACAACAGCATCTATTTCATAGAGCCAGATTCCACGCCAGAACGGACCATTGTGATCATCTAGGCTGACCTCCTCTATAACACAGGCCAGAGAACTTCCCCACAATGATTTGTAATAGCTTGTATCAGACAGTAATGCAGAGTCTGAGCGAGAGTTTCAGTCTCTGACATTTTCCCTCCTATTCTCCTGTCCACACTTGTCATGTAATCAATCACCATTCTAGGGACAGTCATCAAGGCCACTCCACACTGCTGAGCAGTGTTGGCAGTGGCAGCCCCCTCTTCTCTGCCCACCCCAGCCAGTGGAGACCAACCTACTTGCGCGTTCCCCTGCTCCTAACATTCTCATGACAGTGCACCCCACTGCCCTGGAGGGTAGGTCTGTGGTGGTGCTGGGCAAGGGAGTTAAACATTACATAGACTCTGCTGCAGCAGCTTTAATTCAGTGCAGAGAAAAGAACCCTCTGCTCAGGGAACAGAGACTTATGTGCCTCATCTGAGCCCTTTGGAGGGGTGGAAGGATATCTGCAGTGATATGGCACTTAGAGGGCAGGAATTGCTAGGCAGGGGGAGACGTGCGGGACTCAGAGCCCCAGGGAAACCTCTCAGCTACACTAAAATATTATGCAAAAAGAACAGGAGTACTTGTGGCACCTTAGAGACTAACACATTTATTTGAGCATAAGCCCACGAAAGCTTATGCTCAAATACATTTGTTAGTCTCTAAGGTGCCACAAGTACTCCTGTTCTTTTTGCGGATACAGACTAACACGGCTGCTACTCTGAAACCTAAAATATTATGAAGTCCGTGACAGGTTCTCATCCTGTTGGATGCCTTGGCTGGGGACCCTAAGTGGAGCTATATGACAGCGATGCCATTACATGACCTTGCCATGCATAAATCAAGTACCATCAGTTGTTGCACTGTCCCACTCACCTGTGGCCTGAGAGGCTCAAATCCGATGTACTCGTCATTGGGAATGACGGAGGAGATCACCTGCCAGAGGACAGATCAGATCAGATTCTGGATCACATGAAGGAACAGCAAGACCTCTGGGAATCAGCCACTCACCCTGGGTTTCCCATGAGCGAGTCCCTAGCACCAAGTGGCAGGGCTTAACAAAACGTCACTGCACACAATGGAGAGTGCAGAGCTGTGTCCAGGCAGTAACCCCATCTACTCCAGGGGCCTGGTTTTCTAGCTCTTGCCACACTGGTTCCCTACATGTCTGTGGGTGAATCTGAGAGTACAACCATTCATTTGCGCTGCACTCAAGAGGCTCCTGGCCTGTGACACTTACACAAAGGGTGCAGAGGTCACAGAAATGAGAAGAGAAATCTTCTGATGACCTGCTAATATTCTCCCAAGGGCATTAACCAATTAACAAAAAAGTCATCCCACAACAAGTGGGAATCTGCTACAGCTCAGAGGGTCAAACCCTGTGGGACTGGTTAGGTGAGCCTGCTTGTCTTGAAAGTGTCATTTTTCAGCATAATGACAAAACCAAGGATTCCCTAAGTACCTGATGAGCACTTTCAGAGGCTCACAAGCAGCAAAGATACAATGGTATCATCACACAGAGCAGTGTGGAGTCATGCTCTATTTACAGAGGGCCAGATTGTGTCTCTCACTGGGCATTGGCACAGGGCAGGGAAGGAAAGAAGCCCTTTGTTTGTTGCTCATCTGGAAGGTAGCAATGTAGTTGAGGGGGGAGGGATAGCTCAGTAGTTTGAGCAGTGGCCTGCTAAACCCAGGGTTGTGAGTTTAATCCTTGAGGGGGCCACTTAGGGATCTGGGGCAAAATCAGTACTTGGTCCTGCTAGTGAAGGCAGGGGGCTGGACTCGATGACCTTTCAAGGTCCTTTCCAGTTCTAGGAGATAGGGATAGGTATAGAAGCAGTGGGTGCCAGGCTGCTATTCCCACTCATGGGCAGTGAGTGAATGGGCAGGGGTGGGCAGTAGGCATCTCCCTGCAACATGCCGGCCAGTGCAGCTGAGTCAGCTCAAAGGGGGAAGTGTGCTGTGCCAGGAAGAAGGCTAGCGCAGCTGACTTTTCCCCAAGAAGGGAGGGGGAAGCAGGGCCCAAACTGTGTCTGTCTTCACTACAGTGCTAAGAGTGTAACTTGAGTGTTGCCCCAGCCCGACTCCCACCCAAATCTCCAATTGGAGCTAAGTGGTACTTTAAGTTTGAGAGAGTTGGCCTGTCAGGGGGGGTGGGTTGATGCAGCAGGTATGCAGCAACTCAAATTACAACAACTCATCAACTGCTAATCCACTCTGCTAATCCAACCAGGATACGTCTACACTACGGAGACTATCCTGCATAGCTATGTCAGCATAGCCCCATAGTGTAAACGCAGCTTACGCTGACAGAAGAGGTTCTTCTGTCGGTATAGGAACCCTACTCCCCAAACACCGTTAGCTATGTCAACAGAAATAGGTTCTTCCTTCAACATAGCTGTGTCTACACAGGGTGTGCTTTTTCATGCCCTTGACCGACATAGTTGTTCAGCATAGACCAAGCCTCATTCTGTGCTGCTAATCCAATCACTCTGTGTAATTTTAGTGTTGTTTTGCAGTGGGGTCACTCTCAGTTGCGTGTATTAAATCAAGCTAACTGTTGCAGTGAAGAAAAGCTCTTAGTTACTATTTGGTCCCTGCTCTGCTCCTCAGGAAGTGCAACTATGCACCACCTTCTACTACAGGCAGATGGTAAGGTTCCAAATGACCCATATTTCCTGCAACATCTTTCCACTCACAAACAGTCCTGTAACTTCAGCCACATCAGTTTCCCTGTCTGTAAAATGGACACAATAACCCTCACTTTGCTGGGGGCGAAGGAGAGGGTTACATAACTAATGTTTGTAAAGCACTTTGTGATCTTCAGAAAAAATGTACTACACAAGAGCTGGGTATTTATTTAGTATTTAATTTCCAAATAAATTTCTCCTGGATATAAAAAGCCCAACCACTGAGGAGCACTTTCCTTATGGACAAAAATGCTTCCAACAGAGCCCTTATTATTCCCCTCCACTTGTGAAATTCACCTTGCTCCAGGCAAGGACAGATGGTAGGAAAACACTCAAAGCTAGAAAAATGACAAAGGAAAACCTGAAAGACTGGTTCCTAACAATGGAGCCATTGCACTTAGGGTCTAAAGAATCTCAGCTGATATTTCCCAGGCACTGTGGCTGGCAGAGGGCCCAAGCAATGTTACTCTCAGGAGGCTGTCGGTGCTGTGGCTGGTAGAGAACCCTGGATCTTAGTTTGCTCATTGCTGACCTTAGTCATCAGGGCACCATGCTAACATTCTTACACTAGGATTGACCTTTCTGCAACCTAGGGGGCCTTACCTTGGGTTTACCCAGGAAATCTTTTGAATCCAGCTGCTCAACTTCCTCCTTTCGTGGTCTGAAAAATTCCCCCAGGGGAACATGTATGGGCTCCAGGAAGAGATGATTCTACAGTGAGGGGAAGAGATCAAACCAAAGACACTAAATATCATTAACCACAGCTTAACATTTAAAAGAGAAAAGTAAATACTGCTTCCCCATGGGGTGTGGTCAATCCAGGGAATTCAGTGTGGCAGAAATTATGGGCTTGAAAAAGTGCGACCTGGACTTGACCAACATGTAGAGGCTAAGACAGTTCACACTTCTGGGCATAAGCCAATTTCTGGAGATATCAGGGAGGGGTGAAGGGAAAGCGTGAAATAAGATTTGCTAAATAAATCTCTAATCTGCTTCTCCTGTTGATCTTCCTTGATTTTATTATTCTCTGTAAATTGTAACTAGAGTCTAGCACTCAGATCCCAAAACAAGCAAATAAATGTTTAAAAAAGTACAAAGAATGGGATGAAAATAATACTGAAAATAGCGTAATGCCATTTTGGGAATCAATGGTGCAGTCTTCTCTGGAATATTATGTTAGCTTCTAGTCACTCTACCTCATACAAGTCATGACAGAAATGAAAGGGGTTCAGGGATGGGTCTTAAAAGTCATTAGCAGCATGGCGAGAGATTTGTACAAGGAGAAAATGAAAACTGGGACTTTTTCCTTTGGAGAGCAGAGGTGTAAGATGAGACATGACAGAGGTATACAAAATAATGACCAGTCTAAAAAAGGTAAATCAGGAGCTCCTGTTCATCCTCTTTGATAATACAAGAACAAGATATGAAATCAAAAAGCAACACAGTTAAAACAAATAAAAGGAAATACAGTGCTTAACTTGTGAATTAATAATTAACCTCTGAGGCTCATTGTGACAAGATATCACTGAGGGTAAGGATTAGCCATTTGTATGGACAATAAGAATATCCAGAGTTACATTTGACGGAGTTTTTAAAAGCATTTTATAGGGGAGAACATCACTGTGCTTTAGAACAGTGGTTCTCAAAGCCGGTCCGCCGCTTGTTAAGGGAAAGCGCCTGGCGGGCCGGGTCGGTTTGTTTACTTGACGCGTCCGCAGGTTTGGCCGATCGCAGCTCCCACTGGCTGCGGTTCGCCATCCCAGGCCAATGGGGGGCAGCGGGAAGCGGAGGCCAGCACATCCCTTGGCCCGCGCCGCTTCCCGCCACCCCTATTGGCCTCGGACAGCGAACCGCGGCCAGTGGGAGCCGCGATCGGCCGAACCTGCGGACACGGCAGGTAAACAAACCGGCCTGGCCCGCCAGGGGCTTTCCTTGAACAAGCGGCGGACCGGCTTTGAGAAGCACTGCTTTAGAACACAAGCAGATCCCTAACTGGCAGCAGCTACGAAGAAACTTTCCCTATGACCAGATTATTCCATAACTGTCCACTATGGGGTTACTTTCCCCTTCCTCTGAAGCAGCTGGTAGTGATGGAGACAGGATACTAAAGTAGATGGACAATTGCTCTGGCAGGCTATCACACCTTCTATGCTTTGAAGGGAAAGGCACTGTAGGCAGGTGGCAGGCGGGGGCAGATAGAACAGCTGGAACATCCCAATCTTTGGAGTGCTGATAACCCAGGTGGAGGCTTTTTAACTTGGGCCCTATGAAATGTATCCCCAGGACTCAAATCCCCAGGGTTTAAACCTTTATAGTTAAGGCTAAGATTTTGTCACCGATATTGTTAGTAAAAGTCATGGACAGGTCATGGGCAAAAAAGAAAAATTCACGGAAGCCCTGACCTGTTCCTGGCTTTTACTAAAGATATCCCTGACAAAATGGGGATCTGCGGGTCCCCAACTTGCCTGAAGTGGAGCAGCTGTGCAGGAGCTAGGAGCCGCCTGCAGCAGCTGGGGGCTGGAGGGTACCCCGCCACCTGAAGCTCTAGGGGCCCACGGCGGTCAGGAACTCGGGGGTTCCCCTGCCGCCCAAGGGCTTGGGGGTTCCCCTTCCTCCAGCAGCTCTGCGAGCTCCACCACCCACGGCAGCTGGAAGCTCTGGGGTTTCCCCCACCGCCCGCGGCAGCCGGGAGCTCGGGGGTTTCCCCGCCACCGCAGCAGCTGGGAGCTGCAGGATTCCTCTGCTGCCTGCAGCTCCTGGGGCCCATGGCACCGCCCATGGTGGCTGGGAGCTCCAGGGGGTCCCCCTCCATATGTGACAGCTTGGAGCTCTGGGGGCTGCCAGCGGTGGCAGGGGTACCCCTTAGCTCCCTGCCCCTTCGGGCTGCGGGAGATCCTGCAGCTCCCAACCATCGGAGGCTGAAGTCAGAGGTCGCTGGAAGTCATGGATTCTGTGACCTACACGACCTCCATGATTAAATTGTAACCTTATTTATAGTCAGTCTCACCTGCACCCACTCAAGGGCAACATCCAGGCTTGTGGTTCTTCCTTCAGGCCTCTGTCTGATAGCCTCCTCCAGGGTTATTCTAGCTTCCTGCCACAGCCCAAGCCGGCACTGCACTGCTGCAATATTGTACAGCACCTAAAACCAGCAGTAAGAGGATGAGACTCTCACCAGCAACTCAAGGGAATCAAAACAACAGGAAGTTCACTGAAGCCAACCAAGTGCAGAAACACAAGTGAAACAGAAAGGTGTGTCCAGAGCATCACAGACACAGCAACCAGCTCAGCCTTTCCTCTGCTATTGATCATGGGGATGCTGCTGCGAGAGCTATCTTACAAAACTTCACATACAGAGTTCAGAGAAAATAAACTCTGCGCTTCATGAAGCTATGCTGCTAGGCTGCTGTCATGTTATTGATTTAAACTGGGACTATATAGAACATGGTTGCAACCAAAATCCTGTAGTGGCACCAAATCTTGCATAAAGGGGTCAAATGAGGTGTCTAAGACAAGGTTATGGTTTGCTGGTTTTAATTATGCTGTCTATATGTGTGTATCAATTTTGTAGTTGAAGTTATGAATATTGGCTCTATGCTGTCTGTATTTCAAACGTATGCTATGCTTCTGGGAAACATCCCAGACAAGTTGGTGTTAGCTCTGCCTAGCCTGCTTGATGGCCCATTAAGGACCATCAGCTATGCAATTGACCCATGGAGAGAAGGCAGATATGCCTTATAACTCAGCAAAGTATGCTGTAATTTTCCACAGTAAGAACAAAGAGGTGTTCTTACACCTGGAAAAGACTATAAAAGGTTGATGCCTCTCCTCCATCTTGTCTTCAATTCTGCTTCATACCTCTGGAGGAACTTTGCTACAAACTGAAGCTCTGAACAAAGGACTGATGACCCATCCCTGGCTGGGGATGTATTCCAGAGACTTGATTTTGAACCTGCAGTTTATTTCATCACTGCTACAAGCCTGAACCAGGAACTTTGCTATTACTGTTTGTAATTGATTCTATTTAACCAATTCTAGCTCTCATCTATATCTCTTTCCTTTTATGAATAAACCTTCAGATTTTAGATTCTAAAGGATTGGCAACAGTGTGATTTGTGGGTAAGATCTGATTTGTATATTGAACTGGGTCTGGGGCTTGATCCTGTGGGATCAGGAGAACCTTTTTCTTTTAATGGGGTGTTGGTTTTCATAACCATTTGTCCCCATGGCACTGGTGGTGATATTGGGAAACTGGAGTGTCTAAGGGAATTGCTTGTGTGACTTGTGGTTAGCCAGTGGGATGAGACCAAAGTCTTCACTGTCTGGCTGGTTTGGTTTGTCTTAGAGGTGGAAAAACCCCAGCCTAGGGCTGTAACTACCCTGTTTGAAGCAATTTGTCCTGAATTGGCACTCTCAGTTGGGTCCCGCCAGAACCGCATTGTTACAGCTGCATACAGCAAGCTCAGAGCCTTTGGGTCAGATCAGGACTAGCCACCAGGGTGCTGGAAGCAAAGAGGTACATGGGGCAAAAAGAGGAAGAGTTCTCAAAGAAGGATCATCTCTGACAACATATGAGGCACTGTAGGTTAGTCCCTCTCTAGGCACCAGTGGCTCTAACATTTTCCCTGTGAGTGTTTCCTGGCTTTCTGCAAGCGTGTATCCTGCTGCTGTGATTCCCTTGTTCTGTGGCAGGGGTAGGCAACCTTTGGCACGCGTACGGAAGGCGGCACGCGAGCTGACTTTCAGTGGCACTCATACTGCCCAGGTCCTGGCCACCGGTCCGGGGGGCTCTGCATTTTAATTTAATTTTAAATGAAGCTTCTTAAACATTTTAAAAACCTTATTTACTTTACATACAACAATAGTTTCGTTATATATTATAGACTTATGGAAAGAGACCTTCTAAAAACGATAAAATGTATTACTGGCACGCAAAACCTTAAATCAGAGTGAATAAATGAAGACTCGGCACACCACTTCTGAAAGGTTGCCGACCCCTGTCTGTGGCATACAGTGTGCTCAACGACAGCACATTCACTAGTCACACCCTGGGAGGAAAAGCAGTGGGGAGTCACATGGACAAATATGTGCTCTTCTACAGAGTTCAGACAATAGCCAGGCAACTTAGTATGAGGATCCACCAAGTCTTGAATGCTGGCTGGAAGAGGCTGGCCCAGAGGTGCTAAGCTTGGTCCAGATGTCAATAGCCAGATGTTATATGGGGTGCCTGTAGCATTCCTGCAGCTCTCCCCGACCTCAAAACCCAACACTCTCCCCAGATCCCATGTGTTATTAATATGGCAGGTTAGGCCTGCACACACATGTACAATGAACACCAGAGCATGTAGCACATACACAGTTAGCAGCACTATAATGGAACACACCTGGCCCAGTTATCAAATGTGGGCTTCCTAACAAGGTGTCCAATGCCCACATTTAGGTGCTCAAATCAACCTCTAGGCTCAATAAATTAGCATTTACAAGCCCAAGAGGCAATGTAAGCATCCTAATGGGAGACCTGCATGTAACTCTAAGGTGCCCACATTGAAAAGCTGGGCCCAGGATATAAAAAGGTAGGTCTGTGTCTGTGATTTGGAAGTAACCTTTGGGCTAGTGGAGATAAGCAGCATTAAGGAGGCCACAAGAATGAAGAGCATTACCTGCCTTCCCTAGGAGTGTGCATTGCTGGCAAACCCAAGGAGCAGCACTGGCTCCTGCCTCAATAGTTACTGCCCAGCCTCCTGATCAGAGGGGAGAGACTGCAATGCTACTGTTCTTCTAATAGATAAAGAAAGAAGAAAAAGAGGTGGTGGGAAAGTTGACCAGAAGATCCCCCTCAGCTAGCATTTAAGTTGAGGACAGAGCAGTGGCTTGTTGGACAGTGGCACCAAGGGGAATGGAGCTTGGGAGATGTTCGAGTGCAGTGTTTTCCTCAAGAATTGAAATGGGGGGGGGGGTCGAATTTACAGGGGGGAAGTCAGGGCTGATGAGGGGTGAGACCATGAGGATAAAGGTGAGCTGTATGGCATCACTGTAAAAATGGAAAAATGTTTCATGACCATTTTATTAGATTTAACTCATGTTTTAAAATCATCACACAAATTAAAGTTGGCTACTCAAGCCTTCTAACTACGTCTACATCCTTCTTGGTTTCTTGTTATAATTTTGCACAACTCTGTTAATTAACTTCATGAATGCAATATGTTCATCTTTGGTGGCTTCTCGTGTATCCGGTACTTCCATTCCTTCAATGGATGTGCTCATTAGTTCAGTCACATGATCAGGCAAAAGGTGACTTCTTTCAGAACATAAAATTCTATTCAATGATGAAAAAGAACGCTCAACTGTAGCTGTTGTGACTGGGAGTAGCAAGAGATGAATTCCTACCTTTTTCATCCCAGGAAACATAGCATAAAGATCAGGTCGAGCCACTAGTGATGATAAAAAAGAAGTTGAAGTCAAATCTTCATTAATTCGTCGTATGATATTCCACTCTGTGTTCAAATTCTCTATTCTATCCTGAGCACATAGCAGCCCCATTGCTGGTAGTGCCTCACTCCACTCAACTGTCGGTGTTTTATAGGACAGGGATCTGTAAAAGCTACGTAAAGGTTGAGTAGAATCTAGAAGTCACTGTTGTAGATTTTTAAGAATCAAGTCTGTGTATTTTTTCAGTTGTCTTAAACACTTCTTGTCCTCTTCACTTAAGGATTCAATATAAATGCCTTCATTAGTCAACTTCTGGACTGAAGTCTTTGTTTCTTCCAGTGCTTTTACAATGGATAGCTCTCTGATTGATCCAAATGTAGCTTTTATTGCTGGACAAAGATCTACTACTATTGTAGCAGATGCCTGGATGGCATTGTTTAATGACCAAGGTGGTTTCAACAGTAGACTTACAAGAGGGAGAATGCAAATAATCTTCTCTGAACGTAGTAGCAAAAGTAATCCACCAGCCTCACTACTTAGATCCATCCCATCTTGGTAGATACTTTCCAAAGCCAGTAATAACAGCTGGAGTAATTTTAAAACAACAGCCAAGGATCGCTCATGAGAAAGCCAGAGGGTTTTCCCAGATTGGTCTACTTTGAACTTCAGTCCCAGTGTATCTTCTATATTTTCCAAAATATTCAGTCTTTTTGGACTCTTGCTGAAAAAAGAATATAATGAAAACATTAAATTTATAGCTTTTTTAATGTCTTTTGAAGAGTCTGCAGCTCATACTAGCACTAGTTGGAGTAGATGGACTCTGCAATGTGTATAGGAGAGATTAGGGTTACTTTTTTTCTCTGAGCAAAGCTTGTACTCCACCATGTCTTCCAGAGAAGTTTGCAGCTCCATCAAATGCACAAGCAGCCATCTATTTGGGGTCCAACTGTCAAGCATTTAACTCTTCTCAGATGTTGGTTGTCACAGATGCAGCCGATGTGTCTTCTATAACTTGAACATCTAGAAATGCATCTACTGGCCTACCACTGACATCAAGATAACGTACACAGTGACTTAATACTTGATGTCCATTTGCATCGGTGCATTCATCAGCCAAGTATGCAAATTTTTTGAAAGTGGTAAGAGTGTTCTTCGCTTTTTCAACTGTTGAGTCTTTCACTGTTGCACCACATGCTTCTAGCCTAGGGGTCTCAAACACGCGGCCTGCGGGGTGATTTTCTGCGGCCCGCGAGCCCCTCACAGCCCCCCCACCCTCTCCCAGTGTTTACCAGAGCGGCTCCAGCCGGACGTGCACCAGGAGCAGGGCATGCTCCCTGCCTGCCTGCCTGCCCTGCGTGGCTCCGGGAAGAGGCTGGAACATGGCGAAGGGGGGGCGGAGGGGCTGTGTGTGGCTGTTGCTTCAGGCAGCGCCCCCAGCAGCTCCAATTGGCCAGGAACGGAGAACCGCGGCCAATGGGAGCTGCTGGCGGCGGTGCCTCAAACAACAGAAACACATCCCCTCCGCCCCCCCTTCCCCACGTTCCAGCCTCTTGCGGGGGCAGGGCAGACAGGCAGGCAGGGAGCCTGCCCTGCCTCTGGTACGCGCCAGGCCAGATCCTGCTCCCCGAAACCCTCCTGCAGCCAAACCCCCTGCCCTGAGCCCCCTGCCATACCCTGCACCCCTCCTGCACCCCGACCCCCTGCCTCACCTCACACCCCTCCTGCACCCCAACCCACTGCCCTGAGCCCCATGCCGCACCACTCCTGCACCCTGACCCCTGCCCTGAACCCTGTCACACCCTGCACTCCTCTTGCACCCCAACCCACTGCCCTGAGCCCCATGCCGCACCCCTCCTGCACCCTGACCCCCTGCCATACCCTGCACCCCGACCCCCTGCCTCACCTCGCACCCCTCCTGCACCCCAACCCACTGCCCTGAGCCCCATGCCGCACCCCTCCTGCACCCTGACCCCCTGCCATACCCTGCACCACTCCTGCACCTTGACCCCTGCCCTGAACCCCGTCACATCCTGCACTCCTCTTGCACCCCAACCCACTGCCCTGAGCCCCCTGCCGCACCCTGCACCCCCTTGCACCCCAACCCCCTGCCCTGAGCCCCCTGCTGCACCCTGCACCCTACCCCTTGCTGTACCCCTTGCCCCTCCTGCACCCCACACCCCAACTCCCTGCCCTGAGCCCCCACCACACCCCACACCCCTCCTGCACCCCCCAGGGGCAGGGAGGGGGCAGAGTTGGAGTGGAGATTTCGGGGAAGGGGTTGGAATGGGGGCAGGGAAGGGGTGGGAAGAGGCGGGGCCTCATGGAAGGGGTGGAGTGGGGGCAGGGCCGAGGGCAGCAGGCGGGGGAGGTGTCAGTAATGCGGCCCTCGGGCCAATGTACTAGTCCTCATGGTCATTTGAGTTTGAGACCCCTGTTCTAGCCAGTCAGTTGAGTTTCTTGCAGAAAGGTAGTGAGCATTCGCTGGTCTTGTTTGGAACCAGTGTTCAAGTTCAGGATGAACAAGTGGCAATGCACTTAACATTGGCCTTCAGTTTGTAGAGTATGGTATCTCTTGCTTAAATAGAAAGTATGATGCCACAGCCATGTTTGTTCACATGAACTGTGTTGTGTCTCCAGCATTCTTAACAGCCTCATTAACACTCACCAGTGTTGTCCTTGGTCAGTGGAGACTCAGTTCAGTTCAGAGGTGCTTTCACATGAGTTCACCTCCCAGGTGGGGGGCCAGAAGGCACCTTGCTCGTTCCTCCAGCTGCTCACTGTTTGCTCTGGCCATGGCTGTTCATTGTGGCACCGTTCACTCCACCACTCTGTTGCCAATGGCCCTGCACTGTCACCTTCTGCTGCCACTGTGACCTCTGAGAGTTGGTCTCTTGAGGTTCCACCAGCTCTCAGTGATTTCAGCTCTCAGTGGGAGAACCTCGCTGCTAGTGCAGACTGGGGTGTCTCTTCCACAGAAACGCTGTCCCCACAGCAGGTCTAAGCACTTAGCCCTGATTATCAGAGATTTCAGCTCTAGTGGTCATTTAACAAAACAAAAGACCATCTATGGAGCCTAATCAGCTCTGTCTTTAAACAGTGGAGAGGGGCAGGTCAAATAGTACTTGTGACTCAGGCAGACCATCAAGCAAAACACCTGTCCCCACCCTCTCTCTTGATGCCCTCAATCAGCACAGGCTAAGTACAGTTATTACTGCCCTTTACTCATATAATAAGAATAACAACATTTCATCCCCCCCCCCCCCCCACACACACACACACACATTCAAGTGATTTGTAACCCAACCCCAGCCAAAATCTATCACTTTGGCAACACAGCTCTGTTTTCTGGATTCCTAGGTAGATTAGGAAAAAGAAGAACAGGAGTACTTGTGGCACCTTAGAGACTAACAAATTTATTAGAGCATAAGCTTTCGTGGACTACAGCCCACTTCTTCGGATGCATATAGGTAGATTAGGTGTGAATGTAAATACAATCTGGTTCTGAAGCCTTTTCCCCCAGCCCTTAGCTCATCACTAGCTGTCAGGGAGAGCTCATTTAGACTTTGCTTATAAATCATAATTTGAAATTATTAGGTTGGCCAACATCACCGAAATGAATGTACTGACATGGTCATAAAAAACAACAGCCGTATAAGGAACCTAGTCTATGTTCATACTTTTCAAATCTATTATATTTTTTCAGATACACGTATTTTATCATACACTTTATATGCTTTTAAAGTATGTATTAATGTTTCAATTTCAATTCAAATTTCCAAACAATCACTAAATTGGCAACACTGTATGTAAATAGTTCACAAAACTAGGGGCGGGGCGGGGCGGGGGGGGGTGTTGGGGAAATTCAGGGCAGGCGTAGGAAAATCCCTGTCCGAGTGGCAGATGCTGGAGCAGTGAATTGGTGTGAGGAAAATAAGCACATAACCTGAGATGGGCCATGGTCTGCCGGTAAGATCATAGGACTAGGAGCCAGAAGAACTAAGTCCTATTCCTCATTGTTATTGACACATGGATAATAATACTTATGCACCTCACAGAGGTGTTGTGGGGATTAATTAAGGCTAAACTATGGTCCAATGGATTTCAGTGGTAAAACTCTCATTAGCTTAACATAACATAAGAACATAAGAACAGCTGTACTGGGTCAGACCAAAGGTCCATCTAGCCCAGTATTCTGTCTACCGACAGTGGCCAATGCCAGGTGCCCCAGAGGGAGTGAACCTAACAGGTAATGATCAAGTGATCTTTCTCCTGCCATCCATCTCCACCCTCTGGCAAACAGAGGCTAGGAACACCATTCCTTACCCATCCTGGCTAATAGCCATTAATGGACTTAACCTCCATGAATTTATCCAGTTCTCTTTTAAACGCTGTTATAGTCCTAGCCTTCACAACCTCCTCAGGTAAGGAGTTCCACAAGTTGACTGTGCGCTGTGTGAAGAAGAACTTCCTTTTATTTGTTTTAAACCTGCTGCCTATTAATTTCATTTGGTGACCCCTAGTTCTTGTATTATGGGAATAAGTAAATAACTTTTCCTTATCTACTTTCTCCACATCACTCATAATTTTATATACCTCTATCATATCCCCCCTTAGTCTCCTCTTTTCCAAGCTGAAAAGTCCTACCCTTTTTAATCTCTCCTCATATGGGACCATCTCCAAACCCCTAATCATTTTAGTTGCCCTTCTCTGAACCTTTTCTAGAGCCAGTATATCTTTTTTGATATGAGGAGACTACATCTGTATGCAGTATTCAAGATGTGGGCGTATCATGGATTTATATAAGGGCAATAATATATTTTCCGTCTTATTCTCTATCCCCTTTTTAATGATTCCTAACATCCTGTTTGCTTTTTTGCACACTGCGTGGACATCTTCAGAGAACTATCCACTATGACTCCAAGATCTTTTTCCTGATTTGTTGTAGCTAAATTAGCCCCCATCATATTGTATGTATAGTTGGGGTTATTTTTTCCAAAAAGCCTGTGTGGGACCTGGGTTTAGCCCTTATTTTTGTAAAGCTCTTTGAGATACTCAGATGAAAGCAGATCATTAGAGCATTAATCACAAATGATGATTTATCACCATCGCCATACATGTGTGCTGATGGTGAAATCCTCCAATGGGATTTTGTTTTCATATTTTGCAAAATGTGAAACCTTTTCAGAGGACATTAGAGGGTCAACATGGTGTGAATACACATCTTGATATCTTCTAAAGGATGCTTCATGAATAAATGTTTGTGCTTGCCAGCGTGTGCACCAATCCCATTCCCCCAGCCACCCTTCAGATGTGCCTGGGGCCCTGCACTCTCAAAAGGCATACCCATTGTTTTCAAAGGCATGACAACAGAGTGGAAGGAAATGCAGGGCGAGATCCATAAAGTTACCCTGCTGCTGTATAGAAGCTTTAGTGCCTTGCATTTTAAGGAGCACATGCATGAATAAAGTTGCCTGACAGATTCTGGGACCTGTCTGACTGGAGACACACAATGACTCTTCATATTTAGGGGAGTCTAAATATTAAACTCTCTCTTTTTTTTACCTGATTTTCAGTGCATCCAAAAAGACTCAGGACACAGGAAACAAAGTAATGTAAAGGAGACTAGCTAAAAATATGCCCCTGTACAACAGCTGCATCTGTGTTTAAACTGTTTTCACTTCTCAAAACCCCTTTGTTACACAGACTGCACTAGTCTGTGATCTCTGTCCCTTAATTCCTCAGAGAGGTGTAAACAGAAATTCACTGTGCATGAGCTGGGGGAAGTCACAACAACCCATCACATCTGACACATGGGATAGAATCCCCAATATATACACTGAGTAAAGAACATACACAGACATTAAGATTATTTCCAGTGTTGTGTAAATTGTCTTTCTTTTATATGGTGCAGCAATAATTTTTGTTGTGTTTACATTTATAATTATTGGACAGAACATTGGGAGTTTAAAAGAATGTGCCCAATAACATTACCAGTTGCAGACTAGGCCTTGTTAACTACCACTTGGGATTTGTTCAAAGTTTGCATTCTTAGGGCCATGTCTTCCAGTTAGGCCCATGGGATGTGTGAAGAAATGGGAATTTTCTGTCCTATTTTTAGGAATTTATGTGTGCCTCAGTTTCCTTCTATACTTTGCATTGCTACCTTGTGGGTGCAAAAGGGTTAACACTGCTTCTGGAACAGCTCAGGAGTTATGAGGTATATGTGTCACTTTGCTGTGCTGGGTCATTAACAGGTTGCAACTAATCCAGGTCAACAGAGGATGTGAAGAGACAATAAGACCCCCACCCTCACCCTTTGCCCCACCCTGAAGACTGAACAGTTGACACCTAATAAAAAGAACTCCGCCCCCCAGGCCGAACATGCGAACTCAGCTGGAGAACAAAGGCAAAAAGGTGTCAGGTGGCTCGAATAAGGGCTGCCCTGTGGAGGGACTCAGCAGCTCTCATCTGGAATGAAGGCAAAGAGCCAGAGCAGAACTAGAGTTGAAAACAGCTTTCATTGCATTGGCGTGGCCAGGACGGACTATGCCTTAACTTTTACTTTCCTGTGCTAACCTAAGAACTCTCAGATTCTGTAGACAGGTGATTAATAAATTGTTACCTTGTTTTGAAAAGGCTGCCTGTGTTGCTGCAAGTACTCACTGTGAGCCTTGCGCTCTGACTGGGTACAGTACCAGCCTTTAGGGTTTCCAATTTTGGTTGGACGTATTCCTGGAGGTCTCATCACACGACATAATCTTTAATTAAAGATTAATCTTTCATTTCTGGAGACTCCAGGACAACCCTGGAGGGTTGGCAACCTTACCAGCCTCCTGTAGGTGTCTGGCTTGGCTGGATTTGCTGCAGATAGTCATGGAAAGAGACAGGGACCACTGGTGCCCAAAGGCCCAGTCTCGGAGTCTGAGAGACTACAGCCTGCCCTGTGGAACTGTGTGGTTCCCTGGTGCCCGGCCCACTAAAAGGGTCACTCCCAAGGGATGGGTTACAGCGTGGGGCATAGACCAGCCCTGTGAATCCATGACCGGTGGACCTGTGATAAGCAGCAGATAATGTGACATTTTTGTGTACAGGAACATGGATATGTGGTTTTTGCTCATGCTTCCATTCTCAAAATTTATGCACAACACTGGTATTGGTCTCAAGGGATCTCTACAGAGACTGCAGTCTGGCCAAAGACCGTATCTTTAGCTCAATGCAACACTGATATGCATTCTACGGGGATGAAATTTAAGGAAAAACCCATGCCTCTCAGGAACTACTCTCTACTCCTTAACTGGATTAACTGCAACTCAACAATCTCAGTAGAACTAGAGAGAGAAAGTTGGGTGGTCTCATCTCCATTCACATGTTCTGTACACATTTCTTTTCAGCTACTCACTCTCTCAATATAAAAATACTGTTTGAATTTTGGAATTAGATCACTTTCTCCCAGTTTTCCCAAGCTAGCGGGTAAGCTCCAGGGCAGTGCTAATACACCGCTACCTCGATATAACGCGACCCGATATAACACGGATTTGGATAGAACGCGGTAAAGCAGTGCTCCGGGCAGGTGGGGCTGCACACTCCGGTGGATCAAAGCAAGTTCAATATAAGGCTGTTTCACCTATAACGCGGTAAGATTTTTTGGCTCCCGAGGACAGCGTTATATCGAGGTAGAGGTGTATTGTGCAATTTGGACTGGCAGCACACTCATATCCTCATATAGATCTGGATATCAGGGTTTTACCGTTAAACACAGAAATTATGATGGACACAGCTTGGAAAGCATCTGGTTGGCTTTCCATTGCTGATAAGTAAAGACATATCTCCTACCCACCTACACACTCACCTCCCAGGCACAGAGCATATGCCTTAGTCCCAGTTGTTTGTAGTCAATGAAAGGGTTATTTCTTAGGTGAGTGAGGGCCATGCTGAAGTCATACAGCGCTTCTTCATACCTGCAGTGCACAAGGATAGAGATGAAGATGAGAACTGAATCCCCAAATTTGCAGGGAAAAGTATCAAGCTCAGGAACCAGACTAGCAAAGAGGATTCTTCTCTTCCCAACAGCCTGGGTTAGAGGAAGCTTCACTGGAGAAACATGCAGAATCACTAAATTTAGACTATTGCTTCCCTTTCTTCCATGATGATCTGGTCTTATCCCACTGTCTGAGTCTGTTAACTTTTGACATCCAAAATGCTGTCATGATACTGAGGAGATGGGAAAGTGAAAAGGCTAACAGTTCCTTGCTAACTGTAGAAACTGTTCACATTATGCTCCAATTATGGGAATTGGGATCCCTTGCAATTTTATCCTAGCTAGTGTCCTTGCAGAAATTTCAGAGAAAAAGGAAGTGCTGAAGGGTAATGCTGATATTGGACAACAATTCCCAACTAAAAGGGAAGGGTCTGAGAAAAACCTGCAGCTGGCCTGTGCCAGCTGACTTGGACTCTCAGGGCTCAGGCCTGTTTAATTGTAGTGGAGACTTACAGGCCAGGGCTGGAGCCTGGGCTCTAGGGCCCTGTGGGGTAGGAGGGTCCCAGAGCTCAGGTTGCAGGCAGAGCCCAGAAGTCTATGCAGCAATGGAACAGCCCCGCAGTCTGAGCCTGAGTCATAGAATATCAGGGTTGGAAGGGACCTCCGGAGGTCATCTAGTCCAACCACCTGCACAAAGCAGGACCAATCCCCAGACAGATTTTTGCCCCAGATCCCTAAATGGCCCCCTCAAGGAGTGAGCTCACAACCCGGGGTTTAGCAGGCCAATGCTCAAACCACTGAGCTATCCCTCCCCCATGGGCCAGCTCGGGGTTTGTCTTTGCTGTGTAGACAAACAATCTTTTTTGAACAATGTATGTATAAATACAGAGGAACTTCACTGACTACAAATGGAATTGCTCTGAATTAGAGCTGTGCAGAGGATGGAAGTTCTGCTTGGAGAACGAATTCCAGAGTTCTAATTTGACTTTATTCCAAATTTGAAAAATGTGAAGCTCTCTGCAAAGGAATTTTTGTTTCATTTCAAGTTGCTGAAAACATTTCATTTCCATACAGAATTTTAAAAAATCAAAATGAATAGTCTTTTCAAAATGAAGAATTGAAATATTTTGTTTTGACATTGTCTAAACCTTTCTCCCCTTTCTTCTTCCTAAATGAACTTCTCAACAGAACGGTACATTCTAACAGAATATGATTCCACTGACGTTCCTCCAACCTTTGTTCAGTTTCCCGGGCCAAGGTGTCACCTGGCCTCCAACCCCTTCCTGGGTTCTCATGTTACACGCCCAGGTATTCACCTTCGGGCAGATTCCCATCCCCCAATGCAGACTATCCTAGCCACACTCCCCTGTCAGCATTCACACACCACAGTAAGAACAGTCCCAGTTCGTCACACCCTCACATTCAGGGAGAGTAGACCTGCAGGTGAACTCATCCCATCATCTTGAGCTCTGGGCGAAGAGAATATAAATCCCTGACAAGAAGGAACAGTAACTCTCTGCTGCTTGAACTCCGAGAAGTGAAAATTCATATGTCCCTTCATGCTTCAACCAGGGACACGCATTCCATGGGACACGCATCCATGCTGATGATGGGTTCTGCTCGATAACAACCCAAAGCAGTGCTGACTGACTCATGTTCATTTTCATTATCTGAGTCAGATGCCACCAGCAGAAGGTTGATTTTCTTTTTTGGTGGTTCAGGTTCTGCACTTTCCACATCAGAGTGTTGCTCTTTTAAGACTTCAGAAAGCATGCTTCACACCTCGTCCCTCTCAGATTTTGGAAGGCACTTCAGATTCTTAAATCTTGGGTCAAGTGCTGTAGCTATCTTTAGAAATCTCATGTTGGTACATTCTTTGCGTTTTGTCAAATCTGCAGTGAAAGTGTTCTTAAAATAAACTGTGCTTGGTCATCTGCTATAACATGAAATATGTGGCAGAATGCAGGTAAAATAGAGCCAGAGACATACAATTCTCCCCCGGGGGGTTCAGTCACAAATTTAATTAATGCATTACTTTTTTAGCAAGCGTCATTATCATGGAAGCATGTCCTCTGGAATGGTGGCCGAAGCATGAAGTGCCATACAAATGTTTAGCATATCTAGCATGTAATACCTTGCAATACCAGCTACAAAAGTCCCATGAGAATGCCTGTTCTCACTTTCTGGTGACATTGTAAATAGGAAGTAGACAGCATTATCTCCCGTAAATGTAAACAAACTTGTTTGTCTTAGCGATTGGCTGAACGAGAAGTAGGACTGAGTGGACTTGTAGGCTCTAAAGTTTTACATTGTTTTGTTTTTGAATGCAGTTATATAACAAAAAAAAATCTATATTTGTAAATTGCACTTTCACGATAAAGAGATTGCATTACAGTACTTGTACGAGGTGAACTGAAAAATATTATTTCTTTTGTTTATCATTTTACAGTGCAAAGAACATAAGAACATAAGAATGGCCATACTGGCTCAGACAAAACGTCCATCCAGCCCAGTACCCTGTCTACCGACAGTGACAAATGCCAGGTATCCCAGAGGGAGTGAACCTAACAGGTAATGATTAAGTGATTTTTTGAGATGAGAAGACCACATCTGTATGCAGTATTCGAGATGTGGGTGTACCATGGATTTATATAAGGCCAATAAGATATTCTCCGTCTCATTCTGTATCCCTTTTTGAATGATTCCTAACATCCTGTTTGCTTTTTTGACTGCTATTGCACACTGCATGGATGTCTTCAGAGAACTATCCACGATGACTCCAAGATCTCTTTCCTGATTTGTTGTAGCTAAATTAGCCCCCATCATATTGTGTGTATAGCTGGGGTTATTTTTTCCAATGTATATTTCTTTACATTTATTCACATTAAATTTCATTTGTCATTTTGTTGCCCAATCACTTAGTTTTGTGAGATCTTTTTGAAGTTCTTCACAGTCTGCTTTGGTCTTAACTATCTTGAGCAGTTTAGTATCATCTGCAAACTTTACTACCTCACTGTTTACCCCTTTCTCCAGATCATTTATGAATACATGAATAGGATTGGTCCTAGGATTGACCTTTGAGGAACATCACTAGTTACCCCTCTCCATTCTGAAAATTTACCGTTTATTCCTACCCTTTGTTCCCTGTCTTTTAACCAGTTCTCAATCCATGAAAGGATCTTCCCTCTTATCCCATGACAACTTAATTTATGTAAGAGCCTTTGGTGAGGGACCTTGTCAAAGGCTTTCTGGAAATCTAAATACACTATGTCCACTGGATCCCCCTGGTCCACATGTTTGTTGACCCCTTCAAAGAACTCTAATAGATTAGTAAGACATGATTTCCCTTTACAGAAACCATGTTGACTTTTGCCCAACAATTTATGTTCTTCTATGTGTCTGACAATTTTATTTTTTACTATTGTTTCAACTAATTGCTGGGATCACCTCTAGAGCCCTTTTTAAATATTGGTGTTACATTAGCTATCTTCCAGTCACTGGGTACAGAAGCTAATTTAATGGACAGGTTAGAAACCCTAGTTAATAGTTCCGCAATTTCACATTTGAGTTCTTTCAGAACTCTTGGGTGAATGCCATCTGGTCCCGGTGACTTGTTACTGTTAAGTTTATCAATTAATTCCAAAACCTCCTCTAGTGACACTTCAATCTGTGACAATTCCTCAGATTTGTCACCTACAAAAGCCGGCTCAGGTTTGGGAATCTCCCTAACATCCTCAGCTGTGAAGACTGAAGCAAAGAATTCATTTAGTTTCTCCAGAATGACTTTATCGTCTTTAAGTGCTCCTTTTCTATCTCAATCGTCCAGAGGACCCACTGGTTGCTTAGCAGGCTTCCTGCTTCTGATGTACTTAAAAAACATTTTGTTATTACCTTTTGAGTTTTTGGCTAGCTGTTCTTCAAACTCCTTTTTGGCTTTTCTTCCTACATGTTTACACTTATTTTGGCAGTGTTTATGCTCCTTTCTATTTACCTCACTAGGATTTGACTTCCACTTTTTAAGAGATGCCTTTTTATCTCTCACTGCTTCTTTTACATGGTTGTTAAGCCACGGTGGCTCTTTTTTAGTTCTTTTACTGTGTTCTTTAATTTGGGGTCTACATTGAAGTTGGGCCTCTATTATGGTGTCTTTGAAAAGTGTCCAGGCAGCTTGCAGGGATTTCACTCTAGTCACTGTACCTTTTAATTTCTGTTTAACTAACCCCCTCATTTTTGCATAGTTCCCCTTTCTGAAGTTAAATGCCACAGTGTTGGGCTGTTGAGGTTTTCTTCCCACCACAGGAATGTTAAATGTTATTATATTATGGTCACTATTTCCAAGCGGTCCTGTTACAGTTACCTCTTGGACCAGCTCCTGCGCTCCACTCAGAATTAAATCGAGAGTTGCCTCTCCCCTTGTGGGTTCCTGTACCAGCTGCTCCAAGAAGCAGTCATTTAAAGTATCGAGAAATTTTGTCTCTACATTTTGTCCTGAGGTGATATGCACCCAGTCAAAATGGGGATAATTGAAATTACCCACTATTATTGAGTTCTTTATTTTGATAGCCTCTCTAATCTCCCTTAGCATTTCATCGTCACTATCACTGTCCTGGTCAGGTGGTCGATAATAGATCCCTACGGTTATATTCTTATTAGAGCACGGAATTACTATCCATAGAGATTCTATGGAACATGTGGATTCATTTAAGATTTTTACTTCATTTGATTCTACATTTTCTTTCACATATAGTCCCACTCCCACCCCCAACCCCCCCCGCACAACCTGTTCTGTCCTTCCGATATATTTTGTACCCTGGAATGATTGTGTCCCATTGATTGTCCCCACTCCACCAGGTTTCTGTAATCAAAATTAATATAAACTTTGATTTCAATTGCAACACAGAATACAATATATATGAAAATGTAGAAAAACATCCAAAATATTAAACAAATTTCAATTGGTATTCTATTGTTTAACAGTGCGATTAAAACTGCAATTAATGTTTTTAATCACGATTAATTTTTTTGAGTTAATCGCGTGAGTTAGCTGCGATTAATCGACAGCCCTAGTAAACAGCTTTTCCTGTGGAGGTGGGATACCAGACTTGATAGATCAATTGTCTGATTTACTACGGTGACTTCTATGTTTCTTGTCTTTGCTCAATGGCTGGAAGATTCTGGATGGACCCAGATACCAGAGTTTTAGAGAGGGTGTATGTGCTATGTCTATAAGTTATATGGTCTTTAAGTTTATTAACTTTTGCCTTTGGGGTGTCTGAGTACACATATAATGCAGTATGGTAATCAGAGTCTGTGTTCTGTACCTTGCTATGCCTGTGTAGCAGGGTGGTCACCCGCTCCTGCCTGGAAAGGCTTAAAACAGCCCTGGGAGAGGTCTGTGGCAGGGGAAAAGCTGGGCTGATTGGGAGGAAGCAGGCTGAGCTGGGGCCATGCCGGCCCTATAAAGGCTTGAGCCAGGCGCTCAAGCAGACAGGTCTCTCTCTGCATTCAGAGAGAAGGGCCTGGCTGCAGGGAGCTTAACCAAATACCTGGAGTGGAGCAGGGCTGAGGAAAGGCCAAGGGAGCTGGGGAGCTCCAGCCTAGGAAAACCCCAGGCTGCAGGCCTGGTAAGACCTATTAGGTACTGGATTGCAGGGGGCAGCCCATGGGTCTGAACCCCTTTGCCTGTGATGAGTGGCTGATACTACAATCTGCCCCAGTGAATGGGGGCTAGATGGAAATTGGGCAGTAGCCAAGACTGAGGCAAAGTGGGGATAGTGGGTGGGGGTTCCCCTGGGAGGGGGAGACCCAGAACTGTGGGGGTACTGCCAGGGGGCAGCACCTAGAGAAAGGGGCACCGTGGTCCTGGGAGGGACACGGGGCCAGCGGCAAGGCAGATCACAGGCCTGCAGAGGGTGCTCCAAGGCTGGCAGAGCTAATTCCCTGAGATGACTATCAGGAGGCGCCGCAGGGGTGAGTCTGCATGCTACAGCCACTGATTCACTGTGAGGCCTTGGGGAAGTCACTTCCCTTCTCTAAACCTCAGCTCCCCAACTGTAACATGGAGATTATACTGACCAAAGATCTTCTGAGGCTTAACTGATATTTGCAAAGTGCATTGAGAACACTAGATAAAATGCACTTCAGAAGAGTGAAATATCATTAAAGAAAGAGAGGCAAAGAGTGAAATGAACAAGCATTACACTTACATTTCTAACTGCAGACAGACAAACCCTCTTTGAAAGAAGCCAACAGCTAGATGGTTGTCCTTGGTAACTGTTTTATCAAAGGCCTAAGAAGAAAAATACAGACATGACAAAAGTTAGCTAAACCACATAACAGAGCTGGTGCCTGAGAGATGTGATTGCAAGGCATTTGTTAGAGCGATGGAAGGGCATGGTGGCTGAAATCCAGGAGCAGTTCCTGTGTGGGGGAAGAATGTATGTGAACCATCAAAATGATATCTTGCAGATTAGAACCAGTCCCAGGAGAAAGTGATGGAATGTTCCTAAAATAACCCTGTTAGGAATCAGGATTATGGAACACAGCTCAGGCTCCTGTAATCTGAAGGCCTATTTGCCTGAAGCATAATTGGCTGTTCACACCTGGAAACACCTTGTATAGCCTGTTCTTGGCCACTGTGAGCAGACACAGGTGAGCCATGGGGAGAATCATTTTGGGAACCACTTGGTTTGAGAGGGGATCATTGAAAGCAGGTGGTGATAGGATGGAGAGTGGGGGATGTGAAGGAGAAAATGGAAAGATTCCTCACCATGCACATAAAAGTCAGTATTCCTGCTTATCTTAAACCCACAGATGGGCCTACTTCCCAGATGAATAAAGGGAGCCATTGCATAGCTGTGGTAAACTTAGTTCATGGCAGTGGGTGTCAAAGCAGAACCCCATCCAGGAAGGTTATTTTAGTTAGTATGTGCTTTTGGAAAGTAAGGGGTGCGTCTCCTTTACCATGATTTTAAATAATGACTCCAAGATCTATCTTGAGTGGTAACAGCTAATTTAGACACCATTTTATATGTATAGTTGGGATTATGTTTTCCAATGTGAATTACTTGGCATGGTGAGACTAATATAGTAATCCAGGAGCGCACATTTGTTGTTGGTTTGGTGATATCTAGTTACCACTAGTTTGGGGTGTCTGACTTGAGATTGGCCTCTCGGGTGTAACCACTGTGACAACTGCATAGATTTACCATTAATGAGCCACAATTAAGTCATAGCCACATTGGAAAAACCACCAGTTTACTTAAATGTGCCATCACATATAAATCTAAGACACAGTTTTCAATGATCAAGGTCTTTACTGACTGAGGAAGGGGGAGAAACAGAATGTAAGAGAATCTGGCTTGTTCTCGGATTCATGAGCAGGAACGGAATTAGATATGTCTGATATCAGGCAACCATAAATTCCTCTGAAATATGTACTGTAAGGTTTGCTCAGTAGCAAAGTATAATTTTCTTTTCCCCGTTCTATCTGCGCTATGGTAATTCAAATAATAATAACTAGAAAATCTCCTAAGAAATAATATAATGGCAGATTTCCACTTTCCATTCAGAGTTAACCATCTCTTCTCTTTCCCAGATAAAAGTAAACACAAAACACAAGATTCCCTTCCTATATTTTTGACTTGCTTTTTCTTTCTTTTGCTCACCTGCAAGGCTCCCTCGGGGTTCCCTGTTGAGAGATGCACACAGCCTATGTTGAAATAGATCCTGGAGGATGGCTCTTCGATACTGGAGAAGATTTTCAAGGCAGAATCCCAGTCCCCCTTATCCATAGCCAGAATTCCTTCATGCCAGCCTCTCACTAAGTCTCGATATGCCATTTTCTCTCTGTATACACAAATAAAACAGATTCCTCTCTAAAGTCCTTCAGGATCTGGCTATCTTGGCAGCTGCCTTAAAGCCTCACCCAGCTCTTTGCTGACAGACAGGTGCACCTGCCTGGAATTCAGGGCTAACAAGGAAGTTCAGCAGCCTCTAAGTCTTACTTTGCTAAATACTCCCTTTATTACTCAATGGGTTCAGAAACACAAAGATTTCAAGGAAATGAGCAAAAGTAGGAGGAGTCAACCTAAATATTGACAGAGGAGACTGTTTAATCTCTGCCTGAACATAGACGGTGAGATTGCCATCTCAGTTGCACACACTTGTGTATAACCGAATGCAGGTCTGGCCTCAAATCTGTATAAAGCATATAAAACACAGATTTGTTCACCTATTGCATTGTACTCCAAGTATTTCACTGTATTTCACAAAGAAAAGGTGGAATGCATAAAATTAAATAGGAAGCACTTCTGGCCAGGTGCTCTGCCTTTCTCTGTGTTCTGCAAAGAGCCTGGTAAGCTTCTGGACACAGTCAAAAATAAAATAATCATATTAATATAAGACAGTAACTCCTCGCTTAAGGTTGTAGTTCTGTTCCTGAAAAATGCGACTTTAAGCGAAATAATGTTAAGCGAATCCAATTTCCCCATAAGAATTAATGTAAATAAGGGGGGTTAGGGTCCAGGGAATTTTTTTTCACCAGACGAAAGAGTGTATATATATATACACACAGTATAAGTTTTAAACAAGCAATTTAATACTGTACACAGCAATGATAATTGTGTAGCTTGGTTGAGGTGGTGAAGTCAGAGGGTGAGATATTTCCCAGGGAATGCCTTACTGCTAAATGATGAACAAGCAATCAGCTGAGCCCTCAAGGGTTAACACATTGTTGTTAATGTAGCTTCACACTCTACAAGGCAGAACAAATGGAGGGAGGGGAGACAGCATGGCAGACAGACAGAGATACACTGTGTGTGTGTGTGTGAGATGCGCATTAAGTATGCTGACCCCACTCTAAGTATATTGCCTTTTTATGTAGATTAGCAAGTTGAGACAGCAGCTGCTGCCAGCAAACTCCCTCTGTCCTGAGCCCTGTCGTGTCCCCCCCGCCCTATGGAGATGGGGTAAGTGGGGGGCAGGAGCAGGGGGGAGGGGGACACCCTGACATTAGCCCCCCTGTCCTCCCCCGCACAGCAAGCATGAAGCTCCCGGGAGCAGCTCCAAGGCAGAGGGCAGGAGCAGCACATGGCAGTGGGGGGGAGGGATAGCTGAACTGCGGGCAATTGATAGCCTGCTGGGTGGCAGCTGCACAGGGAACTTAGGAGAGTGGGGAGCTGATGGAGGCAGGGCTGGCTCCAGGGTTTTTGCCGCCCCAAGCGGCGGTAAAAAAAAAAAAGCCGCTTTCAGCGGCAGCTCCACCGCGCTGCTTTCTTCTTCGGTGGCAATTTGGTGGCAGGTCCTTCCCTCCGAGAGGGACCGAGGGACCCGCTGCCGAATTGTCGCCGAAGAGCCTGACGTGCCGCCCCTTCCCCGTGGCCGCCCCAAGCACCTGCTTGCTGGGCTGGTGTCTGGAGCCAGCCCTGATAGGGGGGCTGCCGGGCCACCTTGGTTCCAAGCCCCGACCAGCTTGCTCTAACGGGCTGCTCTTTCTGCAAGCAGTGGACAAAGCAGGCAGCAGCCAAACAACGTTATAAGGGAGCATTGCACAACTTTAAATGAGCATGTTCTCTAATTGATCAGCAACATTACAACGAAACAACGTTAACCAGGATGACTTTAAGTGAGGAGTTACTGTACAAAAATGTTACAGCCAAATGACTCACCACAAGATCCTAAACTTCATGCACAAAATATGTTCAAACTCCACATTTCACATGTAAATGTAGGATTTATGTTCATAATTTAAACATTAGGGTTCTGGTTGAAAGCCAATAAAAATGCTTTCCAAAGCCAGTTAAGGTTGCTAAATGACAACAGTATAGTTACCTATCACCTAATTTAAGTACCAACCACTTAAAATCAAGGATATGAATAGTTAAGGACTCTGAAATGTCACGCTGCCCACATAATAAGGAATCTGTTATTCCTATGCAGTATAAAAAAGATATATTTCATCATAACACAGCAACCTCCTTCAGCAGCACAAGAAGGAGGGGCAGATAAACAGTTACTAAGCCAATTCAGCAGTAGGAGAGGTAACTCACTGCCCAATCTTCCTCTCTGGAATTTGGACCAGAGGAAGATAAGTCCTGGCTCCTTTGCCAGTTGAAGCCCTTTTCTTACTTGGAGAGACCCCCCACAAATTGTAAGCCTGCTGAATCCACCTGGAATATGTGGCTGCAAGGAGTGGGTCTGTGTTCTGAGTAACAAAAAGCCAATTTGATTAGGGACAAGAAGGGTACAGATAGGTCTCACTGTTTGTGCAGCTTTTTTGCATTGACTGATGTTGTGGCCTAGTGAACCAGTGGGTTCCTCTGCTTAGTGTTTTGGAATGACAGTCAAATCCTAGTCCCTCTTTCTGGGGATATTCAGGTTGAATAGCAGTATCAAGAGCCCATTTACAATTATGAAACATCTCCATTTTCTTTTCAGGGAGAGGAAGAACAGCTCTCCTTACGTGCTGTTTGGAAGGTTTCTTTCCTGTGCCAGTAGCAACAGGTTCTGTCAAATAGCAGATCTCCAACTGAGTCATTTTGTGGGGCACTTTATAAGGTAAGCGACAGATCTTTCTAAGGGGCCATATCCTGTCAAATACACCCCAATCACTTATTGCTCATTTTACAAAAATTCTGCAGACTAGGAATTCCATAAATCATTGGTGTGCCAGAGCATCACCTGAGAACTGCTGCTGCTCTCCTTTCTTTTTGGCAAGAAAACAGTTCTGTCGATTAGCGGGTTTGGGAAGCCATACTTCTGTATTTACATCTCATATCAGAATTTGATATTTTTCCTGTGCTACTTATGCAAAGTCTCTTACAAGATGCTCTTAAGAAAACTAAGTAGTCATGGGATGAGAGGTGAAGTTTTGTCTCATTAGATATTGACAGCTAGGAGAAAACAAGAAGTTTGAACTAATGATTGATCTTCAAGATGGCAAAAGGTTAACAGTGAAAAGAACAGGAGTACTTGTGGCACCTTAGAGACTTGGGCTGTAGTCCACGAAAGCTTATGCTCTAATAAATTTGTTAGTCTCTAAGGTGCCACAAGTACTCCTGTTCTTTTTGCGGATACAGACTAACACGGCTGCTACTCTGAAACCGGTTAACAGTGAGTTGCCCTAAAGTCTGCATTAGAACTGGAGTGGTTTAATATGTAAACGATCTGGAATGACGGGTGACAGGGAGCTGGCAATATTGGTTAATGACACAAGATTATTTAGTTTTAGTCTAGGTAAGACTGTGAGGAACTGCATAGGGATCTAACAAAACTAGCTGACTGGGCAGTATAATGGCAGACAAGAAACACTGGCAAATGAAAAGTTGCGCACAATAAGAAATAATTTAACCTATTCATACACATTGCTGGGATCTAAATGAAATGTAAGCACCCAGGGAAAAGACCTGGATGTCACTGTGGATAGTTCAATGAAAACTTCTGTTCAATACATAGCAGAAGTCAAAAAGCAAATAAAATGTTAGACAATCAAAATAACAGGAGAGAAAACAATACTAAAACCATTATATAAACTGATGTTATATTTTCATTTAGAATGCTGAGTAATTATCCAAACTGAAAAAAGACAGAGCAGAAACATAGGGAACTGAGTACCCTGCAGAAAACAAAACAAAACCCCATGACAGTGGGACTGGAAGTCTGGAGTCAACTGAGATTTAGTCTAAAAAGAGCAATATAGATGCTCCTGATGGGCTGGAATCTGGGCTCTGAGACCCTCCATCCTCCCCAGGTTTCGGAGCCTGGATTTTAGCACAGTCCGAACATCTACACTGCTAGTTTTAGTCCAGTAGCGGGAGTCCTGCAAACCCAAGTCAGTTGCCCCCGGCTCTGCGACTCACTGCTGTGGGTTTTTCTTATTGACTGAGACAGGAAACAAAGCGGTGGGGACTTGAAGGGCTCCGTATGAGAGCAGACTAAAAAGATTGGGCCTGTACAGAGAGGAGATAAGAAGAGGGGACATGAGAGGGGCACCCAAAGCAAGGACTGGAAGTACACTGGGAGCCCTCATTTACCATTTGCATAATACAAAAATGTTTGTGGGGCCATTCCACAGGCGCTGTATAATGTGGGACCTGAGGCTAAAGAGCAGGTCACTGAGAATGCCCCCATCCCCCGGACAACCTGCTGGGCACACGCGGGCACGAGGGCGGGGCCGGGCAGACACCGCCTGGGGGCGCTATTCAGCCAGGCCCGTTTCTGCGCCGTTGTGGGAGGGCCCCCAGGCTCAGGCCGGCAGGGGGCGCTGCGGCGAGCGGCGTGTGCCACAGGGAACCCGCCCTGCCGGGCTGCGGGGAAGAATTTGGGCACCGCACCACAGAGCCCGGCCGCTGCTACCGACTTCCGGCGTGTTGTCAGGTGAGTAGCCGGAGCAGCTCCACAGATCCCTCCAGCCCGCCATGGGCCGGGCCGGCACGGGGACGCGGAGCCCAGACCCTGCCTGGCTGAGGGACCGGCCTGGAGCTGGGGGCAGAGCAGGGAGCGGCTCGTCTCTGTGCGGTGCCGGGGCCCCGAAGCGGCCCAGCGAGGCCCAGGGGCCGGGAGCAGCTCGCTGCAGCGCGAGGCCCAGCGCGATTCTCAGCTTGCTGCGGGCGCAGCCCCAGGGACAGCAGGTCCCAGCGCCCCCCCGAGTCCGGGCAGTGCTGGGTCCGTCGCCCTCCGCGCTGGCGCGCTCCCGGGATGGACCGTCGCCCCCCGCACCTGGCGTCCCACGGCCTGCGCTGCTTGGATCCGCGCGCTGCTGGCTGCAGGGACCCCCCCCCCCCCCTCAGAGCGGGCCGCGCCGCTCCGTGCTGAAGAGGTGACTGGGTTGTGGGGCTTTGGCCAGCCCCTGCCTCCACCCCAGCGCTAAGCTGGCACTTTGGCTGGTTGCAGTCTGCGCAACATGATTAAACACCTCACAAACTTTTCACTGGGGCTTCACGTGGTGAATAAAAACTTGAGACTTAAAAAGGGGAGACTGAACACACACTGTTTATTGAACATACAACTGTGGCCAAAGGACTTTGGTGTTTTTGGAGACAAAAAACAGCTTCGGGAGACTTAATAGGAACCAACCTGTTAATTTTTTGGGTTGTGGGGATTGTTTGGTTTTGTAAAACAGAACTGAGACTTCTTAGTTGGCAAACGATGCCTTAATGAAACTTGCCATGCAGTGCTGTTTGCTAACACACTACTAGCTAAATTCATGAAGTTTCCCATTTTTACCACAAAAAGCCACTAATGGTCAATATTTTTATGTTGTAATCTCTGGTTGGGTTTATTACGACCCTTCATCTGTAAGCTGCTGTTGAAATAAAATGATGGAAATATCACTACCATCAATCCCTCATTTCCTGGTACAGTGATGGACCTTCCTTTAAGCAGTGATGTGAATTTGCAGTTTTCAGCGCTGCCATTAGATGTCAGTATGGCACTAAGGAGCTAGGAGAATTGCCGGATGTAAGACCATATACAGTTCAATATTTATGTAGCATCCTTCTTACACAGCATCACAGAATGCTTTAGGGAAAAGAGAAAAGGAAGATTTACAGTTGGGGGTTTAAAAAAGAAATTGGCTCAGCTGACAGCATTCCAGTTAGTTGAGGCAGAATAAGTAAGAGTGCAAACAGGTGATGTTATCGGGAATATTATTATGCTAATCACAAGCTGCAGGGGTTTAAATAGGAAGAAATAGGCTTTGTCTACATTAGCAGTTTTGTTGGCAAACCTGTCAAGGGTGTGAAAAAACACACCTTTGACCAACGTAAGTTTTACCGACAAAAGTGCTAGGGTGCACAGTGCTATGTTGGCAGGAGATACTCTCCTGTCAGCATAGGTAACGCTGCTCATTGGGGTGGTTTAATTATGCCGGCAGGAAAGCATAGAATTAATGGCACATTGCAAGATTTAAAGTAGTGTCCAAATGCTGAAACTGAGCAGTAGATGCAAAGAAGCTGTCCCATTATAGAACTTCTTTTGAACTATGTTGAAATGCCTCAAAAACAAACACATCTGCCCCATCTGATCAATATATAAACCATGGCCATGACAAAATCTTGTCATTGCTGAACAACAGTATATGCAAGTGATCAATGCAGTGTTTCACACTAACTTTTCTGTGCTATCATCTCCAAGACTGGAAATAACCATTGTCTCAGAGACAGAGAAGTCTTTGAAGCATATGGAAGTCTCTAAAAATTAAAATGTTGATTTTTTTAATGCCATTGGGCCAGAGCTATGGTTTTTATTAAAAAAAAAAAAAGTCAGTGACTTTTATTAATAATAATACTTTGTCCTTTTATATAATACCTCACATCTCAAAATGCTTCACAATTCTCCTGCCAGGTACTCTAGATAGATTGTTATCCACTTTTTTACTCTGAAGGAAGTGACTTGCTCATGGTCATACAACAGGTAACACGGGTAATTCCCAGTGCTTTTTCTAACAGTTACACACAGAGAACAAGAAGATACTCCAATGTATAGTGAAATGTATCCCAAAAATCCAATGTATGCCTGGGTATAAGTCCCTCAGACAGTCTTTTATAGATGGGGAGATAGAATCTGCAGAAATTATGTGCAGAAGAAGGAGCCATATTTGGCTCACCTGGTGCACAGATAGTTTTATAATCACTTTTTGTTGTAGTTTTGCACTTGCAGTAATTTAACAAAGGGTTTTTGTTAAAAAAAATCTGTT
The DNA here is from genome assembly GCF_011386835.1 of Chrysemys picta bellii. Classification (NCBI taxonomy): domain Eukaryota; kingdom Metazoa; phylum Chordata; order Testudines; family Emydidae; genus Chrysemys; species Chrysemys picta. The sequence continues at coordinate 1,629,929 of NC_088808.1, forward strand.
TTTATTCTAAGACATATTTAGTCAGGGGAAGGGTTTGAACAGTTCATTTGAAACTGCATCAGATTAACATTATGCACAGAACTCACAAATGAGGAGGAAACCTAAACCCCACAAAGTTTTGCTTTGAAGGTTCTGTGTGCAACCATGCCACAAAAAGTTTTTTTTCCAAAGACACTTAACAGTTTTTGTTAGTCCTTAAGATGAATTGTGTTAAAGGTGAAATGCAAAGATGAAATGAGCATAGCTCTTGGAAAAAAGTAGCCCCATGTGAGAATAGAAACATGCTCACTGTACTCAGTATATATCACGTTAGAATTCTGATGATCAAGGTGCTTGTTAGATATTTCATAGAATAGAAAAGGGATAAACTGGTATTTCACATATGTGTACATGTGCTCTTTGTCTTTTAATCAGCCCCTGCTCTTCATTATGCAGCTGTGACTAAATAATGTAAATATGAGGGTACTGACATTGTAGAGCAGTTCCTTTCTTGTTAACATACTCTGTGCTCTCATTGACATGCTCTTTACTAGTCTTACAGTGCAGTTTATTTGTGAACATTGTTGACATTTGTGTGAACATATCACAGTGCACTTAATGGCACATTAACCTAGCTGTGCAGATATGTTTTATAGATGGGATGTATAGTAACTAGACTATATGCATGCACTATTGAACCTCGCTACCATGAATTTCTGGCGTGCATGTCTTGCTCTTTCATCAGCTTATCAGATGAGAGGAGTAGCTGGTAAATAACGGTCTCCAGAAACTCACCACGATATAGTGTGAGGCTGTGGTTTCTCTGGTAGCAACAGTTAAGGTTGCAAAAGGTTTTCATTATTATCCCATATTTTCTTTTGCTCATATCTTTCCCCAAAATTCTCATTCTGGACTGAAAGTTTCCATGGTTGGTATATGTTCTAAGGCAGGGGTCGGCAACCTTTCAGAAGTGATGTGCAGAGTCTTCATTTATTCACTCAAATTTAAGGTTTCGCGTGCTGGTAATGTACAAGAAGTGGAAGATTGGACAAATGACCAGGGAGGAGTATAAAAATATTGCTCAGGCATGCAGGAGTGAAATCAGGAAGGCCAAATCACACTTGGAGTTGCAGCTGGCAAGAGATATTAAGAGTAACAAGAAGGGTTTCTTCAGGTATGTTAGCAACAAGAAGAAAGTCAAGGAAAGTGTGCGCCCCTTACTGAATGAGGGAGGCAACCTAGTGACCGAGGATGTGGAAAAAGCTAATGTACTCAATGCTTTTTTTGCCTCTGTCTTCACGAACAAGGCAGCTCCCAGACTGCTGCACTGGGCAGCACAATATGGGGAGAAGGTGACCAGCCCTCTGTGGAGAAAGAAGTGGTTCGGGACTGTTTAGAAAAACTGGACGTGCACAAGTCCATGGGGCTGGATGCGCTGCATCCGAGGGTGCTAAAGGAGTTGGCGGGTGAGATTGCAGAGCCATTAGCCGTTATTTTTGAAAACTCATGGCGATTGGGAGAGGTCCCAGATGACTGGAAAAAGGCTAATGTAGTGCCCATCTTTAAAAAAGGGAAGAAGGAGGATCCGGGGAACTACAGGCCAGTCAGCCTCACCTCAGTCCCTGGAAAAATCATGGAGCAGGTCCTCAAGGAATCAATTATGAAACACTTAGAGGAGAGGAAAGTGATCAGGAACAGTCAGCATGGATTCACGAAGGGGAAGTCGTGCCTGACTAACCTAATTGCCTTCTATGATGAGATAACTGGCTCTGTGGATGAGGGGAAAGCAGTGGATGTGTTATTCCTTGACTTTAGCAAAGCTTTTGATACGGTCTCCCACAGTATTCTTGCCGCCAAGTTAAAGAAGTATGGGCTAGATGAATCGACTGTAAGGTGGATAGAAAGCTGGCTAGATCGTCGGGCTCAATGGGTAGTGATCAATGGCTCCATGTCTAGTTGGCAGTCGGTTTCAAGCGGAGTGCCCCAAGGGTCGGTCCTGGGGCCGGTTTTGTTTAATATCTTTATTAATGATCTGGAGGCTGGTGTGGACTGCACTCTCAGCAAGTTTGCAGATGACACTAAACTAGGAGGCGTGGTAGATACACTAGAGGGTAGGGATCGGATACAGAGGGACCTAGACAAATTAGAGGATTGGGCCAAAAAAACCCTGATGAGGTTCAACAAGAACAAGTGCAGAGTCCTGCACTTAGGACGGAAGAATCCCATGCACTGCTACAGACTAGGGACCGAATGGCTAGGTAGCAGTTCTGCAGAAAAAGACCTAGGGGTCACAGTGGATGAGAAGCTGGATATGAGTCAACAGTGTGCTCTTGTTGCCAAGAAGGCTAACGGCATTTTGGGCTGTATAAGTAGGGGCATTGCTAGCAGATCGAGGAACGTGATCGTTCCCCTTTATTTGACATTGGTGAGGTCTCATCTGGAATACTGTGTCCAGTTTTGGGCCCCACATTACAAGAAGGATGTGGAAAAATTGGAAAGAGTCCAGCAGAGGGCAACAAAAATGATTAGGGGTCTGGAGCACATGACTTATGAGGAGAGGCTGAGGGAACTGGGATTGTTTAGTCTCCAGAAGAGAAGAATGAGGGGGGATTTGATAGCAGCCTTCAACTACCTGAAGGGGGGTTCCAAAGAGGATGGAGCTCAGCTGTTCTCAGTGGTGGCAGATGACAGAACAAGGAGCAATGGTCTCAAGTTACAGCGGGGGAAGTCCAGGTTGGATATTAGGAAACATTATTTCACTAGGAGGGTGGTGAAGCACTGGAATGTGTTACCTAGGGAGGTGGTGGAGTCTCCTTCCTTGGAGGTTTTTAAGGCCCGGCTTGACAAAGCCCTGGCTGGGATGATTTAGTTGGGAATTGGTCCTGCTTTGAGCAGGGGGTTGGACTAGATATTCTATGATTCTATGATTTTTTAACATTTTTAGAAGGTCTCTTTCTATAAGTCTATAATACATAACTAAATTATTGTTGTATGTAAAGTAAATAAGGTTTTAAAAACATTTAAGAAGCTTCATTTAAAATTAAATTAAAATGCAGAGCCCCCCGGATTGGTGGCCGGGACCTGGGCAGCGTGAGTGCCACTGAAAATCAGCTCGTGTGCCGCCTTTGGCACGTGTGCCATAGGTTGTCTACCCCTGTTCTAAGGTGATTACTTAAAATAAGTTTCAAGTCAATTCTTTGTCATGTTTGGGTTATGTGTCTCTGAAAGAAAAATTCTCACTTTAAGAACATTCAGGAGATTGTCTTTCCGCTGCTGATCTTTTAAAAGTAGTCTTCCTCAAGGAAGGAGTTGTTAAGTCGGAAAAAGAATTGGGTGGAAAATAACAAAATCAATGCATGTGGGATTGAGTACAGTAGGAATTTTCCACTGCTTGCAAAATGCATATTTAAATGTTTGCTGGATACAGCTGACTCACTTTGGTTTTTGTCAGATATAAAATGGATTATAACTTTTGGGAAAATAATAATCATATTTATTATGGTAGTGCCTGAGGGCCGAATAGTAGTACTGTACAAACAAAAGTAGGATTGTATCCGTTTGGGATTGAAACTTCACATTTTTGGAAATAAAGGGGAATTTTCTTGGAAATGGATTGATTTTTGTCTTTTTGAATTATGGGACAGAATTGCAGCTTTTTTACTTTCAACTCAGAAATTATCAGTGTTACAAACTCTATGCAAGGCATGTTATAGTAGCCCTCAGAGGGAAAGAAACCTGTGAGAAGTCTGATAAAAATTCGCCACATAATTGAAAAATATTTTTTCCAATAAGCAATTGCTGCAGTTGCCAGAGGGACATTACATGAGTGTGAATGGGAGGGAGATGGTCTCCCTGCTAAGCTGTGGTCCATGTGGGATGTGGAAATGTGGCACAGTTAACATTGCTTTTAAAATGCTTACCTTTTGCATTTTTCACTCTTTAGTGAATTTAACTGTGCAACCCTAATATTACATTAGTGGAGATTTTGCATTTAGTAAGTAGTAGAGATGTTAGCAAGTGTTTATGGCCCCATTTCAGGAAAGCAATTAAGCATGTGCTTAAATTCATCCCTCTTCAGGTTAGCACTTAAGTACCTGCTTAACATTAAGCATGTGCTTAAATTCCATTGACCTCAGTGGGACTTGTACATGTGTTTAAGAGCTGTCCTGAATTAGGGACTAAGTATGTAGAGAAATGAGTAAACACTAACAGGTTTGTTTAATTCCTTTTAGTGGTATACAGAGGTGGAATTATTCTGTCATCACTGAACAGGCAACACATGCACTATCCTCCTCCTTGGGTAAGTTTGCTGGTCCACTAGACCTAAATTTATTTAAGCTAATATTGACGGGTAGTTCTGCAAGCTGGATTGCTCTGTTTTCATAGTTTGACAGAGAAATTTAAAAAATAAACTCTGCTCTAAAGATCAATTTTATCATGACTTGTCCGGTGTAGAGTTCATTCATGATGGGACTGCACGAGATCAAAAAGCACATGGAGCATGTTTGCAGGGTGTTCTACTAGCATATTTTGTTCATGTGGATGCATTGAAGCAAACCTGCACATAGGCAAAGTCACAGCTGTGAAAGCTTGTAGCAAGAACTTGCTCACAACCATTATTGTTTATATGGCCATTCTTACTGGTGATATCCTTTCGAACGAGCTGTGTTTTATGATATAGCGGTCATATCTGGGAACAGATTTGGGAGGTTCCTATAGCTTTTGATCTGTGGACTTCATATGTGATTTCCATTGGCATTGCAAAGGTTGGATTCATCTGTGTCCGAAGTCATGCCATTTCATTTCATGATCCAGAATGTTAGAGTGAATTTCCATATTTAGTACATTCAGACGCCTTTGAACAGAGTAGAAGCCCAACTGGAGAAGCCTAGGGGATCTCAAGCAAATAGGATATCAGTTTATAAGGTCTCTTCAAAATGACCACCTCATTCCAGTTCCTCATAGACATAGTAAATTGCAGGGGGATTTGGAGCAATCAAATTTTTGAATTGCTCTGCTCCGGCTCCGCTCCAGCTCCAGGCATAAAACCTACTGGTCCGGGCTCCGCTCCAAAGCCCTGGTAAATTGTGTAGAACTTAGTTTATCTGCCTTGGAAGGGCGACACTGAGCTATTGGAGCTTTGGTTTCAAGTGTGCGTGGGTGGGTGGTTCTAAGTATTTTTAATCTGAAGTTTAGCCAACTAAAGCCATCCACCTAGCAGGGCCTGTGGATTAAAAAGTAACCCAAAGACATTTGCAAAGGAGCAATTCACAAATTAGCTCTATTTGATTTATTTTTCCCTGTTGTTCAAGTGGAAATGAAGTGTGGTGTAGTCATTAGAAATGCCATAAAAATCTGATTCCATTCTGAGCACAGTCACCACTGTACATATTCTAAAACTTCATCTTTAATTTCACTAGGGGGCGGACTTTCATATTAAAAATATTTGGACTGCCACACAGATCAGCATTAGCAAGATTACATTTCTGTTAGAGAGAGAGATACTGATGTAAACATAATTCTTAATTTGATGTTCTGCAGAGTGCAAAGTTTAGGGTCTGGGATATATCATTCATACTCCGTGTGGGAGGTACTAGCAGTCTATCAGCGAATTATCACACTTTCTTAACTATGGATTTAATTACCTAAATAATTGCTTTTATCAATGTCGTTACACTATGGATTGGCATGACCCCATACATGTGTTCACTTGAGAGCTGTTACAGTTCCTTTTGTATTTTTTAATGCTCCCATCGCCATTTCTTTAAAAAAAAAAAAATCCTCTTTAAGTATAGAGCACCAAAAATCACCCCCATTAACTCTTGGGTTCTAATCCCAGCACTGACTCCCTCTATGACTTTGGGCAATTCATTTAATGTCTCTTCTTCAGATTCCCATCTATAATATGCAGGATAATAATTCCTACCTTACAAGGAGATTGTGAGAATGAATTAATTAATGTGCATAAAGTGCTTTGAAATTGAAAAGTGTTTATATAAAGTGTTAAGTATTATTAAAGTGTTGAGAAAAGTGGCAAACAAGTGCCCTCCTTAACTCTTACCAGTGAGGAGTGTGATTTTGTTTTTTGTTCTTTTAATACTTTAAAGTAAAGGCAAGTAATCTGCTTTAGCTTTGAATTTCCTAGCTATTGTCTCATAAGACCAGCCTTATTCGCATTTAGGAGTCATGGCCTTTCTGTGAATATACTCTATGACTTACTGACATTGATTGAAAAAAAAAATTCATACCCACTCAGTTTAATTTGATACAGTTTCTGAATAATTCACATTGGATCATACCCAGATTGAGTAGTCTTACTTAAGTAAATGGCACTTACTTCATATACCAGACCCATGGCTGTATAACATACATCTTAATTTCAGTGCATCGCTTTAACTGTAAATTCCCTCTCCAGTTTCAGTAATATTCATTAGTTGCTGTATAGCCATTTTCATCTACAGACCTCAAAGCACTTTATAAAGATGGGCCAGTGTTTTTATTTCCTTTTGCAGATGGGGAAACTGAAGTACCGAAAGAGATAGTGAATTGGCCTAAATCATACAATAGGTCGGTGACAAAGCTGGGAACAAAACCCAATTCTTCCCTGTCTACGGTGCCACACTACTTCATAGTGTCTTTCTGCAGAGCCTCTCAGAAATGCTTCAGAGCCTCTTAAGAAGTATGCATTATCTGGATTACACAGATGGTGAGAGGTTATGTGACTTGCCCGCGGACACCTGTCTCTGAACCCACCATGGAATTCATATCTCCTGGCTCCAGATCCTGTGCTTTAGCCACCAGATCGTTCTTTGTTTTATGCCTTAAAGAGTTCTGTCATTTGCTGTGAACTCCTAAAATGCTACAGGTCTGTAATTTTATTTTTGGGATGCAGACTAATTTTTAAAGGTGAAGTACTGCCCACCCTATCCCCTCCCCTCTCCTGCTTTCCCCAGGTTTTCTCTGGTAAGAAGGGGAGGCCTCTAGCAGACCCCTTCTCTCCCTCTAGTATTGCTCCATAATCTTTGTAGGCAGGGAGTGCAACAATTTGGAGGGGAGGGGAGAGAGAGAATTTACTGCCCACAAGTCCTCGCCTACTTCCACTGATCAGATGGTGGCAGTGGGAGGAAAGCAGGAGCTGAGCTGAGCCCTGATGTGACTGACTATTGAACTGTGGGAAGGATGGGGTCTTGAGCCCCTCGCACAGACCTCCAGGCAGTTGATTGGCATGAGCCAAGAACTGATGGACCTGTATCCCTGTTCAGCAGGGACTCAACTGGCCAGCCTTGCAAAGTGGAATTCTCCTACTCGGGGCAGTTGAAGACCATGGCCAGGGCTTTAAAAGCATTTAATTCCTGCAATTGTGTTAAAAGCTTGGGCTTCTGAACTCATAAACAGCTTCTTAGCTTTGTTTCAGAGGTGGCTGCTTTTCAGTGAGAGGCAAAATGAATAATGTATATATTGTTCTGAAATGCTTTGGGATATTCCAGAATGAAAGGTCGTGTCGGCATGTAAATGTTAGATGGTATTATCACAATCATCATTGTATCTTCATCTTCTAAGAAAAAATTCTTTTGTGCCAGAAGGGCAAACGTGAAATGGCATAAGCACAGATTTTCCAGATAGGATTCTGAGGTGACATTTTTTACAGCATATTCACACTTAGGTGTAGGAAGGGGGTGGTTTTAACTCTTTCTGAAGGGCTTTACCCTCATGATTCCCATCAGTGATAACAGAATTTGATTGACAAAAACTTGTATCTCAAAAATTCTCCCCTTACTTACATACTATGCCATGTCCCTACTTACTTACTCATCCTCTCCCTACTTTACCACACACACAAGGTGGGCATTGTGGAACAAAATCATGGAGTATGGTTCTGCATATAAGCTGGTGAAGGGAAGCCCCAGATGCTTGTATGAAATACTTTTCTCTGCTCTGGAGTATTGTCTCCTACAATATTTTTCTCACAGTTCAGTTCCACAAACTAACTGGAAAGGCTAGTTTAGTTCTATGGCACAGTTTATATTTTGGTTTGCATCTTTCTTTGAAGACTCATCTGAGTTGTATAATGACATGTTTGCATGAGTTAGCCAATAACTTAACAATGACATATGGGTGTTAAATGTCATTAATATGCGCCAGCATCCTCCTTCCTTGAGGGCTGTAATCAGTTCCAGGTACCATCTGATTTTTATTTAAACAGACTGCTACAGTCCTTAGTCCCATCTACAGTTACATTTCAGTATTGTGCTTAGAATGTTCTGCCAAGTTCTTCTCCTAATTTTTAGTATATATCGGCAATGGTGCAACTGTTTAGGATCTAGAGACAAATGGGGGTGTTTCTGGTGGAGTTCCATGGATGGAGTAATGATGGTAACTTCTTGAGCACCTCTTTAAAGTTACTGGGAGAACCAGTGCCTAAGGATTTTGAGTCTCATGTGTTTTTGTTGGTTTCAGTACACCCTGCGTGTTAAGATGCTGTGCTGATGTGGATAGGCAGCGGCAGCCACTGCACAAAGTTTTATACATAAATAAGAATGTTTGTCTGAAAAGAAAAAGTGCTAAAAGCTATTTGGAAGAAAATAGGGCATGTGCTAGTAAAAAAGGGGAAAAACAGGAGAGGAAGAGAGGGATTGGCTGTTGGTTAGAGAAAAACATGGACTTTGTCATCTGGATTAGTGCAGGAAAATGGCAGGGTCTAATGTGATAATGCAAATTGAGTGAGCTGCTTTCTTGTCACCAGCAATGCTCCTTTGAGTGAGCTCTAACCCCCGCAATGAGTAGAGGAGTTGTTTAGATAAGAGCTCAATGGTTTTGGCAGCCTGACATGGAATAGACTACATACCAAAGAGTAAATAGCTCTAAGCAGAACAAATGCAAAACTTTTGGGAAATATTTAAAGAAAGTAAAATGAATAAATAATTTTGTGTACAGTGTCCAGAGTGATTTCAAAACACTCTTGTTTCCTGTCCAAATAAATGCTTCTTTCAGCCAAGCAGAACTCTTTCTCCATGATTTATTACACCAGTTAAGATATAAGCCCTGTGTGCAGAGCTGTCAGTTTAACAGAACAGCTTTCTTTCTCCTTTCAGATTTAAGCCACATGTTGTTGTATCAACAGAGTCTTTGCCTCTGCTCAGTTATGAGTTACCACTATTTTTTAAAAGCAAAAATATGTGATTTTTAATCGTCCCATTTAGGGATGTAAAAGGTTAACCGGTAAGCATTAGGCTTACCAATTAACCGGCCTTAACTGTTAACCCCGGTGGCCCTGTGCCAGCAGCAGATACCCCAGCCCTGGCCGCGCCGGGCCGGCAGGAGGGACCTCGGCCACACTGGGCCGGCAGGAGGCCGGCTGGCCAGAGGGACCCCAGCCCCAGCCATGCCGGTGGAACCCCAGCTACCTCAGTTAGTGGTTAACCAGTTAAACAATATAATTTTAATAGTTTAACTGGTTAACTTTTTTAACTGATATTTGCATCCCTAGTCCCATTACAGAAAAGCCAAGGGTGAGCTATATGGAGGTGAATACCAAATTGTGACTGTTTAAATAATGTGACGGTTGTGAAGCAAACTTATCGGTCAAAGATGAGCTTTTTAGCCTCTACTCCCTTCACCATTGTGGTGGAAGACCCAACAATGTGACGTGAGGATACACTGTTATCCTTAGCATAGAATTTTCTAGCTTTTCCCAGCTTGTCCAGTGATATTAAGCATAGCTTTTTCTACTTAAATCTAATTTCCTTCCTTTTAAAAAATTGATCTTTTGTAGAAACTTATAATTCACATTTCCTTCCTTCCTACTCCCCCGCAGAGAGCGGAACAGTCCTTTTTGCAGACCTCCTGCTTTCCCAGAAGAGGAGAATTTATCAATTGGATATTACTGATGTTCTTTTTTCTTGAGTAAATATAGATTTAGTTAGCAAAGGTGCAGCTTCTTAAGACGTCTGCATATAGGTGCAAAACTGAAAATTAGAGCTGGTCCAATAGAGTAAAACAGTACTCTAAATTAGCTGTGTCTGACAATTTGAAACCTAGAACTGGCCTTTCTCTCCAGCAGTGGAAGACATCACCTGACCATTCCCATGTATTGGAGTAGCATGGAGAAGGAGTTCAGAATCCCTGCTTCTCCCATTTCCTCCCTCCCCCTTCCCCAATCTGTCAGCTTGATGGCGTGGATACAGCCAAAGAAGGAACAGATGGAGTTTCTGTCTCAGAGGTTCCAGTTTGTGCTGTGCTGTTGTCAGCCCCCAGCACTTCCATTGTCCTTCCTCTGAGGTCAGTGCAGTGGATCCTGCCTAAGGTATTGAGATAGTTGTGTGTGGTGATGTGTAGAGAGGCCAGAATGAATATGGGTCCCAACCCACAAGGATCCAGAGTAACAGCCGTGTTAGTCTGTATCCGCAAATCCACAAGGAGTCCCTCTGGTGTTTAAAGAGTCTGCACTATGGTCCAATTCCATATGGAAGGGTTATTCTAAACAGTCCAAGAAAACGGTCTCCTTAGGGATTAGATAATCCATGGCAGGAAAAGAAAGAAGCTGTTAGAATCATAGAATATCAGGGTTGGAAGGGACCTCAGGAGGACATCTAGTCCGACCCCCTGCTCAAAGCAGGACCAATTCCCAACTAAATCATCCCAGCCAGGGCTTTGTCAAGCCTGACCTTAAAAACCTCTAAGAAAGGAGATTCCACCACCTCCCTAGGTAACCCATTCCAGTGCTTCACCACCCTCCTAGTGAAAAAGATTTCCTAATATCCAACCTAAACTTCCCCCACTGCAACTTGAGACCATTACTCCTTGTTCTGTCATCTGGTACCACTGAGAAGTCTAGATCCATCCTCTTTGGAACCCCCTTTCAGGTAGTTGAAAGCACCTATCAAATCCCCCCTCATTCTTCTCTTGTGCAAACTAAATAATCCCAGTTCCCTCAGTCTCTCCTCATAAGTCATGTGCTCCAGTCCCCTGATCATTTTTGTTGCTCTCCGCTGAACTCTTTCCAATTTTTCCACATCCTTCTTGTAGTGTGGGGTCCAAAACTGGACACAGTACTGTAGATGAGGCCTCACCAATGTCGAATAGAGGGGAATGATCACGTCCCTCGATTTGCTGGCAATGCCCCTACTTATACAGCCCAAAATGCCGTTAGCCTTCTTGGCAACTAGGGGTTGACTCATATCCAGCTTCTTGTCCACTGTAACTACTAGGTCCTTTTCTGCAGAACTGCTGCCTAGCCACTCGGTCCCTAGTCTGCAGCAGTGCATGGGATTCTTCCATCCTAAGTGCAGGACTCTGCACTTGTCCTTGTTGAACCTCATCAGATTTTTTTTAGCCCAATCCTCTAATTTGTCTAGGACCCTCTGTATGCTATCTCTACCCTCTAGCATATCTACCTCCCAGTTTAGTGTCATCTGCAAACTTGCTGAGGGTGCAATCCACGCCATCCTCCAGATCATTAATGAAAATATTAAACAAAAGCGGCCCCAGGACCAACCCCTGGGGCACTCCGCTTGATACCGGCTGCCAACTAGACATGGAGTCATTGATCACTACCCGATGATCTAGCCAGCTTTCTATCCACCTTATAGTCCATTCATCCAGCCCATATTTCTTTAACTTGGCGGCAAGAATACTGTGGGAGACCGTATCAAAAGCTTTTCTAAAGTCAAGGAATAACACTTCCACTGCTTTTTCCCTCCTTCACAGAGCCAGTGGATCTATTGTCCATCTACCTAAAAATAAATACAAGCATTGCAGGCCTGGCAAAATGCACTGTTATCCTGGAAGGGGACATCTTCCCAAAGATCAGACAAACCGTGGGCTGGAAGACTCTTGAGGAAGAATACTGAGTATTTGGCAGCAGGCATGCAAACATTAGTCACAGAACTTACATGGTCCAATTATCTTCAGAGGACTGTTAAAAATACACAAAGAAGTAAAGTCTGTGCAAAAGGAAGCTGCTTCCTTCATTTCCAAGACATCGCTGAACATTGTCAAGTTCTCTGCATGAGCCAACGCTGCAAATGCTTCTTGCACAGACCTACTGTAGTTAAAGATTGAAAGGCAGAAAGCCAGGCTTGCGTGCTTTGTTTCCTTCCTTTATTTTCTTGTAGGTTGGCCTCCCATCTGTGCCCAGACCCTTTCCCATGATTGAAGTATGCCTCTCAAAAAAGTAATAAAACACTGAATTTTGGAAAAATACTCTCTTCAAGCTCAACAGATTTTTCATCAAGTCTTCCTTCTTTAGATCCCTTCTTAACCAAACTACCCCCTCCAAACATTGTGTGAATGCTGGATATTAAGATTAAATTCATCCACTTACCAGCTAGTCACTATTGTTATATGGGTACACAGATGTCTTCCAAGGGGTATGTCAACTCATCTAGATATTTGCCTAGTTTTACAACAGGCTACATAAAAAGCACTAGCAAAGTTAGCATAAACTAAAATTTCATACAGGCAATGACTTGCTCTGTATGTTATAGGGAATGTAAAATAGATATACACAGAGTATTAGATGTGTTTTATGTCTTTTACCGATGAGTGCAAGCACGTTAATGAGGTTGAAGTTGCCATGGTGTGTATGTGCTTGTGATATAAAAATAGATAAATTTTTAAAATGAGGAGCTGGAAGCAGCGGTAATGGCGACAGTGAAAGAAATTGAAGATGACTGAAAAAAAGCCATCATCAGTTCCGCAGGATCTGTTGCTTTTGGATTCACATCGGCAAGTGACAATCCATCTAAAGCTTTGTATTTCCTTTATGGAGAAACTCTATCAAATAACTGAAGCCAGCACATTTGCAATGACATTTGAAGACAGAACACCCTGTGCATGCAAGTAAGCCAGTAGATTTTTTTAGCTTAAAATGAAAAGAAATGAAAAAAAAAAAAAAGCTTCAGCTATTTCTACAAAAGCACTCATATGTAGATCATTTGGCCCACTTGACATCTGAGTTGAAGTTATATTTCCCCAACATTCAACACAACTGAGCTTAACTCAACGAGGTGAGAAACCCATTCATTTTGTCAGATGTTAGCAACAGTAATCTCTCTGTCAGTCAGCAAGAAAATCTTTTGCTGTCCTCAGACTGTGGTCTGCAAATGAAGATAAATGACTCCACACTACTCTTGTTCTGGTGGTTAGTACAGAAAGAGTACAGTGACCTTGGGAACCATGCTTTGGATCAGGAGTCGGCAACGTTTGGCATGCGGCTCGCCAGGGTAAGCACCCTGGCGGGCCAAGCCAGTTTATTTACCTGCTGACGCGGCAGGTTCGGCCGATTGCGGCCCCCACTGGCTGCGGTTCGCCGTCCCGGGCCAATGGGGGCGGCGAGAAGCGGCACGGGCGAGGGATGTGCTGGTCGCGGCTTCCCGCCGCCCCCATTGGCCCGGGACGGCGAACCGCAGCCAGTGGGGGCCGCGATCGGCCAAACCTGCCGCGTCAGCAGGTAAATAAACTGGCTTGGCCCGCCAGGGTGCTTACCCTGGCGAGCCGCGTGCCAAACGTTGCCGACCCCTGCTTTGGATGTTCTGTTACCTTTTGGGTCAACATATCTTTGTGAAGTCTCATTTTCTGCTACGATTGCCTCAAGACAACGAGTAGAAATAGACTCAATGTGGAGAAAAACTTTATTGCTTCACTATCTCCCAGAATGACACAGCTCACAAGTGAAAAACAGGCTCAAGTATCACACTGAAATGCACGTACAATATTTATATTCCAAATGATTTATTTTACAACTATATGGTAAAAATGAGAAAGTAAGCAATGTTTCAGTAATACTGTGCTGTGACACTTTTGTATTTTTGTGTTTAATTTTGTGAGCAAGTAGTTTTTAAGTGAGGTGAAAGAAATCAAACTGCTGAAAGGGGGACAGTAGTCTGGAAAGGTTGAGAACCACTGGTTTAGACTGTCAGTGTGCTGCCAATTAGTGTGACTGTGATGTGGACCCTAAGAAATCTAACTCATTTCACACAGGTTATCAAACAGCTAGCAGACGTTAAGATAATGGTTTGGGGCCACTATTGACATGGTTTGGATTTCAGTTTAGAGGTGAAAGGCTCTGTTTCTCTCTGATTACCAATCCCTCTGGGCCATATAGTTCCCAGCATCAAAAATTCTTTAAATTTACCCAAGAAGATGATGTAAAAATATTCTTTCTCTTTAAACCTGTTCTCATGATGTCTTGTTTATGTCTTTATTTTTTTATTTTAACTTGTCTTCTGTATTCAGTATTTTATATTGATGGAATTTCTTTTTAATTATAATTAAAATTAAAGGCTTTAAACATTAAATATAAAGCACCAGAGAGGACTCCATACTTAATCCATAGGCAGGGGTTTAGTGCCATTCATGTTCTATAGAGGCGGTTTGACGTCCACAGAGTGCCTTGACAGAATCCCTGCCTGGTATGTATCCCAGGACAGATTTTTACTTTCTCTATTTTGGTGCCTTATAATAGAACACACAAAATGTGGTAATCTTTGGCTTGCTTGGGTTTTTTGTTTTCCTTTGTTCTCATAATAATACAGATCTTGTTTGTACTCAGCAAACATATAAAATAAAGTGCAGCTAACAATATCGATAGAACTGGCAAAATGAAATACAGCCACCCTGCAGCTTGCTGTAAAGTATTAATCATTTTACCTGTGCACTTTGAAACAGCAAATGGAAAGTTACAGCTCAGCAAGAAACCCTGCACCAGGACAGAATTTAGCTGAGAATGGGCATCAGTTTTCCCCCATGCTAAAACATATAAAGGTCAATCCAAAACTCTTGGAGCCAAAATTATTAATATTTGGATGTGTTATTTCAAGGCCATTGTTCCCCTGCTGGTTTTGCCATAACCATTCTGAATGTTCTTCGTATGTGCTCAGTCAATGCTGAGCTGGCTGGACAGAAGCACAGATCTTTTAAAAACTGACAATTTAAATCTTATTCTTCCACAATTTTGCTTCATAACTTTTCCACCATTTTGATGCAACAAATTGTGATCCAATTCCTTTAAAATATATATGTTGGATAAAAATCTGGATCTTTCAATTTTGAATGCTTGAAGAGAAGAAAGGAACTCAGGGCTACATTCCATCAGCCATATTTTAGCCTCCGCCACCTATTTGGGGCACAGCCTATGGCCTCTGTATTTGAGATGAGACACATTGACTAAGCAACTGAAAGTTTTCATAGCTTCTTTGATTCATATTTTAATATTATCCTTGTATGGGTCTAGTTCTGGTGTTAACAGACTAAGCCAGATTTCCACTGATACCATGACAGTAGTCAGTTGGTAATTTCAAGCCCCTTCAGAGCCTCTTTCAATTGTTTTGTAGTTTAGTATCTCTGAAGAGTTCATCCCATGTTGAATTCTGTGTTTTAACAAATTAATTATTGTTCTCAGTGCAAATATCAATAGACCTTTATGTTAGTTAGCTACAAATGTAGAGACCTCATCTTTCTGAGAATTCCAACAAGTGTTACTGAGAAGCTGGGGCATTCATTCTATGTTTTATATCATCCAGCCATTAGTCTTAAAGTAGTTGTGGAAGTAGTTTTGAACTTGGCCAGTGCACTTTATGACTATATGTGGTCAGGAGCGGCGCCATGGTTTTTGCCGCCCTAGGCGGCAGTGCTCCTCCTCTGAGCATTCGGTGGCGGGGGTCCTTCCGCTCCTCATCTTCGGGGCACTTCGGCAGCGGGTCCTGGAGCGAGTGAAGGACCTGCCGCTGAATTTCCGCTGAAGACCCAGAGCGGAAGGACCCCCTGCCGCCGAATTTCCGCCGAGGGCGGCAGAATGCCACCCCCCAAATCCTGCTGCCCTAGGCGACCGCCTAGGATCGCCTAGTGGAAGCGCCGGCCCTGTATGTGGTACTTCTTTCTCAGGAAGGTTTAAAGTTTAGGTTGATGGCACCTGAAAAGTTATTTCATCTTTTTCATTTCATTTCCAATGACCTAGCAAATAGCAAAGGTCTCCTTTACTCTGTATTGTTAGATAGCGTCTTCAGAAACTGGAGCAGAATATTCTGTGCTTTTCTTTTCAGATGGAGAAACAATAACATTAAATTGATAGCTTTTATTGATGCTTGTATCCATTATGGGATCATTTGTCATGTTCTGCCGAAACTGCTGTAGCCCACGAAAGCTTATGTTCTAATAAATTTGTTAGTCTCTAAGGTGCCACAAGTACTCCTGTTCTTTTTGCGAATACAGACTAACACGGCTGCTACTCTGAAACCTGTTTTAATGTTGATTCTTTTAATTCTTGATTTACATTTCCTCTTTTCTTCCTTTGTAGGATCTCTTAGTTGACCTGTAAGTTTGTCCTGCCTGGAAGAGTATATCCAGAATCGAGTGCTTCAGTCATTTCTTTACATTCCTAATTTTGTGCTACATTCAAGGCAATGTTGGCATAAAACAAGGTTGCAGATTTCTTCTTAATTTCATCTTTGCCTTGCAGTGATTGTTATGGCATGTTTGCTAACTGATCTTTCCTATTTTTGGGAGTGAGAGATGATCAGAGACAGGTTGAAGAACTTCTGGAAGGCTTGGAAGAGGTTTAAATTGTCATCACAGCTATGTTTAAATGACAACAGTGGCATCAGAAAGGTCATCATGCTCATAAGTGTTCTGCTCTTCAAGTTCTAAAGACAAAGTTTCGTTCACTTGCACATTTGTTCTTGAAAGATCCAAAGAAACCAATTTTCTGCATTTCTTGAGTTAAGCACACATTGCTTCTGTCTTACTGCTTAATCATTCTTGACAATGTTTACATTTTACTGTGGAGGATTTATCTGTTTTCATACTTCTGTCCATTTAATCTTTTGTTCTCTTCTAATTCCTTCAATTTGAAGCATGTTGAATCAGATAAATCCATACCTTGATGGTTGGTAATAACTAAAGACTAATCACCCATTTGCAATAGTGATCAATGACTTTCAGGTTTTCTACAGAATGAGTAACAATCACTTAGTGAACTCAATACTGTAAAGACTGAAGATGGGGGGTGGGGGTGGGGGAGAAAGCTAGCCAGTTTCTAGACTGCCTTATATAATATACCTAGCATAGTTTCCAGTTGTTTCTGGATTCTAGCAAACTAAACCCACTAACAGTTCACGACTCCATCCCACTTCCCTTTTCAACATCCATTGAGAGTTGATTCTGCCCCCTACCCCTGCCTTTGTTTCCTGTGATGTTCCCTTCTTTCCCTCTAGGCTTCTAAGCCGTTCTCTATAGTAATTTTCTAATTGATTCTTAAGAGACACAACAAAAATATTGATGATCGTATCCCTTGTAACTTTTTAGAATATAGTTTTTACATCTTGAAATTATAGCCTAAAGTTTTTGGTATTACAATTCTTTCACATATATGTTAACTGCATGTTACGATTCAAAGTTATACAGAAGTTCAAAAAATGGGGGAAGAAAAAGCATTGGGTTGGTTTTTCGCAACCCCAGACAAAAGGGTGAAGAGTTTCTTTCTCTTGTGTAGTGATTTGCTAGTAGAAGTGTTAAGGTATGTTTGCTATAAATCCTATTTGTTCTGGGATACTACATTTATGACCCATTTGCTGGATAAAATAAGAGCCCAGAAACCCAGGAGATAGTGAAAAGAAACTAGAAAACCTGATGGAAAAGTTTATGAAGTGAGAAATTATCCAAGGAATACATCCCGGATCTTTTCAGCTATAGCTGCTAGTTTATTTTATTATTTTAATGTATAGCCAAGGTTTTTCCTTTGTTTGTGCAAAATTGTGCTTTAATGAATTTTTCCATCATACATGCTGGATGGAGTTTGTGATTCATTTTTTAGTTTACATGTACTTTGCTGTTTCTTACCTGTCATAATGCATCCAGCATCTCTCAAAAGCTCCCTCATGAAAAGGACAAATGGACTTTGTTTATAAGCTAAATAAGCAACTTTTGCTGACAGTTTTTGTGTAGAACACTGAGTTGCTATACATTTTGCCTACCCTATTGTATTTGATTGTAGAATAACGCGACCTTATATAACACGAATTATAATACCAGCTGGTCACTATTGTTATATGAGTACACAGATGTCTTCTAAGGGGTATGTCAACTCATCTAGATATTTGCCTAGTTTTACAACAGGCTGCGTACTCCGGCAGATCAAAGCAAGTTTGATATAACGTGGTTTCACCAATAACGCGGTAAGATTTTTTGGCTCCTGAGGACAGCGTTATATTGGGGTAGAAGTGTACTTGGATAGAAAATGGAGACATTTCCTAAACATTTCCATATGTTGACAATCATATCTTTGTCCACCTAATATAGTAACAATAAGAGTTTTAAGGTTCTTTAAGATCATGTTTTGATGTGTCAGTAAAGGGTTAGCACAGTAATATACACAGGCTAAAATATGCACAGAGTCAGTCTTTGTCTCTCCTTTGGCTCCTAAGAAAGCTGTGTCAAATTCCACTAGGTTTTAAGTAATCTAGAGCTTTGTCTCCTTGGATTTGGTGGCCAATGAGTTGATCCCTCCAGGAGACCTAGCTGAACAGGTTCCTAATCATGTTTGAACGTTAAAGAAGATTTAAGAATGTTAGCAAATTTTCCATTTGTAAGCGAGTTATTTGTTAGAAGTGCAAAGAACAATCAAAGCTTTGCCAAATCTATGATAAGAGTATGCAGCCCAGCTGGCCTCAAACACAATGTGTTGTCAATTTTGTTTTTATTTAGGGCAGATTTGCAAAGGCTGGTATGCTGATAGAGACATAATGGGGTGTGTGATATGTCCTGTCTATAAACGGTCCTGTACAGCTGGGACTCTTTTATACCATGGTTTTTAGTATGCATTTTTAAACTGAAGATACTGGGTTTGGGAAGCTGTGCTGTATTAATTTAGTTACTGTGAAAGTCGAGTACCTTATTAAACTACCTTTGCAGTCTTCAAGATGCAGTAGACTTTTCCATTTTATAGCTTAAGAAGATAAATTAGGTTGACCCTTAGACTGTGGAAATCTGTTTTGCAGATCCTAAAGAATGATTGCTAAACATGTTTTGAGGTTTGTTTTAAGTCATGATAGGATGACCCCATTTTCATAAAAAATAAACTTTTCACAGGGTGGGGAGGGAGAAAGTGAATGCATGGGATGGCTTTGGTGGGCATCAACTGGAATGAATGGGGTGTTGGTGACAGAGAAGAGTATTGCCACCTCCTTTTCAACAGCAAAGTCACCACTCTCCTTGCACTTTCCTTTCACTCAGAATATATGACTGTATCTACACTATTCCAACCATTGCTTCCACCAGTGGAGTGAACCAATCATTAGTGTAGATAGGGCTTGAAGACGCTGTTGTGATGTTAAACATCATCTCATCTGAATAGATTTATAGAATAGTTCACACTCTGGCGCCTGCGATTGCCTTGTTTATACTTATGAAGCATAAGTGTAAGTGGAGCTGAACGGAGTAGAAACAGTGGGGAAAGAGTTTAGGAAAAAATGCTAGTGTTGACAAGGCCGATGGCTCTTAAGTGAGAGGGTGGGGGAATCACTGGGTGCTCTGAAAGTCTGTTATCATTTCTGGTTAAGCTGGCCAGCAGCTCCTTCAGGTGGTTACAAAAACCTGTGCAAGGTTACAACAACCATAACCAGACTTTTTTGTAAATTGTCTGGGGCACAGGAGACGTCCTGAAAATGGGGATAATTCTGTTTTTCTGAGATACATTTGTAAAGTTACACCCCATATTCTTCATAGAAATATGGTTATGATATGAATATGGCATAACTAAGACATACTTTATGCAAGATAGCAGGTTATGATTTACTGCATGTGATTATCCAATTTGTATGCATGTATCATTTCTGTATTTAAAGTTAGGAATATTAACTATGTAACCATTACAACGGTGTGTGTACTTAAGGGCAACACCCACCAGACAATAGGCAATCATCCTGAATGACCTATTTAAGAAGAACAATAGAACTCTGAAGATACTAATCTCCCACCTTCCTGAGGTGCTTCCTGGTATACTGCATTGACACTACAAGGTCAGGTTATAATGTCACCTGATGAAATACCCCCTTGGACACTACTGATATTTTTCCACTGTAGGGGGATGGGGATCAAACAAAGGATTCCGGCCTTAGGTAAACCCTTTTTAAGGGCTGGGGAGGGGGTTGATTGGGACTCTCCTCCATTGCCTACCCAAGAAGAAGGACTGCTGAAAGAATCTGAATGGACAAAGGAACTAACCTGAAGGGAAAGGCAGGGGTGAGTCCAGACTGAGACAGGGGTCCAGTCTGTAAAAAGAAATCATAGAATCATAGAATATCAGGGTTGGAAGGGACCTCAGGAGGTCATCTAGTCCAACCCCCTGCTCAAAGCAGGACCAATTCCCAACTAAATCATCCCAGCCAGGGCTTTGTCAAGCCTGACCTTAAAAACCTCTAAGAAAGGAGATTCCACCACCTCCCTAGGTAACCCATTCCAGTGCTTCACCACCCTCCTAGTGAAAAAGTTTTTCCTTATATCCAACCTAAACCTCCCCAACCGCAACTTGAGACCATTACTCCTTGTTCTGTCATCTGGTACCACTGAGAACAGTCTGGATCCATCCTCTTTGAAATCCCCTTTCAGGTAGTTGAAAGCAGCTATCAGATCTCTCCTCCCCCCCCCCGCATTCTTCTCTTGTGCAAACTAAACAATCCCAGTTCCCTCAGTCTCTCCTCATAAGTCATGTGCTCCAGCCCCCTAATCATTTTTGTTGCCCTCTGCTGGACTCTTTCCAATTTTTCCACATCCATCTTGTAGTGTGGGTCCAAAACTGGACACAGTACTCTAGATGAGGCTTCACCAATGTCAAATAGAGGGGAATGATCACGTCCCTTGATCTGCTGGCAATGCCCCTACTTATACAGCCCCAAATGCCGTTAGCCTTCTTGGCAACTAGGGGTTGACTCATATCCAGCTTCTCATCCACTGTAATCCCTAGGTCCTTTTCTGCAGAACTGCTTCCTAGCCATTCGGTCCCTAGTCTGTAACAGTGAATGGGATTCTTCTGTCCTAAGTGCAGGACTCTGCACTTGTCCCTGTTGAACTTCATCAGATTTCTTTTGGCCCAGTCCTCTAATTTGTCTAGGTCCCTCTATATCCCAGCGTATCTACTACTCCTCCCAGTTTAGTGTCATCTGCAAACTTGCTGAGAGTGCAGTCCATGCCATCCTCCAGATCATTAATGAAGTTATTGAACAAAACCGGCCCCAGGACCGACCCTTGGGGCAGTCTGCTTGAAACCGGCTGCCAACTAGACATGGCACCATTGATCACTACCCGCTGAGCCCAACGATCAAGCCAGCTTTCTATCCACTTTATAGTCCATTGAGCCCATACTTCTTTAACTTGCTGGCAAGAATACCGTAGAAGACCATATCAAAAGCTTTGCTAAAGTCAAGGAATAACACATCCACTGCTTTCCCCTCATCCACAGAGCCATCATCTCTCATCATAGAAGGCAGTTAGGTTAGTCAGGCATGACTTGCCCTTGGTGAATCCATGCTGACTGTTCCTGATCACTTTCTTCTCCTCAAAGTGCTTCAGAATTGATTCCTTGAGGACCTGCTCCATGATTTTTCCAGGGACTGAGGTGAGGCTGACTGGCCTGTAGTTCCCCAGATCCTCCTCCTTCCCTTTTTTAAAGATGGGCACTACATTAGCCTTTTTCCAGTCATCTGGGACCTCCCCCAATCACCATGAGTTTTCAAAGATAATGGCCAATGGCTCTGCAATCACATCCGCCAAGTCCTTTAGCACCCTCGGATGCAGTGCATCAGGCCCCATGGACTTATGCTTGTCCAGTTTTTCTAAATAGTCCCAAACCACTTCTTTCTCCACAGAGGGCTGGTCACCTCCTCTCCATACTGTGCTGCCCAGCGCAGCAGTCTGGGAGCTGACCTTGTTCATGAAGACAGAGGCAAAAAAAGCATTGAGTACATTAGCTTTTTCCACATCTTCTGTCACTAGGTTGCCTCCCTCATTCAGTAAGGGACCCACACTTTCCTTGACTTTCTTCTTGTTGCTAACATACCTGAAGAAACCCTTCTTGTTACTCTTAACATCTCTTGCTAGCTGCAACTCCAATTGTGATTTGGCCTTCCTGATTTCACTCCTGCATGCCTGAGCAATATTTTTATACTCCTCCCTGGTCATTTGTCCAATCTTCCACTTCTTTTTGTGTTTAAAATCAGCAAGGATTTCACTGTTAAGCCAAGCTGGTCGCCTGCCATATTTGCTATTCTTTCTACACATCGGGATGGTTTGTTCCTGCAACCTCAATAAGGATTCTTTAAAATACAGCCAGCTCTCCTGTACTCCTTTGCCCCTCATGTTATTCTCCCAGGGGATCCTGCCCATCGATTACTTAAGGGAGTCAAAGTCTGCTTTTCTGAAGTCCAAGGTCCGTATTCTGCTTCTCTCCTTTCTTCCTTGTGTCAGGATCCTGAACTTGACCATATCATGGTCACTGCCTCCCAGGTTCCCATCCACTTTTGCTTCCTCTACTAATTCTTCCCGGTTTGTGAGCAGCAGGTCTAGAAGAGCTCTGCCCCTAGTTAGTTCCTCCAGCACTTGCACCAGGAAATTGTCCCCTACACTTTCCAAAAACTTCCTGGATTGTCTGTGCACCGCTGTATTGCTCTCCCAGCAGATATCAGGGTGATTAAAGTCTCCCATGAGAACCAGGGCCTGCGATCTAGTAACTTCTGTTAGTTGCCAGAAGAAAGCCTCGTCCACCTCATCCCCCTGGTCTGGTGGTCTATAGCAGACTCCCACCACGACATCACCTATGTTGCTCACACTCCTAAACTTAATCCAGAGACTCTCAAGTTTTTCTGCAGTTTCATACTGGAGCTCTGAGCAGTCATAGTCCTCTCTTACATACAATGCAAGTCCCCCCACCTTTTCTGCCCTGCCTGTCCTTCCTGAACAGTTTATAACCACTCATGACAGTACTCCAATCACATCATAGTTCCTTGACTGTGCCAGGACTTCCAGTTCTCCCTGCTTGTTTCCCAGGCTTCTTGCATTTGTGTGTAGGCACTTAAGATAACTCGCTGATCATCCCGCTTTCTCTGTCTGTGACAGGAGTCCTCCCCTCTTGTACTCTCCTGCTCACGCTTCCTCCTGGTATTCCATTTCCCCACTTAACTCAGGACTTTGGTCTCCTTCCCCCAGTGAACTTAGTTTAAAGCCCTCCTCACTAGGTTAGCCAGCCTGCTTGCGAAGATGCTCTTCCCTCTCTTTGTTAGGTGGAGCGCATCTCTGCCTAGCACTCCTCCTTCTTGGAACACCATCCCATGGTCGAAGAATCCAAAGCCTTCTCTCAGACACCACCTGCGAAGCCATTCGTTGACTTCCACGATTCGACCGTCTCTACCCAGGCCTTTTCCTTGCACAGGGAGGATGGACGAGAACACCACTTGTGCCTCAAACTCCTTTATCCTTCTTCCCAGGGCCACGTAGTCTGCAGTGATCTGCTCAAGGTCATTCTTGGGAGTATCATTGGTACCCATGTGGAGAATCAGGAAGGGGTAGCGATCCGAGGGCTTGATGAATCTCGGCAGTCTCTCCATCACATCGTGAATCCTAGCTCCTGGAAAGCAGCAGACCTAAAAATAAAACAATAAAAAAGTTAATGGAGATATCCCATCTCCTAGAACTGGAAGGGACCTTGAAAGGTCATCGAGTCCAGCCCCCTGCCTTCACTAGCAGGACCAAGTACTGATTTTTGCCCCAGATCTCTAAGTGGCCCCCTCAAGGATTGAACTCACACCCCTGGGTTTAGCAGGCCAATGCTCAAACCACTGAGCTATCCCTCCCCCCACTCACAACCTCTCTGTTTTCTCGGTTGGGGCGGCAGATAGATGACTCAGTCCCCAGCTGGTTCGCTGCTGACTGCCTTTTTATAACAGTCAGGCCCACTCAAGTCCCACCTGGAACAAAGCACTCCCAATTCACCCTTTTCAAACAAGCAATCGAGCACAATAAACAACAAACTGTCCCCGCAACAGACACTCAGATACTCACCAATACAGCCCCCCTAATGCAGCACTTAGCGTACCTCCTCTCAGACAGATCCCAGGCAAGCTCCCTCTGTTAGCCTCCGCTGTTCATTGCTCGAAATAATTGGAACTCTGAGCTACAGAAACTTTTCAACCTGCCTAAAATAAAATTTAGAGTAAGAAATTACATTTTGTAACCTGTTTCTTTAGTGAATCAAGCTTAGTTTACGTGTTTTGTTTTATTTGTTCAGTAATCTGCTTTGTTCTGTTTGCTGTCCCTTATAATCATTTAAAATCTGCCTTTTATAGTTAATAAATGTGTTTTGTTTATTATTAAACCCAGTTTGTGCAATTTCTAACCGGGGGGGGGGGGGGCATAAGACGTTGTGCATATTGAGTGAGAGGGCGAATTTTTATGAGCTTGTGCTGTGCAGATTTTTCTATACAGCAGAAGACAGTATTATTTTGGGTTTATTCACCAAAAGAGGTGTGCACGTGAGTGCTGGGTGAATCCTCCCACACAGAGCTGACTTCAGTCTGTGTCTGCAGCTGGGTGTGGCCCTATCTGTACGTGTGTGCTGCAAGAGGCCGTAGAGCCTAATTCAGCAAAACAGGAAAAGGGAATCCAGGCTGATGGAGCAGGAGGGCTAAGTGAAAGCCCAATACATCAGGTGGTATCCCAAGAGGGGGCTTCAACCCATCACAACATGGTCACCCTATGCTCTGACTTTCAGAATGTCAGTATGTTTAGGTTGGCTTCAGAGAGTTGCAGTCACAGATAATAGTGCCAGATGATTTGGTTTGAGGCAAGGCACCGAACAAGCACAGTTTAGATTTGATTTGCAATGTACACTTCTGCCACTTCATTTGGGGGGGCTTGGGGTTTGTTTCTGTGAATTATATCTCTTCTCTTTGTTTATCAACTGCAGAGGTTGTAACCTTCAGTTTATATGACATGATAGTTTTGAACCAATCTTTTGTTTGAGATTAGAATGCCAGGTTAGCAATAGCTATCCTTGATATGGTGTTATACTGCAATCTCTAATCTTAAACCTACTTTTATAACATATGCCAGGATCGTCTTCTGTGTACCATGTGTGCATTTAGATTGAGACCAAAGGCATGAGCTGTCTTAGCCTTATTGCTAACATTGACTGCCATTAACTATTGTGATGGAGCAAGGCCAGATGGCTACAATAAAGTAGTGAGGAACAGGTATGTTAGCCCCAGGCTAAACAAATCCCTGGTACCATGGTAACCAAATGGCAGTTGCTCCAGGTTAATCAAGACACCTGGGGCCAATTAAGATCCTTCTAGAAGGCAGGAGAGACAGCTAGATTGATTGGGACGCCTGAAGCCAATTAAGGACTGGCTGGAACTAGTTAAAAGCCTCTCAGTTAGTCAGTGCGGGGTGGGTGTCAGGAGCTATAGGAGGGAGCTGTGCTGTTGGAGGAATGAAGTAGTACAAATCCATATCAGGTGCAAGGAAGGAGGCCGTGAGGTAATTGTGAAGAAGATATTGAGTGGGGGCTGCTGTGGGGAATAGCCCAGGGAATTGTACATGCCCTATTTCCAAAAATTCAACTTTCATAGCTGCTAAGTTTCGGGTCCTTGGGCTGGAGCCCAGAGAAGAGGGCGGGCCTGGGCTCCCCCCCCCCCCCCCCCGATTAATCACGGATAGTGGGAGACAACAGAGACTGTGTGAGGGAGGGTTGTTTCTTCTCACCTCCCTTGCTGGTTTATGATGAAAATGGCTCAGTAGACTGTGACCCTTGCCTCTAGAGAGAGAAGGGCTATATGGAGGGTCACAGTGAGCCTCTGAGGCTAGCAAAAATCCCTCAGGAAACGCAGGACCCACGGAGTCAAGGACAGAAATTTGTCACACTATGCGTATTATGTCACTTAGGTAAATTGAATAATATAGATTTGCAGACTCATAGACGCTAAGGTCAGAAGGGACCATTATGATCATCTAGTCTGACCTTCTGCATAATGCGGGCCACAAAACCTGACCCACCCACTCCTGGAAGAAATCTCTCCCTTGACTTAGCTGTTGAACTCCCCAAATCATTATTTAAAGACTTCAAGTCGCTCAGAATCCTCCAGCAAGCGACTCCTGCCCCATGCTGCGGAGGAAGGCGAAAAACCTCCAGGGCCTCTGCCAATCTACCCTGGAGGAAAATTCCTTCCCGACCCCAAATATGGCGATCAGCTGAACCCTGAGCACGCGGGCAAGATTCTCTAGCCAGACCTTCTGGAAAAGTTCTCTGTAGTAACTTTTAATATCCCATCCTTGACCATTGTTATCGACCTATTGACTAAAATCACTGTATCCCATCAAACCATCCCCTCCATAAACTTATCAAGCTTGATCTTAAAGCCAGAGAGGTCTTTCGCACCCACTGTTTCCCTCAGAAGGCTGTTCCAAAACTTCACCCCTCTGATGGTTAGAAACCTTCGTCTAATTTCAAGCCTAAACTTCCTGACGGCCAGTTTATATCCATTCGTTCTAGTGTCCACATTAGTACTGAGCTGAAATAATTCCTCTCCCTCCCTGATATTTATCCCTCTGATATATTTAAAGAGAGCAATCATATTCCCCCTCAGTCTTCTTTTGGTTAAGGTAAACAAACCAAGCTCCTCGAGTCTCCTTTCATACGACAGATTTTCCATTCCTCGGATCATCTTAGTGGCCCTTCTCTGTACCCGTTCCAGTTTGATTTCATCCTTTTTAAACATGGGAGACCAGAACTGTACACAGTACTCCAAATGAGGTCTCACCAGCCTTGTATAACTGAACCAGCACCTCCCTATCCCTACTAGGAATACCTCGCCTAATGCATCCCAAGACGGCATTAGCTTTTTTCACCGCCACGTCACATTGCCGACTCATAGTCATCCTGAGATCAACCAGGACTCCGAGGTCCTTCTCCTCTTCCGTTACTTCCAACCGATGCGTCCCCAGCTTATAACTAAAATTCTTGTTAATCATCCCTAAATGCATAACCTTACACTTCTCACTATTAAATTTCATCTTATTACTATTACTCCAGTTTACAAGGTCATCCGAATCTCCCTGCAGGATATCCCGATCCTTCTCCGAATTAGCAATACCTCCCAACTTTGTGTCATCCGCAAACTTTATCAGCCCACTCCTACATTTGGTTCCGAGGTCAGTAATGAATAGATTAAATAAAATCGGACCCAAAACCGAACCTTGAGGAACCTCCCTCCAGCCTGATAGTTCACCTTTTATACATAGAGGAACTTTCCAAAACAGAAATAAAAAATGTCCTTTACTAAAGTCTTTTGGAAGACCTATTAGAATAGAGCAGGGATCGGCAATGTTCGGCACGTGGCTCGCCAGGGTAAGCACCCTTGCGGGCCGGGCCAGTTTATTTACCTGCTGACGTGGCAGGTTCGGCCGATCGCGGCCCCCACTGGCCGCGGTTCGCCGTCCTGAGCCAATGGGGGTGGCGGGAAGCTGCAGCCAGCACATCCCTCGGCACGCGCCGCTTCCAGCCGCCCCCATTGGCCCGGGACGGCGAACCGCGGTGAGTGGGGGCCGCGATCGGCCGAACCTGCCACATCAGCAGGTAAATAAACTGGCCCGGCCCGCTAGGGTGCTTATCCTGGTGAGCCGCGTGCCGAACATTGCCGACCCCTGGATTAGACCCCGATTTTGCAAAACTTGAGCATATGTATAAAGGGAGCTACTCACAGTGTGTATGTGTACGTTTTTGCATGATTGGGTCTTAAGTCATTTTTCTTTGGGTGGAGGGGCGGATGAAAGAGGTTAAATTGAAGTCTCGCTATTTCAGATATAAATATGTATTGTATTAGACAAATCCATTCTCATGTTCTTACTGTTATATGATGAGTAATAAAAATATTTTAAATCTAAAGTAATACCCGTTTACTCTGAGTATCACAATACATTCTAAGCAACTTACCCTGAGAAATGAAACCTTGCTGTAGAGAAAAGCAGCGCATATAGACCTTTGCTTTCAGCAGAGACTTTGGGCTGAGTTCCAGCCTGGAGGACGTATTTTTAGTTAATTTGAAAACCTGTTAAGAATAGCGAGCTGTAATGCCAATATCTGCAAACCCTTCACTATGGCAGCCCGGTCTTGCTATAATAAAAATGCTAATTTAAGTCTCTGTTGATTTTTTTACAGCATTTCCTCCCAAGAGATAAAGTAAATCAATGAGAATTAGTTGCTCAGATATTGTACTGATGGGAGCAGTATAACGTCTTAGGCAGATAGAATTACATACATTTGGTTTCTTTAGAGGAAGGGGAGTTGGGTGGTTTGGAAGAACCACCCAGAAAGGAAATATTACTTAAAAGCTATTTATTAGACAGTAACAGAATAAGAGCTCTGGCTTAGATGGCAGCACTCTTATGCCAGAACTAAAAGGAAACAGATTCAAGTTCTGCTTTATTTCAAGACTTGCTGATACAAGTGCTGAACTTCCAGTGGGGAGGAATAAGTTGGGTGACACTTCACAAGAGTTGCCATCCTTTGGCTGAGACATGAATAGAAATCCCCTTTGCTCACTTACTAGTTTGAAGTCAAAGATATGCAGCACATAAGGGAAAAAAAGGTTCTCTTAATAAAAATTTTCCAAAGTGTGAGCTATTACTGTGTAGTAGCTGCTGTGTTTCCCTACAACCATTTCTCCATGCTCAGTATCTAATCATTACTTTAAACCAGTGGTTCCCAAACTTTTTACCTCGCTCCCCCCTTATCCCTGTTTGCGTCTCTCCCCCCCCCACCGGGAGGGGGTGATGTGGACAGGGGTAAGGGGGCCGAGGCTGGGGGCAGGGCCGGGAGCAAACCTGGATGGCGCTGTGACGGGTTGGATCACAGAACCCACCTTGGGAACTGCCAACTACTTCTGCCCCTGCTTTCCCTGCCAGCCTGGGACTCCAGCACCCTGTCTTGTTGAGCCAGACATGCAAGTCCGCTCCAACACAGACCCAGTGTCTGAACCATGTGCCCCAAAGCTGCAGACTTAACTGAAAGCAGCTTACAGAAGTGTTCCTGTCTTTAACACTCAGATGCCCAACTCCCAATGGGGTCCAAACCCCAAATAAATCTGTTTTACCTTGTATAAAGCTTATACAGGGTAAACTCATAAATTGTTCACCCTCTGTAACACTGATAGAGAGATATGCAAAGCTGTTCCCCCCCCCCCCAGGTATTAATACATACTCTGGGTTAATTAATAAGTAAAAAGTGATTTTATTAAATACAGAAAGTAGGATTTAAGTGGTTCCAAGTAGTAGCAGACAGAACAAAGTGAATTACCAAGCAAAATAAAATAGAACATGCAAGTCTAAGCCTAGTACAGTAATAAGACTGAATACAGATAAAATCTCACCCTCAGAGATGTTTCAATCAGTTTCTTTCACAGACTGGACACCTTCCTAGTCTGTACACAATCCTTTCCCCTGGTACAGCCCTTGTTCCAATTCAGGTGGTAGCTAGGGGATGTCTCATGATGGCTCCCCTTTTGTTCTGTTCCACCCACTTATATATCTTTTGCATAAGGCGGGAATCCTTTGTCCCTCTCTGGGTTCCCACTCCTTCCTTCTCAATGGAAAAGCACCAGGTTAAAGATGGATTCCAGTTCAGGTGACATGATCACATGTCATTGCAAAGTATCAGAGGGGTAGCTGTGTTAGTCTGAATCTGTAAAAAGTAACAGAGGGTCCTGTGGCACCTTTAAGATTAACAGAAGTATAGGGAGCATAAGCTTTAGTGGGTAAGAACCTCACTTCTTCAGATGCAAGTAATGGAAATCTCCAGAGGCAGGTATAAATCAGTATGGAGATAACGAGGTTAGTTCAATCAGGGAGGGTGAGGTGCTCTGCTAGCAGTTGAGGTGTGAACACCAAGGGAGGAGAAACTGCTTCTGTAGTTGGATAGCCATTCACAGTCTTTGTTTAATCCTGATCTGATGGTGTCAAATTTGCAAATGAACTGGAGCTCAGCAGTTTCTCTTTGGAGTCTGGTCCTGAAGTTTTTTTGCTGTAAGATGGCTACCTTTACATCTGCTATTGTGTGGCCAGGGAGGTTGAAGTGTTCTCCTACAGGTTTTTGTATATTGCCATTCCTGATATCTGACTTGTGACCATTTATCCTCTTGCGTAGTGACTGTCCAGTTTGGCCAATGTACATGGCAGAGGGGCATTGCTGGCATATGATGGCATATATAACATTGGTGGACGTGCAGGTGAATGAGCCGGTGATGTTGTAGCTGATCTGGTTAGGTCCTGTGATGGTGTTGCTGGTGTAGATATGTGGGCAGAGTTGGCATCAAGGTTTGTTGCATGGGTTGGTTCCTGAGTTAGAGTTGTTATGGTGTGGTGCGTGGTTGCTGGTGAGAATATGCTTAAGGTTGGCAGGTTGTCTGTGTGCGAGGACTGGCCTGCCTCCCAAGGTCTGTGAATTCCACAATTTGTGCCTGTGCACGTCGGCGGAAGCATTCTATGTATAGGTCCAGACTGTCATTTCGACCCTCAGGAGGAGTCCATGTGGAGTTCTTCTTCCTGTGTTGTTGGTGGGAGGGTATCTGTGTATCAGTGTGCTGTTCAGTGTTATCTTGAAAGTATTCTTAGAGTCGGAGGCGGCGAAAGTAGGCTTCCAGATCACCGCAGAACTGTATCATGTTCGTGGGGGTGCTGGGGCAAAAAGAGAGTCCCCGAGATAGGACAGACTCTTCTGCTGGGTTGAGTGTGTAGCTGGATAAATTGACGATATTGCTGGGTGAGTTAGGGGTACCCCTGTTGTGGCCCCAAGTGGCAGGTAGGATTTTAGACAGCTTACGGTCCTTTTTCCTTTGTAGAGAGGTGAAGTGTGTAATGTAGATCTCCTGTCTTATTTTAGTAAAGTCCATTTGTGTGGAGGGTTGGTTATTTATTAAAGTCTCCAGGTTGGAGAGCTCTTTCTTGATGTTTTTCTGTTTGCTGTATAGGATGCTGATCAGGTAGTTCCTCAGTTTCTTTGATAGTGTATGGTATAATCTCTCACTGTGGTCTGTGCAGTATGTAGATAGCAATGGATTTTTCACCTTCAGTCCATTTGGTATGATGTCCATCCGTTTGCATTTGGAAAGGAAGATGATATCTGTCTGTATTTGTGCAAGTTTCTTCATGAGGTTGTCATTGTAAGACTTCATTACCCACTTGCCAGCACACATAGTATACAGGAAGACTTACAAGTAAAACAGAACAGGAGTACTTGTGGCACCTTAGAGACTAACAAATTTATTAGAGCATAAGCTTTCGTGGACTACAGCCCACTTCTTCGGATGCATACAGAGTGGAATAAATATTGAGGAGATATATTTACACACATACAGAGAGCATAAACAGGTGGGAGTTGTTTTAGCAATCTACAGTCAATTGTCCTGCTTAATGGGAGCCATCAAGATTCCAAACCACCATTAATGGCCCACACTTTGCATAATTACAATAGGACTCAGAGTTATATTTCATATTTCTAGTTTCAGATACAAGAGTGGTACATTTATACAAATAGGATGACCACACACAGTAGATTATAAGCTTTGTAATGATGCCTTACAAGAGACCTTTTGCATGAAGCATATTTTAGTTACATTATGTTCACACTCAGCATACTTTCATAAAATCATATAGAGTGCAACGTCACAGGTGCTCTCTTCCCACCCCCTGTGGGGACTGCCCGGGCCTCAGCCATGTGACTCCCCACCCCACCCCGAAAGTTCCTCTGCGCTGCATTTGGAGGACCTTTGCTTTAAGCAATTTGGCATGGAGTATAGAATTTGCATCAGGAAAAGCTTTACTGTAGTGCTTATTCAGTAGTGACTGCTGTAGCTGAGGTTTCAAATAGTTTCCAGGTTTTTTCACATTTATAACTTTATGAAAAATTCACCTTTGGCCTTATATTTTCCATGCTTAGTCTTAACTCAAATGTGACTCTTTTTTTGGTAAGTTTTGAGCTAATCTTACAGTTTTTGAGGGTGTTTTAAAAAAAAATAAAATATACACACTCTTTTTTAGAGGACTACTGCAAAAATACCTGAAATTGGAAACTTGTTCTGGACACAGCCCTCAGTGGGGATTAGTACCTTTGCTAGGTTTGAGAAATACTGCTTTGGCTAGATTCATAGATTTTAAGGCCAGAAGGAACCATTATGATCATCCAGCCTGTTTCAGCTACAGCATTTGTTTTAGAAAGAGATTTAGTCTTGGTTTAAAGACTTACTATACTAGTTTATACTCATTTTAATTGTGTATGGTAAGCATGCACAAAATCATGTTATACTACTGAAACCTGACCCACACTAGCTCTCTGGCCACTGCTGGACCCAGTTCAGAGTTCTGGAGCTGATTTACAAAGCCCTAATAAAGCTTGACCGCACTGTCTCCTTGTCTCAAAGACTGATTATTCTAGAACCCACAACCATTTAGTACATTGCATCTAGCATTATGTTTATCAAGGCCAGAAACAAACCTAAGGGAGCCAGAGGAAGCGCCTTTTCCATATCAGGCCTAAGATTCTAGGAGATAAGGAATAGTTCTTCAGATCATGCTGTAAATCTTCTCTCTCTAGCAATGCAATACCTAAGAATGCCAGCCTCAAACACCCCTTTGGCCACTTCTTCTAGTTCCTTCAGCCTTTCTTCCATGCTACCCATATATAGAAAAGACCCTCACTGAACTACTCCATAAAGTTTCTCCCATTCCTTTTTAAAATCCATCTTCCAGACTAATACACTGGAGACCTATAGTAAATTAGGAACCGATCAGCAAAGTGACCAGTAGTGATCACTGATTTAATAATATATTACACACAAAATAACCACGTTAAAAGAACATTATTAAAATTACAAAGTTGAACACTCAGAAGTTAGGAAACGCCAGAATTAAGGTTGTCCCTTAGCCCCACCTATAGTTTGATTTATTTATAACTGAAAAATAAAATACAATTAAATGACTTGAAACCATCTAATTGTGCACACAGCTAGTCTGTGTAACCACATTTTCCTCCCACCAGCAGCATCCTCCTTTCCCTCCATTTGTTTGTTATATACACTTTTAGGATCTTCTCTTAAATTAGAGCCCAGTCCTGCAGTGTGCTCCAGTCTGGCTAGACCTCTGCACCTGTGTGGACTTCAGTGGGTCTCTGGGAGTGTAGGGATATTCCTGCCTGCAGCTTGCTGAAGGATCAGGGCCTTAGATTCTAATCTCTTTGAGGCAAGTGCAGTCTCTTTATGCCTCTTTGTCTTTGTGCCCTGCCTAGCATAATGTGGCCTAGATCCTGATAGGAACTTCTGGGTGCTACACTAACCGAACTAATAATAGGAAAGGACTAAATCAGAGAAGAGAATATTGCAACATCGTTCCACATAGAAGCCAATGACTAAATCCAAAGAGCAATATGGAGATGTACTTATTCTGTCTGGAGAAAAAATATTGCTACTAGAGTTGTCAATTAATCATAATTAACGCAAGCGATTAACTCAAAACAAATTAACCCGATTAAAAAACCTAAACGTGATTAATCGCAGTTTTAATCACACTGTTAAACAACGGAATACTAATTTAAATTTATTATAAATATTTTTGAATGTTTTTCTACATTTTCATATATATTGATTTCAATTACAACACAGAATACAAAGAGTACAGTGCTCGTTCTATATTATTTTTTATTACAAATATTTGAACTGTAAAAAAGATAAAAGAACTAGTTTCAGAGTGGTAGCCATGTTAGTCTGTATCAGCAAAAAGAACGAGGAGTACTTGTGGCACCTTAGAGACTAACAAATTTATTTGGGCGTAAGCTTTCATTGGCTAAAACCCACTTCATCAGATGCATGCAGTGGAAAATACAGTAGGATGATACATATACAGAGAACATGAAAAAATGGGTGTTGCTATACCAACTCTAATGAGACTAATCAATTAAGGTGGGCTATTTTCAGCAGGAGAAAAAAAACTTTTGTAGTGATAATCAGGATGGCCCATTTCAAACAGTTGACAAGAAGTGTGAGTAACAGTAGGGGAAAAATTAGCACGGGGAAATAGGTTTTAGTTTGTGTAATGACCCATCCACTCCCAGTCTTTATTCAAGCCTAATTTAATAATGTCCAGTTTGCAAATTAATTCCAATTCTGCAGTTTCTCGTTGGAGTCTGTTTTTGAAGTTTTTTTGTCCAAGAATTGTGACTTTTAGGTCTGTAATTGCGTGTCCAGGGAGCTTGAAGTGTTCTCTGACTGGTTTTTGAATGATATAATTCTTGACGTCTGATTTTGTGTCCATTTATTCTTTTGCATAGAGACTGTCCGGTTTGGTCAATGTACATGGCAGAGGGGCACTGCTGGCACATGATGGCATATATCACATTGGTAGATGTGCAGGTGAACGAGCCCCTGATGGTGTGGCTGATGTGATTAGGTCCTGTGATGGTGTCCATTGAATAGATGTGTCCACAATAATAGCCCACCTTAATTAATTAGTCTCGTTAGAGTTAGTATGGCAACCCCCATTTTTTCATGTTCTGTGTGTGTGTGTGTGTGTGTGTGTGTATATATAGAATCATAGAATATCAGGGTTGGAAGGGACCTCAGGAGGTCATCTAGTCCACCCCCTGTTCAAACCAGGACCAATTCCCAACTAAATCATCCTAGCCAGGGCTTTGTCAAGCCTGACCTTAAAAACCTCTAAGGAAAGAGATTCCACCACCTCCCTAGGTAACCCATTCCAGTGCTTCACCACCCTCCTAGTGAAAAAGTTTTTCCTTATATCCAACCTAAACCTCCCCAACTGCAACTTGAGACCATTACTCCTTGTTCTGTCATCAGGTACCACTGAGAACAGTCTAGATCCATCCTCTTTGGAACCCCCTTTCAGGTAGTTGAAAGCAGCTATCAGATTCCCCCCCCCTTTCTTCTCTTCTGCAGACTAAACAATCCCAGTTCCCTCAGCCTCTCCTCATAAGTCATGTGTTCCAGCCCCCTAATCATTTTTGTTGCCCTTAAATTCAATGTGATACAGTCTCCAATGTTGGGACAAACCATTCTTTTGAGATAAGGAGAGCAAGGGCATTTTAAATGGGACAGGGGTGCGGGTTTATGTTTGGCTAATTCAGGGGTCGGCAACCTTTCAGAAGTGGTGTGCTGAGTCTTCATTTATTCACTCTAATTTAAGGTTTCGCATGCCAGTAATACATTTTAACATTTTTAGAAGGTCTCTTTCTGTAAGTCTATAATATATAACTAAACTATTGTTGTATGTAAAGCAAATAAGGTTTTTAAAATGTTTAAGAAGCTTAATTTAAAATTAAATTAAAATGCAGAGCCCCCTGGACCGGTGGCCAGGACCCGGTCAGTGTGAGTGCCACTGAAAATCAGCTCGCGTGCCGCCTTTGGCATGAGTGCCATAGGTTACCTACCCCTGGGCTAATCTCTAGGTTAAACAATGTATCTGTTTGTTGCCATCTTGTTTATTTGGGTGTTGTGGCAACTCCCATAATGCGACCAGTGAAATGGAAGCTCTTGGCCTCCCATGATTTTCCCACAGCTGCTTCTCACACAGCTGTTCTGATTTCAAAGTGCTAGGTACACAGCATACCTACAATCAGATCAGAGGCTGGTAGGAACAGAAATTGTATTCCTATGTGTTACAGCATATGGGAACCCACCAAAACAAACAGCTGTTGGCACTCCTGCTGTATTTTGATTAATTGGACTTGACATTACAGTTTGGATATTTTTCACACTGGAGTAAACTAGAAAAAGCAATTTGCTCAACCAGTCATTTTCAGTATTTTCTTTGCTGCTATTTCAAATATTTGTGCTTGGAAAAGAGTAATCTCACCCCAATTTGTTTCTTCAAGTCACCCATCCTCTTCCCGTCTTTTTCAAATTCAGACTTTTTGTCTTCACCTACAAACTCTGCTCCACATCCCATTGCTGTTTTCATTACTTACACTCCTTGATGCCACCCAGTGAATCCTGCCTCACAGAGTCCATGAGTGTAAACTCACATCAGCCAGCCCACCATTATTAATAAAGAGATGCCCTAGATGCTTCCTGTTCTGTTGTGGCGGTCTTCCTATTTAGCCTGTAATCCTGCTAATGAGGGACTCTAGGCCCATGTAGGACAGTGCCTAATAGAAATACCTCCATTCCTCTGGATTCTGCACTGAAGTCATAATCTTTTTTCCACAGAAACTAGATCTGGAAATTGGCTTACTATGGAATCTAATCCTTTTCCCTCCCATTGTCTGAGTCTCTTCTGCTGTACATTGACTGGTGTCATTCTACTTTCATTCTAAATAATTCGAGCAAAGGCTTTTCCTCTGCTTCCCTTGGGGATGAATCCACATAATGAACCTCTCTCTTTAAGGTTTGCCCAGATAGTAGCCTACAAATTCACTCTGTTAATTTTATCCCAATCGTTACTAGTTATCAGTACAGCCTTGTATGCAATCTTACACAACTCTTCTTCCTCCCTTCATATCTCCACCTCTCCCATACCTTGTCTAACTATTTTGAACACATTTATCCTCTTTAATCTTCCCTCCTAATTCAATACATCCAGCCCTCTGATCATTGCTGTAGGAGGTATTTGGTGAAGTCCTTCAAATGTCAATATCTTGCTGAACTGAATGCAGTATTCCAGATGTAGATGCACCATAATTACAATAGAAAGTGGTCTGTTATCTTCTTGCTCCATGAAATTATGTCTCTGGACATTCAGACCAAAATAGCATGAATGGTCTTAGCTCTATATTGCATTGTCTAAAATTGTGGCACATTCTCTTTTTTTTCCTCTTAACAGAGAAATCTTCGGTGAGCTTAAGCACAAAAAGGAAGCTTACAAGAAGTGAAAACTTGGACAGATGACCAGGGAGGAGTATAAAAATATTGCTTGAGTATGCAGGAGTGTAATCAGGAAGGACAAAGCACAATTGGAGTTACAGCTAGCAAGGGATGTGAAGGGTAACAAGAAGAGTTTCTCCATATATGTTAGCAACAAGAAGGAGGTCAGGGAAAGTGTGTGATCCTTATTGAATGGGGGAGGCAACATAGTGACAGATGTGGAAAAAGCTGAATTTCTCAATGCCTCTTTTTGCCTTGATCTTCACAGACAAGGTCAGCTCCCAGACTGCTACACTGGGTAGCATAGTATGGGGAGGAGGTAAGCAGCCCTCAGTGGTGAAAGAACAGGTTAAGGTCTATTTAGAAAAGCTGGACATGCACAAGTCCATGGGGCCAGATATTATGCATCTGAGGGTACTGAGGGAGTTGGCTGATGTGATTGCAGAGCCATTGGCCACTATCTTTGAAAACTCGTGGCGATCAGGGGAGGTCCTGGACAATTGGAAAAAGGCATATATAGTGCCCATCTTTATAAAAGGGAAGAAGGAGAATCTGGAGAACTACAGAATCTGGGGAACAGCCTCACATCAGTCCCTGGAAAAATCACGGAGCAGGTCCTCCGGGAATCCATTTTGAAGCACTTGGAGGAGAGGAAGGTGGTCAGGAACAATCAACATGGATTCACTAAGGGCAAGTCATGCCTGACCAACCTGATTGCCTTCTATGATGAGATAACTGGCTCTGTGGATATGGGGAAAGCAGTGGACATGATATACCTTGACTTTAGCAAAGCTTTTGATACTGTCTCCCACAGTGGTGTTGCCAGCAAGTTAAAGAAGTATTCTTCCATCCTAAGTGCAGGATTCTGCACTTGTCCTTGTTGAACCTCATCAGATTTCTTTTGGCATCAGATGTCTAGGTCCCTCTGTATCTTACCCTCCAGCATATGTACCACTCCTCCCAGGTTAGTGTCATCTGCAGACTTGCTGAGGGTGTAGTCCACGCCATCCTCCAGATCATTAATGAAGAAACTGAACAAAATTGGCCCCAGGACCGACCCTTGGGGCAGTCTGCTTGATACCAGCTGCCAACTAAACACAGCGCCTTTGATCACTACCCGTTGAGCCCGACGATCTAGTCAGCTATCTGTCCACCTTATAGTCCATTCATCCAGCCCATACTTCTTTAACTTGCCGGAAAGAATACTGTGGGAGACCATATCAAAAGCTTTGCTAAAGTCAAGGAATAACACGTCCACTGCTTTTCCCTCATCCACAGAGCCAGTTATCTCGTCATAGAAGGCATATAGGTTAGTTAGGCATGACTTGCCCTTGGTGAATCCATGCTGACTGTTCCTGTTTACTTTCCTCTCCTCTAAGTGCTTCAGAATTGATTCCTTGAGGCCTTGCTCCATGGTTTTTCCAGGGACTGAGGTGAGGCTGACTGGCCTGTAGTTCCCCGGATCCTGCTCCTTCCCTTTTTGAAGATGGGCACTACATTAGCCTTTTTCCAGTCATCCCTGACCTCCCCCAATCGCCATGAGTTTTCAAAGATAATGACCAATGGTCTGCAATCACATCCGCCAACTCCTTTAGCACCCTCGGATGCAGCGCATCTGGCCCCATGGACTTGTGCTCGTCCAGTTTTTCTAAATAGTCCTGAACCACTTCTTTCTCCACAGAGGGCTGGTCACCTCCTCCCCATGCTGTGCTGCCCAGTGCAGTCTGGGAGCTGACCTTGTTTGTGAAGACAGAGGCAAAAAAGTATTGAGTACATTAGCTTTTTCCACATCCTTGGTCACTAGGTTGACCTCCCTCATTCAGTAAGGGGCCATGCTTTCCTTGACTTTCTTCTTGTTGCTAACATACCCGAAGAAACCCTTCTTGTTACTCTTAACATCCCTTGCTAGCTGCAACTCCAAGTGTGATTTGGCCTTCCTGATTTAGCCTTTTTCCAGTCATCCCTGACCTCCCCCAATCGCCATGAGTTTTCAAAAATAATGGCCAATGGCTCTGCAATCACATCTGCCAACTCCTTTAGCACCCTCGGATGCAGCGCATCCGGCCCCAAGGACTTGTGCTCGTCCAGCTTTTCTAAATAGTCCTGAACCACTTCTTTCTCCACAGAGGGCTGGTCACCTCCTCCCCATGCTGTGCTGCGCTGCCCAGTGCAGTAGTCAGGGAGCTGACCCTGTTCGTGAAGACAGAGGCAAAAAAAGCATTGAGTACATTAGCTCTGACTTGCTTCAGCTCTTCGGAGGGTTTTAAGCCCTGGGTTCTTCCGGGGGCGTTTTTGTTCAAGGACCTTCGCCCCCCATGCTTTTGGTACCAGTCCAAACCGGTCTTCCGCAGCTCCCTTAGTTTCCCCAAAACACAGCGGTTTCAGGGTTGCGAGACTGTTGTTTTTTAACTCACTGGCTTTTGCAATTTTACTGGTTTTGCCATTTCTTTAGTTCTGTCTGGCTTAGTTCTTTTTTTTTTTTTTACGGCTGGCCGGGGTTGAGATACAGGCTTCTGTCTGTTTGGCTGCAGAGAGCTTGTTTGTGTGCGCTGGCCTTGGGCTGCAGTTTTGTTCCTTATTTTTGGGCCCAGCTGCATCGTTGAGTTAACCCGTTCCTTTCTCCCTTCCTTCCTCTTCGGCCTCCTGTAACCTGCAAAGGAATCTTCCATTCTACTCTTACACCTTTAAGGGGGGGGATAGCTCAGTGGTTTGAGCATTGGCCTGCTAAACCCAGGGTTGTGAGTTCAGTCCTTGAGGGGGCCACTTGGGGACCTGGGGCAAAATCAGTACTTGGTCCTGCTAGTGAAGGCAGGGGGCTGGACTCGATGACCTTTCAAGGTTACTTCCAGTTCTAGGAGATGTGATATCTCCATTAATTTAATTTCATTTCATTTCCCAAGATACTTCCCAGTGCATATAAAGGCGTTAGTAATATACAACGCTACTGCTTACCCAGGGGACCCCATGGGGTGGGGGTGGGAGGCATTTTATTGTGACAAAATTGGAGAGAGTCCAGCAGAGGGCAACGAAAATAATTAGGGGGTTGGGGCACATAACTTATGCGGAGAGGCTGAGGGAACTGGGGTTATTTAGTCTGCAGAAGAGAAGAGTCGGGGGGGGATTTGATAGCAGGAAGAGAAGTGATCCCTCAAATAGGTGATCTCCAGGCAATGTAGAGTTTTATAAGTCATAACCAACAGTTTAAACTCCGCCTGGAGACCAGTAGCAGCCAGTGCAGATCTCAGCACTGGTGCCATGTACTCCCCGTGTTATGTCCTGCACAATAAGCAAGATTCTGCAGTCTGCACCAGCTTCAGTCTCCCAATAGTTTTAAGGTATAGCCTCATATAGAGCGTATTGCAGTAGTGTGTCAAATAATAGTGTATCAAATAATCTTGAAGTGACTATGATATGGGGAAGACATACAAGGGAGACATACAAAAGAAAAGGTCACATCCTTCTCATCAGATACAGCTAGAAAAAGCTGGTATGGTTACTGCTTTAATATGATCATCTAACAGCAGTCTGGTTTTATAACTTGGTTCAGAAAAAAAGAATTAGATAATTTGAGCAGGGGATTGGACTAGATCAGAGGTTACCAAAGTGGGCGATACCGCCCCCTGGGGGGCGCTGGAACGATCCAGGGGGGCAGTAGTAGCCTCAGGTGCAATTGGGGGGCGTTGAGTAAAAATAAGGGGGCGGTGGAAGCATAAAGAAAGAGGAGAATATAAGAAAATTTTGAAAAACTGTTCGTTCATGTTTCATCTGTTGTGTAACATAGAGTTAAAGTTGCAGTGATTACTTTATTTTCCAAATAAATTCACAAATTATAACCGATCAGGTGTCAAGTCTGCCAACAGCTCTTAACAAGCAAGTGTTGGCAGGCGAGCGTGTCGCGCATTGTCGGGAAGTCCAGCATGCATCGGCAGGAATATGTGCGTGTAATGACTTGTTTACAATATGATACTATAAATAGGCGACATGTATGAAATCTAATTTAGATTGTTTCTGAATTGTGTAAAAAGCAGTTAACAATAGTTCAATAAGTATTTAAAATTTTTTATTCATATTCGATACCTTCGATCTTGACGGATTACGGATCACATACAAAGCAAATTGTATTATTGTTGTTTCAATAAAACAGCAATTTACACGTGAGTATTTTTATACATTTTCTTACATATCTACCGTACGTTTCTGTGTCTCTAGTGCTTACTAATAATAAAATCGTAGCAGGCTTGTGTCGGTACAATACTATTTGAAGTGTACAGTCAATATATTTGTCATATTTTTTATTACAATATTAACGAAAACAGGAGAAGGAAATCGTAAAAAAAATGTTAACTATTAACATTTATTTATATCTATCGAATCATCTGTGTTAATTGGTAAATAAGGCGTGTGTTAATAAGGAACAATTATTTAAATAAGGGCAAACTAAATTAAAACTATTAACTGATTTTTAATTGCATATTGATTATTTTTAAATTAATTATTTCTTGATAAATTTAGTTTGATATTTGACAATTTAATATCAAATACATATATCTAATGCTGAGCAGAGAACAAAACCCAGTTTATTGGTTTCATTAGTATTTTAGTTTGGTTGTCTTTTGCCATCTTACGTAAAAACCACTGTATACCTGATGTCGTGGGTGATATTCTAATAACACATCTTTCTTTACTATATTGTAGGACGTAGGTAGAAATATAGATAATAAAAGAATGCAAATTTGTCACTGCATCTTTTTGTTTGTTTGCTTAAAGAAGGTATATTTCCAGGGGGGCGCTGAGTAATTTTTTTTCTGAAAAGGGGGCAGTAGGCCAAATAAGTTTGGGAACCTCTGGACTAGATGACCTCCTGAGGTCTCTTCCAACCCTAATATTCTATGATACTATGATAAGTTCAAGGATAATAGGTGCATCTATGGCTATTAGCAATGATGGTCAAGGTTGCAATGCCAGGTTCTGGGTGCCCCTAAGCTTCTGATTGCCAGACCTGGGACTGGAGAACAAGGAATGGATCACTCAAAATTGCCCTGTGCTATTCATTCCCTCTGTAGCATCTGGCATGAGCCACTGTTGGAAAACAGGATACTGGGCTAGCTGGGCCATTCTTATGTTTTTATTTAAAATTAGAACTGAGTGAAATTTGGAATTTCCATCTTGTGGGAATTACTGACATTTCAGCATTTGTGTTTGTCCTGAAATAGGATGAAAAGATGAAATTCTGAGATTTTTCACAGAACAGAAATTTGAAAAGTTTTTGATTCAGAAATGTCAATACATTTCAGCATTTTCAATCGAAATGAAACATTTCAATATTCCTAAAATCAAAATGTTTTGTTTTGTTGAATTGGCCAAAAATTCGTTTCAGGGCAAATCAGCATTAAGCAGCATTTCTCTTCCTTATGGGAGTTGTAGTTTGAGCCCCCGTTGTAAAGCCCATCATCTCCCCCTTTCTCTCCCGTGGGCTGGCCTCCCTGGAAGACTACATTTTCCACACTGCTGACTGAGCTGCATGATGCATCGGGGAATCCTATGATTCTGGGTGTATCGTGGTAGGTGTAGTCTAGCTAGGGAGGATGGGGCATCAATTTTTTTAAGAAACTGCATTTTCTATTAGAAAATCATTCAGACAGAAAATTCCTGCTCCATTCCATTTAATATCATCCCTAAATAGAGAATTTTCATGACCAGTGGAGAAACAGTGGCTCAATTAAAGGGGCTGACATTACCGCCACCATCTCCTCTGACTGTTTCCTCCAACCTGTTGTCCTCACCTCAGTCTTGCTGAGCTGAGCTGAGCTTCAGGCAGCTTGCTCTCAATCATGCCTCAGTCTTAACTGGTGGAAGTGCTGAACTGCATTGTTCTCCAAGTTTGAGAATTAGACACATACAGTTGTGTGTGTTCAACCGACAGAAATCAGTACATCCCATGTCTCCTTATTAACCCTCCTAGCGGCCCCATATATATTTGGAACAGAAGGAGTGAAAGAATAGTATATTGGACTGGAGACCCTTCAGGGAAGAAGAGCAGTTGCTCACAGCTACTCGTGATCTTTCCAAGAGGAAAGAACCAAGACACTGGGGGGCAGTATGATCCATGGTCCATAGATGAGTCAGCAACACTTATGACTGGTGGTATCAAAGGCAGCTGATAAATGTAATGATGCTAGCAAGGACACTGGAACTTGATCCATTGTCAGTAGGAGATCATTTGACATCACAAACAGTGCAGCCTCTGTACCAAAATTAGGTCTATAGCCAGATTGTCAAGGGTCAAGGACATGAGAGGTATCTAGATACTCCGATGTCATATAGTATATTATAGTAGAGACCTAAATAGGTTAA
The DNA here is from genome assembly GCF_011386835.1 of Chrysemys picta bellii. Taxonomy (NCBI): domain Eukaryota; kingdom Metazoa; phylum Chordata; order Testudines; family Emydidae; genus Chrysemys; species Chrysemys picta. The sequence continues at coordinate 1,673,164 of NC_088808.1, forward strand.
GTGCTATATGGATGTATAAGAAAACACAATCCCTGCCCTGTAAGCTTACTGTGCCCCATTGCTGGAATTCATATTGGGATTATATTGTGTGCTGGGACAGTGAAGCTCGCTAGGGAAGAGTGATGGCAGCATGATCAATGTAAGGAATTTTTAAAAAATTCCTCATAAATGTACAACTTAATCTAAATTGGGACAAAGGGGAGGGAATGTCTGCTACTCTGAAACCTGCTATAGCTTGTTCTTTCTGACTATTGGGACCGTTTACACCATCTCCAAATGTATTTTAGTTATGAGTTTTAGGACAATTTATTTAACCGTAGCAGTGGCACTAGACAAAATATGGAGGAGGACATGGTCTCTTCCCCAAGGACCTTACCGTCTACACAGGATGGACATGGCAATAAAGACACATTACATACCACATGATAGGATTTCCTTCTGAGTCACTTGGATGCTAAGGGGATAAGCACTATAAAAATGTGTTTGGGGGACTTTTGCTTTTAGATATATAATTTGCAATGCATACGTTTAACTCTCACGATGTTTTATATGTGGTTCCCATTACAATGGAAGATTGAAATGGTTAATGGGGCAGGAACATTAATAATTATTTATCTGTTTGCTACAGCACTTTGATCATGTAATGTATTTTATAAGAACTAAATATTAAACCCTATCCTGCTCCCACAAAACAATTTTTGAGATTTGCTAGCAAGACTGGGGTTAGTTCTTAGCACTGCATCCAGCTGATTAGATGTGCAGCAGCCAGGAACACTGACATTTGAGTGCCTGATTTTTGGCACATTTCAATGAAAGTTTTACCCCACTGCTGTTTCCAACACAGCAATTTCTTTCCAGCAGTTAGATGAAAATTTCACATTTTCTTTTAAATAAAATTAAAACCACTGGTTCTAAGCCACCTCGCTTCGAAACAGATAATTGTATAACCTTCTTAACATAAGAGCTCCCCCTAAATGTAATGTGACTAGAGTCTTGTAGGAAATGGGTGAAATGATTTGTACTACACACAAAGCTAGAAGTTCTGTCCCTGCCATTCCTAGACTATCTCTCGTAATTATGTATCCTGGGTTGCCAAGCATTTTCATTACTTTTATCAGATAATGTTTGTTAATTCTGGCAAACCAGTGCTGATGAAATGCACATCTTGACTACCAGTGCCAAGGGAGCTCTTCTTAGGAAGTGGAAGTGGGGACTCCTGCAGGATCAGTAATTGATTATTACTGGATTGCATGGCATTGGTTGAACAAAAAAAAAAAAATTAAGAAACTCCAATGAATTGCAGATGTAGATTGCAGATTTTTAACTGGGAATCCTAAAACCACTTGTCTGAGTTGAACCACATTAAGGGCTTGAGAAACAGCAGGTCTATGGGAATCCTGTTCATATTGGCATGATGTCCAACAGCCTCTGTTTTTAGGCTAGACACCACATTTTTAGTTAGAGACGTGTTGGGTTCCAAACAGATTTTTTTCATTTTGTTTTAAGTTAAATTGAAGGAAAAAAAAAAAAAAGGGGGGGGGGGGGAGCAAGCAAGCAGCCAGGAAGAATTTTTGGCTTTTGTTTCTTCACCAGCTGTGTTTTTTTCTTGGAAATTCATTTTAGCTCCTGGTGTGTTTCTTTAATTTGTAGCTTATGAATTTCAGAAGCATATAGATACACTGTAGACTCCACCCTCTGTATAAAGCTGTGCGTGAGAAATAAGCATTTATGCACTAATTGCACAAATTAGTTGTTCAAACAACTTCTTTGTCGGGAATTCCTAGAAATTCCCTTTTAGATAAAAATTGCTAGGCAAACTCTTCTAAATCAAAAAATTGACTACTTTTAAAATCTTGGTTTTAAGAAGGGTAGAAGATCTTTTTATATTTTCCAATTTTTTAATGTAGCTGTGAATAATATTTGCTCCGGATCTCATTTATAGATCAGTGTGGCAATTTCTCATTCGTATTCCTGCAAATCAGATCTCGGATTTGCGAATCCTTAAAATGGAAACCACCATGTGGTGGCAGCTATTTTTAGTAGTCACTCCTGTCACTCTTCCTAGTGTCAGCATTGCTCCACCACCTTTTCTTGTTCTTACTTTGACATCCCTTCTACTCTGGGAGAGTATTTAGTATCCAGCAGAGGCCAAGGCCCAATCGACCTTTCTGGCTGATTAAAACATTTACAAATATTTAATGAGGAAACATTAAGATGCTTAAGTAGATTAAAGATGACGCTCCAAGACGGCATGCAACAAAACAGTATAATTAAAGACTCGGTCAAATAATAATAGAAAAAGAACTGAGCTCTGAACCAAGATTACTTTACCTCTAGGTAACTTTATTTAGGAACTGGATATAATGACAGCCTAATTTAAACTGAGAAGACATTAAACAGTTAAGAAACCTTCCCTTTATGAGAACAATTATATTTATGTAGGTTTAACTAGATTGCTGATATTTTTGTTTCAAATAATATCTCAACAGATCATAGAATCATAGAATATCAGGGTTGGAAGGGACCTCAGGAGGTCATCTAGTCTAACCCCCTACTCAAAGCAGGACCAATCCCCAATTTTTGCCCCAGATCCTAAATGGCCCCCTCAAGGATTGAACTCACAACCCTGGGTTTAGCAGGCCAGATGGCTGGTAGGGTATGCTGGTGTCATGATTACTGAGTGACCTGCAGTTTTAGACCCCCATATAGCCCTTCTTGAATGCACCCGTTCGGTGATAGGCCTGGCTTCCTGCACCTCACTTCGGATGAAACCCACTTTTAGATGGCATCTCTGGTCTGCAGTCTTCCTACTTCCATGTTTAATGCAACAGACCCAGCTGCATTTGGCACTTGTAAGCTCTTTCATTTTGGGGTCTTGTGACGAGCAAGTTGATTAAAGCAACACAAAAAACGTCTTCAAACCACAGCCTTTATTTATTCATTCCCCAAAGGTGCAAAGCACATAGAGCAAAAGGTAAAAACAATAAAAGGCCTTAATTACACCGTAATCTTTCCTGGCCCACTTTTGTAAGTATCCCTAAGCCCAGCTAACCCCCATTTTTGGCTATGTCTGCTCTTAAAAAGCTACAGCGGCACAGCTCACTACAGTGACAGGAGGGGTTCTTTCATAATCATGGCCTGCAGCAGAACTAATCTCCAAGCAGCCTTATCAGTACAGGCACCCTGGGTTACAGTATCTGACCAAGGATCCCCGTTTATTTCCCACTTCTGGCGAGAATCTCTATGCCACCTGACTATCGAGGCCCTAACCTCAACAGCACCAGGGCACCAATGGACAAGTGGAGTGGATCAATTATGTAATTGAACAGTATATTGCTTCTTAAACTATCATCAAGATGATTGGCTGTCGCTCATGCTGAGTTTGCTTACAACAATGCCACAGGCCTCCACCAAGCAGACTCTCTTCTTTGCTAACTATGTTTTCCATCTTCGTGCTCATCCAGAGATCCCCTCTGAATTGTCAATGCCCTTGGTTACTGAACTCATGGCCTACATCCAGCAAATACACCAAGAACGCCAGAAGTAGCCAAGAAAACCTACAAATGCTATGCCAACTGGTTCTGCCAGCCAATACCTGGGTTTGGGATGGGGAGAAGGTGAGGTTGTCCGCTGAGCTGGGACTGAGGGGTTTGGAGGGCGGGAGGGGGATCATGGCTGGGGCAGGGAGTTGGGACACGGGGATTGGCTGAGGGGTGCAGGCTTTGGGCGGCGCTTACCTCAAGCAGTTCCCAGAAGTAGCAGCATGCCTCCCTATGGCTCCTACACGGAGGTGTGGCGCCGGCAATGCGACTCTGTGCGCTGCCCCGTCCTCAGGCGCTGCCCCTGCAGCTGCCATTGGCCTCAATTCCTGGTCAATGGGAACTGCGGGGGGGCAGCGCTTGGGGCGGGGGCAGCGGGCAGAGAGCCCCCTGGCTGCCCCTATGCGTAGGAGCTGGAGGGGGAACATGTCGCTGCTTCCAGGAGCCATGCAGCAAGCCCCCAACCCTGGTCCCTGGCTGGAGCGGAGCAAGCCCCTGATCCCGCTCCCTGGCGGGAGCTTGAGGGCCAGATTAAAAGGCCTGATGGGCCGGATGCGGCCCATGGGCCATAGTTTGCCCACCCCTGGCCTAGCTCCACCCTGGCCTAGAACAGCCATTACTGGGAAAGTCCAACTTTGCCCATATAGCTCTGGGCTGGAGTACGCTCAGTGGCCCTGTGGGGATGGTGCACATGTAGTCTTGTCACATGTAGGAGCTGTGACTGCTTTGAGCTTGCTCAGTGAGGATGAAATCTTCAGAAATTTTAGCTGCTACATTCTAAGAAGTCTCTATTGAGTATGTGTGAACTGGGATTTTTCACTTCAAAAGTTTTTTTTCTCTTAATTAATTGGCCTCTCAGAGGTGGTAAGACAACTCCCACCTGTTTATGCTCTCTGTATGTGTGTATATATATCTCCTCAATATATGTTCCATTCTATATGCATCCGAAGAAGTGGGCTGTAGTCCACGAAAGCTTATGCTCTAATAAATTTGTTAGTCTCTAAGGTGCCACAAGTCCTCCTGTTCTTCTTTTTTTGGGATTTTTCAGAGGCTTATAACTTGTCCAGAGCTGGGTGGATTTTCACCAGGATGGCAAAGGATACATCTCTGACACAATGGTCACCCCTTCCCCCCGTCCATGCCACATATCAATTCCCTGCTCCAAAGTATGGGAGTTTTAGTGTTTTTCAAAGAAAGGATTTTTTAACACAGGCAAAACAACATATCTTTCCCTAGCCTTGTGTAGTAGGAAGAGAGCCTGAGACATAAGCCCTTGTATCAGAGGCCTGGTATGAGGCAGGACCTGCTGACAGAACCTGACAAGAACAGGCCTGATATTGCAGAGATACACATTCCTAACAAGTGCAAGTCACAGAGTACTCACGGAAACACATACTGATATCAAGTGGTACCAGAACATCCCAATATCAAGGATGGTACGAAAACATTCCCCAAGGATAACAGGAACACACTCCCTCTCCTAAAAAATAAGGTCAGGATGACAGTACATAAGAGAGATGTTTTGATTGAACCAACATGTACAAGGTGATTGGTGATAACTAGCCACATCAGGGGGCAATAACTAACTATGTCAGAGGGGCAGTACTAACTTGTTTGTATCAAGGTATAAAGATGTATCTCAGAGGGAGTATCTTCGTCTGACCTAGGGAGGAATGGGAAGTTCCACCATTCACTGAGCTGGTCCATTGTTACGGGCATACATGTATTAGTGGTCGGTTAGTCTGCGGGATACTAGTACTGTACTTCATCGACAATAAATCTGGCTGGGTGCCTTCGTTCCTTAATGGATCTTGTGGTCATTGTGTGGTTCGCTTGAGGTCTGCGCAGGGAGCACACAGAGGGAACACACACACGCAGCCAAACAGCTATCAACATCTAACCACACCTTGTTCTTGGAAACGGCGGAACTGTTTTGGCTGAAATTTTCCAGAAAAGTTCAGCATGAGGTTGATACTCTGCATGGATAATTCAGCCTAGACAGTTATAGCAACTGAAAACAGAGTCCTGTAATGGGAAGTGTTGTGAAACCTTAATAATAGGCAGTGTTACCAACCCTACCTATAATAACTGTGGGACTTACTTTACTGTGGCAGAGTTGTCTTTTACTCCAATGCCCTTTCACATCTCTACTGGCCTAAACAAGGATGATGTTAGTGTTGCTACCTGGCCATTTTGGACTGGCCTGATTGGGTCTTCTTCAAGTAATGGTCCCTACTGTATTCCACTGAGGGTTATGCATGCTTACCATGCGCCTAGAGCTGGAGAATTTGAAAGTAGTGTCTGTTGGTCTGCATATGCTCCCTGACTCTCCTTGTGCTTCCGTCTGAGACAGGCCACGCATGCAGTGATGTTGACTACTGGCTGCGCATGTCACAGCTGAAGGTGCTTTGTCACCACCTGGCCGGCACCTGAGTCTCGCACTGTGTGCATGCAATGTGCCAGGGGCAGACACCAGCCAATAGGGAAGTGGCACCCTAGTCCTGCCCCAGAATCCCTCCAAGTTTCGCATAACTTTCTGAGTTGAACTCCTCCCCATAGTTGCCCCCAGCCCTGGGTCCTGGCCCCATCCACAGGTCAACTGGTTTTTCTGTGCCTTGGAGGTGGAACCCCTAGATGATGTGTAGTTGTGACAATGAGAATGCAGTGTCTGTCAGTTAAATACATCGCCTCCCATGTGTTAGGTAGACTTGGCGAGAGGGATTTTGTTTGGCAGTACTTCAGGAAGCACGTTTGTTAAAGGCGGAATGTTCTCCCTATTCTCATTTGCTGGCAGTTACTTCTATGAAAACTTTCCCTTCCCCACAAAAAACTCCAATTGAATGTATTAGGTGTTTTCCAGACGAATTATTCTACTTTATGTTTTTACGAAGGCAGTCAGTCTCACCCTGCTCCCATATCATGGGTGTAGGAAGTAGTAAAAGTTTAGTAGAGCTAGCGGGGAGGTACTGATGATAGGGGAGATACTAGTGTGAGAAATAAGGCTAAATATTATTAATGCTGTAGCCCTACTAAGACAATAAACTCCTCTACTTATTTCCCAGTTTGGCTGAGGTGGAAATAAATGTGGTTTGAAGAAACACCATTAGTTTAAGCTTTCCTTGGGCCCAATTCAAGCCCAATGAAGTCAATGGGATTTTTTTTATTGGTGTAAGAATCCCCCCCAACCTCTGCCATATACTATTCCCAAGAGCCATCTCTCCAACAGAGCTGTGTACTCGTCTTTTCTCATGGGGACATGGCTATTAAAATTATGAGATTAGTATAGCATGTATTATCTGTTATGCTTTATTTTTGTAACGTTATGCTTATTCAGAATTTTTATAATTAGGGCTTGTCTACATATACAGTGCTGCAAAAGCGCAGCTGCAGTGATGTAGCTGCACCGCTGTCGCACTTCGTGAAGATGCTGCACACGCTGATGGGTGGGCTTTGCCTGTCGACGTAGGTACTATATTTCCCTGAGAGATGGTAGCTATGTTGACATAGTACTGTCTGCACCAGGAGTTTGGTCAGTATATGCTGTGTCGCTAAGCTGAGCGACATAGTTATACTGTCATAAGTCTGTAGTGTAGACCAAGTCTTATTTGCATAGGAGTTTAAAATATTGTTGCACTGTAAGGCATCAGTGCTTACAAACGTTTGACAAAATTGCTCAATATTTTTAGAGCACAGGACATGGCATTCATTCCGGATCTTTTTCTACGTCGTTTTAGTTTAGATTTATGATTGCTTTTAAGTGCTATATTGTGTTTATGTTACTCCATCAGCTAAGAATGGTGAGGTATGAAAGGGGGCAAATGCACACTTAAAAAAATGTCCTATAAGGCATGTCTTTATGAACGTTAGTTTATTAGAATTATTTTGTTCCCTTTGGCTATGTAACTCTCTTGTTATTTGTGTGTATAGTGGATTTTGAGGATATTTATTCTTTAGCAGTGCCATGAGAACATTCATACATCTTCCTTGAGTACTGCAAGCTCCTTACCTGTTCATCTACCTTTACGTTCTTCATCCAAAAACCTTTTTTTTTCCACATTGGAGCCCATCACATGGAAATAATTATTACTGAGAGGAGGGAAACATTTCTTTGTTGGATGACAGACAAGCCTGTTGTCAGTTTTTAACTTCAAATTTTTCATTGTGAAAAACTTCTTCTGTCTGTAGAAAAAGTGCTCACAGTAGTTTAGACATGTCAGAAGGACCTAATGAGAATGTTTTGATTTGTCTTAATAATCAGCCTGATTACTTTTAACTATTAATTATTATTTTTACCTTTCCATGGTATTTTCTCAATATGCTGTTTGGCTGGATGCCTGCTTTTATGTTTTAAGAGTGTAGCAGTGTACAAGAGAACATTTACCAGACTAGGCATAGAGTGACTTCTCTGGTGAACCACACCACCACTTACATCAGTGGACATTCATCTTCAGTAGAGTGCTGTTGCATTGTCCACTGAATAGATTATTTATTCTTCTTCGAGTGCTTGCTCATATCCATTCCATTAGGTGTGTGCGCGCCGCGTGCACGATCGTCGGAAGATTTTTACCCTAGCAACACCGGCGGGTCGGCTGTGGAGCCCCCTAGAGTGGTGCCTTCATGGCGCTGAATATATACCCCAGCCGACCCGGCGCCCCCTCAGTTCCTTCTTACCGCCCCTGACGGTCGTTGGAACTGTGGAGCGCTGCTTAGCTGTTCTCCACTTTCCCTAGCTTATCTTGTTGTATCATAGTTGTAGTTATAGTTATAGTTCTAGAGTTTGTTGTAAATTAGTTAAGTAGTTTTAAAGTTGTTCTAAGTAGTCCAGGGGATTAAGGGGGTCGTCTCCCCCCTTTCTCCCCCGGCCGCGGGGCCGGGCTCATGCCCAACGCTCCCGGCTTCAAGCTGTGCGCCTCCTGCGCTAAGCCTATGCCCACGAGCGACCCGCACGACTCCTGTCTGAAGTGCCTGGGAGAGTCACACCAGACAGATAAGTGTAAAATCTGTAAGGCCTTCCGTCCGAGGACCAAGAAGGAGCGGGACTTTCGGCTCAGGCAACTTCTGATGGAGGCGGCTCTTAGCCCGGACACTCCTTCCACGGGCAAGGCCCCGGCACCTAGCACCTCGGTGCGCAGTGCCCCGGCGGCACCGGCTACGACGACCACGCGAGTGGCGTCAGACAAGCCTCCCCGGCACCGGACCTCGTCGGCACCGCAAACACAGCAAGTGCCTCGGCACTGGTCCTTATCCCCAGGGCATAAAAAAGCCCATAAGACGGGGACATCCGTGCCGAAGACGCCAGCTCCCCCAGTGCCGGGGGTAGAGCCGCGTCCGCCGGTGGAGCAACGAAAACAGGTGCCTCCGGCACCGTCGACTCCGGCGCCGAGGCCGTTGAGTCCGGTGCAAATAGCGTCTCCCCCCAGGCCGGCGGTGATACAGTGCCTCCCGTCGACTCCAGAGACCTTCGCGGCGGCGAGAGACTTAATAGCTCTCACGGAGCCGGCACCGCCTCAACCACCGGCACCGACTGCACCGTTGACTCGCCCGGTCCAGTCGAGGGGGAAACCTGCCTTGATGCGCCCACCATCACAAGGGCTGGAACCTCGGCACCGATCCAGGTCCCGAAGCAGGTCCCCACGCCGCTCGCAGTCCCGGCACCGAATATCGTCTCGGCACCGGTCGTACTCGCGGCCAAGATCTTCTTCGCGGCACCGCTCTTCGTCTCGGCACCGATATGATCGTCGGCACCGATCAACGTCGAGACGTAGCTCTCGGCACCGCTACGGTCGACGCTCGACGTCGAGGGGTCGCTCCCGGCACCGGGCATACTCCAGGTCCTCGTCGAGGTCCAGATCCGACTCCCGGCGCCGACGAGGTCATCGGCACCGGTCGCGGTCCCGGCACCGATCGCCGGCACCGCGCAGAGATAGATCATCTCCGGACCGGCACCGTGCGGCACCGCAGCCCACCGGGATGGTTTCATCTCTCTCGGCACCGCCATGGCCGTCAAGATCGGCGTCTCGTTCCTCGGAAGACCTGTCGAGACCGGCATACCCCCCTCAAGGGCACGCCGAGGAACAAAATTTCGGCCACTGGCAAGAGATGGCAGAGGACCACTCTCATGGACCATCTCACTGGTCGTTTTGGACCCCGTGGGCGTACCACCAAGAGAAAGGGGCTCCAATACCATCGACCTCTCGCTCGGGTCACTCGGTCAGAAGGGCCCCAGAATCCACCATCTCTCGGCCTCCGCCAGGAGGCATGGAGGCTTCGGTGTCCACGCCACCCGACACCAGGGACCCAAGTGCAGGTGATGCCCCGGCCCAAGAGCAGGGGGATCAGGACCCCCCCTTGGATCCGGTACCGCCGGAGGCATCCTCTTCCTCCTCTCCGGACGAGGCAGTGGCGGGCACTTCATGTACGGGTCCCCCTCCGATAGATCTTCGGGCTCACCAGGATCTCCTGCGTAGGATGGCCCGTAATATGGATCTGCAGGCGGAGGAGATAGTGGAGGTGCACGACCCGATCGTGAATATCCTTGGAGCAGATGCCCCATCGAGGGTGGCGTTACCTCTGATCCGCACGATCCAAACGAATGCGGATACGATATGGCAAACTCCTGCCTCCATTCCACCCACAGCGAGAGGGGTGGAAAGAAAATACTTTGTCCCGTCTAAGGACTATGGGTACTTGTATACCCACCCCCAACCGTGTTCACTGGTGGTGGAATCAGTGAATGCACGAGAGCGCCACGGCCAGCAGGCTGCAGCGCCTAAATCAAAAGAGGCTAAGCGGCTCGATCTGTTTGGCCGTAAGGTTTACTCAGCCGGAGGGCTACAACTTAGAGCGGCGAACCAACAGGCGCTACTGAGCCGCTACAATTTCAACTCCTGGAACTCTATGGGGAAGTTTAAGGAGTTGATTCCCCAAGAGTCCAGGGAAGAGTTTGGAGCCATGGTAGAGGAGGGCAAGAAGGTGGCTCGGACCTCCTTGCAGGCCTCCTTGGACATTGCAGACTCAGCGGCAAGGACCCTGGCTTCGGGTATCGCTATGCGCAGGATCTCCTGGCTTCAGGTTTCGGGTTTGCCTCCGGAGCTGCAGCAAACCCTACAAGATCTGCCTTTTGAGGGTCATGGATTGTTCTCAGATAAGACGGACTCTCGCCTGCAGAGCCTCAAGGACTCGAGAACAATCATGCGCTCCCTGGGGATGCATGTTGTGGGCCCCCAGCGCAGGCCATTTAGGCCGCAGCCTCAGCGCTTCTACCCCCCCCCGCCTCGTCAGAGACAGGACTCGGCCCGGAGGCGAGGGCGAGGTGGTAGAAGAAGGTGGACCGGCCCTCAACCCGGCCAGAACCAGGGGCCACCTAGACCACCTTCAGGCCCCAGGCAGAACTTTTGAAGGTGCGGTCGAGGACGGCGCCCCAGTCATCCCCCAGGATCCAGCCCCCTCCTTTCGGGATCGCCTCTCCCACTTCCACCGTGCTTGGTCCCTTATAACTTCGGACCGTTGGGTCCTCCGCACGGTGGAGAGGGGATACGCTATCCAGTTTTCTTCATTTCCCCCCTCTTCCCCCCCCTTCCCCGTCCCTCTTCAGGGACCCTTCTCACGAGCAACTTCTTATACAGGAAGTTTCTACGCTCCTCGCTATGGGGGCCATAGAGGAGGTTCCAGTGGAATTAAGGGGCAGGGGATTCTATTCCCGTTACTTCCTCATTCCCAAGTCCAAAGGAGGTCTGTGACCCATCTTGGACTTGCGCGGACTCAACAAATTCGTAGTAAAGTTGAAGTTCCGCATGGTCTCTCTGGGGGCCATTATCCCTTCCCTCGATCCTGGAGACTGGTTCGCCGCCCTCGACATGAAAGACGCATACTTTCACATTGCTATTTACACGCCTCACAGACGCTTCCTGCGATTCGTGGTAAACAGGGTGCACTACCAATTTGCAGTCCTTCCCTTCGGCCTATCCTCGGCCCCACGGGTGTTCACGAAATGTATGGCTGTCGTGGCAGCGTACCTTCGTCGGCAAGGGATACAGGTGTTCCCGTACCTAGACGACTGGCTGGTACGCGGTCGCACCAAAGAACAAGTTCGCGATCACGTCCACATAATAGTGCACACATTCAACAGGTTGGGTATCCTACTCAACAAGGACAAATCCACTCTAGAACCTACCCAGAGAATAGAATTCATCGGTGCGGTTCTAGACTCCAGACGTGCACAAGCCATCCTGCCAGACAACCGCTTTGGCACCATCACGAGCCTCATTCAAGGACTCAAGGCCTTCCCAACTACCACGGTGAGGTCGTGCCTTACCCTGCTGGGTCACATGGCTTCCTGCACGTACGTAACCAGGCATGCCAGACTTCGGCTTCGCCCACTACAGACCTGGGTGTCATCAATATACCGCCCACATCGGGACAGCCTGAATATGGTGGTCACAATCCCGAATTCGGTCCTGACCTCCCTCACATGGTGGCTAGATCACAATGTGGTTTGCGAAGGGATGCCGTTTCACGCCCCACAACCCTCTCTGCACCTGGTCACAGACGCTTCATCCCTGGGTTGGGGCGCCCATCTCAACGAACACCATACCCAGGGCCTGTGGACTGCACCCCAGCTAGCCCTACACATCAATGTTCGGGAACTGATGGCGGTACGCCTGGCGTGCCGGGCATTTCTCAACCTCCTACGTGGTCGCTGTGTGTTAGTTCTCATCGACAACACCACGGCCATGTTCTACATCAACAAGCAAGGAGGGGCACGCTCGTCAATTCTATGCCAAGAGGCCATTCGCCTGTGGGACTTCTGCATCGCCCACTCAATCCATCTCACGGCATCGTTCCTCCCTGGAGTCCAGAACACTCTAGCGGATCGTCTCAGCAGGTCCTTCCAGACGCACGAGTGGTCTATCCGTCCGGACATCATACATTCCATCTTCCAGAGGTGGGGGTTTCCCCAGATAGACCTGTTTGCATCCCGAGACAACAGGAAGTGCCACCTGTTCTGCTCCCTGCAAGGTCGAGCTCCGGGCTCCCTCTCGGATGCGTTTCTCCTTCCCTGGAAAGACCACCTGTTTTACGCTTTCCCTCCGTTTCCTCTGGTCCACAAGGTACTGCTCAAATTGCGCAGAGACCAGGCACAGGTAATTCTGGTCGCTCCAGCGTGGCCGAGACAACATTGGTACACCACGCTGTTGGAACTCTCGGTTCAGACACCGATCCCGCTTCCGTTGTATCCGGATCTCATCACGCAGAACCACGGCCGGCTGCGTCACCCCGACCTGCAATCACTCCACCTCACGGCGTGGCTGCTCCATGGTTCACCCAGGCAGAGCAACAGTGTTCACACTCTGTCCAACAGATTCTGCTGAGCAGTAGGAAGCCCTCAACACGGACCACATACTTGGCCAAGTGGAAGCGGTTCTCCTGTTGGTGCGGACAACGAGCCACGTCCCCGTTGCACGCACCTATTCCTCTTATTTTGGAATATCTCCTCTCCCTAAAGCAGCAGGGGTTGGCGATATCTTCAATTAGAGTTCACCTGGCCGCTATATCGGCCTTCCATCCAGGGGAACTCGCGTCCTCGGTATTCTCTAACCCGATGGTCGTTAGATTCCTCAAGGGCTTAGACCGGATGTACCCACAACAACGTCAGCCCGTTCCGACGTGGGACCTCAACCTGGTTCTTTCCAAGCTCACAGGTCATCCATTCGAGCCACTGGCCACCTGTTCACTTCTGTACCTATCCTGGAAGACAGCCTTCCTCGTAGCCATCACCTCAGCAAGGCGCGTTTCTGAACTCAGGGCGCTTACATCCGAGCCCCCTTACACAGTTTTCCATAAGGATAAAGTGCAGCTTCGTCCACATCCTGCCTTTCTCCCTAAGGTGGTTTCTCCATTTCATATCAACCAGGATATATTTCTCCCGGTCTTTCACCCTAAACCACATGCTTCTCGCCAGGATCAACGTTTGCATTCTCTGGACGTACGCAGGGCCCTGGCCTTCTATATTGACCGCACAAGGCCCTTTAGAAAGACGACGCAACTCTTCGTTGCAGTGGCCGACCGAATGAAAGGCTCACCGGTCTCATCACAACGCCTATCCTCCTGGATTACGTCTTGCATCCGGACTTGCTACGACCTGGCAGGTGTCTCAGCACCCCACCTCACCGCTCACTCCACGAGGGCCCAAGCTTCCTCGACGGCTTTCCTGGCGCAAGTTCCGATCCAGGACATTTGTAGAGCTGCGGTTTGGTCGTCAGTCCACACGTTTACAGAACACTATGCACTAGTGCAGCAGTCCAGGGACGATGCTGCCTTTGGATCAGCGGTTTTGCACACAGCAATGTCTCTCTCCGACCCCACCGCCTAAGTTGGGCTTGGGAGTCACCTAATGGAATGGATATGAGCAAGCACTCGAAGAAGAAAAGACGGTTACTCACCGTTGTAACTGTTGTTCTTCGAGATGTGTTGCTCATATCCATTCCAAACCCGCCCTCCGTCCCCACTGTCGGAGTAGCCGGCAAGAAGGAACTGAGGGGGCGCCGGGTCGGCTGGGGTATATATTCAGCGCCATGAAGGCGCCACTCTAGGGGGCTCCACAGCCGACCCGCCGGTGTTGCTAGGGTAAAAATCTTCCGACGATCGTGCACGCGGCGCGCACACACCTAATGGAATGGATATGAGCAACACATCTCGAAGAACAACAGTTACAACGGTGAGTAACCGTCTTTTCTGGGGAGGAAAATGATTTGGAGACGTGATGGGTTGCAGACTATAAGGTAAGTTATTATTACTACTGGTGGGTGTTTCTGTTCAACTGGGTGAAATGCAAGAGAGATACCATTCAGCTACAGTTCCTTTTTACAATGTCAGATTAAAAAAAATGGGAGCAAGCAAACTTGAACTATTGAGAAGCTGCTGTTCAATCGCTAAATCTCTTGAGAGTTAAATACTTGACATCTTTATAAGGCTCTTACAGAATTTTTGTTGAGAAATAAGGTTTTTAAACACTTTGTTATTCTTTATAAGTTGCAGCTAAGGGTATTTCTGTTTGCATCTTAAGGAGTTAAATTCCAGAGTAATACATCAGAGTTTTGATGTAACTTTGGAAGACAAATGCCTACAATTTGGAGACTGTGAATTTTGTAATTGGCAGTCCTGCATTTATCAATAATCAACGGACTTTTCAGATACTTTATATTTATAGAACTCATTTCCTAATTTCAGTGCCTATTTAAAAGTTCTGGTTTAGTGTTTCGCTTTTCAGTGAACCTTTTGTATTGGTGATTCAAGTTTCAAATGAGAGGTCTTCTGAGTATTTCTGGATGGTGTCAAACAGTAATTATGTAAGAACACTATCCAAAGTATATTGAGTATCAGAGAGTGCATTTAAAAAAATATCTTGTTTGCTTATACGATATGTGAAATATAGCTGAGGACAGAGATTGTCAAATATTACTGTTTTTGTATAGTAACGATAATCCTGGAAAATTGTAGATGTGTGAAAATGGTCATAAACAGGCTCGGTAGCATGTTATGCACAGATGGTTAATAAAATATATTCCCTAATTTTTAAAAAATTCAGATTTAATCCATAAATTTTAGCCATAGTCAAAATGATATTTATGTGCAATAGATGATAGTTAAATGTTTCTAACGTATCACTTTGGCTTTCAGCTTTTGATTTATATTTGTCTAGAGAACCATGCTCGAAATAGGGACTTATTGGTATGTAGTAATTTCCAATGATCCTCATCGATAAATTTGTTGCTTAATTTATGATTTCTGTGATCCCGCCATCATTTTCATGGTAGTCTTAGTCAGTTTTGTATTTGAAATCTGCATTGCTCTGTGGAAGGCATATTTGGGCAGTGTAAAAAGAAAAGAGAAAATTGAACATTTTATATTTACTGAAAAATATCTGTTTGTACAGAAGATTCAGCAAAGTTATCTGAGGGTCACCCTTTCCCCCTCTTTCCTTGCATGTCTAGCTCCTATGATTCAGATCTGATGTGATGGTTTATTGACTTAACCTGTCAATAACAACTTCCTGAATTTGGTGGTAAGGACGTGCAATTTATTGAATCTATGTGTGAAGCCATTGGCCCTGAAAAGGCTGTAGTTGGATCAGAATACAGCTGCTTGTCTAATAACCCTGGCAGGCCACTGAAAGCATATGACCCTAGTGCTATACTCTTTGGATTGTTTGCACTGGAATATAAACATAGCTGTCCTCTATACAAGCATGACAATTCACAACAACTATTTTTCATTGGAACTATGGAACTCTTAGCCCCAAAAGTGTGACTCATGACTGTGAGGGACAGAGTATTCCTGGAACATGTTGGAATGAGAATGATTCCTGCCTTCCTAAGAACAAGATGCAAAGCTCACTTATTTGATTTACCATTCGTACAATAATAAAGGAAGGATCATGTGGGGGGAGAAATTAAGTTATCTGATACTTGTAAATAACAGATAGTGAAGGAAAGGTCCCATGATGCTGAGAATATGAGAAATGTGATCCCCTCACAAATATTAGACTTTTACTAGTTGTCAGTGGGCTGAGTGGCTGAAAAGATGCCTGTTTGCTGTCTGTTTTTACACACTTGGGGCCTACTCATGCTAGGGTTACCATATGTCCGTTTTTTCCCGGACATGTCCGGCTTTTTGGTAATCAAACCCCCGTCCGGGGGGAATTTCCAAAAAGCCGAACATGTCCGGGAAAAATACTACCAGCTTTGCCAGCATCCCTGGCTTACCTTAGAGCGGGCTCCGGCGACTGCTGCTGCTCCCTGATTCCTCAGCTCTGTAAGAGCTGAGCTGCCCGAGCGCTATCGGCTTCACGGTTTGCCGGGCAGCCTCCAGACCCTGCGTCCCCGGCCGGGCGTTTCCCCTCCTGGGCTCCGGCTGCGCTGGGGAAGCGCCCGGCCCGGGGTGCAGCGGATCTAGAGGTCTGGGGGCTGCCCGACAAACTGTGAAGCCAGTAGCACTCAGGTAGCTGTTTCGCGTGGCTGGGAGGGAGGAGGGGGAATGCGGGGCGCTCAGGGGAGGGGGCAGAGTTGGGGTGGGGCCGGGGTGGGGAAGGGGTGGAGTTGGGGCGGGGAAGGGGTGGGTCCAGGGCCCCGTGGAGTGTCCTCGTTTTTAAAACCTTAAGTATGGTAACCCTAACTCATGCACTCCTTAGTCAGTGAGAGATTTTCATAAGGGCTCTGAGACTAGGCCAGAAGGTTAGTTTTTTCCTTTATTTATGCTTACCCACACCCCTACTGTAAAACAGATTCTAGCTTTTTACATGACAGGTCATTTTTGTGATGATCAGCTCATAGAGTGAGTGAGCTTAGTGACAATGCACCTTCTGCAAGTTGCTGCAAAGATAAGTTGGTGCTACCCTCTTCAGGTGGTGATGAGGCAACATTGTCCCCAAACCCATATGCTTTTCCAGGGGAGGACTTTCTTCACAGGGTTAACGTGAAAAGGTTTCAGAGCATTTACTGGAAAGAGACTTAAACCTTAGAAAGTCCTCCCAGTTTTCTGTTTCATTTGTCGCCAATACAGTAGGTTCCGCTGATGGAAGAGAACCATATGTAAAAGATGCTATTGCATTTTGTTTTGCTACTGCTTGTGCACTAAATGAGGCAAGAGTCCTGTACAAAAAAATATGTGACCATATAATTAAAGGTTATATCATATGCCCAAGGGATGAAAATTAAGGTCACACAGGCATATTTCTCAACCTTTGCATCCTTGAATTGCAACTTTAATAGCATTTTTAACATAGTTTTAAATACTTAGCTCATATTACATATATTATAATATACTTACAGCTACTACAGGTAAGGAAAATTTCTTATTTCAGCAATCGAACCAAATTTTTTTGGAAAAGCAATTTTTGTATTACTGGTATCAGCAGCACCAGTAGCTTTCAGTATTTATGGTAACATAGAGGACAATGTAAATTGTAAATAGATGCAACTTCTTTTTCTGAGAAAAAAGGTGCGAAATACTGGGATTGTTATACCCTCAAATGGGAGAGCGTGTCTTTCTGCTTTGCTCAAGAAGGAAGCAATAACCTCACATTTCTGTTCGTGTGTAGAGTTTTCCCATGATTGGCAACTCCTTCAGTCTGCCACATAGAATTTGAACTCACTGGGGCCAAACACATTTAATATATGCAGTTTGGGATGAATGCAAGTCTGTTTATAATCTGTTGTAATTTGAAATGAACTTTGATTTCTTACTATCTGGAAAATATACCTCAGGAAAAACAGGTATTTGTTTAGGCAACAGTTTCCTGAGCATTTTGATACTTGCAAAAGTCTTCAGCTTTTTGCAAGAGATTTGTATTGCTCCATAAATCTTTAAATTTGGAGAGGAAAATGGATCTCTCCATTTTTCCATAACCACTTCATTCTTTAAATAATATGGATGCTCTTTTCTTTGGGCAGCAGGGGGGAAGAAGCTGACACAATAGCCAGTTAAAATTTTTTTGACATTTTTTTAAAGCAGTATAGCCTGCACTAATAAGCATTTTGAACCCTTCCCTCCAGAGTGCCCTGGGATGCCATGTGGCCTCATTAAGTTAGCCATTCCAGGAACAGATTGAAAGCTGCTTTTCCATGTGTATTGTTTAAAACTTGGCTGCAGCGATGAGGCTGGGGCAGGGGTATAGAGGAGGGGAGAGAAAAACAGAAAAGGGAGAAAGCAGGAAGAAAAGCCTTAAGGCTAATTTCATATAGGCTGCTTTGTTAAAAATATGGACATTTTTGTATGTTAGGATCACATCATGTTGGCTTTTCTTTGGTAGATTTCTTTTGGGATGTCTCCTTTACACTTGTTGAGTTTAACTTGGATTGAGATGAGGGGCACTTACTAATTGAAGCATAGCACTATAATCTCTCTCTTGATGATAGACTAAAATAAAAACCTTTACAATACTTCTGCAATTTTTCCTGCAGCAACCCTAGACCAGATGGAAAGTAAAACACAGACTTTTCTACTGTATGTATTTCCTCCTGGACTTCACTCTGCCTTCAGTAAAAGACACATCTGTGCAGTATCCCAGCATAATGCAACAGTATAAATCCCTAGTATACCCACACCTTGAATGCTGCGTGCAGTTCTGGTCATCTCTTTTAAAAAAAAGAGAGATTAGAATTGGAAAAGGTACAGAGAAGGGCAACAAAAATGATTTGAGGTATGGAACAGCTTTCATATGAGCAGAGATTAAAATGACTGTGGCTGTTCAGCTTAGACAAGAGATGACTAAAATGGGGATATGATAGTAAAATCATGAATGATGTGGAGAAAGTGACTGGGGAAGTGTTATTTATGCCTTCACATAGCACAAGAGCCAGGGGCCACCCAATGAAATTAACAGGCAGCAGGTTTAAAACAAACAAAAGGAAGAACTTCTTCACACAACATGCAGTAAGCCTATGGGACTCATTGTCAAGGATGCTGTGAAGGCCAGAAATATAACTGAGTTCAAAAAAGAATTAGATAAGTTCATGGAGGATAGGTCCATCAAGAGCTATTAGCCAAGATGGTCAGGGATGCAACCCCATGCTTGAGGTGTCCCTGGGCATCTGACTGCCAGAAGCTGGGACTGGATGATGGGATGGATCACTCAAAATTATCCTGTGCTGTTTATTCCCTCTGAAACACCTGACACTGTCCACTGTCAGAAGACAGGATACTGGGCTAGAAGTTCTATTGATCTGACCCAGTATGGCCATTCTTATGTTCTTATGTAGAGGAGAAGCATCCCTATCTGAATTTCTGGCTCATAAGGTTCTCTTGAGTGAAATCAGGGAGACTGCCAGCGTGGAGAGGCAGTCACACTCTTAGGATCCATACTAGAAGTAGATTTAATGCATCTGTGATATTTTGGGGTTCAACTTAGACCAGTGAGAGGTTGTGCTATTGCCTGCCCTTTAACTCTGGGTGCTTAAATGCTCTGCTGCAGTGTCTTACAGCCAGGACATCAACAGCCAGCAGATAAGCATGCAGTTCCCTAAGGGTATGTATACATTGCAAATAAAAATCCACAGTGCTGACTCAGGGGATGGGGGGGACTCAGGATGTGCGGCTGTTTCCTTACAGTGTAGACTTCTGGGCTCGGACTGCAGCCTGAGCTCTGGGATCCTCCCACTTTGCAGGGTCCTAAAGCCTGGGCTTCAGCCCAAGCCCATAAGTCTACATAGCAATGAAACAGCCCCCCAGCCTGAGCCCCACGAGCCAGAGTCAGCTGGCACGAGCCAGCCGTGGGTGTCTAATTGTAGTGTAGACATACCTGAGTGTCTGTATGCTGTGGAGCCCTGGTTCAACACCTTGACCCCAGCAGCCTGCCTATAACACAAGAGCCCCACCCTAGCCTCCACCAGCCTTGTTACTACTTGCAAGCTGACTCCAACACACTCCAAGTCCCGAGTTTTCTCCAATCTGTCTGCCCTGAAGTGTCCAGTCCTCACCAGGAACACTCAGACAAGTAAGAAGGTTCATTGTTCCTTTAAAGAGACAGAAGCATCACATATCACTTTAATTGGAGCTAACAATCACTTCAGTTGGAACACAGCACTGAGTTGGTTTAGATTAAAAGTAAAATAAGTTTATTGACATAAAGAGAGTTTTTAAGTGAGTTCAAGTACAAGGGATAAAGATAAAAATGGTTACAGACAAATAAAAGTTAAAATAGGCTTTCTAATGGCTAAGATCTATCTTAACAAGCTACAGTCTTTGTTCAAGGTAGATTTCTGACCAACAGGGATCCTAGAAATCTGTCATGGAAAAATGCAGAATTTGCGTTTTTACAGAGACTCTTTAGTTTTTACATTTTGTGAAAAAATAAAAAACCTATACAGTGGAACCTCAGTTATCCAATCTAATTGGGAATGGGGTCAGATCAGATCATCAAAAATTTGGATAATCAGGAGAATGGATGGGGCTCTGGCTGTCAGCTTAAAAATTGTAATTATATCAGTAAAACATTGTTTTCAACTGATACCTATATATATCGTGGCCAGGGAAACTAAAGTTCAGCATTTCATTTTAACTGGGGGAAAATGCAGAATTTTGTGTTTTTTTTTTTTATCACAGAAAACTAGGATCTCTGCTTACCAATCTTTCTTCTTCAGCCATGGCTGACTTTCTCTCAGTCAGTACCTTCGACAAAAGTACAGGGGCTGGTTTCCATTGTCTCCCAATGTGAAATATACAACATGGCTCTTTGTTTCCCCTTATTTCTCTGAGTTCATTGACCCTGTTTCAAGATGCAGGAGGACCTCATGCTGTTTTTCTTCCTGTGGAGTTTCCATCCCCCTGCTGATTTGTATGTAAATTGGGCTTCCATTGTTTTGATTCCAAAATGCTTATTTTACATTGGAGACAGGTAGATAGTTTTCTTTCCTCCTGTCTGGGGGAAAACCTGCTTCTGCATGTGTTTGGTCACAGACTTTAAGCATAATATATCAGTGAGTATTCATAATTCCTCATATAGTGCTAATGAGTACATTTTACAATGATATTGATCGCCAATGTGTCACAGACTTTCTCCCCCACTCACTAGGTTGATGGCTTTGTTTACTTTTTAAGTAAATATACCTTAATTGTCTCTGTCTGACGACCAGCCTGGTCAGACAAAGAGTTGCTGATACAGAGTAGTGAACCACAAATGGGGCTCTGTGTCACAGAATCCTAACTGTCACGTGGCTTGGATAGCTCTGACTTGTCCTTCTGGTGGTATATTGGTATCAGTGGGTCTATTGCAGGATAAGGTTTTCTCACTCTATTGCCTCACTCTTCAGATTAGTGTTCTAGTCACAAACTCAGGGTACATCTACACTACAGCGGGGAGTCGATTTAAGATACGCAAATTCAGCTACGTGAATAGCGTAGCTGAATTCGACGTATTACAGCCGACTTACCCTGTTGTGAGGACGGCGGCAAAATCGACTTCTGCCGCTTTTTGTCGGCGGCGCTTACTACCACCTCCGCTGGTGGAGTTAGAGAGCCGATTCGGGGATCAATTGTCGCGTCCCGACGGGACGCGATAAATCGATCCCCGAGAGGTCGATTTCTACCCGCCGATTCAGGTGGGTAGTATAGACCAGGCCTTAGCCTCTGGCGATAAAACAGGGGCTTAGTTTGCTTGGCAGAGTACAGGGGTGGCTCTTTGAAACTTGTCTGTCATGAGGGATAGAGCTGCTCAGGTGCAGAAAGAATTAACTGCTTACTTGCACTAAACCTTTCTCTTCCAGCTTCTTAGGCCATGACAACACTATGGGCACTACAGTGGTACAGCTACCGCACCGTAGCACTATATTGTAGACACTTCCTACAGGGACAGAAGGGGTTTTTCAATTGTTGTCAGTTATCCACCTCCCCAAGTGGCAGTAGCTAGGTTGATGAAAGCACTCTTCCATTGACCTAGTTGCATCTACACCAGGGTTTAGGTTGGCATAGCTATGGCACATATGCTTGAGCAATGTAGTTGTGTTCATCTAAATTGTAAGTGTAGATGAGGTCTTGGCTTCTAAGTCTGTTTTTGATATTTCCTGGAATGCTAGTGAGGGATTTTATGTATCTATTGTGCCTCCTTTGGTCTTTATCATTTTAATCTCCCTTGTATCCCACATAAACACTAGATCAGACCTTATCAGTGACCTGCTTGTAGTATGTTGCCCAGCTTAATAGTCTGTAGAGCCTCATGGATCATTTTTGTTTTGCTTACTCCAGGGTGTTTTGATCATCTCTTCACGTACTAATTGATCTCCCCCTCGCTCTCTGTTTAATTCTCACACAGAAGTTTTGGCTCTTTTGCTGTAATAAAACCTGAAGACATGGGATTTGATGTATCTTCTGGTTTCATATGAAATTGTTCTGATTGCAGAGACATATGTTGTCATCAATACTACTCTCTTGTGAGCTCTGCTGCAGCCAGCAAGGGGTGATTAGAAGTTAGCTTTAAGAAAGAAATATGCAGCCTTTGCACAATTCCTACCTCTGGAGCCTTGGGAATGAGAGTCTGGTATTCAAAAGAGGGCTGTCCATTCCTGTTTTGAATCCCAGACTCTCAATCCCCAAGACTCTGGATGTAATAATTGTCCAAAGGCTGCATATTTTAAAAGTGATGTCATTTTATTTTTGGAATACCAAGTTTGGATTTTCAAATTCTAAATACTTGTATATTTAAGTTTCTTACACAAAACTTTTAACCTATCTTGCTCTTTATGTTACTATCTTGGTATAGTGCAATAGACAAACAGAAACTCCCATGAAAGACGTTGTTAACTAGGACAACTAACGGCTATTAACATTATTATTTCTATAATAAAACAATGATAATTGAACTGTGACAGCTGGAAGTCAGTGGATTCCCTCAGCAGGAGTAACCAAAGGCAGAATTTTCACAGGATTTGCTGAAGAGGGAGGTACTCTGCCATATTTAAGCAATGTGGTATGAAGTGTATGTTGACAAATCTTTAAACTTTCAGGCTGCAAGAAAGTACTTTGGTTTAAAAAGGCTCACATTTCCAAAACTGATCTGTAATTTTGAGTAATGTAAAATGGGTCCTGTTTTGAGTGGTGGTGCTGGATCCCCACAGTTCCTGGGGAAGCTAATTGGAATTGTGGATATGTAACGCCTCTGAAAATCAAGCTTGTGATGCTGACACTGGGCTCCCAGAATTGGAGATCATCTTTGAAGAAGTGGCTCTTTAAGTCATTAACTGTTGGCTAGTGACCTATAATGTAACAGACAGTCATGCAGGTGGAACAGTGAGCCAGCCTGGTGACATCTTATATAAAGGCTTTTGCTTTTATCATTTTAAACTTCTTTCCTACTTGATGGTGAAGTCAAAAGTGTTTAATGGAAATTCTTGTATTTCGACACTCTCCCTTGCAATTTGTAGATCAACGCAGCCTTTGTTGTCTTCCCCTACAGGAACCACATCTTCTTTCTTTCTAATTGTTCTCTCAGCTATTCAAAGACTGAGGAACTCTTTAGTGGCTTGGTAACAGATTGATTGCATGTGTATCTGAGGCGTTATTGTCTTCAGCTTGGCTTCTGATGCTGCTTGGAGCAGCGGTGATCTGCTGGACAGAGAAGAGTGACAGATGAGTGGAGGCTTCCTGTAGGGCATGTGGCGCATCACCCCAGCTGTTTAGAGGCATTGGAGAAAAGGGAGAAAGGCAGATTATCTCATTATATTTACAGAGACCTAGTCACACAAACAATGACTATCCCCTTTGACAAGAAGATTGTTTAATTAGTCAGGGATTTAATAAAGAGATGACTTAACACACTGTGCCCTTTTTAATACTGTGTACAGTAGCATGGTTCTCTACAGTAGTGTTTTTTCTTTCCTCTGCTCTCTCCAGTGGGCACTTCCATAGCTCTGTTCCAACTCTGTTGAGTAGTTTACTAGAGCTCAAATACTAGACAAGAACTGCCATCTGGAAAACAAAATTACAACGTCATTGCCTGAAAATTGGCTCTGAGCTCCCATGAGCACCCCACTAGCTGTACAGCTATTTTGGAGGTTGGGAGAATTCTCCACCACTCACCCACATTGCGTCCAGGTGCAGTATCTGCCTCTCCTTTCCTGCCTGTACCCGGGAAGACCAGACCCTGTGCCTTAAGATTCACCTCATGGATGTAGCCATGAGGCCATAGTCAGATCATGGCCGGGGAACCCCTCCTGTACATTGGCCTGAGCAGACCAGGAGTGCGCCTCCTACTGCGGAGTCAGGGATCCACTGGTGCCAGCGCTATAGACCTCACGCCTGGGCCTCGCTGTGAAACATGGAAGCATGTGCATAAGCATGGCAGTAAGTCTTCCTCCATATCCAAGAAAGAGGCTGTACCATCCATGTCAGAAGAGGAGCACATCCCAAGGCCCACAAGAGTGAGAAGAAGTCTCATTGTTCACTGGATCTGTTGGTCCCCGAACCATGCACCCCTCCTGCATTGGCTCCGCTGGCACAGCATGAATTGTTGGCATTGAGGCAGACCCCCTTCCCAGCCCTGGGTCCATCCATGGACTGGGTGTTGTTAACACAGGGGATAATCGGACGTGCTCCCAGGCCTCAGGAACAGTTTGCCCTGGATTGGATGAGGTTTCCACGTGTTCCAGTCCATTCACCTGCTAAGCGAGCTCCCTCTCCTGTGTTGGATCTGTTGCCCTCTGGTCATGTTCCTACAGCACACCCTGTTCCATCAGTCCTGTCGGCACCCCGTTTGTACAGGACTCTGGTTCCTCCGAGTCTGAGGATTCGGACACTATGCAGAGTCCGCTGCTTCCATTCCAAAGGCATGCTTACCAGAGCATTCTGACGGCATTGTGGCAGTACCCTCCTTTGCCTCATCCCAGGAGCCACTGGTACAGCTGCAGGAACAGCAGGATCAACCAGGTTGGCCATATTGGAGCTCGTGGCCCCAATATTTGCCTTCAGAACCATCTCGCTTCCCTGTCTCACCACCCTGCCCTTTGTCAAGTAGACGTTCGGAACCGGGGCTGGATGATGCAGTGGTCAGCCTGGCTCCGGCAGTACCAGCGAATCTGGAGAGGTTCCCCTCGTCATCCCTGGATGCAGCTGCGTCATCTATCATCAATTTCAGGAGTTGCTCAGCAGACTAGCTTGTCATGTTGGAGAACACCACTATGGTTTACTACGTAAACAAGAAAGGAGGCACAAGGTCCCCAGCACTGTGTGCGAAAGCTCTGCATCTTTGGAAATGGTGCTTGAAAACTGTATCCTCTTGTTGGTGGCCTACCTGTCTGGGACCAAGGACAGTATGGCCGATGTTCTCAGCAGGAACTTTGCAACTGATCACATGGTAATTGCAGACATTTTTGGTCCATGGTGAACTCTGATCAGGGACCTCTTTACATCTCACACCAACACCAAGTGCATTCAGTATGGCTCAAGGGGAGGACTTGGTGCCCATTCGCAGGATGACCCCGTGGTCTTTGACTGGTCGGACCGGGTCAACTATGCCTTTCCTCCTCTACCATTCATGTCACGCATCCTTCACAAACTCCCATGAGAGAGGGCGATGGTCATCCTGATTGTTCCATTCTGGTCTCGCCAGTTCTGTTTTCCTCTGCTTCTCTGCATGTCGAAACATCCTTCACTCCTACTCCCAAAGTTCCCAGAACTGCTCACACAACACAATGGCAGACTCAGATCCCTCATCCACAGACGCTTCATCTGACAACCTGGTTTTTGGATGAACACTTCCATTAGTACGAGAATATTCGACAGCAGTATGAGAGGTCCTCTCCAATAGCAGGAAGGACTCCACAAGATGATCCTACTAAGGTAAGTGGGTGTGTTTTGCCTCTTGGGCCCAACAGAAAGATCTTGCCCCCGAGACTGTTGGCATCCAGATGCTGTTGGACTATTTCCTCTATCTGAAGGCATCAGGACTTGCTCTCAGCTCCATCAGGGTGAATGCAGCAGCTATTAGTGCTTTCCACCGTCCAGTGGAGGGTCATTCAGTTTTTACCCTCCCTTTGGCTGCCCAGTTCTGGAATGATCTTGTCTGTAAATACCCGTCCATCCAACCTATCGTTCCTCAGTGGGACCTCAGCTTAGTCCTTACGTCATTAATGAATTCTCCCTTTGAACCCATGGCCTTCTGCTCCCTTTCTCATCTTTCCATGAAGGTCGCCTTCCTAATGGCTATCACCTCTTCAAGGAGGGTTGGTGAACTTGGAGCCATGATGGCACCCTCCCTTTCGCCACATTTCATAAGGATAAAGTTTCACTGCGCTTCCATCCCAAATTTCTACCAAAAGTGGTTTTCACTACCTCCTCAACCAACCCATACATTCAGGGGTGGCAGGTTTGTATAATTTTTGGTGGTGCCCAGAATGGGTCCATGTCCCGCCCCCCTCCCCACACCTGCCTAAGGCTATGGGAGGGAGTTTGGGTGCGGGAGGGGTGCGGGCTCTGGGAGGGAGTTTGGGTGCTGGGTGCAGGCTCTGGCCTGGGATGGGGGTTGAGGTGCGGGAGGAGGTTTGAGGTTCTGGGTATGGGAGGGGGGTTTGGGTGCTGGGTGTGGGCTCTGGGCTGGAACAGAGGGTTGGGGTGCAGGAGGGGTCTTGGGGTGCAGGCTCTGGGAGGGAGTTTGGGTGCGGGAGGAGTGCGACCTCAGGGAGGGAGTTTGGGTGCTAGGTGTGGGCTCTGGACTGGGATGGGGGTTGAGGTGCGGGAGGAGGTTTGAGGTTCTGGGTACGGGAGGGGGGTTTGGGTGCTGGGTGTGGGCTTGGGCTGGGACAGAGGGTTGGGGTGCATGGCATGAGGCTGGGCAGGGGATGAGTTTGGGGTGCAGCAGGCAGGCTAGTCTGGGGCTGGGGTGGGGGGCCAGAGAGGAGAACTTCCCCCAGCCCTCTCCCCTCTGGCACCAGTGAGCTCCGGGGAAGTGGGAGGCTCCTCCCTGGCACGACACTCACCTAAGCCCCACCAGGCTGCTGCTCCAGAGGTTCAGCAAGGATAAGCCTGCCCCCTCCCTCAGGGGGTCAACTTGGAGTTGCCTGTGGGGAGAGGAGGGACTGCCATGCGCCTCCTTCCTCCCGCAGCAGGCGCCTCAGCCTGCCCCTGCTCCCTTGTAGCCGGCAGTGGCCAGTGAGGGAGCGCAGCGCAGAGCTGCTGGGGGCAGCTGCCTGCTGCCCAGGACAGGCATGGACACTCGGGGGAAGGGGCAGGCGGGGCCAGGCGGTGACCCCGCCCCAAACATTGGGAGAGCTGGGCCCCTAGGCCCTGAATTTGCAGGAGCCCAGGCACCATGGGCCCATACAACTCGCTGTCCGTGCATATATTTGCCAACCTTCTTTCCCAAACGGCACACCTCAGATGAGGAGCAGTAGCTTCATTCCCTCAATGTCTGTACGGCCCTAGTCTTTTACCTACAGAGGATGAAGCCCTTCCGGAAGTCTCCTAGACCAGGCGTGGGCAAACTTTTTGGCCCGAGGGCAACATGTGGGTGGGGAAATTGCATGCAGGGCCATGAATGTAGGGCTGGGGCAGGGGGTTGGGGTGCAGGAGGGAGTGCGAAGTGTGGGAGGGGGTGTGGTGTGTGGTGTGGAGGAAGGGGCTCAGGGCAAGGGGTTGGAGTGCAGGAGGGGTGCAGAGTGTGGGAGGGGGCTCAGGGCAGGGGGTTGGGGTGCAGGAGGGGTGCAGAGTGGGAGGGGGCTCAGGGCAGAGGGTTGGGGTGCAGGAGGGGTGTGGGGTGTGGCAGGGGGCTCAGGGCAGGGGTTCGGGGTGCAGGCTTCAGCCTCGCACCAATTACCTTGAGCGGCTCTGAGGTGGCAGCGGTGCAAAGCGGGGCTCAGGCAGGCTCTCTGCCTGCCCTAGCCCCGCGCCGCTCCCGGAATCGGCCAGCACCACGTCCCTGCAGCCCTTGGGGGAGGAGGGGTAGAGGGCTCCGTGTGCTGCCCTCGCCTGCGGGTACCTCCCCTGAAGCTCTCATTGGCCGCGGTTCTCCGTTCTCGGCCAATGGGAGCTGCGGGGGCAGTGCCTGCAGGCGAGGGCAGCACGCGGAGCCCTCTGCCCCCCCTCCCAGGGGCCTCAGGGACGTGGTGCCCGCCACTTCTTGGAGCGGCGCGAGGCTGGCAATCTCGCGGGCCAGATCCAGCCCACGGGCTGTAGTTTGCCCACCGCTGTCCTAGACTATTTGTGGCCATAGCGGAGAGACTTAAAGGGCAGGCCATCTCCACCCAGAGAATCTCGAAGTGGGTCTCAGGGTGCATTACACTCTACTATCAACAAATGGGATGGTCCCCATCTGATGCCTTTTCTGCCTCGTCCCTGCCCCTCCCCCCACCCCAGGCTGCAAGCCCAGGCTGCGGCAGCATCTGCTGCATACAAAGCTTGCTGTGTGTCAGCAATGTGTGTGTGTGGGTTCTTCTGGGGGTCTGCGGGTGGGGATGGCGGCAGTGCCCCAAGTCGGCATAGGGGCACCAGTTTAATACTACTACATAGGGCCCCATAAATCCTAAGGATGACCCTGTGTCTGGGTTCTTTCTCACCCTTGTAACCACAACCAAAACTGGAAAGGGGGGAGGGGAGAAGAAGAGTTTTGTTACTTCTGTGAGTTGGTAACACTGGAATCAGGTGGTTCCTTTCTGCCCAATCAGCAGATGGAAAGAGTGTCAATCTGAAGCATTCAAAAATAATGAGTTGGACTCTAAGAAATCATGAGGTTGGCTTAGAAATCACAAGATTTTTTACAAGTATAAATGTTTGGGTTCTTTATTTGCCTTCTGGTTTCTGAGAATTTAGAGTTCATGTTTTCCAGATTTTTTTTCTGTAAAGCATAAAGGGTAGAAACGTTTTTTTAAAAAGAATGCTGAGATTCTTGCATAATCACATGACATCAGGAAAAAATCCTGTGACTTTAAGGAAAAAAACAAATATTGTTAGACTAATGATAAAATCCTTCTTTCACTAGTACTTTTGTGAAATGCTTCTATCACTTGGAAAAGCATTCTCAATGTTAGCATGCAAATTGTCCACACTATTTGACGGTAACAGTTATATGGTCTTCATTACCTCACACCTATTTTGGATTAATGCATTATAATCCTGAGTCCCATCATTTAAAATGTACCCATGCGGGCAAGCCTCACCTGATAATACCCTTGTTCAGTTTAAATAGCTCTGTGCAGTGGAATAGCCAGGTAGCATCTGAGAAAAAGCAGGGTGCTTTACACTCCATTCATATGTGATGGGTATGCAGGAAGGCACAAACAAGAAACCAGGGTGAAAGAGGGATGTCTGACAGATAAAGAAGCCTTCTGGGCAGAAAATAAACATTGCTTTCTGAATAAATCATGGTGTGTTGAACATTTTGACAAAGGAAAGAAGCTGATGATGAGTGTAAAGAAAACCTCATCACAGATGCCTAAAGAGAATCTTAGGCACATCTGAAATCTGTCACTTTCTTATTTGTAATGAGATCCACAGATCCCTGACATTGGGTCCTTTGCTCTGTGCAGTCTTGGAGGCAGATCAAATCTGTCAGTCAGAGGCAGGAGAGGTGTGTCTGGCTCCACTTCTGAGAAGCTTCCAGATTTTGTCTGCCTCTCCCAGCTTCAGTCAAGCAGACCAGCTCCTCCCTGCTGCAGAGCAAATTTGAATAAGAAGAAAAGGGGGGCAGGCTTAAAATCTCCAGGCTCTCAGGGGCTGCCTTTATCAGCAGAGAGGATTCCTTTTCTCCTCCGTCACTGGGATCGCTCTGCCCTGCTCACTCACACAGAGGGCACCAGGGCAGAGAAAGCGAAGTGAGGAAAAGCCAGACACTCAACCCCGCTGACAAGTGCCTGCCTGGAGATCTGTTCCTCTTCTGTTGAGACCCTCTCTCAAGTGCTCAGGCTTGGGCAGGGTTTGCAGCAGCCTCCCTCCCTGAGCAGGAGAGCACCCAGGAAGCAGTGGCAGCAGCTCAGCAGCAAAATCCCCTGAGCCTGGCACAAGCTACAGCTGCAGCCCCGAGACCAGCAAGAAGCCACTCCCTCTCTCCCCCTTCTCCCCATGTAAGTTGAGGCACAATAGCAAAGGGCCAGGGATGCTTCCCATTCAGCTGCTGGAGCCTGGCCTTCCCCTATAGTACTGTGGAGGAAGGGAGCCCAGCCCTTTCCTTCATTTTACAGCATGCCCCCCAGCTCAGCCCTGCAGTGGATCAAAGCTACTCCCTGCCAGCAATATCAGCCCAGCGCTGTCTGCCAGTGCAGCAAATGGCCAGGGACTCCCTGTGAACTTCCAGGGCTGCACCCGAGGCGCCTGGGGTGAGGTCACCATCTAGGAATCTGCCTTAAAGCGTGGGACCTAAGGAAGCCCTCTTCTGGAGCAGTCCAGCCCAAACCTCCAGTCTGAATCTCCTCTTTCTCAGGGCAAGACATCTGTTCAAAAGAGTAACTCCAAGATCCCTTCACCCCATTCCAGGTGCTGTCAGTCTGAAATTTCTCTCTCTGCTTCTGAGGTGGAGAATCAAAGGGATGCATAAGAAAGCGGTCTCACAGGTGTTCAGACCCCTTGAATCGCCCAAACGTAAAGGGATAAAAAAACCCAATCCCCTTCTTCTGAAGAGTCTGATTCAAGGGATTTTCCCTAGGAGATACTCTGACAGGTACAAAGTAGAATCTGTTTCCCTCAAAGTACATAAATCTGCAGAGTGCAGCAAAACAGGTATCCTGAGCAACTAGTTCCCCAGCATACCTTCACGGAGTGCTCCAGAGGGGCTAATCTGCCAGTGCTTGGGTTCACCGGCTCATCTTCACTGAGTGCGGCACAGCAAATCAATGCAGAAAAGACCAGATCATAGGCAAGTGCGGTCTCCTCTTGGCATGCATACACACAGTCCCACAAAGGAAATTCTTTCTCCTTACAGGAGAAGGCCAATGCTCCAAACCAGAGCTAAAGACTCAAATATTAAAAAAAAAAAAAACACAAAAAAGCCAACAACATCAAATCATGCAGAGAATAGACTTTCAGGCAAAAGTGTACTGACTATTCTGAATTGTAAAGGTCTGCAGATGCCTCTGACAAGCTATAGTTATACATCCCTCTTCATACAGCCCTGAGTGTCTAATAGTGGAATTGGGATTTTCCTGCCACATCTAAAAAGACTGATAAACTACCAGCCGCTGCTGCGGGTTGCTGTGTATCTTAGCTTTTGGGCTGTCACCCCACAGCAGCAGCTGGGAATATCAGGCCTTACTGTCCTGGTTATTGCTTCCAGCTTCTGTTGCAGGTTGTCATGCCTTGCTACCACCTCTACCTCCTTCCCCCAGCAGATGACTGTGGAGTGATGAAAGGGACAACTTCCCAAATGTGGAACAACCAACAGACAGTGAGGATCCTCTTGGCCCACCATAACTTTCTTTCTACCCCTAACTTGCTGTGGCCTCCATTCTATAAGGTTCCTCAGTGTCCACCAGTCAAAATTTATCACTACCAAAGATAAATGTGCCTTTTCCCTCGTGATCAGGGGCTAGTTGTTTCTAAGTGTGAAAAATGTTTACCTGAAAGAGTGGCATCTTTACTATCCAGGCCCATTCACAGACATCCAGGTCCAGGCAGGCATAATCTCAGCCCCCTCTTTTGGGCATGAAAACTATTGGGGGCATCAGGCCAACAAGAATAAATAAAAAACAACAACCGTGTCATCTGACATCCTAAGTGCCCCCACCTACTTTCATAAGCAGTGCTAACGTCCATGGACAGCATTGCAAGGATGGTCTCTTTCACCCTGTACATAAATAAATCACAAGCCTAAAAGCTTCTGGCTGAGGAAGAGGAGGAGTTAGGGTATGCAGACAATCATCTTAGATCTCTTTTGAATTGAAGCAATTGAAACTGTGCCCCTTTTCAGAAGAAACAAGACCTTACCCCATATTCCTCCTAGTTAAAAATAAATAAATAAGTCTACAGAGCAGTTTTTTGCCATTGAGTAGCTCTTCATGGGCCTGTAGAAATCAAAATTCAAGATGGAGACCTTGATGCTGCCCTCAACAAGGACTGCCTGAGTTCAATAGATTTTAAAGATGCCTATCTCTGTATCACAATTTGAAGTCTCACAGATGCTATCCCTTATCACTTAAATTTACCTTTTATAGTTAATAAACTTATTTCTTGTTTATAACTTAACCAAGTTTGTGCAATTTATAACGGGGGAGGGAAAGAAGTTGTGCATATCTTCCTGCACACTGAGGGAGGGGGCGAATTTATGAGCTTATGTTGTATAGATTTATCTACAGCGCAAGACAACATTATTTTGGGTGTACTTTCCAGAGGGAAGCTGCACTTGAGCGCTGGACCATTTCCTTGCTGAGCTTCCCATAGAGAGTTGTTTGCAGACTCTGTGTGATTCTACGGCTGGTGCTTCCAGAGACCAGAGAGCCTGATTCAGCAAAATAGGGAGAGGGAGCCGAGGCTAGTGCAGCAGGCGGGCTCAGTGAAATCCTAGTACATCAGTTGGCATCCCAGAAGGTGGGGTCCAACCTGTCACAGTTACTTTCCCTGATTTTTATTTTATTTTTTATTTTATTGGTTTAGGGAGAAAAAGGAAGAAGAAAAACAAAACCCACAGTTTGCCAGTTAACATTCACCAGTCAGGCAGAAGGTGACTTAAGGATTGTTTCTGTTTGCAAGTTCCAAATGGGATTTCAAATAGTTGTAACTTGATGAGCTCAAAACCAAACAGCATTTAACCTACCAAAGGCCATAGGCCTCAGTCCAGACTACATTTTTAACTTTCAAAGTGACACCTTTAAAAAAAAAAACCTAAACTTTGGACAAAGGCCATGCCTGCAAAAGTTTTGCCCAAATCAAAAATGTTCAGAAAGTTCTCAGCAAATGAAAATAAGGAGCCATTGTGGAAAACATTTTACAAACATAATTACTGTTCAGCAGTCACTGCTGACAATCACTACAATACATACAATATTAAATAGAAAACAACTTTAAGAAACCCAAGAGCCACTTAATATGTATGTTTAATGTTAAGGTGTGTATCCTCTTTTACTAATGAATACAGGCATAGTTTCTTTAAATGCTGATAATTCAAGGTCATTTGAGTTCCATTTCTTATTTTTCTTTGCTTTACTATGTCCATTTCCAGACTTTTACATAATTCTGTAAACAGAACTATTCTGGATACTCCAAATGTGACCTTTCTATTTCCTAAAACAGTGCCAGAATAGTTTCATGTTGGCTTGTTTAGAATCTTAGTTTGCACCCCAGTATTATGGTTAGAGGTTTAGGCATAAATGTTAAGCAATGGGTCCAAGGTTTTATCCACTATTAATTTTCTACTCAGTATTTTGCAAAAAAGAACATTTGAGGATTCTCTTTCAGGTTTCTGATGAAGCCTCCACAATTGGCCTCTGCAACTTTGCATCAGTGAATTTTGAGCATATAAAGATCACCAATACATTTGGGAGATGTAAGGTCTCTCATCTTTCATGGAATTCAGTGGGTATTTAGGGTATTCAGAACCTCATAATATCATCCCCAAAGTGAACAAGATTAGTCCAAAGAGCAATCCTTACATATCTCATGAATTTTCTCCATCTTAAATTTTTCCCACTCAGTTTTTCACTCTTACATCCCAGATTGTATGTATTAAAAGCAGCTCAGGCCATGCTGATTTCTGCAAAAAGAACAGGAGTACCTGTGGCACCTTAGAGACTAACAAATTTATTAGAGCATAAGATTTCGTGGACTACAGCCCACTTCTTCGGATGCATATAGAGTGAAACATATATTGAGGAGCTATTTATACACACATACAGAGAGCATGAACAGGTGGGAGTTGTCTTACCAACTCTGAGAGGCCAATTAAGTAAGAGAAAAAAAAAAAACAACTTTTGAAGTGATAATCAAGCTAGCCCAGTACAGACAGTTTGATAAGTGTGAGAATACTTACAAGGGGAGATAGATTCAATGTTTGTAATGGCTCAGCCATTCCCAGTCCTTATTCAATCCTGAGTTGATTGTATCTAGTTTGCATATCAATTCCAGCTCAGCAGTCTCTCGTTGGAGTCTGTTTTTGAAGTTTTTCTGTTGTAAAATAGCCACCCGCAGGTCTGCCATAGAATGACCAGACAGGTTAAAGTGTTCTCCCACTGGTTTTTGAGTATTATGATTCCTGATGTCAGATTTGTGTCCATTAATTCTTTTGCGTAGAGACTGTCCGGTTTGGCCAATGTACATGATTTCTGCATAACTGTTTTATGCAAAATGTTACTGGAATCAAGGCAAAATAAGTCCAACCATCTCCTTGCAGGCAATATTTCACATAATGTGTTACCTTTGTCACTCACAGTGTTGTTGGACATTGTCTCCCTTTTGTAAATCCAAAACATTCCTCAAATCCTAACTTTCTAGACGACCACCTATAGTGCCATCTTAGATCAGAGTTGACAGTAGCTTTTCCACTTTTGACATGAAGGTTACAGGTTTGTAGTTTATACATCCGAAGAAGTGGGCTGTAGTCCACGAAAGCTTATGCTCTAATAAATTTGTTAGTCTCTAAGGTGCCACAAGTACTCCTGCTCTTCTTTTTGCGGATACAGACTAACACGGCTGCTACTCTGAAACCTGTCATTATTTACAGAGCTTATCATAATGGATTGTATTTAACACAGAAATTATCCAGATCTTTGCATTTTCTTCCAAAACTGAGACTATCTCAAACACGCTGAATTGAAAGAGGTTGTGGGGTAGGAAGGATCAGTTAAACAGAAATACATCACCCCCCCATCTGCTCAGGGAAGGGCTTTATAGCAAACTCCCCTATTATGATGTTCAGAAAAGGCGCTCCCTAGGGAAGAGAATAGGAAAATTTATCCATGTCTTATCTGAAAACTTCCTTTCTTGGAGTAATGAATTCCACAGATCCATGACATTGGGTACTCTGCTGTTTGTAGCCTTGGAGGCAGACTAAACCAGCAATTAGAGACAGGGGAGATGGGGCTCTACCTCTAAGAAACCACCAGTTGAGACACTTCCATAGACTCATAGACTTTAAGGTCAGAAGGGACCATTATGATCATCTGGTCTGACCCCCTGCATGCTGCAGGCCACAAAACCGTCCCTACCCCTTCCCTTGACTCTGCTGTTGAAGTTCCCAAATCCTGTGTTTTAGTGACTTCAATTGGCAGAGAACCCTCCTGCTAGCGATCCCTGCCGCATGCTGCGGAGGAAGGCGAAAAACCTCCAGGGCCTCAGCCAATCTACCCTGGAGGAAAATTCCTTCCCGACCCCAAATATGGCGATCAGTAAGACCCCGAGCATGTAGGCAAGAGTCTCCAGCCTGACCCCTGTTAGCCATTATACTATTTACCTGCCTTTGCTTGGTATTCCTTTGCTAATATGTTTTACCATTAAACCATTCCCTCCATAAACTTATCTAACTTAATCTTAAAACCAGACAGGTCCCTCGCCCCCACCGTTTCCCTCGGAAGGCCGTTCCAATATTTCACCCCTCTGACGGTCAGAAACCTTCGTCTACTTTCAAGCCTGAACTTCCCCACGGCCAGTTTATATCCATTCGTTCTCGTGTCCACATTAGTACTAAGCTGGAATAATTCCTCTCCCTCCCTTGTATTTATCCCTCTGATATATTTAAAGAGAGCAATCATATCCCCCCTCAGCCTTCGTTTTGTCAGACTAAACAACCCGAGCTCCTCTAGTCTCCTTTCATACAACAGGTTTTCCATTCCTCTGATCATCCTAGTGGCCCTTCTCTGCATCCGTTCCAGTTTGAGTTCATCTTTTTTAAACATGGGAGACCAGAACTGCACACAGTACTCCAAATGAGGTCTCACCAGCGCCTTATACAACGGAAGCAGCACCTCCTTATCCCTACTAGATATACCTCGCCTAATGCATCCCAAGACCGCATTGGCTTTTTTCACCGCCACATCACATTGTCGACTCATAGTCATCCTGCGGTCTACAAGGACCCCTAGGTCCTTCTCCTCTTCCGTTACTTCTAACCAATGCGTCCCCAGCTTGTAACTAAAATTGTTGTTAGTCATCCCTAAATGCATCACCTTACACTTTTCACTATTAAATTTCATCCTATTTCTGATACTCCAATTCACAAGCTCATTCAAGTCTCCCTGCAGAATATCCCTATCCTCCTCCGAATTGGCAACGCCTCCCACCTTCGTATCATCCGCAAACTTTATCAGTCCACTCCTGCAATCCGTTCCGAGGTCAGTTATAAATAGATTAAATAAAATGGGTCCCAAAACCAAACCTTGAGGAACTCCACTGGTAACCTCCCTCCAACCTGACAGTTCACCCTTCAATACGACCCGCTGCATTCTCCCCATTAACCAATTCCTTATCCACCTCTGGATTTTCATATCGATCCCCATCTTTTCCAGTTTAACCAATAATTCCTCATGGGGTAAAGTATCAAACGCTTTACTGAAATCCAGGTATATTAGGTCCACCGCATTTCCCTTATCTAATAAGTCCATTACTTTCTCGAAGAAGGAGATCAGATTTGTTTGGCACGATCTGCCCTTCGTAAAACCATGTTGTAATTTATCGCAATTGCCATTAACCTCAAGGTCCTCAACTAGTTTCTCTTTCAGAATTTTCTCCAGCACCTTGCACACTACAGATGTTAAACTAACAGGCCTGTAGTTACCCGGATCACTTTTTTTCCCTTTCTTGAAAATAGGAACCACATTAGCTATTCTCCAGTCTAACGGGACCACCCCCGAGTTTACAGATTCATTAAATATTATCGCTAATGGGCCTGCTATTTCCTGCGCCAATTCCTTCAATATCCTCGGATGAAGATCGTCCGGTCCTCCCGACTTAGCCCCATTAAGGTGTTCAAGTTTTGTTTCTACCTCGGATATGGTAATCCCCCATCCTGTATGCCCCTCTGTCACGGTGCTAGTATCCCTAATACCTTCATTGGCCTCATTAAACACAGATGCAAAATATTCGTTGAGATATTGCGCCATGCCTAGATTATCTTTAATCTCCTCTCCGGCTATAGTCTTCAGCGGTCCCACTTCTTCTTTCTTTGCTTTCTTCCTATTTATATGGCTGTAAAACCTCTTACTATTGCTTTTAATTCCCCTCGCTAGGTCCAATTCTACACGGCTTTTGGCCTTTCTTACTCTATCTCTACATTCTCTGACTTCACTAAGGTAAGTTTCCTTACTGATCCCTCCCCTCTTCCACTCTTTGTACGCTTTCTGTTTTTTCCTAATCGCCCCTTTGAGTCGGTCGCTCATCCAGCTCGGTCTAAATCTCTTGCTTAGTAATCTTTTTCCCTTTTTTGGGATACAGGCCTCTGACAGCTCATGCATCTTTAACTTAAGGCAGATAATGCCTGGGATTACTTTAAGATTCATTAATATGTTTGCCCAATCCACTTCCCTTACCAGTCCCCTTAATTTGTTAAAATTAGCCTTTTTAAAATTGTAAACCCTAGTCTTTGATTTAATTCTGTTACTCCTTCCATTTAGTTTAAACCGGATTAGCTCATGATCACTGGAGCCCAAGTTGTCCCCTACTACCACTTCCTCAACGAGGTCCTCACTACTCACCAAAATAAAATCCAAAATGGCCTCCCCCCTCGTCGGTTCAGCCACCACTTGATGAAGGAATTGATCAGCAAGCACATCTAGGAACATCTGAGCCCTGTTATTGCTACTAGCGTTTGTTCCCCAATCTATATCTGGGAAGTTAAAGTCCCCTATAATTACACAGTTCCTATTAGTATTTACTTCTCTAAACACATTAAATAGTTCTTTATCCATATCCTGGTGCTTGATCCTGGTGGTCTATAGCACACCCCAAGCACTATCCCCGGAGAGGCTCTAGTAGTCCTTTTACCCAGTGTGAGTATTGCCCAGACGGACTCCGTGTTATCTATTCCATCAACTGTTATTTCTTTACAGCTTATCTCACTATTGACATACAGTGCCACCCCCCCACCTTTACCTTTGTTCCGGTCTTTCCTAAACAGCGCATACCCCTCCATACCTGTATTCCAGTCGTGACTGGCATTCCACCACGTTTCAGTTATTCCTGCGATATCCGGTTTCAATTCTCGGACCAAGAGCTCCAATTCCTCCATTTTATTACCTAGGCTTCTCGCATTGGTGTATAAACACCCTAATGTATGTTGTTTAGCCTGTCTCCCATTAGTAATGCTATATGTTACAGGCCTCTTTGTGTTCGTCCCCCCTCTCCTTCTTATGTCCAATCTCATCTCCCCGGCTATATCTCCTCTTATCTCACTCACCTTTTCAATGTTGGAATCTGGCGTGGAGATTAACTGTACATCTCCCAACCGTCTCCCCAAACTTCCTAGTTTAAAGCTCTTTTGATAAGATGAGCCAGCCTCCCTCCCAGAAGTCTATTTCCTTCCCTACTCAGGTGAAGTCCATCCCGCGAGAACAGCTGTCTGTCCCCGAAAGCCTCCCAGTGGCCATACATCCCAAAGCCCTCCTTATAGCACCACTCCCTTAGCCAACTATTTATTCTCACAATCCTATCAGCCCTTTGCTGCCCTTCCCTAGGAACAGGCAGAATCCCACTAAAGATAATCTGAGCCTCTATCTCCTTGAGTGTCTTCCCCAGCCTGGCATAATCTCCCTTGATTCTCTCTAACGAGAACCTAGCCGTGTCATTCGTTCCCACATGAAGGATTATCAAGGGGTTCTTACCTGCTCCTTTTAGGATCTTTTTCAACCGCAGGTCCACATCGTGTATCTTTGCGCCCGGTAGACAGCACACCCTTCTGTTCTCTGGGTCTGCCCTGGTCACAGGCCTGTCCAATCTCCTCAGTAAAGAGTCTCCAATTACATACACCTGCCGTCGCCTGGCAACAGTGTGATCTAGTAATCTAGTCTCTGACCCCTCTAGTCCTGACCTGTGTCTGTTCCTATCTTCTCTTATGCTCCCCCTTGTGCCTTCCTCTATCCTCTGGGGGCCCAGGTTTTGTGCTGTCTCCATCAACACCTCCCCTCTCTCTATTGGACTAGCTGCTCTTCTCTTCTTCCTCACCCTCCCACCTTCAGTCACCACCTGCTGCCCCTCCACCTCGTTATCCAAACACCCAAACCTGTTCCTGAGTTCTATTCCCTCCTCACTGGCCCTCCTTTTCCTTGGCCTGCTTCTCACGGTCACATGCTTCCACTTCCCTTGTTCTCCCCCTTCCATTCCTCTCTCACCGTCCTCTACCTCTGCCTCCACCTGCACTGCAGAGCATTCCCCTTCAGCCCCTCCTTGCCTGTCCTCCATCAGCTGCTCAACCCTCCTTCTAAACTCCGCCAGGGTATCTACCTGCATCTCCAGCCCCTTAATCTTTTCCTCCAGTAACACTATAAGGCGACACTTCATACAAACATACCTGTGTTCCAGCTCCCCTGCTAGGACTATATACATACCACAGCTTCCACATGCAGCCATCTGCATTCTGTCTGCTGCTGCTTGGCTCATGGCTGCTGCAGTCTCTGCCCACAGCACCTGGGGACACAGAGCGCACAACAGACCGCGCCCTCCTCCCTCCCCCTTACCCTCCCACTCAAACTCCCCTGTTAGCCGCCCTGTTTGCTGCCTCCGGTGCCGCTGCTCGCAGCTGTGCCGCTGCCTGGCTGGGCGGCCGCTTTTATGGGCCCCCTACTCAGCCAAGCCCTGCCCCCTAATCAGGCATAAAGTAAGCACTCTATCAGTAAGGGAAATTAAGCAATAAGACTAAATAGAACAACCTCCCATAGAGCAAGGTATTCAATGAATAGTAAACATTGAGTGACAATAAAGAATTCAATATATTTTCCCGATTAACACCCCATTCAGGGTGGGTTATATCTGTGGAACTCATTACTCCAAGAAAGGAAATTTTCAGGCAAGATATGGATTAATTTTCCTATCCTTATTTATTGTGAGGTCTGCAGATTCATGACACTGGCATTTTTATAGCAGTGTCCAGTTGTGGCAGGAACTATATACAGTTATACAAATGCAAAATGGAATAGCTCTTTCCTGATTGTTATAATGACACTACAGCAAGAAAGATCTGTGTACTGAAAGCAGCATCAGATGATGACTGATGCCCAGCTTGTAGAATTTGAACATGGTATGAATAGATGACCAGGTATCGGCTTTACAGATTTTATTATGTGTGAGATATGATCTTTCTGCTCATGAAGCTGCCATAGCTCTGAGGGAGTGAGTTCTGATATTGGAAGATGGAGTTATGATATTTGACTTAGATGCTTCTGAGATGCAGTACTTCAGCCACCTGGACATCAAGGATTTTTAAGCCTTCTTTTCATTTGACATTGGATAATAAAGCACAAACAAAATATTGGTCTCTGACCTGAGCAGTGGGGTCAATACATGCTTTGAGAGCTTTGCAGATATCCAAAGCATGGCATGATTTCTCTTTGGAATGTGATGGATCAGAGCAGAAGGATGGAAGAACAATTTCCTGTGCTTATGGAGTTTGTAGTATGAAGACAGAGTCAGTTCTGAATACCACCTTAGCCTTATGTTATGTACAGTATGGAGGATCCAGAAAAAGAGCTCCCAACTCAGAGACCCCATGAACAGACCAGATTGCTATAAAAAAGGCCACTTTAATGGTTAGAAAGTAAAGAGTCTCCTTTATGAGTTGTTCAAATGAGAAGCAGGTAAGATCCCATAAAAGAACCTGATGCACGTTCACAGGATGTAGAAGAAATGCTGCTCTCCTAAGCAAAATGCTGGACATCTGGGTAAGATGAAATTCTCTACTTGTCTGATGCACTAAGGATGCTAGAAAAAAGCAGCAACTGAACCACTGAGTGTCCAAACTGTCAGGCCCAGCCTGAATCTATCTTGAAGAAATTTGAGAATCTGTGTTACTTATGTAGATATGGGGGTGAAACCCTTGCCCTGGTGCCAATGGTTAAAACTCAACCAGGCCCTTGAATATGCTGAGTTAGTAGATTCATTTCTAGAGTGAAAATTGTGCATATCATCTCTCTGAATAACCTCATTGGCTTAAGAGGCTCTGTTCAACAACCAGGCACCTCGGCTCATACCATCTAGATTCTGATGCATGATTGGCCCTTGTAATGTAATATCCCTTTCGGATGGAATGTAGGTCAGAGAACCAATGCCTCCTTGGATAGAATGGGGATATCAGAATTATCAGTGTTGCTTCTCTCCTGATCTTCTGTAGCATTCTGGTGAGGAGAGGAGAGGAAAGGAGAGAGAATCCTTTTTGGCCATCTTTGCAACACAGCATCCATTGCCTTGGCTCTGTGATCCCACCAGAAAAAGAACAACACTGAAACTCTGTAATTCAGGTGGGAAGCAAACAGATCTATTGCTGGGAGACTGAATTATTTTACCAGGAAATGAAGCACCTCTAGGTGTAGGTCCCAATTCTCGATGATCTAACTTTCACCTGCTGAGCCAGTTGGCTGTAAAATTAAATTGTCCCTGGATGTGAAGGGTGCACACTGACTGCAGATACTCCTCTGCCCAAGTCATCAGGAGATGAGCTTCTCTTTGAAGGACTGTATACCTTATTCCCCTTTGTCTGCTTATGCATGGCATGACTGAGATGATGTGTGTCATGATCAGGATGAGGCAAGTCCAGATATGGGTGTAGAGCTTTGAGACCATACTGGGCTGTCCTCAGCTCTCACCAGTTTTTGCTTTGCTTGCTCTCATTTGGATCAGATCCCTTGGACAGTCCTTAACTCCGTGTGAATGAACCGAGAATTCTCCTGGGTTGAGATACCTTCCTTGAAGGATGGATAAGGGATAGTTGAGGAAGAGATAAGAAGCGGCTCTGTAGTGGCCTAATGTGAGCACTGGCCTACTAAGAATGTCCATTTGGGAGACCATTGATCCCAGAAGCATATGAAATGGGTATTCCCCGTGAGAGGCTGACTATTTTGTTAAGATTTCTCAGCTTCTCTTGTCTTTCCTGAAATAAGGAACTTTGGAGAGGACAGTGACTGTTTCTGGGAATGCATTGAGACTGTTAACTGTCTGCCTCTTTCACAGAACTGCGGCTCTGCAGCATGCTAATCCGACTGACTCTGAATGAGGTTTAGATAAGGAGGTCACCCAGGAAGAGAGAGACATAGATCCCTTCTTGTCTGAGAGCTGATTTTAACACTACCAATACTTTCATAAACATTTTTAGCACAAGCGCCTGTACTGTCAGAGCACAACTTAGGAAGCATCTGTGAGACTTCAAATTGGGATACAGAGATCTGCAAATAGAACAGATTACTAAGCAAATAAAACAGAACACGCAAACTAAGCTTGATTCACTAAAGAAACAGGTTAAAAAATGTAATTTCTCATCCTAAATGTTGACTTAGAATGCAGAGTTTCTGTAGCTTAGAGTTCCAGTTATTTCTCTTTACAGACTAGACTTCTCTGTCTCAGTCTGGAGTCAGCCCTTGTCTTTCCCTCAGCTTAGTTCCTTTGTCTCTTCAGGTAC
This sequence comes from Chrysemys picta bellii, assembly GCF_011386835.1. Classification (NCBI taxonomy): domain Eukaryota; kingdom Metazoa; phylum Chordata; order Testudines; family Emydidae; genus Chrysemys; species Chrysemys picta. Next base: position 1,715,698 of record NC_088808.1, read on the forward strand.
TTTTAGCAGTCTTTCTTCTTGGGTGGGAAGGCAGTGAAGGGACAGTCCTGTTTGCCTTACTCCTCAGCTTTAAATAAGATTTACATACTGCGTGAATCTTTTGTTTCCCAGTGTTGACCTCCCTCTTCTTTTAGTGGAAAATTACTAGAAGTCCAAGATGGTGTTAGAGTTCCAGGTGACAGGACCACCTGATTTAGTAGTGTCACAGCTATGTCCCAGGACACCTCTCAGGAAGGTGGGAGATTAGTATCTTCAAAATCTTATTGTTTCTTCCTAATGGCCCATCAAGGCTGATGGCCTGTTATCTGGTGGGTGTCTCCCAAATACGCACACAGTTGTATTTGTTCCAGAGTCAATATTCCTAACTTTAGATACAGAAATGATACATACATACAAATTGGATAATCACAGTCAATAAATTATAACCTTTCTGATTATACCTTAAAAGACCCATCTTGCATAAAATATATCTCAGTTATGCCATACCCATATCATAAGCATATTTCCATAAAGAATATGGGGTATAACGTCACAGTAACTTCAAAAAACTAGTAACAGTGTAAAGGTGGAAAAATCAAGCAATCCAATATTATGAAATTCCAGAAGCTCAGATTTCTATTGCACAATTTTGTGCACAAAGTACATTCTCTCTATCCCTTGTTTAATGGAAACCGTAATGTGTGATATTAAATATTTAGAATGTACTATATTACTGAGAATTCCAGCAGAAACATTCACTTTTGGTACCTGCTGACTGCAGAGTGCTTGATTTTTCCCCTTCACAGTGGTCATTGCTGGATGTTTGTATTGAATCATGTTGTTTGGTGTTCATGCTGTGTATTTTATGCTTAATAGTACTCTGCATCCTCAAAACTTAATACTAAAGGAAGAGGTCACCTCCCTGATGTACACACATTTCTGAAAAGAAAGGAAGGGAATAGATGCCACACTTTTTTTTTTTTTAAAGCACAGGCGGTGGGTAAAAAAGGGAGAAGGGTAACACTAAGGAAGAGATGAGCACAGGAAGAATCATAGAAATTTAGGACTGGAAGGGACATTGAGAGCTCATCAGGTACAGCCCCTGCACTAAGGCAGGACCAAGTAAATCTAGGCCATCTCTGACAGGTGTTTGTCCCACCTGTGCTTAAAAACCTCCAATGATAGGGATTCCACAGCCTCCTTTGAAAGCCTATTCCAGAACTTCACTACCTTTAGCGTTAGAAAGTTTTTCCTAATATCTAATCTAAATCTTCCTGGCTGCAGATTAAGCCCATTACTTCTTGTCCTCCTTCAGTGGACCTGGAGAACAATTGAAAAGTCCAATGGGTTTTGTAATATAGTGAATTTAATCTATGGACTGAAACATCAAGGGCAAGGAGGACTATCTGTGATTAGTGTCAGTTTATAGGAACAGTTGGGAAAATATTTGAAGAGAACAACTTTGAGCAGTGAAGTTGTTCAGAAAAGAAAGGAAGGTGTGGGAGGGCTAGAGGGAGATGGGCCTTTCCATCCTAAAACTTCCTGTACTCACGTAGTAGTTTGTCAAATGGATTTTCTACTCTGAGCAATGTCTGTGATATTTAGCCAGCAGAGGGTGCTGGAGACCAGCATACAGACGCTGCCCCTCTGCCTCTTTCCCGAACAAAAAGAGACCTATAATGCAGCTCTGGAGTTGTGGTCCAGAGTTAGCATCCTTTCTCTGTGTTAACACAGGGTAAGAAATGGCTACCCTGGACACTGAGAAAACATCCTTTGACTTAGGAACCCTTCCCTGTCTCTCAGCTGGTCCCCTTCAGTTCTACTTGATATTCCCGAGCAAACATGCTAAGGGACCAAGTCTTATTAACTTGAAAAAACAGCAAGATGAGCAAACAGAGCCTGGTCATTGGAGTTTTCAGGGTGTATCTGCTTGTGCTGCTGGCAAAGTGCTTTACAAGTTCTCTAAAGAAAGGGAAACCTAGAAGGTTAGGACCTGCGGCTGAATCACCTTTGCCTTTGTGGATGGAAAAGCTCATTATTTCAGCTGGGGGTATGTATCCCCCTGCCCTGATGAAGCAGAAGGCTCTCTGTGGGGACTGGGCTCCTATAATAGGAGAGGCGTTTCCTGTACAGGGACTACCTACATTTTGAGGTGATGGGAGGTGAAGATTCTTCCAAAATAGCTCAAATTAAACCTACATCTGATGATGTAGAAGAGGCAGATGTTCCCCAGCCAATGACAACTTCCCTTTCCCTGGGTGCAAATGAGGCCCTTCTAAGATCAGCTCTTAAACATGGGTTCCAGGACATGAGCAAGAAAACTGTCTGATAGGTAGATTTAAAAGTTGATTTGTGACAAGACTTGAAAGGCAGAGATGATATCTTCCTCAATAGCTGTATTCGGCTGTTCAAGGCTAACAAGAGGAAAGGGCCCAAAACTAATTTTGTCAAAAGATTTCAGGTAGAAGATGCACTGAGTGACACATGCATTCAGAGTCAGAATTTACCTCAAACCATAGCTTTTGTGAGGAAAAGATTGCAGAAGATTTGTATCCTTCCAGCAATGAAGACTCTCCCAGAAGTCATCATTTTAGAGCATTTTCCTAGCTGGGAAAAGATTTATCTTTTGAGAGCAGGGTTGTGTCGTCTTTATTAACCCTCTGAATAAACCTTCCTTATTTCATTTCTGGAAAATCAGTTAAGTGATATGCCATTAAATTTGCTTCAGTTTGATAGTACCTGTGATCTGTTTATCCTGGGCAGGAGGGAAAAGAATGGGTACCTTTAACCTTGCTGCCTCTCTAATGCTGAGTAACTCAACTGCTCTGGAGTGGGTCACAGGATCATGTGCCTGCTGTCTTGTGATCTGCAAAGTTAATTACAGATTCTGAATGTATGAATGGTCAGATGTGAACCTCTGCTAGACTATTAGGCATTGGCATATGTAACTGAAAAAGTCATTTCTATAGATTTATTATTGTTTGTTTATTATTGGTATTCTTGGGGGGAGGGCTAGCTCAGTGGTTTGAGCATTGGCCTGCTAAACCCAGGGTTGTGAGTTCAATCCTTGAGGGGGCCATTTAGGGATCTGGGGCAAAAATCTGTCTGGGGATTGGTCCTGCTTTGTGCAGGGGGTTGGACTAGATGACCTTCTCAGGTCCCTTCCAACCCTGATATTCTATGATTCTGTTGATACCCACAGTGTGGCATTATCCACACAGGCATGAAGACATAATTATTGTCCCAAAGAGCTTGCATTAAGGTCTCAGATTTTATTTATTACCTTGATACCACAATAATTTGTGTATTCTTAATGCATGTTCCTTGGAGAGTGCATTGAGATAGTATAACTCCACTGACTTCAACCACACTTGGTCTGTTCAGTGCAGGCAAGACACAAGGAGATCCACTGAATCCTGTTATAATTAACTGGTAATTTACATTTCAAAACAATCCAAAACATAATTATTTAAAAAAAGCTGTATGTATAAAACAGAGACCGAGAGTGATGGATCTGTTCATTAGATTGATTTGTAATAAACTAAATGATATGTTTAATTGAAAGAAGTCCTCCTACATTTAGTTTGACAGTTCTGGCATTACATGCTCTGACTAATAGATCACATGTTTCGGATTCTGCTATGCTGCTGTGTTCTGGAATGCTCGGCAAGCTGGGTCCAGATGGGTCCGAGGTGAGCATCTCAGTCAATCCACTTTGGGCCTACCAAGTTTTATGTGCAGACAAGTAACATTCCAGACCATTGATAAAGAAGTGAAACTGCCTGGCGCTCCTTCTGCACAGAATTCAGACTGTTGCTTTCAGACTCCTTTTTTTCCCTGATGTTGATAGTTACCCTTCTCCCTTGCTGTCAAGAAATTAAGTATAGGGTTTCTGTGTAGCTTTAAGATTTATGTATAGAGGGGGTTGGCCAAGTGAGAACAGTTTGAACTTGCCTTTTGCATTTCATACCCTTTCTACAATGAAAGGTATAATATACACCCTCCCATGTATTTCTGATAAATAAAGCTGACCAAAGAAAATGTCTGGAGGTAGGCTTAATATACAGGTAACTGTACTGACGTACCAAAAAAATGTGATGACATTTGGATAACTACAGCAATGAAAACTATGACATAGGGTATAATCCCAAAACTGTTGAAAACAATGGAAATACTCCCATTGACTTCAGTGGGCTTTGGATCAGACCCATAATGCCTTTGCCAGGACCCTGAAAGCTGTGCATGTGTGTTGCTTTAACTAAAATGGACCTCCAGGACTGTTGCCCATCCCTGCCCTCCATACTCATGGTCCAGTGCTTTCTGGGATGCGTTGAGTGGTGCTGGATGCCTCTCTGGCTCCATATCCTTCCATGTTAGGTGGTGATGGAGCAGTTAAAGGAAAACTGAAATGATTATTAACAATTAAATGTTTAATTCAAACATTGGTACTTGAGTTTGTGTAGATGACAGTATTGCCAAGCTGAAGCATTCGAAGATCATGATTTAGTCCCCAGAAAATCAAGAGATTGATTTAAAAATCATGACATTTTTAAAAATAATAAATGTTGGCTACTTTTTATTCTGGTTTCTGTGCTTTTAGGTTACATTCAATTAACCTTTTCAACCATTTCTTCACAATCATGGGGACTAGAAACTTACTTTTTTTTTTTTTTTAACAAGAGTGTCTCATGCTGTCTCTTCAATCTAGCAGTTGTGACTTAATAAAACCACTAAATAATGTGATACTTGTGTTAAATTGCAAGAACTGGCAACACTGTATTTAAAAATGTCAAGGAAAAAGCAATACTTGTTTTTCTCTGCCTGCCTCCTGTTTCTTGCTTGCTCCTGCTTGTGACCCCACTTGCACTGATAGCATTGAAAAGAAAACAGGCCCTTCAGTTCCCTGTATTGTGTTAGAATCACAGAATCGTAGGACTGGAAGGGACCTGAAGAAGTCTTCTAGTCCAGTCCCTTGCACTCAAGGCAGGACTAAGTATTAGTCATGACTAAGGCTGTCTGTCTGTCATGGAGGTCACAGAAGTCACAAATTCCGTGACTTTCCATGACTTCCGTGACTTCTGCAGCGGCTGGTGCTGACTCAGGGACTGCCAGAGCGGGCAGCAGCAGTTTGGGTGTGTGGGAGGGGGAACCTAGGGGTGTGGTTCCCGGCCAATGGGAGCTGCGGAGCTAGCGCTTGTAGTGGGAGCAGCACACGGAGCCCCACTAGCCGCTCCTCCCCCTAGGAGCTGCAGGGACATGCCGGTCGGAGCCAGGTAGGGAGCCTGCCAGCCCCGCTAACCCTGCCCCCCAGCACAAGCAGGGGTCCCAGCAGGGGTCTTGGGCCACACATCCCGCACACACGGCACCCCTGGACCGCTCCCCCTCCCCCCAGAGCACCTGCGGACCCTCGGCCCAAGTTTTAGATAGGAGTATATAGTAAAAGTCATGGACAGGTCACAGGCCATGATTTTCTGTTTACTGTCCATGACTTTTACTAAAAATACCCATGACTAAAACGTAGCCTTAGTCATGACCTCAGGTGCTACTAAGGCCTGGTCTACACTGCAGAGTTAAGTTAAGTTGACATAAGGTGGCTTAAGTCAACCTAACTCTCTAAGGGTATGTCTACACTACCCGTTGGATCGGCGGGCAGCAATTGATACAGCGGGGATCGATTTATCGCGTCTAGTCTAGACGCGATAAATTGACCCCCGAGCCCTCTCCTGTCGACTCCTGTACTCCAGCACCACGAGAGGCTCAGGCAGAGTCGACGGGGGAGCGGCAGCAGTCGACTCACCGTGGTGAAGACACCACGGTAAGTTGATCTAAGTACGTCAACTTTAGCTACATGGAAGTTACGTAACTTAGATCGATTCCTCCCCCGCCCCGGGTAGACCAGGGCTAAGTGTCTACATTACAATTAGGCTCCCACAGATGTAAGTCAGCCACTACGTTAACTTAATAACTCCACCTCCGAGAGAAGTGTAACACTTAAGTCAGTGTAGTTAGGGTGACACAGTGTCAGTGCACACAGTGTGTTACTTACATCACTGGAGCCCTGTTGCCCCACCACTGACAGCCTGAACTGTCAGTCCTGCGCGGGGCTCACAGCTGGAGCACTCCCTCCCTCCCTGCTCCCAGCCCTGGGGCTGTCAGATGAACTAGGCATTCATTCAGCTGACTTCAAATCATTTTCATTTTGCAAACTGATTGGTTAAATTACTGTGAAACTCATTATGGCATTTTGTTTTTTAAAAAACCCAGAACAAAACCTGTCATTGGAGTGGTCTGACAACCATGAACTATAGCTCTCACAGCACCAACACACCGGCAGGGTGACAGTTTCTTGGTAAAAAGAACAGGAGTACTTGTGGCACCTTAGAGACTAACAAATTCAAACAGTTTCTTGGTAGTTGCCAGTGAGATACTTGTTGGCGGGGGGAAATCATTGGTTAAACTCTGCAGTGATGAAGCTGTTTGTGGAACTCTTTTCCTCTAACTTTCCCATATAGGTTTATTTATAGGGAACTTTTTGAAGACACTCAAACACAATATGTACGCAATGACAATGGTCTGTTTCTAATGTGTCATTATTAACCACTGCAAAGCTAGTGACGTCTGTTGGAGCTGAGCTCTATGCAAGACCAAAGACAGAGACATTTCCCTCCTCCGGACATACTAGGCTCAGACCTTGATTAGACTAACCCATTGTGCGCAATCAAACTCAAACCTGAATGTAAAAATAGCAGACGTGTAGTGAGAAATGAGATAATACCTCTCTGCATGGAGAACAATTGAACTAAATTTAACATCCACTCCAAAATTACTCTAATATGATGTAAAAGAGAGATTTTTTTAAAAAAAAACCTCAGGCTAGAAAGAAACCACAAACAGAAGAGAAATTGTGATTTTTACTGTTCAACAAAAATAGAAGCAGTGTCTGGAGGTTCTTTTTTCTGCCAAGAAACGTTAATGAATTATGGGATCTGTCCGTTTAATGCCAATGACTTGAAAAATTGCAAACGGCTGCAGAGGGAAACTAAAAACAGGTATTGTACAAAAAGCAGGGTTCCCCAGGCTGTCACGGTTGGAAAAAGACGGGGGGATGCCATTAACTGTATAGCTTCTTTGCACTGAAGCTAAACATTTCAAACATCACATTATGTCTGGATACCTAGTCTCATTGTGTGCAGCCCAAATGTGAAGAGTTTGTATGTTAAATAATTTCTTAGATTATTGTTTTACTAGGCTAGATTCTCAGGGCTCTATGCAATAAAAATAGTCCAAGCAAAATATGTAGAATGACAAGGTCCATCCTAAATTACATAGTTTTGAGGCAGTAGCCAAAATGGAGATATGACTTGCCTGTTTTTTCTGAAAGTATCTAAGAAAAAGGCGCTTTCCACAAATCATAATACCTGACCCACAAAACAATGGGATTTAATTAGTGCTCTGCATGGCTATATAGATGCCTGACTTAATTCCCAGTCTGTTTCTTCACACACTGGCAATGCAGCAGAAGCAGTGTGATCAACACCTGAGTGAAAATGAGAGACATTTATTTCTCAGCAGGCTGCGTGGCTATAGAGCAGCATCAGTATGAGTTTCCCTGGTAGGTGACTCCTGGGAGGGACACAAAGAGGGCACCAGCTAAAAAGGGAGGACATATGACCTCCCCACATGACTCCACCCCGGCCCTAGCAAGGGCCCCCATGCTCTCCCCATCCCACATTACCTGGGGGAGGGAGGATGCTGTCCTACTGCTGCGCGGGCTCCCCCTGGCATGTTAGGCTGCTCTTCCTGACAGCCAGGTCCCAGAGCCACTCCTGGATGCTGTCCAGTGCAGCACAGCAGCTGCCTGGGAGAATGCCTGGCTGCGGCGGCAGCAGGCTGGTTCTCACCTGGGCTTGGCTTCCAGGACAGCGGCTGAGTGAGTCAGAGCTCCCCCCCGCCTTCCCCAGCATGCTCAGAGTTGGCTCCTGTCCCCAGATGGGGGACAGCCTGCTGCTGCCACAGCCAGGCGCACTCTCCCAGTCAGCCACTGCACTGCACCGGGCGGCGTCCCAGGCAGAGTGGCTGGAAGGAGAGGCTCTGGCCCTGCTTCTTCCCTTCCAGCTCTGGCACCACTCCTTCCTCTCCCGCCCTGAGCCAGCTGCTGGGGCACCTGACCCTGCTGGAGGGTCACTTGACGCTTTGTGCCCCTCTCACGAGTCGCCACAGTGGGGTATTCTCAGGGTTCCGACTAACAAATAGAAGTAGTATTTGTGGGGAGCAGGAGCTGAAAATGTCATTTTAAAAACTATTCTATAGATCTCTGAACGTGACTCCTGATATTGTATGCAGTGGTCTTTCCTAAAATGGCTGCTCACTGAAAGAATATTGCCAATCGGTAAGAACTGTTACAGAGTTGGAATTCTGGAATTACTCAGCTAAATTCAAAAGGGAATTGAAAGAAATCTTGTCAGAGTTCCAAAACTCTGCCAAAATGCTGAGTGTTTGTACCAGTGACTGTGGTCTGGACCTCCTGCCACTGGACCTCATGCCGCTGACTACTAAATAAAACCATATTCCTTGGAGGGTCCTGTGCCATTTCAGTGGGTGTGTTTGCTTGGACTGGTTAATAACACTGCTCTACAGCCAAAATGCTTCTGAAATAAATGTAGTCAAACTTTACTAATTCTGGGTTACTGAGAACGAAAATGATGCTTAAAATTGTTGATTGGCTCTAGTTTTCAAGATATGTTATTGGGTCAGTATATACGACCCTTGACTTGGGAATGGCGGAGGATAAGTGAGTTATAAAGGGAAGGGATCTCAATTTAAACCAGAAATGACTAAAATACATCTTTGACTGGATCTATGAATAAATCTCTGACTTGGTTTGGACAGTACTTGCTTTTTAGGCAAAACAATGAATGATGCAATCTGAAGCTGATATTGCGTCATACATGATATGAATTGCATCATGTTATTCCTAGAAGTCATGGATGATGCAATCATAACGAAGCTTACATCACTCTGCTGAACAAATTGCCCTATATCAGCTCTAGAAATCATACAGTGTCGTGCTCTCTTATTTGTCAGTGTTTGATTTTGCAAAGGGACACATTTCTGTTTAGCCAAAGTGAGCAGAGATGCCTCGTACTTGTGTGAACAGTGCAGACAACTTCTGCTATGTTTGTGGTGAAGTGACTTTTGCATCACAAAAGCGCAGTATAACCACTATGGTTAAGAAAGCCTATCACCTTTATTTTGGCTGCAAAATTGGAGATCAGGACAAGAGGTGGGCCCCACACATATGCTGCAACACTTGTGCAACAAATCTTCGCCAGTGGTTGAACAGGAAAAGGAAATCTATGCCTTTTGCATGCCAATGATTTGGAGAGAACCAACAGATCATACCAGCAATTGTTACTTCTGCATGGTGCCTCCAGTTGGGAAAGGTATGTCAAAGAAGAAAAAGTGGACTGTGCATTATCCAAACATTCCATCAGCTATATGCCCAGTACCCCACGGAGAAGGACTGCTGGTTCCTGATGCACCAGAATCATTCTCACTTGAGTCAGACGAGGAAGAGGATGAAACTTCTGGTCCTGAACCATCAATGTCACAGGACCCACATTTTCTCCCATCCTCCTTCTCTGAACGACACCTCATAACACAAGGTGAACTGAATGACCTTGTCAGGGATTTGGAACTACTCAAGAGTAAAGCAGAGCTGTTGGGCTCCAGACTACAGCAGTGGAATCTCCTGGCAGGTGATGTTAGGGTTTCCATGTTCCGTGACCGTCAAAAGGACTTTGTCCCATTCTTCTTCATGGAAGGTGATCTTGTAGCCTGCAACAACATCGATGGTGTGATGGCAGCCCTCAACATCGGTCACGATCCAGATGAGTGGAGACTGTTCATTGATTCATCGAAGACGAGTCTTAAAGCTGTTTTACTGCATAATGGCAATGTTTTGCCATCAATTCCAGTTGGTCATGCAGTCCATATGAAGGAAACCTAGGACAACATGAAACGACTTTTGAGGTGCATAAACTATGACCAACATCAGTGGCAGCTTTGTGGCGATTTGAAGGTTGTTGCTCTCTTGCTTGGTCTGCAGACTGAATACACAAAGTACTGCTGTTTGCGAATGGGATAGTCGTGCAAGAGATTCCCACTACATCAAGAAAGATTGGCCACTCCGACAGTCATTGAAGCATGGGAGGAAAAGTGTTCAGCATCCACCACTTGTTGAATCAAGGAAGATTTTGTTACCACCCTTACACATCAAGCTGGGTCTGATGAAGAACTTTGTCAAGGCCATTGACAAAACGCAAGCAGCTTTCAAGTATCTCCATGGAAAATTTCCAAAGTTAAGTGAAGCTAAGATAAAGGAAGGTGTCTTTGTTGGTCCTCAGATTCGTGAACTTCTTCAAGATGATGCATTTGACCATGCACTGCGTGGCAAGGAAAGTACGGCATGGAAAGCCTTCCAGTTAGTGGCAATAAATTTTCTCGGAAACAACAAGGCAGACAACTACAGGTGGATCAAGATCCAACCCCCTTGGATCTAAAAACAAGGAAAAATCAATCAGGTTCTTAAAAAGAAGGCTTTTAATTAAAGAAAAAAGTAAAAATCATCTCTGTAAAATCAGGATGGAAAATAACTTTACAGGGTAATCAAACTTAAAGAGCTCAGAGGACCCCCCTCTAGCCTTAGGTTCAAAGTTACAGCAAACAGAGGTAAACACCCTAGTAAAAAGTACATTTACAAGTTGAGAAAACAAAGGTAAACTAACACGCCTTGCCTGGCTGTTTACTTACAAGTTTGAAATATGAGAGATTTTTCAGAAAGATGTGGAGAGCCTGGATTGATGTCTGGTCCCTCTTAGTCCCAAGACCGAACAACTTCCCAAACAAAGAGCACAAACAAAAGCCTCCCCCCCCCCCAATTTTGAAAGTATCTTGTCCCCTTATTGGTCCTTTGGGTCAGGTGTCAGCCAGGTTACCTGAGCTTCTTAACCCTTTACAGGTAAAAGGATTTTGGAGTCTCTGGCCAGGAGGGATTTTATAGTACTGTACACAGGAGAGCTGTTACCCTTCCCTTTATAGTTATGACATACATAAACAGGACAGGTGAAATATTATCATGTAAAGCAACCATAAACACATGAAAAGACCTAGGTTTACAATTTATGATTAAAACTCTACTATCTACACAATATACATAGACATAAAATGTAAAAACATAAATATCTTAGAAACAGTAGCCAATCAGTTGTTTTAATTGTCATATTTGAATTCAGCACATCAAAATACATAATAAATAGCACATTTTATCTCTGAAGCAGACGACTTCTCAAAAATTGTAGACCAGTGTAATGTACTTATGTCACTATTTTCTAGAGAGGATTGACTGGATGCTCCATTTTATAGGTTTAATAATCTTCCTCCCATCATTGCATTCTTTTGCTGCCAACCTATTTGGGGGTCACAGAACCACAGTAGGAGGAGGAAGTCACATCTTAGTGTGATATATTTACACAGACCCATTAGAATCATAGAAACATAAGACTGGAAGGAACCTTGATAGATCTAGTGCAGTCTCCTACACTGAGGCAGGACTAAGTATTATCTATCCCTGGCAGGTGTTTAACCTGTTCTTAAAAACTTCTAATGCCGGAGATTCCACAGCCTCTCTAAGCTATTTGTTCCAGTGCTTACCCTGACAGGAAATTTTTCCTGATGTCTAGCCTATATCTCCCTTGCTGCAATTTAAGCCCATTGCTTCTTGTCCTGTGGCTAAGGAGAACTATTTATCACTCTCATTTTTATAGCAAGCACCCTTTTACGTTCTTGAAGACTGTTACCATGGGGTCCCCGCCCCGCTCATCTCCCCGTCTTCTCTTCTTCAGACTAAACAGCTCCAGGTTTTTCAGTCTTTATTCATAGGTCATTTTTCTAGACCTTTAATCATTTTTGTTGCTCTCCTCTGGACTTTCTCCAATTTGTCCACATCTTTCCTGAAGTGTGGTGCCCAGAACTGGACACAGTACTCCAGTTGAAGTCTTTTATCAGTGCTGAGTAGAGCAGAAGAATTACTTCTCATTTCTTTCTTACAACATTCCTGCTAATACAATCCAGAATGATGTTAGCTTTTTTTGCAACACCATTACGTGTTGACTCATATTTAGCTTGTGATGCAATCTAATACCCAGGTCCTTTTCTGCAGTACTCTTTCCTTGGCAGTCATTTTCCATATTTTTTGTGTGCAGTTGATTATGCCTTCCTAAGTGGAGTACTTTGCATTTGTCCCTATTGAATTTCATCCTATTTATTTCTGACCATTTCTCTAGTTTGTCAGGATTATTTTGAATTCTAATCCTGTCCTTCAAAGTGCTTGCAACACCTCCTCCTGAGGGCATTCTGCACCAAAAAAATTAAAAATTCTGTGCACAATATTTTAAAATTCTGCAAGTTTTATTTGTCAATAAATAAATGCAGAGGCTCCAGCATGGCAGTGGGGAGCACAGGCCACTGGCTGCACAAAGGTGGAAGATTACTCTGCATTCCCCAACCCCCGGGACACGGACTCAGCTGTGAGGCTGCACCTAACCCTGACACTGCACAAGGCCTGGTCCTGCCCCAGAAACACCCTGGGGCCCTGCCTTTCTGCGCCAGGCACATCAGGTGTGGGCAGGCAGGCTCAATCAGGCAGGATCCAAGTGTGGAGGGGCTCAGTGTGGAGGAATCCAGATGTCTAGGTATGGGGGGATCTGGATGCACAGAGGCTCAGGTTTTTTTTTTCCAGGTTCAAGGGCAATGGGACTCTGCAGGGGCTTCCAGGTCAAGGTGGTTGGGGCTCAGCGGAGGGGTCTGGGTTTGGGGGTCTCAGCGGGGGGGGGGAATCTGGGTGTGGGGAGTCGAGCTTGGTGGGATGGAGGTCTGGGTGCAGCTAGTTGGAGGTCAGTGGCATGGGGGTCTAGATGTGGGGTCTTGGTGGTGCAGGGGGTGGGGCATCGGGCTGGGGGGTTGAGTGCAGGGAGCTCAGTGGGGAGTGGTCTGGGTGCAGGGGGCTCCGGAGGCAGGGGGTCTGGGTGCAGGGGGCTCCAGATATAGGAGTTGAGGTTCAGTGGGGTGGGGTTTGGGTATACCAGGTGAGGCTTGGCAGTGGTGTCTGGGTATGGGAGGTCCAGATGCACAGGGGTTGAGTGGATGGGGGAGCAGCTCCCTGTACAGTGACCCCTCCCTCCGCAGCTGAGGAGCAATCGGGGGAGGTAGCAGGGGAGCATGCTGAGCTTTCTGCAGCTGGGGGAGGTTTCTGGGGGGTGGGTCTGACACAGCCCCAGACACTCCTTGCAGGGGAAGAGGCAGTCCCATCCTGTCCTGCCTCTAGCCCAGCCGGGATTAGCAGCTGATCCCGGCTCAGGGTAGGAGCCACTGGCTGGGGTCTCCTCAGTCCTGGAGTGATTTACCTCTCCACTGGCTGCTCCGGGTGCCTGGAACGATGTACCTGCAGTGCTAGGGAGTGCTGCATGACTGACCTTGCAGCTTCCCTTTGCTTCCCTGTCAGAAAGTCATTTTTCTGTGGGGAAGCAAAGAAATCTGAGGGGGACATGAATTTTGAGTATGCGCAATGGTGCAAAATTCCCTTGGGAGTAAACCCCTTGCAGCTTGGTATCATCTGCAGATGTTATAAGTGTACTGTCTGTGCCATTATCCAAATCACTTATGAAGATATTGAATAGAACCAGACCCAGGGCCGGTCCCTGCGGGACCCTACTCAATACGCCCTTCCAGCTGGACTATGAACCATTGATAACTGCTCTCTGAGTACGGTTTTCCAACCAGTTGTGCACCCACCTTATAGTAGTTTCATCTCTAGGCTATATTTCTCTAGTTTGCTGATGAGATGGTAATGTGAGACAGTATCGAAAATCTTACTAACGTCGAGATATATCACATCTACTGCTTCCCCTTCCATCCACATGTCTTTTTATCCTGTCAAAGAAGAATGTTAGGTTAGTCTGACATGATTTGTTCTTGACAAATCCATGTAGGCTGTTACTTATCACCTTATTATCTTCAAGGTGTTTATGTACTTGAAAACCGTTATCATGTCCCCTCTCAGTCTTCTCTTGTCCAGACTAAACAAACCCAATTTTTTCAATCTTCCCTCATAGGTCATGTTTTCTAAACCTTTAATCATTTTTGTTGCTCTTCTCTGGACTTTCTCCAATTTGTCCACATCTTTCCTGAAATGTGGCGCCCAGAACTGGATACAATACTGCAGTTGAGGCCTAATCAGCACGGAGTAGAACGGAAGAATTACTTCTCATGTCTTGCTTACAATACTCCGGCTAGTACATCCCAGAATGATGTTTGCTTTTTTTGCAACAGCGTTACACTGTTGACTCATATTTAGCTTGCTATCCACTATGACCCTCAGATCCCTTTCTGTAATACTCCTTCCTAGGCAGTCATTTCCCATTTTGTATGTGTGCAACTGATTGTTCCTTCCTAAGTGGAGTACTTTGCATTTGTCCTTGTTGAATTTCATCCTATTTACTTCAGACCATTTCTCCAGTTTGTCTAGATCATTTTGAATTTTAATCCTTAGTTACCAACTCCTTGAGTTTGCTAAGGTCTGCCTTCTTGAAGTCCATTATCTTTATTCTTCTGTTTTCCCTTCCTATCATTCCTCAGAATCATGAACTCTATAATTTCATGATCACTTACCCATTCAAATTCTCAATCAGTTCCTGCCTATTTCTCAGAATCAAATCTGGAATAGTTTCTCCCCTGATCACTTTCTCCACCTTCTGTACTAAAAAATGTCTTGAATGCATTCTACAAATTTATTGGATAATCTGTGCCTGCCTGTATTATTTTCCCAACAGATCTGTGAGCACTTGACATCCCCCATCCCCACCAAGTCCTGTGCTTTGGATGATTTTGTTAGTTGTTTAAAAAAAGCCTCATCCACCTCTTGTTCCTGGTTAGGTGGTCTATAGTAGACCACATACCATGACATCACTTTTATTTTTTACTCCATTCATCCTTACTCAGAGACTTTCAACAGGTCTGCTTCCCACTTTATATCTTGACCTCAGTTTAAGTGTATACATCCTTGATATGCAAGGCAACACCTCCTCCCTTTTTTCCTGCGTGTCCATCCTGAACAAGCGGTACCCTTCAATACCAACATTCAAGTCATATGAATTATCCCACCCTGTGAAGCTAGTTATGTCATAATTGTGATTATTCACTAGTTCTTCCTGTTTTTCCCCATACTTCTTGCATTAGTAAACAGATATCTAAGATATCCATTAGATTTTTCCTTTATATTCCCTCTTGTCTCTACTTTCTCCCTTCTATGATTGTCCATATTCCTCACAGATTTCGACTCTTCACCCAGGTCTCCATGTTCTGGACTCCTCAGTGGGCTTTTGTCTTCTGCCCCGATGACCCTTGTTTAAAGCCATCCTCACTACTTAGCCAGTCAGTGTCCAAAGATCCTCTTCCTTTTCCTTCATGGGTGGATCCCATCTCTACTTAGCAGTCCTCCTTGGAACAGCATCCCATGGAAGAGGTTGCCAACGCCCTTCTGGTGGCACCATCTGTGCAGCCATACATTCACCACCAGGATGTGTCTGTCTCTGCCTGGACCCCTACCCTTGACCAGAAGGATTGATGAGAACACCACCTGCGCCTCCAATTCCCCCACCCTAACTCTCAGAGCCTTGTAGTCACTTCTGATCTGCTTAGTCTTACACCTTATAGTATAATGAATGCCCACATGGATGAGCAGCATGGGATCGTAGTTAGAGGGCCGGATGATCCTCGGCAGTCCTTCAGTAATGTCTTGGATACAGGCCTCTGGGAGGTAGCACACTTCCTGCACTCTCAGGTCAGACATCCATCCCCTGGTATAGAAGATGCACTGTATGTATTTGTGTGGAGCCATGTATTTGTGTGGAGCAGCTTTATCCAGCTGCAATAGAAGACTATAATTTTATTGACAGTTTCTGGTGACAGTGTAAACTGTGTGAGTGACACCCTCAGAGTGAAGTGTATATCTCACTAGAACCCTGGGGTAAGTCATCTTCTACGGTTCCATATTGTCCTCTGAAGTGCTCATGAGCATAGGCGTGCGCAGAGGGTGTGCCGGGTGTGCCCAGGCACACCCTAATGCAGGGGTGGGCAAATGGCTCCACTCTCCCAGCGCGGCAAGCCGCGGGGTCCGCGCTCCCAGGCCAGAGCGCCCGGCCGAACGCAGCAAGCCGCCGGCCCCTTCCCCCGGAGCCATGCTGCTGCGCGCAACGCTCTAGGAGCTGGGGCTGCGCGCTCCTGTGGGGCAGCGTTTGGCTCCGTGGTGAGGCAGATATGCTTCCCCCTCCCCTGGAACCATGCTGCCGTGCGCAGCGCTCTGGGGGCCGGGGGCTCAGCGGGGAGTCAGACACGCTTCCCCCTCCCCATGAGCCATGCTGCTGTGCACGCAGCACTCTGGGGGCCGGGGCTGCGCGTTTCCGCGGGGCAGTGTTTGGCTCCAAGGGGAGACTAGGAGCCTCATCTCATGGTAAGGGGTCCGGGGCCAGGGGGGTTGGCTAAGGGGTGGAGGTCGGGGCAGTCAGGGGACAGGGTGGGTTGGATGGGGCATGGGAGTCCCGGGGTCTCTCAGGGAGCGGGGGGTGGATAGGGGTCAGGGCAGTCAGGGGACAGGGAGCAAGTAGGGTCCTGGGGGGGCAGTTAGTGGGGGGGTTGTCTGGAGGGGGTGGTCAGGGGGCAAGGAGCTGGGGAGGGGTTGGATGAGTCAGGAGTTCTGGGGGGGGCTGTCAGGAGGCAGGGGTGTGAGAGGGATTGGGGGAGGCAGGGAGCAGGTGGGGTTCTATGGGTTGGGAGTTCTGGGGTTCCTGTCAGGGGGTGGGGAGCAGTTGGATAGGCGTGGGAGTCCCGGGGGTCTGTCTGGGGGCGGGAGTGTGGATAAGGGCCGGGGCATCAGGGGACAGGTAGGGGGTAGGGTTCTAGGGGGGCAGTCAGGGGACAAGGAGCAGTGAGGCTTAGGTAGGGGGTGGAGTCCTGGGGAGCAGTTAGGGGCAGGGGTCCCAGGAGCAGGTAGTCAACTCAGGGGACAAGGAGCAGGGGGGGTTCGGGGTTCTGAGGGGGGAAGTCAGGGGGCGGGAAGTAGGAGGGTGTGGATGGGGGCGGGACTAGGGCAAGGCTAGGGCGGGGCTCCCTGGGTGCATACCCTAATGAAATGGGCTGCGCACGCCTATGCTCATGAGACTACCATTCACTTCACATGGATTGTATTTATAACACTCAAAAAGTACACAGACCTGAAGTAAGCCTTTAACAGATTATCCAATAACTTAAATCCCTTCTCTTTCCTAGTATATTTGTATTCTGTGTATTGCTGTTTGCAAGAACACTAAATCTCGGTATTCTTGAGGGGAATTTCCTGACAAACAATCCTGTAATGTGAGTCAGCAGAAAGGATGTAGTTAAGGCACTGGACGGGGACTCAGGAGACCTGGGTTCTATTCCCAGCCACAGCCAAGATGTAATGAATGGGTGGGTGAGCAAACAAGGAGGTGGGGCAGTGTAACAGTGATGCAAACATGATTTTGGTTTCAACAGTTTGCAAAATTGGAAAGTTATGTAGGTTTTGTTTTTGTTAACGGGGGCAAATAGATAACATTCAAGATGAGGCTTTGACTTACACTGAGGTCTGTGAAATATGAACCTAAAAATGAATGTTACATTGATATAGAAATCAAGCTGCATTGTTGAACATGCGGGAATAATTGAGATGATGTGCTCATCTGATGTGATGTCTTCCACTGCGGGTTTAGATTAATAATGCCTCACGCAGCGTGTGTCTACACAGCTGCTGGAAGATGTGATTCCCAGCTTGGCTAGATCTACATGCTTTTTAGGCTCTGCTTGAGGTAGTGCCTAAAAACAGCAGCATGGCCAAGGCGGCACTAGCTAGCTGCCCAAATTCATGTCAGGTAGGATTATATCAGGTGGCTAGCCCGACTTGCTGCTGGGCTACCATGGCCACACTGCTATTTTTAGTTTGAGCAGAACTAGCATGCCTAGGTCTACCCAAGTAGGGAATTACATCTTCCAGCTGCAGTGTAGATATACCTTTAGGGGCCCCCATCCTTCAAACTGGAGGATGTGCTGGAGTTTCTATGAGAAAATAGATCCCAGGGCACTTTCTCCCCCACTTTGCCAAGGGTCAAACACCCCCTAGTTTATGAAGTGCAAACTTAGTATTTCCTTTGTCAAACTTGTGAAGATCTCACAGGCAGTAACTCTGCATTTTTCTTTTCAGAATTGAGAGCACTGACTGCACCATTTTAGCTCAACATTTTAACTTGGTGTCCATCTAGAAAGGATGAATCAGGAGAGCAGCCCAAGCGACCACACTGATGGTGAGTTTTCTGCCTGTGCAGGCGCTCAGATCTATCTGTAATGTTTTGGTCAGCAAGATTTGCTTTGTGTATGTTTTACTAATTTCTGTAGTGTCAGAAAATTAAACCCCAAACAGGAATAAAACAAAAACAGTGAATCAAGTGCTGAACCAGTCAAATGCATCTTGCATCTATGATTTTACAATGTTCCATGATGGTGACTGGACCTTCAACACTCTGAGACTAGTTTCAGAGTGGTCGCCGTGTTAGTTTGTATTCACAAAAACAACGAGGAGTCCTTGTGGCACTTTAGAGACTAACAAATACATTTCTTAGTTTGCCCAAATAAATTTGTTAGTCTCTAAAGTGCCACAAGGACTCCTCATTGTTTTTTCTCTGAGACTAGTCAGCTGTCAGAACGTTGGGAATTAGAGTCTGATTTAAAAAAAAAGTTTGACAATTGTACTGTTTCAACAACCCCCATCTACTCACAAGAATATACAGTTTTAATTATAATGCCTTACACAAGTGATCATTCCGTTTTATCCATCGTCTAGTTTTTCTATTATTCAGTCATGTGTCAGCAGTAATTATCCTTCTAATGAAAGAGTTCCTATTTAGATTACAAAGTAATGTGCAGCAAAGGTATAGATGTGTGTGTGCACACGTACATGTGCACGTGTAATAAAAAAACAGTGCCGTCATGTCCCAATCCTATGCAGGAAAGAGGGACCTGAGAACTACGTTAAGTAGTGAGTAATTAACCACTGGAACTGTTTACTAAGGGTTGTAGTGGATTCGCTGGAAATATTAAAATCAAGATTGGATGTTCTTCTGAAAGATCTGCTCTAATTCAAACAGACGTTATTTCAGGGAAGTTCTGTGGCCTGTGTTATGCAGGAAGTCAGGCTAGAAGAACACATTTGGCCTTTCTGGCATTGGAATATATGAATCTAGAAGCAGTGACTATAAAGTGTCAGGCTCCTAGTCAGTTGTGCACTTATTTTGACGTGTGAAGAGCTGTTCGTATTCTGATGTGAGGGCTAGTTTCATGGTTTCCATTGATTCCAATTCTCTGTTTGTGGATGAGGAGCCTTTTTTTTTTTTTTTGTCAGATTTCTTTTGCAAAGAAAAGGCTGTTGTGAGAGCTCAGTCTACTTGCTGTTTTGGCTTTTCCGTGAGAGGAATAGTGAGTCTGTTTCTTTCTGGGTTTTTTGTTTGTTTGTTTTGATTTGGATTTTTTTTTTTGTTTAGGTTGGTTTGTCTGTCTCTGACTTTATCTACGTGAGGAAATTTTATCATTCTGATAGTGAGAGTGAAAATCCTCATGTAGACAAGGTGCTGGTGGCCACCATCAGCACTACATCACACAGACCTGCAAGGAACAGGGGAAGTCGACATAGTGCTTAAAAGCCTCGTGGCTGCCTGAGCCCTTTCTGCACTAGTGCTCCTATCAATGTTGTGAGGACTGGAGCGGAACTGGTGGTTGTGGAGGAACAGTGAGAGGTCCCCTCCCCCTCTTTAATATGCATCCAGTCCTTGATCTAGGGCAGTGGCTGTCAACTTTTCCAGACTGCTTTACCCCTTTCAGGAGTCTGATTTGTCTTATGTATCCCCAAGTTTCACCTCACTTTAAAACTACTTGCTTACAAAATCAGACATGACATAATACAAAAGTGTCACCACCACATTATTACTGAAAAATTGCTTACTTTCTCATTTTTACCATATAATTATAAAATAAATCCATTGGAGTATAAATATTGTACTTACATGTCAGTGTATAGTATGTAAAGCAGTATAAACAAGTCATTGTATGAAATTTTAATTTGTACTGACTTTGCTAGAGCTCTTTATGTAGCCTGTTGTAAAACTAGGCAAATCTCTAGATGAGTTGATGTACCCCCGGAAGACCTTTGCGTACCCTCAGGGGTACGTGTATCCCTGGTTGAGAACCACTGATCTAGAGGAGTGAGAGTTCTCACTCTTGAGTGTGTTTTGTTGATGTGGATGGAAGATGGCTCCATGGTAGGAGGTTATAGGGGGCGTATGAATTAAGTGTGTGAGGGAGCAAAGTTTAGTGTCTTTGACAATTCGTGCTAGGATGACTCTGTGCAAGGGAAGGCTCCTTAGGCAAATCTTTTTTTGTCTCCATTGAGAGAGGTGGAATGGTTGGCCAGAATGCTCCTGGGCTGCTCATTGAGGGTGAAAGCTTAACAAGATTTAAAAAGGCCTTGGGTATTTATATGGCGCTCAATAATATCTGAAGTTGTTATAATTAATTACAACAGAATTTGGGGAGGGATATTAAACCCTGTGCTTCGGGGCTTAAGCCAATCTCTGACTAATAGAGACCAGGATGAGACCTTCATAGGGGCATGATATCCCACATGTACCTACTGGGGTGTTCTTACATCTCCATCTGGTGCTGGCCATTGTCAGATACAGGATACTGGACTAGATAGACATTGGGTCTGATCCATTGTGGAAATCCCTATGTTCCTGTGGTTTGCCAGCTGTGTTGCAAATAAGGCTGACAATCTATTTGAAAATGGCTGAAATCTGATCTCCATTTGTTCAGCTTCCAACACCTGATTCTGATTCTACATCTGCCTTGCAACTTTTAGGACCTCAATACAATTAATTCTCTTAAGCCCCACTGAGCCTACCACTTAGGTAGGAGTTATAGAAGAAGGATACTTTAATCTTTCTAAAGATTAAAATATTTTAATGTAATCCAGCTGGAATGGTTAGACTTTTCTCAGGGTCAGAGACAGCCAAGTTTTTTCCCCAGTCCCTCCTCCTCCCTTCATCTACAGGAAGGAAGTGCTGGCAAGGGCCCTCTCAGCTTCCTGTCGACTTCTGAGCACATTTCCAGACACAACCTTCTCCATCATCCATCACCCAGACCAGCAAAACAATTACTGCAGTGCAACAGGAAAAATACACGTCTCACATAAACAGTTTGGAGGCTGTATGATCCCAAACCACTGGAATTCACATACAAGCCAGATTAATCTGTGAGTTACATGTGACCGGAGATTATTCAGTACTTTCTTCCCTTCCTTTTGTAACCAGATGTCTTGGTCACTAAAATTCTCCTTTAAAGGACACTTAAAAAAAAAAAAGGAATAACATTTGTTTAATAAACTAGTTGCTACATTGGCAAAAGTCAATAGAATTTATACAGCCTTAGGCCAAGAAAATGACCGAGCTTGGTTTCTGATCAGAAGCACAATGGAAGTGGTGCCTTTGGCTCCAGGGGTTACTCCTGGGGGCATTCTGTGTCAAAAAATTAAAAATTCTACAAATGTTATTTGTCAAAATAACAGTACATAATCACACTAGTTTCAATTATTTTGGCAATTTATTTTAAAATACCTGTCAGCAAGTATGTCTAACAATACAGACACACACAAAAATTCCCCCAGGAGTAGAGAGTTAAAGAAACCCCATGATAACCCAGTTCCTGTTTCTCTGCCCCTTTGTCCCAAGCCCAGCCAGGGGGCCAGACACCTACAATCCCTTCCCCCCGCACAGTCCAGCCATGGGGCCCCCCAGCCAATACACCTGAACCCCCTCCCAGCCGTGGGGCCCCCTGCCCAGATACCCACACCCCTCCTCTCCAGAGCCCAGCTGTGCCCCCCCCCCAGCCCAGACACCCCCCTCCACCCCGAGAGCCCAGGGATCCAGAGGAAGAAACAGCCTGATGCTCGGTCTCAGGTTTGCATGGAGTTTCCTGCGTGTTGTCCTCTCCTTCCCTCAGGACATGTTGGGAACTGCAGCTGTCCGGAATCCACTAGCTCCCTCTCCCTTCCCACAGCAGTGTCTTCTATGTACGAGCTGGGCTCTGCTGGGTCCAGCAGCCCCTAATGGCGGCTAGCAGCACTGCAGCCAATTTCTGTGGGGGGAAGGAAATTCTGCATCACAACGTTAATTTCCGCAAAATTCTTCATTGCGCAGTGGTGCAGAATTCCCCTAGAAGTACCTAGGCATAGTAAGTGACTGGTCAGTATCATATTACTAGGGCAAATGTCCCTGCCAGATGTTCAAGCAGTATTATTGATGGGTTCCAGGGCAGGGCAGGGATGAGAGCCATAAGGCTGAAGTGAGGCATCTTAAAAGAAGGAATAAATATGGTGGAGAACCTGAAGACCTCATCCCTGGTAGGGGGGCAATGGTTCTCTTTCAAAAAGGGTTAGGAGAGTCATTTATGAAATTCTGTTTCATAAAAGCTCCATATTTCTAATTTTGTTTCAGAAATTGCATTGCAACATTTAGCCACATTCTCAGTACTACGTGTTATGCATCTTTTGTCAGGCCAGGCCTTAAATCAACAGTCAGTTTTACATTTCTTTATAATATAAATCCCTTTTGGAGTAATATAGGTCTCTAAATCAAGAGATCTGCTAATCAAGCCTAGGCTGGGGTCTGCTCAGGAAAATCAGGAGCATTTGGGTAAGTCTAAGTTTAGGGGAAAAACTACTTTTGAATATATTAAAACTTCAGCATCTGTTCTTAGGAGAACAGAATTCAAGCGTAAGGGGCTAACAAAATCAACTAGCAACAGAGAGTGATCAGATGAAGTGGGTAGTCACTCACGAAAGCTTATGCTCCAATACATCTGTTAGTCTTAAAGGTGCCACAAGGTTCTCTGTTGCTTTTTACAGATCCAGACCAACATGGCTACCCCTCTGATACTTAAAAATCAACTAGGGCAGTGTGTCTCAAATGCTGCCACTGTGGCTGCATGCAGCCACCAGAGGCTTTTCATGTGGCCATATCCTCCTTGGTGGTGAGCAAAGCAGTGGCCCCTACCAGGGCTGCCAGTAGGGGTTGGGCCCTATCCCCCTCTGGAGCCAGAAATGCTGGAGGAGCAGGCAGGTGGCGGGGCTTGGGTTTCAGATCTGGGGTGGCGAGTGGCAGACTCCAGCTGTGTGACAGCAGGCTCCATCCCCTGGCCATGGGCTTTGAGCCCTGACTCCAGGCTCGCCCCCTTACCCCAGTGCCTCCTCTGGCCCCAGGCTCTGGCCGTGTGTTCTGACCCCCATCTGCAGGGTTTTAGATTCCACCCATGGGGCCACACAATCCAGCCCCAGCCCCCAGCCATATAGCAGTGACTGCCGGTCCCAAGTTCACCCCCCCACACATCGCCCCTGTCCCCACTATGTCCTCCGGCCCTGGACTCACCGGACTGTGCAGTTGCAGGGCTCCGGTCCCTGGACTCACCCCCCGCATCACCCCTGGTCCCGAGCTGCCTCCCTACCCACCTCCCCATTCAGGGCTTAATTTGTCCCCCAGCTTGCTAGGGCTGACTGAGTCTGTTGTGAAAAATGATATTTGTATGTTTGTTAATATCACTTTTCACTGCCTCCATGCTAGCTAGCAAGTCTGCTGCTGTGAAAAGTGATATTAACAAAATACAAATATCACTTTTCACACAAACAGACTTACTAGCTAGCAAGTCTTATAAAAATAAGCAACCAAAAAAAAAGCAAAAGAAACAACAACAAAAAGGGACAAATACATGTAAAACACATTATTTGTTTCTATTGTGTTTAGGTCCAGTAAAAAATAGAGAAAACTGTACATTATTTTTATTTTTGAGTCTGCAAAAACAACTTCATAAATAAATTACAATGATTTAGATATGTATATATGCATATTTATTTGTTTTTCCTAAAGTTAATTGAGTATTGTAGGAAAAATTGTCAGAGCAGCCACTAGCAATAGTTGGTGGTCGCAATCTGAGGCCACCAAAAATTTTCTTGTGAGAACCCCTTAACTAGGGTGTCTTCCATGTTCTAATCAGTCTTTCCATGATACCACTGAACTTTAGTTGATTGTCAGTCTTTGTTTGTTCTTTCTGAAAGAGCCATCATTATTAAAAATGTTCAGTGCGATTCTGTTTACAATGTTCTCAATGTATTACTAGCCACAAGTACTCCTGTTCTTCTTTTAGCAGTAGTAAAAATGTCTGGTGGCTAAATTTGGCTAAATATGCTAAAACGTGAATAGATGCTGTAAACTCCGTACTCAGAGAAAGGGTTCATTGTGTTGATGAGACAGTTTCCAGGTTAGACTCGTAGAAGGCAGTTTGTTTAGGCTTTACTCTAAAGCCTTGTTATGTATTATTGAACCCTGGGTAGTATAGGAGAATCCTGCCTCTTCTACCCACTGGCCTAGGTAGAGTCATACAGTTTAGGGCCAGACAGGACCACCAAATCACCTAGTCTGACCTCCTGTATTTCACAGGTCACCAACACCACCCAGCACATGCACACTAAACCCATCAACCAAAATTAGACCAAAGTGTTACAGCCCATTGTGTTACTATTTTAGGTATAAAGCCCCCTGCCCCAGCTGAAGAGATCAAGGTGCTTGTACCCAATAATAAAACAATTAAGAGGCTTACAACAGTGGTTCTCAAACTTGTGTACTGGTGACCCCTTTCACATAGCAAGCCTCTGAGTGCGACCCCCTCTTATAAATTAAAAACACTTTTTATATATTTAACACCATTATAAATGCTAGCGGCAAAGTGGGGTTTGGGGTGGAGGCTGACAGCTCACGATCCCCCCTGTAATAACCTCGTGACCCCCTGAGGGGTCCCGACCCCCAGTTTGAGAACCCCTGGCTTACAACTTTAAAAAGTTAGCCGAGGCTAGTCTAACCAAGGCTAGTCTAGCACAAATGGAGCATCCCCACTGGAAAGTACTATCCATGCCAGAACTGTGTGGCAGTGTCTACAGTGGTGCTGTACTAGTTGTGTGCTGGGTGGATTTCTGGCAGGATATCCCAGGGTTCTTAGTGGTGCATTAAACTGGGCCACTCTATAAATTTATTCACAGTGTATTTTGGGAGAACATGTCTGTCCTTCCTGAGCTCCTGTGCAGAAGTGTTCTTATGGGTCTTACTGATATCACACCGCAACTTTACCAGAAGGCTGGTGTCAGCTTCTGGCCAGCTGGCAGCATGGACAAAGGCATCTGGATGGCATCTCTGATTCTGTGGAAGTGTAGCAGAAATAGAGCAGGCAAACATGAGGTTAAAATACAGTGTGGAATAAGGCAGGAATTAGACAAGAAAGTACAGCTCAGATGGAATTGTGGGATAGCATTGGAGGACTAACAGCCCCTGGTCTTGATTAGCCTGAGTTTTCACTGCAAAGCAGGTGGGTTTTCAGCTCAGGCTGAAGCAAAACCTGAGCTCATGCCTATATCCTGCTAGCCCAGGCTTAAAGCATCCTTGAGTCTGGGTTAGAGGATTTTCTATGTGGACGAGAGGGAGGGTGGGGCAACATCCATACCACAATCTGGGCTAACTCTGCAGTGAGGAAAAGACTGTGTACCCAGCTAGTTTATCAAACAATCTGTTCCTGTCACTGTTAGCCTCATCCACTCCTCCATTAGTTTGTTTCATCTCCTTGTGTGTTTTGTCTTGGAGTGTGAGCCCTTGAGTCAGGGACTGTCTGCTACTTACATTATGTCTGTACAGCACCTAGCACACTGGGGCCCTTATCAGGGCTGGATTTGCACCTTACGCGTCCCTAGGCACAGCATCATCAGTGGGCCCCCCCATGTGGCCCTACCTGGAGCCCCCCTCTGGAGTCCCCATGTGGCCCTGACACCCGCCCCCCCCAGCAGCCCTGTGTGGCCCTCTCTGCCTCCTAACCTGGCTCCAAGAACGCTGATGTGACTTTTCACTTGAGAAAACAGTGCACCCGCTACCCACCTGCTAGCAGTTTGCCACTGCCTCCCAGACCAGTCAGCGTCATCCAGCTCAGGCTGTTCTCGTATCACACTGGCATCTAGTGGGCAAACGACGGAACAGCAGCATATTTTCTGCAAAAAAAATATTTTGCCTTCCTCGGACAAGAATTCTGCGCATACTGCAAATGTCACCTAAGGAGAGGGGGCACGAAGTAAGACAAGCACCGCCTGGGGTATCTTGGCAGGGGGCGGGGCAGATCAGGAGGCTCCCTCCCTCCCAAGAACATCCGAGCAGCGCGGCCAGTGGCAGCAGGACAGCAAAATAGCCCCAAATACCGCGACTTGCAGCTGCCAACCCCGCCCCGGCAACTGACAGCTAAAAATAGTCCAGTTGGGCTAGATAATCATATAGTTGACATTGTGATGACACCCCTAAATCTAGCCCTGGCCCTTATCTATCCTGATTATGGTCTCTAGGGTGCTGTTGCAGTACAAATAATAACAATATATTTTTTCAAACCCTCTTAAAAATGCTGATTAAAAGAGTACAGTAACTAAAGAAGAGGCTAAATGGATTGGGGTAAGCAAGAAAGTGAAATATGGCATCAGATAGTTGTAATTTAATAAAAGAGACAGCTCTGAAATGCAAAAAGAATCTTGAGGTGTTTCTTTAGTGGGGGAAAATGAACTGAGACAACCCTCTATATAGAGGAGCAGTTTCCACACCCCATGGCCTTTAGCACCAACATCCCAAATACTGGCCTGGAACATAGCAGTAAAATCCCTAATATACAGAGGCATCAGAGCATGGATAGCCATCAGGATGAGGGTGGAGGAGGTGGTTAGAGGATTGTACAGCCCTCAGGGCTGTAAGAAACAATGTGTCAATTTGAAATCATGTCAATTTCAAAATTTAGTAAAAAGTATTTTTGGGTCCTACCCAAACCGTCAATTCATGTTGGTTTACAACCCTGTTTCCCTGTTTTGTAAATGTTTTCTTCTCTCTGCTTTATTAAACTGACTATACAGCCATGAAAATGGGCAATACACAAAATGTTATAATTGCAGAAATCTGCCTACTGTAGAAATTCTTGAACCTTCTGGCCAGTCTTGAAGACAGGATACTGGGCTAGATGGACCTCAGGTCTCAGCCAGTCTAGCAATTCCTGTGTTCCTAAATAAAGTGAAAAAAGGGTTTGTCTTCATTCTTTTCAGTTACAGTTATCGAAACAATACTTAAGATAATAATGGATAAAAAGAAATCAGCAGGAATGTGATTTTTTGACAATGTCTCATTGCCAACTTGAAATCAGTCCACCACATTCTAGCCAAGCGATGTGAGGAACGCAGGGCAGGAGTAACATGATCATAGTTACTCAAACCACTGAGCCAAAGTGCTGCTGCATTCTGAACAAACTGCAAGCAACAGAGATGCACTATCTCAAGGGAATGACAATCATCAGTTCTCATGGTCACAAAGTGTATGAAGCAGTCAGGGAGTTGAAAGTTTTCTAACAGCAGTTATGGATCATAACCCTGGTTAGAAGGGGAAGACAAGATGTCTCAGCACCAGTAAGAAAAACAGAAATCCATGGAATTCATTAGTCTCTGAGGCCTTGAAGAAATAGACTAGCTGTTGTGCTAATGCTGGTGTGGAATAGGCAATGCACTGAAACTCACCAAATGAGTCAGTCCAGCCAAAAGGGCTGACTGCTTATGTTTAGGATATGCCCAAAGACGCAGAGCATAAACCACCAATATCTGAGAATTCTTCCATGTATATCCTTTCATTGCTTGAGGGTCTGTACACAGCTGGACCATCAGCTGGCTACCTGGTGTATGGCAGAAGTAGCTAAAATGAAAGACCACAGCTTCCTCTTCCCATTCGTATTCTTCTGCATAAGATTAGTGGATTTCAGAATACCTGGCTAATCCCAGCTATACCAAAATGACCTTGAGCAACATCCAGCCAGCTCCCCACTAGACTGGGGAAATGGACTGCAAATTGGAGTGATGCTGTGTGTGTCATAGACACTTGCAGCAATAAACTGGATACAAGTAACTAAACAGCAGTTAGAACAGTTGGTACAGAATTTGGTGACTACTGAGAAGGGCCAGATTTGAACCAGAAATGTATCTTTGTACCACACCTGAGGTTGTTAATCCTCTTCAGTGGCTATTATCAGCATAACAGCTTAACAGTTAACATGCTTGCTGTTTTTCATCTCCCCCCTACTCCATAGACCTTCTCCACAAGATAGGCTGCGATTTCCTCAGTTTAAAAAGAATACCCAGCTATTTGTGTTCTGTAGGAGCACAAGAAAGTGACTGTAGCAACCAGTTTCAAATGTTTACATGTTAGGTATCTACACCTAAATAATAATGTAATAGAATAGAAACACAGCCTCCATGGGGCAAGGGGAATGACACTGCTATAATCAAGTTTCATTTTTATTTCTAAAGAACTATGAGGCTGTAGAAACACAACTAGTTCTGTCCAGGTTCTAAGCCAGTGTTTGCTCTTTGTGTGTATGTGATTGTGGATTTTTTAAATGAAACTATTTTGCAAGCACTTCCTTCCTGCATTTCTGAGAAAGAGGGAGGGGGGAATGTTTAACTGTTTGCCTTTGACAGAGGAGGAAAAACTGAAGAAAACAAGAGATGCAATCCTAAGTAACTACTGACCTTTTACTTCAGACTGGTGATGTTTTTCAGTGGCAGAGCCTCCAGGGATTGACAGCATCCTCCTTGCTATTGTGCTGCCTGCTCAAAAAGGGGCTAAAGTTCAGCTTTTATGATGTTCTCACTCTGGGCTTGTCGGAAAAAAGGCCACATTCCATTTCTTAAGTCATATGAGTGCAAAAGCTGACGGAGTTCTACCGTCTAACCTCAGGGCATTAGGCCAGTTCAGAGTGAAACTGGGAACGACAGACAATTTAGGTAAATATGAAGCCAAATCTTTTTCCTCAAAGAGATTCACAGCAGGTGGGAGGATGAGGGTTCAGTGTATTTTCACTGTTAAATCAAAAGCACTGATTTATTTTATGCTGGCCTGTTGCTTTTTCATAAAAATGTGCTGCTTGTTATTACTCATAAAGGGCTCTCATGCTTTGTTGTTCAGAGAGTCTTTTCCATATTGGACTGCACTTACTGGAAATGAATGTTATTCCCCAAGACACCAGTAAGTGATTCTTTGATGGGGATTGTTTTTTTTATCTAATATTCCCAAGTGAATCTTCTGTCCTGCAAGTCACTCTTCAGTCTGCTCTCTGATAGGGGCTGGATGGCCTTTTGTCTCCCTGATTAGTCGGGTGTCTCTCATTGGGCCAGCTAGGCACTGGCTGGGTGGCCTTCTTTCACTGACTGTTATGGCTGCCATCTTTTCATTGATCTCAGTTGCTTCCACCATTGGACAGTGAACCTTATTTCCAGAAAAATTCCCTTCATTCTCATTGTGGAAAGGTCACTAGATATAGCTGCTTAGTGTTTAATATGATGATTCCCACTGTGAGCAAATGGATAAAGCTCTTCAAGGGGTGGGGCAACATTGTACGCAGAAGGGGCCACCAATCTCAAAGATAGGGTTAATATTTTACAGAGGCTCAGAGTTTTCAAATGTTGTGCAAATGGTTAAAAATAAAAATCTGGATGACCTTTAAAAAAAGGGTTCCAATCAGTTTGCATCCCTACTACAGTGCTTGTGACTTTACTCCTGATGAGAGTGTTTCTGCATTTTTGTGTAGCCCTCTTGTGACTCCCACAACCACATACTGACCAGTACTGTGTAATGGGCCTATCTGGGGAAGTAAGCTCCCTTTGCAGCTAGAATGTCCCTGGTGTATTGAGATGGGCCAGTCACTTGAGTTTGTTCGGTAGAAAACTCTTGTTGGCACATGAGAGATGCTGTGCTCTGGATTGTAGAATACAGAAATATAAAGAGAGTCCCTGCCCTAACAGGCTTACAACCAAAAATATAAATACGTAGAAGGCCTGACACAATGGGAAATGTTGAAGTGAGGACATAGGTGTGGGTTGTTTTTTGAGATGGTGGTTAGTGCTGGCATGAGGAAAAAATTCCTGACAGCAGCAAAGAGATTAAATATCTCCAAAGATGTTAGTTCAAACATACTTTGGAAAATGTAACAGAGGCATAAATGCACCTCTGGATGAATGTTTTATATATGCAGGACTGCCAGCCCTCCCCTAGCAATCACATTTCCACTTTCTCATGTGGTATACACCTGTGGCATGCCGATAGTGCATGTGTTGTGGTGGGGAGATGGCCAGCTTCAAAACCACAGATTTGTATCTTTGTTTCTTAATGTCAGTTTTTGTTCCAGTCTTTTTGTGGCTTTTCTGTACTCCTAGTTCCGTCAGTAGCATCTTTACAACAACTCATTTCCTCCCCTCAACCCTCAAATTTGGTAAATAATACTGTGGAGATAGAAATCTGTAGAGTTGCTAGCAAGGCACAATTAGATGTTTCTGCAGACTGTGTAAGTAGTGCACTTAATTGTATCTCCTTTTGTAGGTAAGAATTGAGAAGCTCTGTGGATCACTCAACCCTCTGACATTTCCATTTTTATAATGAACAATGCAATGTTACAAATTCAGAGGAGATGTGGAAGGGGAAGTCAGTTCTGTAACTTGGTTTGCTACAGCTCAGACCTTAAGTTTCTCCCAGAGAAAACAGACTGAAAGGGCCAGTGCACAGCTAGTCAGATTGCAGGATTCTGACAGCCACCAAAGACTTGCTCCCATCCCGTTTATTCCCTGATTTGATTTATTACCTGAAATAAATCCCATTAGTCTCATCTATTCCTCCCCTCTTGGAGAAAAATGCATCCTTTCCAGCAAGGAATCCGATTCCTCTTGGCTAGCTCAAGACATGCTGTTTGGATAAATTTACTTACATACATGGTTTTTTTTGTTTCTGTATTTATCATAAGAACCATTTTCCTTTAAAGTAAGTGTAAGTGTGTGTGTGTGTGTGTGTGTGTGTGTGTGAGAGAGAGAGAGAGAGAGAGAGAGGTTCTGTTTACCCTACTGACAATTCATACCACCACCAGAGGTTCCAGAGGTACATTCTAGGACAGGGGTGGGCAAACTTTTTGGCCTGAGGGCCACATCTGGGTATGGAAATTGAATGGCAGGCCATGAATGCTCATGAAATTGTGGGTTGGGGGTGCAGGAGTGTGCTCTGCCCTGGGTCTGAGTGGTTCGGAGGGCGGGAGGGGGATCAGGGCTGGGGCAGGGGGTTGGGGTGCAGGAGAGAGGGTCAGGGTTGCAGGTTTCAGGCAGTGCTTACCTCAAGCAGCTCCCAGAAGCAGCGGCATGTCCCCGCTCCGGCTCCTACACAGATGCGTGGCTAGGCAGCTCAGCATGCTGCCCCGTTCGCAGGCACCGCCCCTGCAGCTCCCATTGACCGCGGTTCCCAACCAATGAGAGCTGCGGGGGCAGTGCTTGGGGTGAGGGCAGCGTGGGGAGCCCCCTGGCTGCCCCTATGTGTAGGAGCCGGAGGGGGGACATGCCGCTGCTTTCAGGAACCGCATGGAGCGGGGCAAGCCCCCGACCCCGCTCTCCGGCTGGAGCTCGAGGGACGGATTAAAACTTATGGAGTTTGCTGTAGTTTGCCCACCCCCATTCTAGGAGCAAGTGAAAAACTATGTGACTAGGGATGTGGTGATGACTTGGAGTCATGGGTGAGGTAAGTCCCTTGATTTAAGTGGAGCTATGACTAGCTGTGAATCTGGTGTGTAATGCATTCACCTCATCATGTACTTGTGCATCTGATTTTTTTTAATTTTATGAGGAGTATAAGAGCCAGTTATTATTATTATCCATTTCCATTCTGTTCTTGACATTCCTTGAAGTCAGCTAACCAGACATTATGATCAAAACTGTTAGAACTATTTATTTTTCCTGGGCTAACTAAACTAAAATAAGCATTATTATGTATCTTCATTCTACATTGTTTTACCCCAGAAAAATTTTGCACAAGGTAGTTTTCAGGTTTTGCTGCAATGAATGTATCAGGATCCTAGAAACTCAGCACAACAGAAGTTCAGCCAGCTCCGAGTTTTAATGAGTACAGTGAAGCTTTCCTTGGGAATTTTTGAAACCTCCTAAGCAGAATTAAAACAATTCCCCAGCAAGGAAATGAGCAAGCTGGGGACTCTCCAACAGATGTAATCATTCAAGCAAATCTTTGTTTGGCTTGGCTGAGTCTCTCCTTCATTCTCGTCTGTTTCATCCTTGTCTCTCTGTGTCTCTATATCTGTCTTTGTCTCTTTCTCTCTCTATGTCCACCCCGCATCCAGTTGTAGTATGAAGCAATCAGTACTAACCTGGCCACTTCCAAGACAAACAGCAAATCGGATTGACAGAAGAGGCCTTTGGCTGTCACAAGGACTTGTGTCCACTCATTTCCTAGAATGAAAGGCTGGGAGTTGAGCTGTCACCCAGCCAAGCCACAGACAATTACTAGGTTTCCATTTTGTGACTTTGATAGAGACCTAAATATATGCACCAAGTGAGAAAACAAAGTATATGGCAAAATAGATAGAAATCCACTTTCTCATATGGGTAGTTCCTTCCCTTTCCCCACTGAGATGCATTTTCTCTCTCAGCAGAACCAAAGCACATTTTGCTTTTTTATTAGAAATCCTGAGGTCAGGTCTATGCTGTGAAACATCAATTTGTAATCTGTCAAAGTAGTTACTAACTATGTAGTGTATCTAGTAGTTATAGCAAGGAACTAGGAGCTGAGGTTCTTGGGGCCTGATTGTGATCTCACACCTGAGTCAGTAAGGAGTAACTCCATTGAAATAAATGCAGTTACACTCATGCAAGTGTGGTGTAAGTGAGATCAGAATCAGGTCCTGGGTCTCTGTTCTCATTTCTACACCTGATTTACTGCATGACCTAGAGCAAGTCACTTAACTTCCTCAAGCCTCAGTTTCCTCATTTGTAGAAGGGGAGTAATGCTTACCTGTCTTGGAAAGGTGTTGTGAAGCCTAATTAGTCTTTACATTTTTTTAGATTTGCAAATTAAAATTACATATGTAGTTTAATAACAAATAACATAATAATTTACCTCAGGATACAGCTCTTTAGAGCTCTGTCATCCTCCTCAGCAGGGAAAAGCCAGAGAAAATACAGGGATTGCTATCACAGTCTTCACAATAGTCTGTGTTATTAACAAGTGTTGTGACATATCTTTTACTAAGTACAGAAACTTCTGGGAATATCATGGTAACAATAAAGACCTGCAGAGAGAAAGTATAAAGATGTTAATGACAATTACTGTAAAAGCATTGTGCCAAGAAGGTCAATACATTCTGACTCAACATTATGCCTTCAGATTGGTTGAGAAATCAGGTTCCAAAAACCAGAGCCCTCCAAACCCTCTGTGACGGGATACCTGGGGTGCAGTCTGGGAATCTGGGACTACTGTGCCCCCTTAACTGTCTCCAGCCTGGGCTCTCTCTCAGAATGCCTTGCTAGTGACCAGCAGCAAATCCCTCCAGGTGTTGTTATCACTCAGCACAACCGCATGTGAAGCCCCACACCCAGCTCTATTGCATGAATGCTTCCAGAGCCACTCATGAATCACACAGAGAAAGGCACCTATCAAATCCCCCCAGCTCCCAGCCTTGTACCTCTGGAATATACCGTCTTGCACTGCTCAAGATGGGGAGTGCAGATTTATTAATTGGTTCACTACTTCATCAATGGAAAGTGGATATACACCAGCCGTTGTAAACCTGAGCAAACACCCTTACCAAAAACTTCAGGCAAACTCACTGGTAAAGATAAACAGTTAAACAAATTTATTGACTACAAAAGATAGATTTAAAGTGATTATAAGTGATAGGCAAAAAGTCAGAGTTAGTTACCAAAATAAAATAAAATATAACCACTCAGTCTAAACTCTCAACCCTATTAGACTGGGCAACATCTAGATTAAGCAGTTTTTCCTCACCCCACTGGATATTGCAGTCCTTAATATACAGGTTTGTCCTTTAAACCTGGGCCGGTCTCTTCTGTTGAAGTCTTTAGACTTCTTGTGAGTGTCTTTGTTGCTTTCAGCACAGGTGGGGGCAGGAGAAAGGCCAAGCATGGGCCCCCTGTGTTCTGTTTTATACCCTTAGCCCATGTGCTTGGAGAACACAAGTCCAGGCATGTCTGGTGAGCATTGCTGAGTCCCCAGGCAAGGTTGAGCAATTCCCCTGGCATGACCTCATGCAGGTGAGTCATTGAATTGTAGCTCCCTTGCTGGACAATGGCTGTTGATGGTCGTTTCACACCCCGCCTGGACGTTGGTTACTTTCCTTGCTGTTGTCTCTGAGGAGCTAATATCTGGCTGATTCCCCAATTTACAGCATGTTTTAGTGGCAACCGTTGTATCTGAAGGAGTGAGGTTTTTGTACCCACGAAAGTTTATGCCCAAATAAATCTGTTAGTCTTTAAGGTGCCACCAGACTCCTCCTTTTTTTTGTCGATACAGACGAACACAGCTACCCCCGACACTTGAAACCATACAACACAATCTTATAACTTCATATGCACTAAAGATACATATATATATATGTGGGTTTCAGCAGTTCATAACCTTTCCCCTGATATCTCACATGGCATGCTTTATATGCAAGATCACAGTTATATATAAATGAGGAATATGGGGGTTACAGGACACTCCCCCAAGGTATAGACTATCACACCCTCCTTCCCAAAGTTTAGAGAGGCTGTATGTAAGAGTGCTGAAGGTGATCTTAGCCTGCAGCATCATATATAGAGAGAGGTGGGTTTCTCAGGTAGCTTTGTGTAGTGCTTTATAGAGCTTGTGAGCTCCTTGAATTGTACCACAGAAGCCAGTACAGACTTCACGGGATTAATGTCGTATTCACTGCAGCAACACTACTCAATGTGACCCTCATCCTACAATGTGTTTCCTCATGACAGTTCCTTGCATCCACGTGGAGTCTATTACAGGTTTTGGGCCTACGCAACTACCTGGTTTTGCCTCAACTATAAGTAATTAATTCTCATGGGTGATTTAAGATCCTTGGATAGAAGGTGCTAAAGAAGGGCAACGAATTGTCACAGTCAAGTGTTATGATTCCAAGTTGTCCTCACATATCACCTGCCTTTTGGGGATCCCACCATTGTGTTTTAGGACAGCAGGCAATTAGGCTAAGGCCTTTGCTCTGTTGATCCCCGGCATATGCAACATGCTCCCTCTTGTCCATCGTAGTCCATCTCCCTCCTCTTTCCACTGTCCAACTGTCTTAAATTTAACTATTGCTGGCCCCACATTTATACCTGTTCCTTGTGACATATAGTTCTGTACATTTTGAATTTTAAGAGGGTGTTTTTATGTTCTCTGTTATCATGTTTTAATCATGTGCATCATTCTCAAGTCCATGCAACAGCGAACAAGTTCTTTGGCAGTTGGTACTTTATAAATCATATTGTATGTTTAGATGAAGACTCTGTGCCTAGTAGTATACAATGAAAACATGGTGTGATGCTCCTCAGGGCTATCCAGGGGATGTCAGGCACCTCACCACTACCTGCCCTTAGCATGAAGCAGTCTTGTCTGTGCCTGCTGTAGATCAGCTCCTTGAAATCACCAGCTTCTGGCAGCACAAGCACTGCCTTCCTGGCCTCTGCATGCCTTGCTCTCCCTGTACAGGCACACAGTAACCCCTGAGTGCTTGGAGCATGCCCTGGAGTGTCCAGTCCCTTATCCACTGAATGCTCACAGAATTACCATGCCTTCTGTTCCCAAATGAGCAATACATACCAGCTCGTAAGATTCAACTCAGAACTACCACTTTGCTTAGCACCACAGCTCTTAGATATATTTATAGTGAAAACGAGAACAATGTTGTTATCAAAAAACAGATTCAAGTAATAGTGAGTAAGACTATTGGAAACAAAAGGCTACATATAAAACAAAATCATAATACACTTTCTAGAGACTAAACTTTAACTAAGAAGTTACTCTCTAGTGTAAAGAAGCTTACAGCAGGTTCTCTTGAGCATTTTCAACCAAGCCTGCGACCCCTTGATCTTAAGTTCCCTCTAAGCTTTGTGGCCACCCAGCAGTCTATCAAGTGCGGGGGGGACTAATGTCAGGGTGCCCCCCTCCCTCTGTACCCCATCTCTGCAGAGCCGAGGCGGGGGGGAACACATGACAGGGCTCAGAATTGGGACGGAGCTTGCTGGCGGCTGTTGCTGTGTCTGAACAAGCAGGCTTCAGACTGGTGAGTGCCAATTTACTTAAAGGGGCAGCACGTGTCTCTCTCTCTGTCTGATACACACACACACTTGCATACACTGTCTCTCTCTCTCTCTTTTGCACACCCTGTGTGTGTGTTGTCTCTCTCTCACTCTCTCACACACACACAGTCTTTCACACTCACCTCCCAATACATAATTGTATTGTTTTTACTTCTTGATACTTCCTGCAGTGCACATATATTTTCTGTAATTTTATTCTTTCAAAGTGCTGATATTTGAGGTTTTTGACTGGTCTATGTATTTCATAATTTGTATTTCTCTCTTATGCTTAAAATTAATTCTTTGAGTAGTGAGTTCTAAAATGTCTAACTTGTCCTGACTGGAGTAATTAGAATCATAGAATCATAGAATCATAGAATATCAGAGTTGGAAGGGACCTCAAGAGGTCATCTAGTCCAACCCCCTGCTCAAAGCAGGACCAATTCCCAGCTAAATCATCCCATAATTATACCTATGGTAACGTTTAAAAAATATATATTATAGTGTGGAAGTGGAAAAAGGGATAAAGGGAATTTGACCACAGATACCTTAGTTTCTAGGAATAGAGCAAGAGTCAGGCTAACACTAAGGCTAATAACGTGAGACTTTAAGGCAGGGCCTGGGTGAGTGGGAAGCGAGTGGAAAAAAATGTTAGATAAGAATGGAATGCAGACTGTAGCAGAAACTGCTGAGAAAAGTAAGATATCAGGAAGGAATATGTATAAACAAGACGCAGTTGTTGATCATTATGGTATGCAACCAAAGGTATAAATGCTTGCCCTAATTGTTTATCTGGCGGAGACCTGCCTAGGAAGGGGGAATCCCTGTCCGTGTGCACTCTCCCCCTTGCAATTGCTTGAGAATAAACTGTCTCTGAAGTGTTGCAAACAACCTAAGAGTGAAGACTGTGTTTTCTTCCACAATATCTAGGTTTTTTGTTTCTACTGGTGGCGCACATCCACACTTTACCCCGATAATTTGATGCACATAACAAAATTCATTCCGCACATGGATGGAAAAAATTAGAGGGAACATTGCCTTTGTCGTGAAGTTAAATCACTATCCTTTTACTTTCTTAGTGAATGATGCCCAAATGTCTTCTCTGCCTCCCAAATGTAGTGGAACAGACCTAGGGTGACCAGATGTCCCGATTTTATAGGGACAGTTCCAATATTCGGGGCTTTTTCTTATATAGGTGCCTATTACCCCCCACCTTCTGTCCCGATTTTTCACACTTTCTATCTGGTCACCCTAAACAGACCTCTGAAGTGCACCTTAAGAGGAAGTCTTCTCCTCCTCCCGGCTTTTTTTCTCTTCCTGTTAGTTTCTTTCTGAAATCCCCAGAATCTTTCATTTGCATTCAGTTCAGACTGGTGATAGGAGACCCATTGTGAGTGAGACATTTCTCAATGTGCATGTAAACAGATAGATGAATAAACATCTTTGGTCTGACAGAAAACCCATTTGTCACCTTTGCGGGTGATGAACCCCCAGGCACAGACTTTAAGAACATACTTTCAGTACAGATATGTAACTTCTTACATAGTATCTGTACATACATTTCAGTCTGATATTGATGACCAGTGTGATACTGGTTTTTATTTGAGACCTCAGATGACACTCGTTGATGAACTAGAATATACATGTCAGACCCAACAGATCCCTGTAAGGCCTCAGCACTCCCTTGCCAGTTGACATTAAGAGGTTATTGTGTCCCACATGGTGCTTTGTAAGTGTTCAGGATGCCTATGTGCCTTATAGCCTTCTCCTGCAGAATGTGATGAAATGCAGAATCCCCTGTGTAGTTTTACTCGAGTAGTAACTGATTCCGAGAGAATAACTGTTCTTGTTCAGAGACCCAAGGCTGAGATATTTATAGGAAGCAGGCTTACTGCTGAGGAGATTCTTAGCCCAGGATTTGGGTATTGCCCTGTAAACAGAGTGCACTCTCCAGAAATGATGCCGAAATATGCTCTGCTCTCTCTTCTCTGTCATCTGCATGCCTGATGTAAATCCTTGTGCTCTGAATAACTGTTGCCCTCTGAAATCCCCCCATCCCTGTGTCCAAATCAAAGCTGGCCATCTCAGCTTCAGACATCTCAGCTCTATCCACCTTGTCAGATCACTTGCTGCACCCCCATTTTTCAACCACTGTATATAATCCTGTCTACTCCAGCTCTCTCCAAACTACCTCTATTTTAGGTGCCCTATCTCTGAGGTATCTGTGCTAATCTCACCCCCTGTCCTTGAGGAAGGGTTATTTCCTCACTTTGCCCAGGATTATATTAAGTGAAAGTTAATATTGGGTTAGATGAGAGTAGTCAGAATTTAAATTAGCTACCCTCCTGCATTATTATTTAATAATAGCTAGCAAACAGGAGCAGCTAACCGGGAAGTTTTGCGAGGTGAAGGAGGAGCAATTACGTGACCCTTTGGGTAAGTTTGTTGTCTGTAGTGTGTGTGTTTGTGATGTGCTTGCTGCTTGACTGAAATATACCGTGTGTGTGCTGAGCCTAGCGGCCTGCTAGGTAAGGCTGAGCGATGGGAGCTTCTTAATGAGGCTTTGATTCCTAAACCTTTTAGCACTCATCAACCCTTAACCAGCGGGCGGGGCTACTCAGGAAGACCGGGGCTTTAAAAAGTCCTCTCCTAAGCGACCAGAGGAGCGGCTAATGGGAGTTTTGTGAGGGAGTTTACAGGGAGAGTGTGAGGGGAGCTAGATACACTTAACATTCCTAAACTTCTTTAAACTTAAAGCCAAAACCACCCCCTGAGAAAAACAAAAGAACAACAAAGGAGCGAGATTCAGGAGTTAAAATATAATGCAGGCAGAAGTCCAGCAACAGAGTGGGGGCTATCCACTTTATTGCACCCAATGCAGCATGTATGATTACCTGCCCTATGGGCAGGTGGCGTGTGTGTGCATTCGGTGCAAGGAGTTCCTGGCCCTCAGAGACCGTGTACGGGCTTTGGAGACCAGACTGGCTGAAGTGGAGGCGATAAGGGAGACAGAGGGGTACATAAATGAGACTTTTTGGACACACCGTAAAACAGCTTCTGTGCTGTTGAGGAGGATGAAAGTCTCAGGGAAGGAGAACATCCATCTGGAGCAGAGGGAAACAATCCCATAGTGCGGACCCTCCTTCCAGATGATGTCATGGTATCGTCTCGCACTGAGGATACCTCTTCCGTGAAGGGACCTCCAGTTATTAGGAAAAGACAGGTATTGGTAATGTGCAATTCAGTTACTAGACACATAGATAGCTGGATTTGCGTGGATAGAAAGCTGGCTAGATCGTCGGGCTCAACGGGTAGTGATCAATGGCTCCATGTCTAGTTGGCAGCCAGTTTCAAGCGGAGTGGCCCAAGGGTCAGTCCTGGGGCTGGTTTTGTTTAATATCTTTATTAATGATCTGGAGGATGGTGTGGACTGCACTCTCAGCAAGTTTGCAGATGACACTAAACTGGGAGGCGTGGTAGATACACTAGAGGGTAGGGATCGGATACAGAGGGACCTAGACAAATTAGAGGATTGGGCCAAAAAAAAACCTGATGAGGTTCAACAAGGACAAGTGCAGAGTCCTGCACTTAGGACGGAAGAATCCTATGCACTGCTATAGACTAGGGACCGAATGGCTAGGTAGCAGTTCTGCAGAAAAGGACCTAGGGGTCACAGTGGACGAGAAGCTGGATATGAGTCAACAGTGTGCTCTTGTTGCCAAGAAGGCTAACGGCATTTTGGGCTGTATAAGTAGGGGCATTGCCAGCAGATCGAGGGACGTGATCGTTCCCCTTTATTCGACATTCGTGAGGCCTCATCTGGAGTACTCTGTCCAGTTTTGGGCCCAACGCTACAAGAAGGATGTGGAAAAATTGGAAAGAGTCCAGCGGAGGGCAACAAAAATGATTAGGGGTCTGGAGCACATGACTTATGAGGAGAGGCTGAGGGAACTGGGATTGTTTAGTCTCCAGAAGAGAAGAATGAGGGGGGATTTGATAGCTGCTTTCAATTACCTGAAGCGGGGTTCCAAAGAGGATGGAGCTCGGCTGTTCTCAGTGGTGGCAGATGACAGAACAAGGAACAATGGTCTCAAGTTGCAGTGGGGGAGGTCTGGGTTGGATATTAGGAAACACTATTTCACTAGGAGGGTGGTGAAGCACTGGAATGCGTTACCTAGGGAGGTGGTGGAATCTCTTTCCTTGGAGGTTTTTAAGGCCCGGCTTGACAAAGCCCTGGCTGGGATGATTTAGTTGGGAATTGGTCCTGCTTTGAGCAGGGGGTTGGACTAGATGACGACCTGAGGTCCCTTCCAACCCTGATATTCTATGATTCTATGATGTCCGGGAGAACCCTATGGTGACTTGCCTACCTGGTGCGAAGGTTGCGGATCTCTTGAGACATCTAGATAGACTTATGTGTAGTTGTGCTAAATGAGGAGCGGGGGGAGCTCCCTTTGATGGATACCCAGCCAGCCAGTTAGCTGTAAAATCCCTCTTGGTGGCTGTTCTCTGCTTGCTTTACCTGTAAAGGGTTAAAAAGTCCCCCAGGTTAAAAATAAAAGTGGGCACCTGACCAAAAGAGCCAATGGGAAGGCTACAACTTTTTTAAATTGGGAAAGAAGCTGTCCCTTTGTTGTCTGTTGTTCTCTCTGGGCTGAAGAGACGGGGCAGCAGGAATGCTGTGTAATGTAAGTAAATTAGAAATGTTTTGAAAGATGCGATTAGTTTTATTTTTGCTTATTTTTTAAGGCTTGTGGACTCCTCTGTGCTAACCCCAGATGCTTTTGTTTACTTGTAACCTTTAAGCTGAACCCCCAAGAAAGCTATTTTGGGTGCTTAATTTTTGGAACTGCTCTTTTAAAATCTAGCAGAAGCCTAAATTCCAAATGTATTTTCTTTCTTTTTGTTTGTAATAAAATTTACCTTTTTTAAGAACAGGATTGGATTTTTGGTGACCTAAGAGGTTTTTGCATATGCTGTTTGATTAGCTGGTGCAACAGCTAATTTCCTTTGTTTTCTTTCTCAGTTCTTCCCTGGAGGTAGGGGGGTGAAAGGGCTTGAGGGTACCCCACAGGGAGGAGTTCCCAAGTGCTCCTTCCTGGGTGCAAGGGTTTTTTTTACATTTGGGTGGTGGCAGTGTTTACCAAGCCAAGGTCAGAGAGAAGCTGTAACCTTGGGAGTTTAATACAAGCCTAGAGTGGCAAATATTAATTTTTAGAATCTTTGCGGGCCCCCACCTTCTGCACTTGAAGTGTCAGAGTGGGGTTTCGGCCTTGACAGTAGTGCTGGGGAGGAGCCGGTGGTCGTGGTACATGTAGGTACCAGTGACATAGGGAAGGATAGGAGAAAGGTCCTGGAGGCCAAATT
This sequence comes from Chrysemys picta bellii, assembly GCF_011386835.1. Lineage (NCBI taxonomy): Eukaryota > Metazoa > Chordata > Testudines > Emydidae > Chrysemys > Chrysemys picta. The sequence continues at coordinate 1,757,453 of NC_088808.1, forward strand.
TAGGCTGCTAGGGAAGAGATAGAAGTCCAGGAACTCTATGGTAGCATTCTCTGAAATGCTTCCAGTTTCACGCGGAGGGCCAGTTAGACAGGCAGAACTGCAGGGTCTCAATGCGGGGATGAGACAATGGTGTAGGGAGGAGGGGGAAAGGGGGAACCTATACAGGAAAGATGGGCTCCACCTAAACCAAAATGGAACCAGATTGCTGGCACTTAAAATTAAAAAGGTTGTAGAGCAGTTTTTAAACTTAGGGCTGGGGGAAAGCCAACAGGTGTTGAGGAGTACATGGTTCGGACAGTGACCAGGGCCGGCTCTAGGTTTTTTGCTGTCCCAAGCAAGAACTGAGTCCTGAGAGCGGAACTGTCCAAACAAACAAACAAACAAACAAAAAAACTTCGGGAGCCCGGAATGCCGCCCCTGGAATTGTGCTGCCCCAAGCACGTGCTTACTTTGCTGGTGCCTAGAGCCAGACCTGAAAGTGATATCACTTAGGGGAGGATCTATTAATGGAGATTCTCTATGTCCTGGTAAGGAAGAGAGGATGGAAGATGATAAAATAGGGGTAGGATCTGATGAGAAACAGTCAAATAAAAAAAAAGTCCTGTTCAATTACATCATGTAATGGCAGACAGGTGAAAAGTGACAAGTTTTTAAAGTGCTTACATACCAGTGCTAGAAATCTAAATAATAAGATGGGTGCCTTGTATTAAATGAGGATATTGATACAATAGGCATCACAGAAACTTGGTGGAATGAGGATAATCAATGGGACACAGTACTACCAGGGTACAAAATATATCAAAAGGACAGAAGAGGTTGTGCTGGTGGGGGAGGGGCACTATATGTGAAAGAAAGCCTAGAATCAAATAAAATAAAAATCTTAAATGAACCAAACTGTACCATAGAATATCTATGGATTGTAATTCCATGCTTGAATAATAAGAATATAGCTGTAGGGATATATTACCGACTACTTGACCAGGATGGTGATAATGACTGTGAAATGCTCAGGTAGATTAGAGAGGCTATTAAAATAAAAAACTCAATAATAATGGGGGTTTCAACTATCACCATATTGACTGGGTACATGTCACCTTAGGATGTGATGCAGAGATGAAGTTTCTTGACACCTTAAATGACTCTTCCTTGGAGCAGCTAGTGTCGGAACCCACCAGAGGAGAGGCAATTCTTGATTTAGTCTTAAGTGGAGCACAGGATCTGGTCCAAGAGTTGAATATAGTTGGACCGCTTGGTAATAATGACCATAATACAGTGGTCTCCAATCTTTTTATGCACAAGATCACTTTTTGAATTTAAGATCAACCCAGGATCTATCCCACCCCTTCCCTGAGGCCCTGCCCCGCTCTCTCCATTCCCCCCTCCCTCCATCGCTTGCTCTCCCCCACCCTCACTCACTTTTCACCAGGCTGGGACAGAGGTGGGGTGTGGGAGTGGGGGTGCAGGCTCTGGGAGGGAGTTTGGGTGCAGGGGACATATAATCACACTGCACCTAGTCTCATAGAATCCACTGAACATTTCGTGAGTTTTACTTTTTATCAGTGTCATTTGTGGTTTATAGATCCAAAATTCTTCAAGGATTGTCACAAATCAGTGTAACATTTTCAACTGTGGGGTGTGCATTGGCTGAGCCTGGGGCAAGGATTGGTGTAGAGGAGTGAGGGGGACAAGCTCTGGGAGGGAGTTTGGGTGCAGGAGGGGGTTCTGGGCTGGGGCAGGTGGTTGAGGTGTAGGAGGGGGGTGAGGTGCAGGCTCTGGCTGCCTGCCTGAGCCCCACTGCATCGCCGGATTTTTAGCGGCCGGAGAGCGCGATGGACTGGCAGAGGCTCCAGGATCGACCAGTCGATTGCAATCGACCGGTTGGTGTCCACTGCTCTATATAAATCCATGGTACACCCACATCTTCAATACTGCGTGTAAATGTGGTCGCCCCATCTCAAAAAAGATCTGTTGGAATTGGAAAAGGTTCAGGAAAGGGCAACAAAAATGATTAGGTGTATGGAATGGCTGCCATATGAGGAAAGATTAATAAGACGGGGACTTTTCAGCTTGGAAAGCAGACGACTAAGGGGGGATATGATTGAGGTCTATAAAATCATGGTTGGTGTGGAGAAAGTAAAAAAGGAAGTTGTATTTACTCCTTCTCATAATACAAGAACTAGGGGTCACCAAATGAAATTAATAGGCAGCAGATTTAAAGTAAAAGGACGTATTTTTTCACACAACGCAAAGTCAACCTGTGGAACTCCTTGCCAGAGGTTGTTGTGAATGCCAAGACTATAACAGGGTTAAAAAAAGAACTAGATAAATTCATGGAGGATAGGTCCATCAATGGCTGTTATCCAGGATGGGCAGGGAAAGTGTCCTTAGCCTCTATTCGCCAGAAGCTGGGAATGGGTGACAGGTAATGGATCGCTTGATGATTAACTGTTCTGTTCATTCCTTCTGGGCACCTATCATTGGCCACTGTCAGAAGACAGGACTGGTCTAGATGGACCTTTGGTCTGACCCAGTATGGCCGTTCTTATGTTCTTAATATGCTACAAAGCCAGTTTTGTACCTTGCATTTTCTAGCCAATAGTTTTGCCCACATATCACATGATCAGGAGAGGAGAAAAGAGGTGGCCCAACAGTCCTGTGCATCTGCTGTCATTTTATTTTCTTGGCACTGACAGCTTTGAATTTCAGCAGGTGAGCCCCTGTCCCCAACAACAATATAAGTAAGGGAAGAGGTAAGGAGAAGCGTTGGGAGGTTAGAGAAAGATGGCGAAGCATGTTTGCTGAAAGTGGAAGTAAGCAGTTATAACAAGCACCAGCACTCTGAGACTAAGGCTACATCTACACTACAGGGGGGAGTCGATTTAAGATACGCAAATTCAGCTACGTGAATAGCGTAGCTGAATTCGACGTATCGCAGCCGACTTACCCCGCTGTGAGGATGGCGGCAAAATCGACCTCTGCGGCTTCCCGTCGACGGCGCTTACTCCCACCTCCGCTGGTGGAGTAAGAGCGTCGATTCGGGGATCGATTGTCGCGTCCCCATGGGACGCGATAAATCGATCCCCGAGAGGTCGATTTCTACCCGCCGATTCAGGCGGGTAGTGTAGACCCAGCCTAAGTGTCTACACTGCACTACACTTGTCACAGTGTAGACAAGACTAAGTGTGAGCTCTAAGGGCTGTAGGTATCTAGTGTTCTTGGTTTGCTCAGAATGTGTTTCGATTATATTTTTGCAAAAGCTCAATAAGCCTTGACCTGTGAACAGTGTTATTTGCCTTTTGAAAGATGCAAGTATCAGGAAAGTTGATCTGCCTGTCAGAAGTAGAATATCTAGGACAAGGAACAATATGTTTTAAAGATATAGCAGCTTCAGTGCATATGTATAGTGTTTATACATTAATGCTAAGCTGCATAATTCATCGTTGAAATTATGCTGAGATGGTAAGGGCTGCTCCAAGTACTGAAGTCATTCTAAGTCCCATAGTTTCTGTGGTGGTTGCTCAGATTAAATGAAAGTTCCTTTGCCTCCCTCCCTTTTGGACCAGTTCCTGCAAACACTGCTGGGTCTACAATGGAGCTTACTACCACAAGAGTTGTACTGGGAGTACTTTGGGCAATGAGCACAACACCCAGCAGTTTTGTGACATCTTACTCACACTGGGTAATACTTTACCCCTCCAGTAGTCCCTTTGAAATCAATGTTGGAGAAGCAAGGTACTACTCAGTATGAGTCAGGGTATCACAAACTAATACGATGTTCTCACTTTGTTACAGTAGCTTAATTCAGTGTCACAAATTCCTTTGTAAAGCAGTCTGTTCTGTGGGGTATTGTGAGAGGCTCTGCCTAGTGATACCACAGGGGCCAGGGGTAATCTTCTCTAGAAGTGACGTACATACAGACTTTACTTTTAAAACAAATTTATTTTCTTTGAAAAAACTTTAATAAAGAGGACTGCATTTTCCTGGAAAAAAATCTTGGAACATCTGCATATTATGTTCTAAACCAAAATGCTTTTATTTTGTAGTAACAGCCATGGTGCTCATGGATCATATAAAATTTTCTGAGCAGTTTCTTCATTATTAGTGGGGAAACCCTGGTTCCATATTTTATATAATAACACTAGCTAGTTTAGGGTTGGGGGAGGGAGTGTTGCCCCATAAATGTCAGAGTGCTTGCTTATCATATTCATTCAGATAAACACCTCTCAACATCCTGTTTTTGTCATACGAACAGGAAAAGAACAATTGTTTGAGATGTGCGTCAGTCATACTTGTAACCAGGCAGTCTCATAACCCTCCCCATTTACCATAGCAACCAACAGTCCTCTTAGAAATGTGTCAGTGGTATCTTGACAGGGATCCTTTCTTTTGTACTTCAGCTTCCAGTATGTGGGCTGTAATTTTACAAGCATCATGTATGTTGGGCACCAGAGCTTTCCAATTTTACCTCAGATAAAGGGGTAAACATGTCAGTTTTGCCTTGCATAAATAAATGGACATTGCCATTTTTACCTGATCTGTCTCTTTGGTGTTCCTGTACCTATTACCAGGAATCCTGAAAATTCAGAAGCAAATTATTTAGTCATCTAAAGCACTATCTAAATGGCAAATTTTAGCCTGAGTTTATTTATAATGCACACAACTCATATTAGAGAAGGGGTTGTTTGAGCCAGCTGTTTGTGAAAATGAATTTGGTTCTTGGCTGAATTATTAAAAGGTGACCTGGAAAGCTTTGTATCTGCAAAAATCAGCCATCAAGATTCTCTGAGCCTCCTGCAGCAGTTTATGACATTCTTAACATTAGGTCCCCGATGCTCACTGCACTTTCGAAAATCCCACCCAGGAACGTCTCAAGCAGCAGTATTGCCCATAATACCCCGTGTGAGATGTTGTAATTCACGGTTGCTGGGGAAAATAGCAACTTTGGGGTGTGAGTAAATAAAGGAGGAAATAATTTTCTAATATTTTCTTTTAAAATATAATGATTTGTAGTGCCAGTCTGCTTTTGGAAGACCTGATTCTTACTTATACTGGTGTAAATTGAGGTAATTTCATTAGCAAAGCAGAGAGAGGAACCGGGCCCAGAGTCTACTAATTATTTGGCAGGCAGATGGGCTGGGCAGTCTAGTAGGTCCTTTCTATCTCCAACTTCTGTGATTTTTAAAATTATTTTTGTCTAAGCTTTTTGGTTCACCTTTCCCATTATGTAATAAGACTTAGTTTGCAGCTTGTTGGGGGCTAACAATGTTTCTTCCAATTCAATTCTTCCCTTGAAAGAAAATGTGCTTACTTGGGTAAGGCAACAAGTCACTGCAGAAAACCTGCCACGTGGGTATGGCTCTTTGGATTGAGAAGGGTAAAAGCAGATTACCCACTGCTGTCTGGATTGGCATTTGTCTTGATGAGGGAGGGTGCTTTACCCACATGAATCATAGAATATCAGGGTTGGAAGAGACCTCAGGAGGTCATCTAGTCCTACCCCCTGCTCAAAGCAGGACCAATCCCCAACTAAATCATCCCAGCCAGGGCTTTGTCAAGCCTGACCTTAAAAACCTCTAAGGAAGGAGATTCCACCACCTCCTAACCCATTCCAGTGCTTTACCACCCTACTAGTGAAAAAGTTTTTCCTAATATCCAACCTAAACCTCCCCTACTGCAACTTGAGACCATTACTCCTTGTTCTGTCATCTGGTACCACTGAGAACAGTCTAGATCCATCCTCTTTGGAACCCCCTTTCAGGTACACCTCTACCCTGATATAACACGAATTCGGATATAACATGCTAAAGCAGTGCTCCGGGGCGGGGCAGGTCTGCGCACTCCGGTGGATCAAAGCAAGTTCGATATAATGCGGTTTCACCTATAACGCGGCAAGATTTTTTGGTTCCTGAGGACAGCGTTATATTGGGGTAGAGGTGTAGTTGAAAGCAGCTATCAAGTCCTCCCTCATTCGTCTCTTCTGCAGACTAAATAATCCCGCAGCCTCTCCTCATAAATCATGTGCTCCAGCCCCCTAATCATTTTTGTTGCCCGTCGCTGGACTCTTTCCAATTTTTCCACATCCTTTTTGTAGTGTAAAAAGAAGAACAGGAGTACTTGTGGCACCTTAGAGACTAACCCAAACTGGGACACAGTACTCCAGATGAGGCCTCACCAATGCCGAATAGAGGGGAATGATCACATCCCTCGATCTGCTGGAAATGCTCCTACTTATACAGCCCAAAATGCCGTTAGCCTTCTTGGCAACGAGGGCACACTGTTGACTTATATCCAGCTTCTCGTCCACTGTAACTCCTAGGTCCTTCTCAGCAGAACTGCTGCTTAGCCACTCGGTCGCTAGTCTGTAGCAGTGCATGGGATTCTTCCGTCCTAAGTGCAGGACTCTGTGATTGTCCTTGTTGAACCTGATCAGATTTCTTTTGGCCCAATCCTCTAATTTGTCTAGGTCTCTCTGTATTCTATCCCTACCCTCCAGTTCATCTACCACTCCTCCCAGTTAAATGTCATCTGCAAACTTGCTGAGGGTGTAATCCCCGCCATCCTCCAGATCATTAATGAAGATATTGAACAAAACTGGTCCCAGGACCAACCCTTGGGGCAATCCGCTTGATACTGGCTGCCAACTAGACATGGAGCCATTGATCACTATCCATTGAGCCCGATGGTCTAGCCAGCTTTCTACCCACCTTATAGTCCATTCATCCAGCCCATGCTGTGGGAGACCGTATCAAAAGCTTTGCTAATGTCAAGGAATAACACGTTCACTGCTTTCTCCTCATCCATAGAGCCTGTTATCTCATCATAGAAGGCAATTAGGTTAGTCAGGCATGACTTGCCCTTGGTGAATCCATGCTGACTGTTCCTGATCACTTTCCTCTCCTCGAAGTGCTTCAAAATGGATTCCTTGAGGACCTGCTCCGTGATTTTTCCAGGGACTGAGGTGAGGCTGACTGGCCTGTAGTTCCCCGGATTCTCCTCCTCCCGTTTTTTAAAGATGGGCATTACATTAGCCTTTTTCCAGTCCTCCGGGACATCCCCCAATCGCCATGAGTTTCCACAAGGTGGAAAGGTGAGGCTAATGACAATCTGGAGTTCTGAGGGTTCAAAGAGGAAAATGGCAGCCTCCCAACAGACCTTTGGGAAGGAATGGCTAAGGAGTCCACACTTTGATACCTGAGAATGAGAGATGAAACATTGCTGGTGAGTTTCTGTGCACCCCTTTTATCTTTGCCCACTGGTTTAGATGCAAATTGCTGAATAAATAAACAAAACATAATGTATTTGGAGAGAATGTGACAGTAACATCCTTGAAAATGTAGCAGCACTGCACTTACGACATTCTGTTCAGCATCTCACCGCAAAATGGGAGAAGAATAAATTGAAATATCTTCCGCTGTAAAAACTTCCTTTTGACACTAGTTCAAAATTTGAGCCATATTTCCACAGCCCCCATAATACTCCCCTACGGAGTATACGCCTTGTGACAAAGTTCCTCCTCTACCTTGGTGGGTCCTGCGCTTATTGGCGGATTTGCTCGCTTCACAGATTCACCCTGTGGGTCAGGAAACAGTCCAGAGATCTTCCCCACTGGTAGAAGCTATAGTCCAGGTCAATTCCTCCTGTGTCTGATCAGGAGTTGGGAGGTATGAGGGAAACCCAGTCCCACCCTCTACTCCGGGTTCCAGCCCAGGGCCCTGTGGACTGCAGCTGTTTAGAGTGCCTCCTGGCACAGTTGCACGACACCTACAACTCCCTGGGCTACTTCCCCATGGCCTCCTCCCAACACCTTCTTTGTCCTCACCACCGGACCTTCCTCCTGATGTCTGATAACGCTTGTACTTCTCCGTCCTGCAGCAGTACGCCTACTCACTCTCAGCTTCTTGCACACCTCTTCCTCCCACTTCCTCACACACACTTCCTCTCCTCTGGCTCCCTGGCTCCCCCTGGCTTGACTGGAGTGAGCCCTTTTATAGCATCAGGGGGCCTTAATTAGAGTCAGGTGCTTAACTGCCTCACCTGACTCTTAGCAGGTTAATTGGAGTCAAGTGATCTATTAGCCTGGAGCAGCCCCTGTTGTGATCACTCAGGGAACAGAAAACTACTTATCCAGTGGCCAGTATATCTCCCTTCTGCTACTCTGCTGTTCCCAACTGGTCTGGGTCTATCACATATCCCTCTCCCCTGCTCAACACCAAGGGGTTGGGCAGCTCGGGACGCCAGACAGTTTACACGTGATAAGCCATCGGCGTTGCCATGGCGACTCCCTGCCCTGTGCTGTATGCGGAACTGGAAAGGTTGGAGGGATAAGAACCACCTGGTTATCCTTGTGTTCTTTTCCTTTTTCCGTTGCATCCATTGAAGAGGGGCATGGTCAGTCACGAGGACAAATCTGCGCCCCAGGAGGTAGTAACGCAGCATTTCCATGGCCCATTTTACGGCGAGGCATTCTCTCTCTACCACTGCGTATTTTTGTTCCCTCGGAAGGAGTTTCCTGCTGAGGTAGAGAATTGGGTGTTCCTCTTCCCCAGCCATCTGCGACAGGACAGCCCCTAGCCCAACCTCGGATGCATCTGTCTGAAGGATTAATTCCTTGGTGAAATCCGGGGCTATCAATACGGGGTTATTGCAGCGGGCAGTCCGTAGGTCTGCAAATGCCCTCTCTGCTGCGTCGGACCATCTGACTGGATCCAGACCACGGGCCTTCACTAAGTCCGTTAGGGGACTTGCCCTTGTGATAATACCCCACCACCCCTAGGAATGCTCGGACCTGCTTCTTACTACTTGGTCGTGGCCAATTTTGGATGGCCTCTAACTTGTTCAGCTGAGGTTTCACCAGACCTTTTCCTACCACGTAGCCAAGATATTTGGCCTCTGTGAACCCCACAGCACACTTAACAGGGTTTGCCTTAAGGCCAGCTCGCCTGAAGGTATCAAGGACCCCCCCCCACCTTCTTCAAGTGGGTTTCCCAGTCTGGGGTATGAATCACCACATCATCCAAGTAGGCTGCAGCATAGCTGGCATGGGGGCGTAATAACTTGTCCATGAGGCGCTGAAAGGTAGCTGGGGCCCCATGTAGTCCAAAAGGAAGGACCGTATACTGGAAAAGACCCTCTGGTATAGAGAACGCCGTCTTCTCCTTTGCATCTTCAGCTAGGGGAATCTGCCAGTATCCCTTTGTCAAGTCTAGGGTCGTTAAGTACTGGGTATTCCCCAGACGGTCTACTAATTCGTTTATGCGGGGTATAGGGTAGGCATCAAACTGGGATATCTCATTTAGTCGCCGGAAGTCATTGCAGAACCTCGTGGTGCCATCAGGTTTGGGCACCAACATTATTGGGCTGGACCACTGACTGTGAGATTCTTCAATGATCCTCATCTCCAGCATTTTCCTGACTTCTGCTTTTATTTCCTCCCTTTTGGCTGCTGGCACCCGGTAGGGCCTCATTGTTACTCTGGCCCCAGGGTTCATGACGATGTGATGATATGTCCCAGTTGTGCGACCTGGCTTTGTTGAGAAAACATCTTGATATTGGGCGATCATCTCAGTTACCTCTTTTCTTCTGGGCTGTCGTTAGATCGGGAGACACCCTCTCCTGTCCAGGGTTTTTGCTCCCTGGGTGTAGGTCTTCCTGAACCACTGTGCACGCTTCTCGGGTATGCCAGGGTTTCAGAAGGTTGACATGATAAATCTGTTCTAGTTTTCGACGTCCTGGCTGTCGCACCTTGTAATTCGTTTCCCCTACGGGTTCAACTATTTCGTAAGGCCCTTGCCACTGGGCCAACAGCTTACTTTTGGCCGTGGGTACCATTACCATTACTCGGTCACCGGGCTGAAACTGACTAACCTTGGCTTGACGATTGTAGTAGGTTTGCTGGGCCTCTTGGGTCTTTTCTAGGTGCTCCCTCACTATGGGAGTGACTTGGCTATCCGGTCCCTCGTCTGTAGCACATGTTGTATTATGTTCTTCCCCTCACTGGGTTCCTCCTCCCAAATTTCCTTGGGTATGTCCAAGATGCCTCGGGGGTTGAGCCCATATAACAGCTCAAAGGGGGAGAATCCAGTTGAGGCCTGAGGTACCTCCTGGAAAGCGAACATAAGGTAAGGTAGTAGGGTGTCCCAGTTCTTCCCGTCCCGACTTACCACCTTCCTTATCATAACCTTGAGGGTTCGGTTAAACCTTTCTACCAACCCATCAGTCTGCGGATGATAGACTGAAGTTCTCAGGGTATGTATATGGAGGAGCGTACAGAGGTCCTTCATGAGCTTCTACATAAATGGGGTTCCTTGGTCTGTTAATATCTCCTTTGGTAGCCCCACTCGGGCAAAGATCCCCACCAACTCCTTAGCTATCGTTTTAGAGGCCGTGTTTTGCAGGGGGACGGCTTCTGGGTAGTGAGTAGCATAATCCATAATGACAAGTATATATTGGTGGCCCCGGGCTGTCTTCTCCAGAGGTCCCACTAGGTCCATGGCTATTCGCTCGAAGGGGACCTATGATGGGAAGGGGTACTAAAGGTGCCCTCAAGTGGGGCCGGGGACTGTGCAGCTGACACTCCGGGCAGGAGGCACAGTATCTCCGCACTTTTTCATGTACTCCGGGCCAGAAGAACCATCGTAGGACCCTGGCCAGGGTCTTCTCTACCCCCAAATGTACCCCAAAAAGATGACTATGGGCAAGACTTAATACAGCATTCTGGTGTTTTTGAGGTACTAGGATCTGCTGTACCTTCTGCCCCTGTACTGGTGCAACCCGGTATAAGAGATCCTTCTTCATTATGAAGTAGGGTCCTGGTCCCTGGGTTTTCCCTTCCACGGGGACCCCATCTATTTCAGTCACCTCCTTCCTAATGTTGTCGTATCTTGTGTCTTCTGCCTGGTCCCGTCCAAAATTTCCTCTCCCGGGGCTAATCTGCCCGAGATCTAGGGGGCCAGTCTGTTGCCTCTACTGCTTCAGAAGCATTAGGGTTGGGGTCAGACTCAGGTGCTTCTCCCTCCTGCGTGGCCTCCTTTTCAGCTGCTCGGGTCCGCCTACCTATGAGAGCGACCCTCTGGCTTTGGGTCAGTATTCGGGTTCCCAAGGCCTTAGCTGCCCTCCTTTCCCTTTTTGTCTTTCTACCCTGTCTGGGAGTGGAGAACAAATCTGGGGATATTTCAGAGAAGACTGGGGGTTGACAGTCTACTGTGGATGCCTCACTAACTTCAGGGTTTCCCCCTTTCTCCAATCACCTTACCAGGAGTAAGTCTCCAAACCCTGGGAAGTCCCTCCCTATGAGCACCGGGTATGGGAGTTTAGGGACTACACCTGCTGCTACCTCAGTAGTGTTCCCCTGAATCTCGATTTTTACCGGGATGGTGAGGTAGTAACCAACTGTCCCATGGACACAGGTTATCCCCATATGCTTAGCCCACAGCAGCTGACTATGCTTCACGAGTTTCCCTGAGATAAGCGTGATAGCACTCCCCGAATCAACCAGTGCTGTGGTCTCTACCCCATTTAGTTTCACTGGTCTGGTATACATATGTGGGGTTACTGAGACCCCCACAAGGTGGATTAGGGAGCAGGGGTCTGCCCAGTTCCCCAGGTTACACTGCATAGGCTCCTCAGCATTGGGACACTGTGCAGCTATGTGTCCCACTCCCCCCAGGCATAATATCTGTATGGAGCCCTAGGCATTCCCAGGTCTCCTGGTTTGGGCAGTCTAACATCCCAATCCTCTTCTCCCTCAGTGCTCTGACTCTTTGTGGCCTCTAGTGGGCCTTCAGCCCCTCTGTTTTTCCACCTGGGCCCTCTTGGTGGCCCAGTCACCCGAGCTTTGTGGCTTGGTGCTGCTAATTTAACCCGGGGTGCCTCTTTCTTAACTGGTCGGGTCAGCTCCCTTGCCGTCCTTCACCTCTCTACCAATGCGACGACCTCGTCATAGGTGCAGGGTTCGTTCTGGCTTACCCAGGCCCAAAGGTCTGGTGGTAGTCCCCTCATGTATTGGTCAATGACCAGAACCTCTAGTATCTCTTCCGGATTCCGGAACTCAGTTCACAACCACTTTCGTGGATGGATGAGGTCATACAATTGGGACCGCGGGGTTTTGTTTTCCTGGTACCTCCACTCGTGATACCACTGGGCCCGCACTGCGGTTGTTACCCCAGATCTGGCCAGGATCTCTGCTTTCAGCTGGGGGTAGTCTGCTGCAGCCTCTTCAGGCAGATCATAGTAGGCCTTCTGGGCCTCACCACACAGGAATGGGGCAAGGATTCCAGACCACTGATCTCGAGGCCAGGCCTCCCGTAGGGCTGTCCTCTCAAAGGCCAGAAGGTATGCCTCTACATCATCCTCCCATGTCATTTTCTGCAGCCAATGGCTGGCCCGTATGAGCCTCATCCCATCATGGCCATGATTCAGCTCTGTAAGGGTCTTTACGTGGCTTACCAGTTCTCGCAACATAGCTCGGTCTTGAGCAGCCTGGTCCATCAGCAGGCGATTAGTCTCTTGCTGCAGCTGCCCTGCCTCCTGTTGGGCGGCTGCCTGGACACGGGTAGCCTCCTGCTGGGCCGCCGTAGCTTGTATCAGTGCCCGCAGTACGTCATCCATTGTGGTGAAAAAATAGATAAACCCTCTCCCTTTTTTTTTAATCACCCTCCTTCTTCCGCCACGCTGTGCACCCCAAATCCCACTCCTGACACCAGTTGTGACAAAGTTCCTCCTCTACCTTGGTGGGTCCTGCGCTTATTGGCGGATTTGCTTGCTTCACAGATTCACCCTGTGGGTCAGGAAACAGTCCAGAGACCTTCCCCTCTGGTAGAAGCTATAGTCCAGGTCAATTCCTCCTGTGTCTGATCAGGAGTTGGGAGGTATGAGGGAAACCCAGTCCCACCCTCTACTCCGGGTTCCAGCCCAGGGCCCTGTGGACTGCAGCTGTTTAGAGTGCCTCCTGGCACAGTTGCACGACACCTACAACTCCCTGGGCTACTTCCCCATGGCCTCCTCCCAACACCTTCTTTGTCCTCACCACCGGACCTTCCTCCTGATGTCTGATAACGCTTGTACTTCTCCGTCCTGCAGCAGTACGCCTACTCACTCTCAGCTTCTTGCACACCTCTTCCTCCCACTTCCTCACACACACTTCCGTTCCCTGGCTCCCCCTGGCTTGACTGGAGTGAGCCCTTTTATAGCATCAGGGGGCCTTAATTAGAGTCAGGTGCTTAACTGCCTCACCTGACTCTTAGCAGGTTAATTGGAGTCAAGTGGTCTATTAGCCTGGAGCAGCCCCTGTTGTGATCACTCAGGGAACAGAAAACTACTTATCCAGTGGCCAGTATATCTCCCTTCTGCTACTCTGCTGTTCCCAACTGGTCTGGGTCTATCACAGCCTGTTTCTATACATTTGTAATTTTAAAAAGCCCATAAAGGTAAAGAATGAGGAATCATCCAGTTCAGTTTTCCAAGACTTTTCCCATAGCAAATTCCCAAGCCAAAAGATCTTTGATGGACTGGAGTTAAGATTGTAAATGTATATCTGTTACATCGTGGAATGAAACTGAGTACATTGCAGTTGAAAGGCCTTGTGAAATCAGGCTTCAGTGGGCATTGAATCAGACCCCGAGAGAGGCAAAGCCCTACAAATGTTGGAAAGATGGGACATTCAAAGTAAGATTAACATTTAACACACAACAGAAGCAATAGCAATGCAAGGTTAAAGTACCCCCAAAATCATTAACTCAGCTCCACTCACTGACTGCCATGCATGTTCTCCATGTCAAGCACAGTAGAGGGGATAGAACAAACCATGTTTTTTACTAGGAAAGCTAGTTACAACCTTAACTCCAAAGTGACTAATGCTCTCTCTAGTACCTAATGTTATTGGGAATTTATTCTTACAGGTGACAGCTTTGGCCTTCTAGTCTATGTGTTAAGAAAAAGACACTAACTGTTATGATGATCTTTTTCCAGGAAGAACAAATACCGTAAAATCTAGAAATACTTCATGGCAGAATCAGAATGCTGGAGGTTTTCCATTTTTTAAAATCGTAAAACATCTAGATCTGGCCAATTTACTAGGAACTGTAAAACAATTTGTTTAAAAAAAACCCAAACCCCAAGGTGAGATGCTCGTTATGCTGGTTAGCGAGGGAAAGTAGAACCAAATAGGCGCAACGTGGATTAGTCCTCTCCCTTCACGTAACTGCCAATATCATCCAAGCCTGAGCAGAGCCTGACAGTGGAGACTGTACACTGTTAGTGTTTTAAGTTTAGATATACCCTTCGAACTAGAACCAAATAGCATCAAATCACTGAATAGAAGTCCTCACTATGGACAGGTTTCAGAGTAGCAGCCGTGTTGGTCTGTATCTGCAAAAAGAACAGGCGTACTTGTGTCACCTTAGAGACTAACAAATTTATTTGACCATAAGCTTTCGTGGGCTACAGCTCACTTCATCGGATGCTGGAATGGAACATATAGTAAGGAGATATATATACACATACAGAGAACATGAAAAGGTAGGAGTTGCCCTACCAACTGTAAGAGGCTAATTAATTAAGAGAAAAAACTTTTGTAGTGATAATCAAGATAGCCCATTACAGACAGTTTGACAAGAAGGTGTGAGGATACTTAACATGGGGAAATAGATTCAATGTGTGTAATGGCTCAGCCATTCCCAGTCTCTATTCAAACCTAAATTGATGGTATCTAGTTTGCATATTTCTCATTGGAGTCTGTTTTTGAAGCTTTTCTGTTACAAAATTGCCACCTTTAAGTCTGTTACTGAGTGACCAGAGAGGTTGAAGTGTTCTCCTACTGGTTTTTGAATGTTATGACTCCTGATGTCAGATTTGTGTCCATTTATTCTTTTGCATAGAGACTGTCGGGTTTGGCCAATGTACATGGCAGAGGGGCATTGCTGGCACATGATGGCATATATCACATTGGTAGATGGGCAGCTGAACGAGCCCTAGATGGCGTGACTGATGTGATTAGGTCCTATGATGATGTCACTTGAATAGATATGTGGACAGAGTTCGCATCAGGCTTTGTTGCAAGGATAGGTTCCTGGGTTAGTGTTTTTGGTGTGTGGTGTGTGGTTGCTGGTGAGTATTTGCTTCAGGTTGGGGGCTGTCTGTAAGCGAGGACTCGCCTGTCTCCCATGATTTGTGAGAGTGAGGGATCATCTTTCATGATAGATTGTAGATCTTTGATGATGCGCTGGAGAGGTTTTAGTTGGGGGCTAGTGTGACGGCTAGTGGCGTTCTGTTATTTTCTTTGTTGGGCCTGTCCTGTAGGAGGTGACTTCTGGGTACTCTTCTGGCTCTGTCAATATGTTTTTTCACTTCAGCAGGTAGGTATTGTAGTTTCAAGAATGCTTGATAGAGATCTTGTAGGTGCTTGTCGCTGTCAGGGATTGGAGCAAATGCGGTTGTATCTTAGAGCTTGGCTGTAGACAATAAATCGTGTGGTGTGTCCTGGATGGAAGCTATGGATAGTTCGTTTTACATAGAAGAATCGGTATTTACGGAAAACCAGTTAAAGGCTATTAGTGTTAGGATTTGGGCATTTCCAGAGATGCTTGGAAGGGAGGAAATTGGTAAACTATATTCACTTTCTGAAATTATTTTGCATTTGATCCTTCCCTTTGAACTCCAAAGTGTTTAGGATACCTAACTGAAAGCCTGTAAACTTAGTTCCAGTCTGCCACTTCTCCTGCTGTCCATTTATTGTGGTTTTCTCAGCACCATTGACTATGAAGAATAATATGTTTAGGATAAGAAAGGAAACTGTTTATATATTAATTTTAGAATTCATAATTTTTCCTGTTATTTACCAGGCTTCATGGGCTTGCAGGAAGACACTGTTGGCTTTCTATCATTGGGTTATGTTTTTCTATTGTAGTTTTGTGTCCTGTGAAACCATGATTAATGAAATAAAGGAAAATTTACTAATATTGTGATTTGGCTGAGTTGCCTATATTCTTAGATAATCAGAGATGCAACAAGGTTCAGCAAGAAACAGCACTGCTGAGGTTCGATGAGGGTCTGGATATTTGGATAGCCCATCTCTTAAACAAATAGCCCATCTGTTATTTCAGAAATATAATCCCCCATCCCACTCCTCCCTTCGTCAACATTATCATCCAAGGGGCATTTGCAGCAAGAGAAAAGTCGTCCCCCGCCCCTTTTTTTCCCCCTATCGCTTTAAAGGTATTATTAGAAAAAGTCACTAAACTGAGAGTTAAAATAAGTAAAAATTGTATTGCTATGTTCTTGGTGGGGCTTTGTGAAGTGGGTATTTTGGAAAGTGTAGTGCCTTTAAAAAAGACTTCTTAGTGGGACATTTTTTAGTACGGTTGTTGCCTTATGTAAGAAAAGATGAGTTTTGCAGTTTACTATGAAAAGATTAAAGGTGTTTTTAGGGTAAAAAATGTTTGCTTCATTTTATTAATTTGGACTTTTGTTAAACATAAGAAACACCTCTTCAAAGGCTTGAGAGGCCCTTGAGCTTTAGTTTTTGTGTGATTTTTAAAGTTTTTAAATTGAATA
The DNA here is from genome assembly GCF_011386835.1 of Chrysemys picta bellii. Taxonomy (NCBI): domain Eukaryota; kingdom Metazoa; phylum Chordata; order Testudines; family Emydidae; genus Chrysemys; species Chrysemys picta. Next base: position 1,774,001 of record NC_088808.1, read on the forward strand.
AAAAATTAGGGCTGTCAAACGATTAAAAATAATTGAAATTAATTGCAAGATTAAAAAAATAGTCACGATTAATCGCAGTTTTAATCGCACTGTTAAACAATAATAGAACACTGTAATCTGGCGTGGCCTTCCGTCAGCTTCCGCCTCTGAGGGAGGCCATGTCTCCTCGCAGTTTGGTCTGCTATAGACTTTTCCAAGCAAAGAAAAAAAGGGGGGAATTAGTGGTTCCCAAGGGGCCCCGGCCTTCAAGTGGGGCAGGGCCATAAACAGTCTCGGCCAATGGTGGGCAACCTGCAGCCCGTGGGCCGAATGTGGTCCATCAGGGTAATCTGATTGCGGGCCGTGAGACATTTTGCTGACATTGACTGTCCACAGGCCTGGTCCCCTGCACCAGTGGCTGCAGTTTGCCGTTCCCGGTTATGTAGTTAGGTAAAAAAATAGTTCTATAATTCTATATTTGTAAGTTGCACTTTCACGATAAAGAGATTGCACTACAGTACTTGTACTTGTATGAGGTGAATTGAAAAATACTATTTGTAATAAAAAATAATAATATAAAATGAGCACTGTATATTTTGTATTCTGTGTTGCAGTTGAAATCAATATATTTGAAAATGTAGAAAAACATCCAAAATATTTATAATAAATTTAAATTGATATTCTATTATTGTTTAACAATGTGATTAAAACTGCTAAGGGCGACTTTTAAAAAAAATCTAGTTAATTTGTTTTGTGTTAATTGCTTGAGTTAACAGTGATTAACTATAAAAAATAACTGCACTTTTCTCAGTAAAAGTGGGGTATTTTGTGAACAGTGAGTTTTCCCTTTATTGACAACATTTTCATTTTGGGAGAGAAGTTCTGACCAGATAAATTAGCCTTTAATTTTATGTGAATAGATTTTATTTGGCCTGTATTAAAAAAAAAAAATAAAAAAAAAAAAGAGAGAGAGAGTGTTTTAGCCATTTTGAAAACAAAAAATGGTTATGTGTTTAAATCAGATGCATATTTGTCTTTTTAGTATTTAATGCATATTTATTACTTAATAAATAATAATGTCTACATTCCCTTTCAATTTAAAGTATGGGGATTTTTTTTAACTGGGATGTTGCATTAGAAAAACATAAAACTTCTGACTCACCAAGAATTAGACATTTATTTGCATAATTGTCTGGTTTGCCATTTTGCTTTCACAACTTGCATTTTTGAAGAGTGGGTTGCATTTTGCCTGAGCAATAGATGAATCTTTCTTCCGTTGGAGAGGAATGGATTTCTTTTTTTTTTCCCCCCCAGAAAAGATGAGTTTTGCCTTCAAATGTGTGTTTTTAACAGCTTAGTCTTTATAAGAAGCTTCTCCCTTGACTCACTGTCCCATATTTTCTTCCCTTTTAGCCCTTCTGTCTTTTGCTGCAGTTGTTTGCCTTCCTCACGCTGTCTTTGTTTTACTCTTTTGTCCCCTCACCAGACTTTACCCCCTTTTTCTCTTCCCTTTGCTCCATTCCCTTTCCACTCTCACCCTTTTGTCTCCCAGTCTCTGTCTCCAAATTCCGAGTTCTCCTAGGTCTTTGCCATCATCTAGTCAACATGACAAACTCTTAGAGACATTGCAGAATGTACAGATCACGTGAAGGGTTGTTTTTGGCAAATGGCCACCATTCGTTTCTGAGGAATTTCTCTGAATGTCTCAAATTTTTCTGCAGAGAAATTCAGTAAGAAACACTAGATCTGCTTAATCCCGAATACAGAAGTAACAACACAGTTAGGGGGGGTCTTCCTTTATTAGGTACTTCTGGCTTCACTTCATCCTCAAGCTCCGTCTCCAACTTCAGCTATAACTTTCGAACTGCAGTAGACTTCAAAACACTTGTCATTTAGAAAATTGTAGCTGAAGACTGAGCCTAAGGATGGAGTGGAGCAAGAAATACCTAATAAAGAAGGATCCCTCCGTTTGCTAGCCAAGTTGTTACTTCATTTTCTTTTCTTATTGCTCTGATCCAGTTAATGTCAGCATAGTTATGTATTTTAGAAAGGCATACTTGTCTTATTGGGTTTCAGGGAGAGAACCTTAAGAAATAAGAAGTACTCTTGGTAACAAAATATTGTAAATTCTAATATTTTTGTTAAAGAAAAAAGTTTGTTGCTTCTGAAAATAAGTAATCACTCATTTTGTATGATTTCATCCTTTTGTGTGTGTGTCTTCTGCAGTTCATAATAAACATTGAGGGGTGAGGAACAGCTATTCTGTACAATTCAAACTTACCAGGCTCCTAGCAACTAGCCTCTAGTGACTTAAATATTCCTTTAAAATGATCTGACATTCACACTGGCAACCTGTTATACATACATTAGGTGATTATTACATTATAGACAGCCAGAGGTCTCTGACTTTTTGGAGTGTGGGCTACATCTTAGTAGAAAGACCGTCCCAGAGACCATCTCCTTTTCCATTCATGAGTGCGTGGACCACCTCCTTTTCTATCCCATTGTATTTATATAACACCCTCATGGCAATGAACCTATTGATGTATTTTTAGCTGTGTGGAGAAGGTATGGGAGGGGTTGGGGTCACTGAGGGAGAGGCAGTTTTTGAAACTTCCCAAACATCAGAGAAGGGGGTGGGGGAGGATGCATCGTAACTAAACTGCTATGAGAAATCAAGAGAACTGGTGGTGCTGTTTGTGGAAATAAAGTGGAAACAGTATGGTTCCAGGAAGAATCACTCTGTCTTGGGGCTCAAGAGCACACAATCTGTGATAAAAGGGACCAGAAGGTTAATAGAGTCTCTTCATGCAGAGTGAACTTTCAGATAAGAACAGTTGGAGAACTGAGTCTCTTTGTGTACTCCAAGGGTGTGGCTCTGCAAAGGCAATACACTCCTTATGCTCTAGTTCAGTGTTTCTCAACTTTTTTGATGCCAGAGACCAGCTTGCTGTCTTCCTAACCTGTGTCAGGGAGATCTTAGGGACCAGTGCCGGTCCACAGACAGTTTGTTGAGAAACACTGACCTATTTCAAAAAGGAGTTACTTTGAGGAATTTCTGTTGTCTGTGTTATACAGATCAGACTAGATGATCACAACGGTCCCTTCTAGCCTTGGAATCTCTGAGCATGACCGTGACGGGGTGTACCTACTCCGTACTGGTTCAGCGGGGGTTGATCACATTCTGCGGGTTGAGAAGGCCATGCCCCCTCGTCCCTGCTGGGCATGGTCCAGCTGGAGCCAGGATATAAAAGGGAGCTCAGTTTGGGCTGGCCGCCGAAGGGAACAGAGTTGCATTGCAGACTCCTGCGGAGGAACTGCTGGCGCTCGCAGATGCAGAGGCCAGGTGGGCTGCGGCTCCAACTGACCACCAGCCACCCAATGCCACAGACAGAGGAGACCGCAGAACCCCTGAGACTATCAGCCATGGAAGAACGGGTAGGAAGTAGCCCAGGGGGACTAAGTATTGATCTGGTTGAGGTACCGGGCTTTGACTCATTGTGTTTCAGAAGGATACCTGCTGACTCGGTGGCAGATAATTCTGCAACAGACAGGGCCTGGGCTGGGACCCAGTGGAGTAAGGAGGGCCCAGGTCCCCCAACACAGCCTGCAACCCACCCCTGGGTGGTAGTCCACCCCACTTTGGCCAATTAGGCCACACTGCCCTGCCACAGAGAGCGATTCTGTTGATTCTAGACACTAAGCTACACTGCCCTGCCACAAAAGGGTAGTCCTATTGACTCCAGGCACTAGGCCAGGGGTGGGCAAACTACGGCCCGCGGGCCTATCCGACCCATCAGGGCTTTGGATCCGGCCCACGGGATTGCCCCCCGTGGCGCTGCGAGTACCGCGCCGCTCTCAGAAGCGGCCCTTGGGCAGGGGGGCAGAGGGCTCCACGTGCGTTGCCCTTGCCTCCAGGAACCGCGGGCAATGGGAGCTTCGGGGGAGGTATCCAGAGCCCTCTGCCCGCCCTTCCCCAGGGGCCGCAGCGCTTCCTGGAGTGGTGTGGGGCTGGGGCCAGGGAGCTGCTTTAGGTAAGCGGCGCCAAGCTGGAGCTTGAACCCCTCCTGCATCCCACCCCCCAACTCCCTGCCCTAAGCCCCCTGCCTGCACCTCGTACCTCTCCACCCCAACTCCCTGCCCTGAGCCCCCTCGTACATCCCGCACCCCTCCTGCCCCCCAACCCCCTGCCCTGAGCTCCCTGCTGCACCCTGTACCCCTGTGCACCCCAACCCACGGCCACACCCCTCCTCCACCCCAAGCTCTGCCCTGAGCCCCCTCCTGCACTCCACACCCCTCTTGCTTACCAACCCCCTTCCCTGAGCCCCCTCATGTACCCCACACCCCTCCTCTGCCCCAATTCCTTGCCCTGAGCCCCTTCCTGTACACCACACCCCTTCCCACACCCTGCACTCCCTCCTGCACCCCAACCCCCTGCCCCGGCCCTGCATACAATTTCCCCACCCAGATGTGGCCCTCGGCCCCAAAAGTTTGCCCACCCCTGCACTAGGCCATACTGCCCTGCCGCAAAAGGGTAATCCTATTGACTCCGGCCACTAGGGAACACTGCCCTGCCACAAATGGATAGTCCTATTGACTCCAGCCACCAGGCCGTATTACACTACTAGAAGGGTGGTCCTAGTGACTCAGGCCATGCTGCCCAAAACCAAAGGGCTGCTGCACAGACTCTGAGCATTAGGTCCTGCTACCCTAGGAGCCAGGTCTGCTGTGGTGACTTGGGAGACTAGGACATTTAGGCCTCCCAAGCTCTACTTTAATTCTCTCACAACCAGACATCCCCTGTACAGGTGGACCTACCCTGCGACAATGACAGTTTCATGTTAGTAACTTTCCTTGCTTTGTTACTCATCTTTATGATAGAGTTTATCATTGCTTTGGAACTCTGCCTCTTCCATTACCTCCTGATGTGTTTATTTTTTGATCACTATAAAAAATGTTCATATTGGAAATCTGTATTTTTATTTTGTTTATATTTTTACAGATTGTAACTTATCACACCAACCCTTGTATACAACTATACCACATGATGCCATGTTATATTCAGTAAAGTGCTCTATGAGTTGTCTATTCAGGATAGTGAACAGAATGGAAATATTAAAAGAAAAAATGACTGTACAGTTGTAGAAAATGAATAGTGGCGATTTTAGCTATACTGTTCTATCAGCATAAATACAAAATAAGCAGGGGTTGCATTTCACTGTGAATGTTCGGAAAGTATGTGGAAATTATGGCTATACCGTTAGATGTCATTTAAAACACATGTTCTTAGGAGGAGAATGCATAGTTGATTGGTCTAAAGGAGATGGAATGATAGTAATGAAAAACCCGCTTCTTAATGCTGTAGATTCTCCTAAATCCTGATGGACTAAACCATTGCCATTCAGAGACTGAATTCCGCCTACTTATATTGCTTATTCTGATTTACTGATTGCTTGGCCCCATTCCTTCTCTCGGCAGCCAGAGAAGCTTTAAACCAGAAGAGGGTTATGTTAGTTGGCCATAAGTCTGATTTTTAATTGGATGCCCCTAGTGCTCAAGCATGATAAGTTTTGCAAAAGGAATTGGAAAAAAGCTAAAAGCAACAGAGAATCCCCAGTTCTCAGAAACATGTTTGTCTCCTTCCTTTGAGCTTCTAACTGTTTTCTGAGGGATTTCCCCATTTAGCTCCTATATTCCTCAGGGACCTCCTCATGCTCATACTGAAGCTGACAGTGGGTTAAATGAGTCTTTTGGGAGGCAGTGAGGCTTCAGCACAAAGCAAGGAGGGTGTAGCAGGATCCAACAATATTGTAGTAATAAGACCCTAACTTTAAAAATCAATGAATGATCTAAACTATGATCCTTTCGGCTAGGTAACCATAATCTCTAATTGGTATGAATTTCCATTCCACCAGCTAGTCAGCATGTTGGCAGTGCTTTTCCTTTTTCCTACATGTCTGAGTAAAATCCGGTAGTAATGAGTTGTTTAATAAGCCTCCTATAAAGCACAGGGAGAGTAGCACTCCCTTCTGTATACTTATATCCGGGTATTTATACATTCATCTTTTCTCCAGTCTCTCAAATTATCCAAAATTCATCTACCGCTTGTTTTGCCTCTCCTCTTAATGTCTGCTTTCTCTTAGCGAGCTCTTAAATGTGGTTATAATGCAGGGCTTCAAAATGTATATTGTGAAGTATAATGCTGGTTCTTATAAAATTGCCCAAATATTTAAAAACTGTCTCACTTCAGGTGTTTGTTACATGTATTTATATGAATGAGTATATAATTACAAAGAAAAGTATGGAATTCACGATGGCAAGAGCAATTCTCTGTAAAATCATGTTCACAAGCTCAAAGAATCCCTTTACACAGTGTAGTAAAGATGTAGAGGCTAATTATTCCAATCAGTATGTGGTTAGATTGAAGTTTCTTTATGTGAGATGTACGCATTAAGAATAGGCAAGGCTGAAGACTTCAAGGTTGTAAATATCTATCCGTTACTTATGGAGGAACTTTGTATCTTTTTTTTTTTTTAATCCCCAATGTTAGTTTGAAAATTCAAAGTTAATGTTATCTTAAAAAACAATATCTGATCATCAGAAAAGATAGAAATTTATCTTTAATGTCACCCAAACAATTTTAACTTGGTCCCTGAATCCACTAACCTTCCACTTTATGTATCCAGCGTACCTTGCGTGTCAGGATACAAATGTTTTGCTGGGAGACTGTTGACAAATCAGGTTTTGATAGAGACTTCAGTAAATCTTAAGCTGTTTATTACTTTGCATGTGGAATCAAGGCAGTTGAGACAATGGCTTTGGTTTTGTACATTTGTGTCTGTGATACAAGTGTGATTGCCCACAACCCTGCACCTCCTAGCTTGTGAACTACTTATTTGTTGAGTTCTTAGCTCCAGATATGCTGCCTACATGTACGTACAGCTTCACAGTATGATATTTAAATATTTACAACCCTCTTTTCTTTTGCAGAATTGTCCCAAATGATCATTCTGTTAAACTGAAGATGTTCATTGAGGATAGGCTTGTTTCCTGGTTTTAGTATTATTTTAGGCAAAAACCATAAGGGGAGAGTTAAGGTTGTTTATGACCTAATTGATGGGTCGATTTTGGTTTGGAAATCATTATATTTATTATCTGCCTCTTGTTAGACATGGTAATAAAGACTTAATATTAAAAAAAAAAGGAAAGCCTGCCCATTTTTCAGGCTAGAGATGTTAGTTAACGTTGCCTTAGCGAAGGCCTGAGCATTGACAAATAGAACTTGACTAGCTATAAAGTGCAGCTGTAATTGACTGGTGGTTGCAATCCTAAATTTCAATCACATTATCTTCTTTCTCTTACTTTCAGTTTATTTTAATTAGCTGACCATAACTCTTCCAGGCCTCAGGCTGTGTGGCATTTATTGGCTCTTGACACAAAGGAAAACCGCCGAGAGATTTTTCACTGGTGAATTTCTCCTTTGGGGTTTGTCGTCTCATTTCCCCCTGCAAGATACACGAGTGGCTTTGGTTAGAAAATGGATTTCTGTTGCCAGTACATTTCAGTAAAATTGGTGAATAATGTAATTGAATTTTGAGCTGGCACATGACCAAACCATCATTTTACTTCACCAGCCTGTGTGTGCCAGTTTTGTCGTGATCACAATGTGTTCTGAATGATCTATGCAAAAAGAAAAAAGAGAATGAATAGAAAGAAGTTTCTGGCTTTCCTGAGAGGCACTTTTCCAACTTAAAAATATAAATGCAACCACAGACATTGAGAACTGGGAAAGACTGGATTTACAGTCACCCTCTTTTATTACTGGACAAAGGAAGGGGGTTTATTTTCTTAATTAAAAACGTTGAATGCTATTGAATTACTGTAAAAAAAAATGTAAAACATGAATGTAGTGTTTGGGGAAGGGGCCAGAGGGGAAGCCAGGTTGTTTGCGCCTGCAACGAGCAGGTGCAGAGTACAGTATGCTTCTTTCCCAGGGCTCCACCAAGGTACGTCAGCCTTTTTCTGCGGGACCTCTTCTAGGGCTCAGAGGTTCTGGAGTGCCCTCAGAGCTTGGCACTTCTGTGGATCCTGCTGATGAGGATGTAGATCAGTGCCCATTGCAGAGATTGTTTATGTGCTATTGATGTCTCTGCTCTGCCTTGGGAAGTAGAGTAGATCACCAATCCAGGGCACTCTGGGACTTTTGACCACAAACTCATGGTCTCATTGGCTACACTGGACTTTGCTCTCCACTCTTCTAATTGGAATGCATGTTTTGGAGGCTAAGAGTGCAGACCTCCTCCAGCTCTCCCACACCATCTTCTGACACCTATTTGTTGTGGGTCCATCCCTGTGTCATTAGTTTATCTAATTCAGGACTTGAAAAACCCACTTGCCAGTAGTTAGTGGGGAGCTTCCCATAGCAAGCCATCAGTTTCTCTAGAATATAATTTTCATTTGAAAAATAGCTAGTCTAGTTGAAAAGAAACCTGAGGCGATGCAGTGTGGTCTTCCTGAATCTGCAGACATTCAGCTCCTGTGCTGCTGCTGCTCACCTTGTGCTGTTCATAGCACACAGCAGAATATAATTGACAAGACCCTGCATGGGCAGTTATTGACAATCCTGTGGCAGCAGCACTATTTGACACTGTTCTGTCAAGAATAGTGTTGATTTCATGCTGTTGCTTGTGAAATCTAAGGGCTGCAGCAGGGATAGGCACTAGAGGTACTCTCAGAGGAGAAGGGCCAAACCATGGAGGGAGAGGGAAAACATTGAAGAGATCTCTCCACCCCTCACAGTAGCCAGGGGGATGGGGGAGAGACCTCCGCCCTGCTCCCAGAGGTTCTGGTTGGGGAAGAGGAGACAGACAGCTCCTCCTCCCTTCCAGTAGCCGGAGAGGGTAAGAACTTCAAATTTATATCATGTTTCCTAGCCAAATGTTAGGGGATTGTTAGCCCTTTACTAAAACTCATGGGTTTTTTTTTGGTTGGCTAGCTCCCAGTACCAAAAGAAAGGGGAAGGGTCAATGGGAAAGCAGGACCCTGAGACTGACAGTCCCCAGGAACAGTGGGGAGAGGCTAATGCTCCAGGTCAGCCTGATTGACAGGGCGGGCAGGCTAATGAGGGAGTCAGGAGGCCCGGGGGGTCCAGTCCTCTGGGTGAGCTGGAATTGCCTGGAACAGAGTTGGGCCGAGCTAAGGAGAGAGCAGGGGCCCGAGTTGAACTGGGGAGCAGAGCCGCGCCAGCCAGAGAAACAGCCCAGAGAGCTGGTCAGTGCTGGGAGCAGAGCCACAGAAGCAGCTCAGGGAGCAGAACTGTGCTGGGGGCAGAGCTGTAGCAACCAGGGCCAGAGGGGCCAAAGGAGCAGTCCAAGAGGCTAGAGGTAGAGCAGCAGCCGTGCTGAGGCAGAGTGGAGGTGGAGGTGGAGCTGGAGCCGTCTGGAGCCAGATGTGGTGAGCAGATGGGAAGGGCGAGGGGGACCCTGGGCAGGGGGCCCAGCACAGGGAGATGCCCCCAGCCAAGAGGCCTTGTGGGCCAGATTTGGGGGGGATCGTAACCCCAACGGGGGGCTGACGCTGGGAAGAAGGGTCCTGCCACCTAGAGCCTGAAGGCGTGTGGCTTCCACCAGAGCAAGTGTCTGACCCGCAGCGTTCCTGCAGCACAGCTGGGGCCTGGGCAGGGGCCTGGGTAGTGAGGGACAGACTGTGAACTGCCCGGATGTTCCATAGATGGCTGGTTGTGATGTCCCCAGGCCACAGAGCAGGCTGATGGGTTTTCCTTTCACCTTTCCCATTTTTCCTTATTTTTTAAAATTGATTGCTGTTTAATAAATTGTATTTGCTTTGAACTGTATGGAATGCTCAGTGGGTCAGGGAAGCGTCCAGAGCAGAGAGCGCCCCCCAGAGTGGGGACCCTCTAACCCCTGCCCTAAGTGACCACAACAAGGTGGGGGGAGGGGGTCGAGCCCCCCAGAAATCCTGGGCCCAGCCTAGGACTATGCCACACAGGAGAGTGGAAGGGGAGCCCTCGAGGTCAGGCAGGCCTCTGGGTAAAGGGAGTGGGAGCGAGGACTCAGATCCTTTCGCCAGCCCACCATTTCACTGGGGTCGTGTATAAACCAGGAAAGTTCCCCACAGTAGCGGGACCATTCCCCAGCTTACACAAAGGCTGATAGGACAGATAAGGGTGTCCAAGCAGAGTTCAGTACAAACTCCAACACCCTCCCCGTTTTCCTTGTGAACATTGCAGTGGGGCTGGGCAGCAAAGGGTGTTGACTCTGAGCTTCATTGGTGCCCCCCCCCCCCATCTGTCCTTTTGTCTGCCACCGGGTAGTAGATGGTATATTCACTGAACCTTGATCAAATGTTCTCATAGACATCCTACGTCTGTATGAAGTTGTAGAGGGGAGAGGAGGGGATTGCTGCTGAGAATTAGGATTTGTGTAGTGTACCTACTATTTCTATATATGATTCCTTGTTCAGTAGAATCAAGCAGGAATTGCCTTTTTCTTGGATGTAGACACACGGACCTGCAGTGAGCTGGTGTGGTTGCTTTCCAGCAGAGAAACTGTAGTTTTGTTTTTTTCTCACTATCGTGCTCTCCCACATACACACACCCTGTACATGTACCTCTTTGTCCGATCCCACTCTCCACTTTCCTTTCCTATCCAATTGGCCCTGCTCTTTCCCTCTCTCCCATTGTTTTCCCCTGTTCTCCCACCAGACCTTCCGGCAGCAAGAGAGACTGTGGCAGGCAGTGCTAGCCTCCACTGCCACCTCTTTTTTCTCTGTCAGCAGTGTGGGAAGACAGGACAGACAAGTAGAAGTAGCCTGGTTGCCTGGAACTGTGTCTTGACAGCAGCCCTGGACAGCCAGGAGAACATAAGAACGGCGATATTGGGTCAGAACAATGGTCCATCTAGCCCAGTATCCTGTCTTCCAATAGTGGCCAATGCCAGGTGCTTCAGAGGGAATGCACAGAAGAGGAGAATTTTGAGTGATCCATCCCTGGTTGTCCAGTCGCCGCTTCTGGCAGTTGGAGGTTTAGGGACACCCAGAGCATAGGGTTATATCCCTGATCATCTTGGCTAATAGCCATTATCCTCCATTAACTTATCTAATTTTTTCAAAGGAGGAGTAACTGCTGGGAAGGTCTTGCAGTCTGCTGAATGCCTGGGTTCCACCAGGGCTGTGGTTATGCAGGAGCAGGATAGACAGGAGATAGCTCCAGGGATGACACTTGGCTGTTGTATACATCCCATTTAAAATTCTTTAATTATTTTTTAAGTTGGTTTGCACATGTGATTGCATTGTAGCATTTATCCTGCATCTGAGGAGATGAGCATATGTTTTTCAGAAGAGCTGGTGACAATGCTGCATCACTGGAAGTGGACTGGAGAGACTATTTGCGTTGCTGCTGTTTTATCCTTGTATTCAAGCAGTCATGAGATTTGGGTGGGATTTCCCTTCAACTGTGAAAAGATTAGGGGGGAAAATCACCAAAGAAGGAACTTGTTTTGATGACAGAGGTCTAGAAAGCTTGTAATGGGTTTAACTGTTAGCCTTATGCAAAGTCATAACTCTTAGTTTTTCTACATCATCCCAAAGTGTTCCACACATTAATAATGGTTCAGATTTTCAATGGATTCTATTAAACACTTTGGGCTATATATTGACTTTTCATGCGGGCACACCTCCCCTTTGAAATCAGTGGGAGAGGTTTATGTGTGTGTGTCTGCATGTGCGTGTGTGTAAACGATGCATTTTTATTCTTGCAAAAGTCAGTGACTCTACAATTGTTGTGGAGCCTGACTTTCCCAATGATGATGTAAAATATTATGCAATAAATTGTAAATATGACCGAGTCAAGCTGATTGTGGTATTTCCTAGAAGGAACTTCATGATAGAAATACCTGAACAAGTGATACAATGCTGTCAGTTCAACATGCAATCTACTGGCTTCTTACAATATTCTATAATGATCACACTTCATAATGTAGCTGAGTTGAGGGAAAAGTTTTGCACTTGAGGTAGCTTTTCTGTTGGCCGAAGTGGCATACTAAGATACAAGTCTTCCCACATTTTGAAGTCAGTTATTCAGGTTTTATATATAGCATACAGAGAGTAGTTTAATTGTGTCTTTTTTTCAAGTTTATTTAATTAACCAAGAAGTCTGAGCCTATTTTTAATAAGACTACATTCTGGACTTCAGAGTTTAGCAAAAAATTCCCCCGTACCATGTTCTAATTGATGCAGAATTTCATCAAGAAAGCTTTAAAAGTTGCTGTGGTTATTGGTTTGGTTTGTAAAAGCAGTGGAAAAGCCCAGATGACGTTCCCATAATTTTAGTCTGCATTGAATTTGTGGGTTTTGGGTATATCATCCTCTCTCATCCTCCAATAAATTATGCCTTGCCAGGATCACCATAAACCTTGGGCCTAATCTAATAACACAAACAAGTATAGCTGAAGCACAGCAGCCTGGCAATTATTGCCAACTGACAGAGTGTCTCCTACAATTACTAAGGCGGTTTCCAAACAAATTCACCCACTCCTGTCTCTCGTCTGAGTGCTGGGATGAGGTCCAAGCCCAGGTCTATTCCATCTATTCCAGTGAAAGTTTCAGAAAGCATTGATAATCTTTTCTAAACCAAGCATGAAACTAACTCTTCTAGGACTGTACATTTTTTTATTTAAAAAATGGGAGAGATCAGTCCGGTCATATTTGCTGAAGAGTGGTGACATGATTTCGTTGTAAATACACCCAGAGAGCTTTGCACCGAATAAGCATTTACGTGTGTGTGGGTGTTTAGTTAAACCTATGCATGGATGATGTCTGTTGTGGTTTTGTTAGGCTTCCAGAGTGAGGGGTTTTAGCACTTTAATCCTGAATGACAGTTGGAAGGTTGGTGGTTTCAAACAGTGGCATGGAGGGTCCTATTTCTCTTCAGCAGAACAGTGCCCCAGTGTATCTGGACTGCCTGTACAGAAGCACTAAATCTGTTTTGTTTTGTTTTTCTCCCATATCCCTCTTCCCCCTTCCCCCGCCCCCCCCCCCAGGCCAGGACTCACTCCTATTGCTGAAAACCCTTCAGTCCCTCTGGACAAAGAAAGAGATGAACAAGGTAAGTCTGTATAGTGAACCTCCCCTTCACACTGGAGCTAATAACGGTATGCAAAACATGTCCAGCCTCAGAGCCCTTGGGTCAGACCCGCAATTCTTCATGATTGCTTTCAATTCCAATACATAGGGGAAGGACCTATGGATCTGCAGTGTGAAGGGAAAATAAAAGGCAGCCTTGTCCAATGTTCAGCAGTCGTGGGACACACATACAAGGGCTGCAGTAGACAGGCTGAGTTGTTAAAAAAAAAACAAAGTCAATCTTTTATTTTAAACATTTTTGTTTGTCCAATTAATGTAGAGAGTAAGAAATCTGAAGATGTGAAGTACCCTGTCATCCTTACACCTGTCAAGGAGAGTGTTGAAATTGCCAGCACATCTTCCCATGGTGGGGTTGGGGCGCTTTGCTAAGTGGATAAATATTTAAGCCTTCATATTTCATGGCGTCTTTTCATTTTTGGAGCAGTATTCTGCGGTTTGGTTGGACAGTGTCTCTGTGAAATTATTGATATATTTTTAAACAGCCCTATGTTTTCTAGGTGCTATGTATAGATTTCTCCAAGGGAATGATACATACTTCATCTAAATTTGGGAACTCAGAAAATTAACAAAAAAATTAGATATAACTGGTTAGTGTTTAGCTTCCCATGCTTAGCAGTCTCTGCTTTCCAGCCAGGTTAATAGCATAAATGTTTTCCTGAAATATCTGGGAACGTGCAAAATATTATATCATTGTGTGGAATATACCCAATCGACTATATGCTAGTATGCCCAAAGTACCATAGCCTACGTGCTCCAGCCTAGTTGTCAGATTTGCTTGGTCATCATACTTGACTGGTGCATTTCATAGAATCATAGAATATCAGGGTTGGAAGGGACCTCAGGAGGTCATCTAGTCCAACCCCCTGCTGAAAGCAGGACCAATCCCCAGACAGATATTTGCCCCAAATCCCTAAATGGCCCCATCAAGGATTGAACTCGCAACCCTGGGTTTAGCAGGCCAATGCTCAAAACGCTGAGCTATCCCTCCCCTCTTCCAGAATTTATACCTTCCAGCTCTTCTGGCTTGCGGTCCCCCACCCTTAGTAATTGAACAGCTGGAAATACAACAATCGAGAGGTATCTTTTTGAATCGTCAATTACTGACACAGACTAGAGCTCAGCAATTCTGAAGACTGAGGCTTTCTATCAAGTTATGCTAGAGCAAGAGGAAAACATTAATTGTTAGGGTTTGAGGACAGTTCATTCCACCAGAACAACAACAGAGAAAAATAATCATCAAAATCTATACACTGTGCAAACTGGAGTTTGGGTGGATTGCAAACCAAAATATTATGAAAAAGAGTTTCCCATTAAAATGTCCTGGGCAGACTATACCACATCTTTTTTGTAACTTAAGGGTCTCCATGACTCATCCCAGCCTACATAACATTTTCAGCAAGTCTCTCAAACTGTGTCATCCCAGGAATGCATGTGATTTCAGGTTATTTGCTGTGAACTGCTCCTGAATTACTCAAAAGGAAGACAGACCCCCTTACAGAGTAAATGTTCATCATACACAATGTGCGGGCTCATGACAGGCATGCACAGCCACACGGATCCCACTTACTACACTACTTTCCATATCTTCCAATGCAGATGAACCACTTCTCTCTAAAACTGAAAGATGGGCCTGCAGACCAGGAGAAAAGTAATTTGTATAGATGAGACAGGGAAGCATGACAGTGAGGGGGTAAAATGATTCAGTCATTCTAATGTTGGGACTGTACTCTTGATGTCTACACACACTCCCCCACACACTCACACTCTCTCTTTTCTCCCTCTGCTGTCATCAAGTTGCTGCCACGCAACGGTACTAATCAGATTTTTGGGGCATTTCCTACCTTCAGATATACAGTTGTGTCCCGTGTTGATGCCAAGGGGCATTGTGTGCATTCATTTGAGAACAGAATAAGGCCCTGAATTTGTAACCACTCACCCCATCCTTATCTACCATTTGCCATCATCACTGTTCCAGACAAAATAATTTGAAGCAAAGTGACCCTAACCTTGAATTTACAGTAAATGAGTAAAGTTAAAGATTAGATACATTGATTTCACCAAGGCACCTATTGCTTCAACCTGGCACAGGCTGTGGTGGCTTATGTATGTGATTTCTGTTAATGCTAAAGAGAGTTTATCACTTCCATTAACCTCCCCCACCTCTCCACCCCTTGAATACTGATTGAAAAATAGATCTCTACATTAGGCTAGGACGCCAATTCTGGGGGTTTAGAGAGTTCAATGATTTGTACATAGAAGAGAAATAAACTTAATTTTTGAGTAATCCAGCAGGATTAGCAGAAGGTTCTTTGCTTTTGTAACTCAGAATAATGGGCAAAAGAACATAGACTGGACATCAGCAAAAAGCTTCTTAACTGTGAGGTTAATTATGGGGGAGGAATACTCTCCCAAGGAAGCGTGGTTATGTGAATCATTGCTAGACTTGCCACATAATTGTAAATGTATTTAAGAAAGAATCCTGCACTGGCAGAGTGATGAGCATGCTGACCTAACAGGTATTTTCATCTCTGATTTCTGATATTCATTCAGGTAATACTTTCTGTACATTACATGCCATTTATCACTCCCTTAGATCATTAGCAGACTTTAAAGAGAGATTTTCCCACTGCTTAGAATATCTAAGTGATCCTTAATCAAAAATCAATCCAGACATATTGTCATTGCTGTTCTTGCCAGTTTTGCAACTTTTCTGAGATATGTGTGTGTGTGTGAGTGAGGGCTTGCTCTCTTATGAGGCCATTGTGTTCTGTAGCGCATCTTGCCAAAGCTTGGATTCTGACTCCAGCCAATGGAGATGCTGAGCTGTGCGGAGAAAGCTCTTGTTCAATTCCAAATGTGCTGAAGTGGGGCTTTGAAAAAAGAGACCATTTATACATAGTGCAGTTTACTTGGCTAGTCGCTTTGTTTTCCTTTGGCTGTTGTGTCAGATATTTGTGGTTGGCGTTCCACTGTAGCCTGGCTTCGCCTTCTGCTGAATTTTGCAGTGAGGTTAGAGTCCTGTGTTTGACATCACGATCCCTTGCCACAGGGAAAAATACTTAGGGAGACTTAGCTTAGCAGACTTTTGTCTAAACACACATCTTTGTTAGTCATCAGCATTGTTCTTGATGCAGTTGATAACCTAGTAAAGAGAAACAGATTTATATTTGTTATAGTCTCGAGGTTTTCCAACATGAAAGGGGATACGGAAAATTACTGGCAAATCACACTGTCTTCCAATACATATTTTAGATGAATAAAAAGGAAAAAACTGACTGACATATTTTCTCTAGATGTTCTTTTGTTTTCCATGTCATTCTTCAGTCTTTTTTATACTGTTTCCATTGGAAGCTGCAACTGGGATCACCATGTAGAATAAATTAGTAAAACTTGCTGCAAGCAGGAATCAGCATCCTTCAGATTTTGCCTCTTAGCCAGAAAAAAGAGAGCAGCTGCTGTTACTGAATTCTTCTCTTCTGTCTCTGCTCTCCCCTTGCTCCATGCATGTACCATGTGGTGACAGGTACTTGTGGGGCTACTGAAGGATGCCACTTCTTCTCCCTGCCAACCCTCTGAGCTCCTTGGAAACTACCCTCTAATGTAAACATTATAAAGATATTGCCCAGTACTGTTAATTTATCACTTAGACCAGATGGGTAGTAAGTTGCCTATTAACTTTCACAAAGTGAGCGTTCAGTTCCTTAACTTTTCTAAACAGATCACCCTGAAATTCCTTAGATTTATAGTACAATTTTTTTCCAATGTTCCAAGCTTTTCAGCACTCCATCTTATAACTTTAATGAGATGTCCACTATAAAATTGCAATGGTACCCTAAACCAAGTACCTCACCCTTCTTTGGAGAAGGGGAAAGTGGATTTCAAATAAGGCAATTTGAGTTTTCAACAAGTCTGATGCTAAATGTTTTATCCTGTATTTAAAACCTTAATTATTTTAGTCTCAGGGTTTTCCACTCTAGTGTAAGGTGTTGCATAATTGTGATTGCAGTGGTTATGTGATGAATATAAACGTTTGCAGTGCAGGAATGGAGAGGTGTTTTTTTTATCTGTGTTCTTATCTGTAGGTATATTAGAAGTGCAGATAATAGGATTTGTAAACCTGTCTGCCTTTACTGTCGCCACTTCTCCAATAACACCCCTCTCCCCCAAATCCTAAGCCCCTTTGTCTGTCCTGCAGAACAACTTCTCTGTCTTTATGGGATAATTAGTGTGGACAATTGCTGCTTTTCCCATTGGGTTTGAGGTGCAATGGGCCATGAAGGAATCTGTAATGACATGAAAAGTCACTAGAAGCACGGATGGTGGTTAAATAGCAACAGTTACCTCCCTGAATAGATTAAATTAAATAATAATAAAAAATCTTTGTGTTGAGCTGGGGGAAGGGAGGATTCACTAATCTATTTGTACATGACAATGTATTTTTGTATCTCAGCAGCTCAAGGAAGAAACCAGGCGGGGTTTTGCAGCTCTGGAAGACCCATTGGCCGGACTCCTGGACATGCTGGAGAGCAGCAGTGACTGGAAGGGGAAAGGGCACTCCCTGGGGTATTACATCACCAATGAGTTGCAACTTTGGATAAAGGAACATCCTGCTGTTCAGGAGGTTAGAGAAAGAAAGAGACAGAGCCTGGAGAAAAGAGAGAGGGATTTTCATGCTCCCAAAGTGCCTCCCTCTCCTCCAATTACTTTATTCCATAGTCCAGTTCCTTTCCATTAGTGCACCCACAAGCATAATGTGACCTGCTGATGGAATTCATACTGAGGCAGTATGTCCAGTGATACTGGCCTGAAAGTGAAACAACACCAATGGTGCTAAAATGCCTTCCCATTTCCTCCCACTGCCTGGGATTTCTATCTCCCCAAATCAAGCTGCCTTGCTGGAATATGGACCTTTCAGTCTTTTCCCTGGCTGGAGGCTTTCCCATTGGAACCAACGTCCCATAAGCCCAATCACTGTATGCTCTTCCAGTTTTGCACATAGAAGACAATTACGGAATAATTATTTAACTCTGGCAATGTGGTAGCAGCTTCTATCACTCAAAGTGCTGAAAGTGGTAACAATATGAATCTCCTGGTAGCTTGAGTGATCAAGCTGAAGTTGTAGGGTCATCAAAGCAGTAATTCATCCATTTCCTTGGCCTGTTGCATTCTGATACCTTGAGATTTTTCCTTTCTCTATCCTGCTCCCTGTGATTTTGTCACAGGTGTTTTGTCTTTGTACTGTTTCATTTTTCATTTTTTTCCCAAGTGCCTTAGTTTGCGAGTTCAGCTTCTCCATTCAGAGCCCCAAGATCTCTATTTTCTGCCATTACAGTCTGTTGTAGTTGAATCAAACACAGGACTGAGAGTCAAGAACTTCAAAGTTTTAATAGAATGATCATGTATGAAAGTATGTATTATTAGTTGTGTCCCTGTGTCATCACACCATCCTTTTGCCTCAAGGCCGCTCTAGGACCTGGCAACAAGACTGGGAATGAAATTGAGTTCTCATGCATGGCCGGGAAGGGTTGCCTGTGGAGAGCTGGTGAATGCAAGAGCCAGGAGGCTTGTTTCTGCTGAGGGCACTTACCACAAAAGGCACCTCCTCTGACCTGGTTTCTAACTCCCACGTTGAGTTGGAGGTGTGACTACTGCAAGAAGTTCTGTTAGCAGAAAGGGGTGTTTCCTATGCTCAGATTGATATTTGTACTGGGCCTCTCCAAGTTCTACCCCACCAACATTTAATGTTGTTTTAATTGGCCACTGTGAAGTGATGTGTATAGCATGTTGCCCTGATTTCTGTGTCAAAATCCAAGGGGGAACTGGAGAACCCCTTTCCAATGGATTGCCTTGTCTGATGTTTTAAAACCTGTGTTTGACTCTGATTTCTTAGTCTGGCTTGAGGCTGAAGAAACTCCAGACCCGAGTGTTCAGAATACTAGCCCAGAGCCAAGTTAATCTCCTTGACCCGCTGATCAGCATTTTTCAGCTACATACGGCAGACCAGAACAGTTTGCTTGGACATGTCAGTCACGTTTACCACAAGGGCAAGTACAAAGAGGTGGGTCTTGGTTTTCAACTTGATTTTCACACTGAGAGCTCTGATTCTCTGTTAGTGTCTGGGCCTGTTTTTCATTATATTTCTGTGTAAATTCCATTTCATAACGGCAGCAAGGCCTGTGTGTGGTATAATTTAGTATGATTGTTGTACTTGTTGGTACTTATTTACTCTTCCTTCAGTCTCATGCCTCATACTGGGAGAGCACACAACTCCTGTCAAACCCAACTCCCTTTGTGAATTTTGCAAGAATTTTGTTAATTTTTTTGGGTACTTTATTTTGGGTGCTTAATAAAATAAAAAAGTATCCATTCCACATGTCCTGGTTTTGACCAGAAATGGAGTATTGTGAGGGACATCTTTTGTGGTATATATCACCTGACTGAAAATCTTAGCAGACAGATTCTCTGTTTCATGGGATTACTGAATCAAGGTGTTCAACTAATTTCAAGTGTGATTGTAAATAAGATTTTGCTGGACATTTGAGGCTCCAGGGACACAGATGAGTTTTTCACTGCTTTCTTTTGGAAATGCAGATTCCTTCAAGCATTTTGAACTGGAAAGCTCCAAATTATTTGTGAAGCTGTTTCTCTAGGGTCCTTTCCCTGACTTGAGCACTTCTCAGGCAGGAAGAGTTGGTTCACAACCTTTTTTCCTTAAGAAGAAGAACCAAATATGTTTTTTCTCAGTGTTGTCCTGTCCACGGGATATCAGAGCTATTTCATTTCCCTTACCCATATCTTCCTCCCAATTATAGTATCACCAAAAGAACAAATGCAGGTCCTGGCCTGTACACTCCAAGACAGAGTAGAGTAATAGAATGTGACAGACAATCCTGGCACTAGGACTATGAGGCCTCTGCTGCAAGCCATGGTGAGGATGTCTGCATTGTGCTGATTCTACTGTAACCTCTTGTAGGGCTCCTTTCAGGTGGGGCAGTAACAAACGTTCAGATGTGAGCCTCTTCGCCCCCTTCTGTCCCACCTTAAGTCTTCGGAAGGTTGAAATCCTTCTAAATATTTGATATTATTCTCTGCTTTCTCCAACCCGTTGTTTAAGCCCTAAGGGTTATCTGTAGAATGGGGCACCAACATTCCACCAGAGAAATACACTCCCTTTAGTCCACTGGACACATTTAATATTCTCATGTGAACAATGCATCCTTGCCTCCTGTGTTCATGTCCCACCTCTCACAAATCGCATAAGAGAACAGTGTCTCTGCAGACAATGAAGTCCCTGATGTTCCTAGAGACCGGTGTGCTTGTTATCTCATTTACTTCTAAAGCAGATCTGATCCCTCCCATGGCCTTCGATATTAGAGCTTCTCAAAGGCTGAACCAATTTATCTGTCAGAATAACAGTAATTTGTGCAGCTGAGCCAAGCATTCTCTTGGGATTTGTGAATTTTGGGTTGTCACCTCCAGTGCTAATAGAACACTGTGGCTATGGATGGAAGTAGTGGGGGGATAAAAAGTAGTAATGGGAAGATAAATCTTGAATTATTTGGAGATAGCACCCATTTGTTGGCAGATGCCACAGATGTGAATAATTCCTGCTACTCAGAGTTATGAGCACCTCAGGAATGGAAGTTGTTTGCAACTCTGAAATGTTCGTAACTCTGAACAAAATGTTAGGGTTGTTCTTTCAAAAGTTTACAGCAGAACATTGATTTAATACAGCTTTGAAACTTTACTATGCAGAAGAAAAATGCTGCTTTCCCTTTAATTTTTTAATAGTTTACGTTTAACACAATACTGTACTGTATTTGTTTGTTTTTTTTTTGTTTGTTTTTTGGTCTCTGCTGCTGCCTGATTGCATACTTACAGTTCCAAATGAGGTGTGTGGTTGATTGGTCAGTTAGTAACTCTGGTGTTCGTAAGTCTGAGGTTCTACTATAATAGTCGCGGCTAGTAAATGCATTCTGTGAGACACTCCTCTGAGTATGGGAGGATGAGATGAGCCTCACTGGCCACTGGATGGCACCACTGCTCCCAAAACACGTAGTGGGAGCTTTATTTTTCTGACTGTAAGTAAGGTGACAGTTAAGGAAAAAGGCAGAAATGTCTGTGTGGCAAGTTTCTGGGTGTGTATCTGTTCTGGTGTGAATGCAGTTGATGGCAGCTGCTGATGGAATGCAGTACGATGGTGTTGACAAAAAAGGGTTTTAAAGCTGACAATTAGAGTGTTTGGTAACGGGGATAGTATCTAAGCAGAGGGATTTAAAATGTCTATTTATATAGTTACAGCTGGGGTGCCTTTAGATATATTTCCTCTTTCTTATACAGCTGCTTTCATGAGCCAAGCATAGTTGCAAGGTGAGTTTCAGTAGTCGTCCTAAACCATACATTGAGCTATCTAATGTTAGTGTATTAGATTGTTTTGTGTTCAGGCTGAGCCTGGACAAAATGCCATGCACACCATGTGTTGTGCAGGACTTCAGGGCGCTGATAGTATTGTAGTCTTTCAGAACTCTCTTTCTTGAGCTCTCCATTTCGGTGTTGGTGAATGGCTTTATGAAAACCAAGATGGCCGCCGGTATTTTTTAAACAATGATGGAATTCAGCAGACCAGAGGCTAATATAGTGCGATGCTATTCTGTGAAGAGACGCTGAATAGGCCAGGCTGTGCTTTAGAAGAATGAGGGGTAGGCAGAAGGCAAGCTAGTGTTTCATGGTCATCTTATGTTACACTTCAGCCTTTCAAAGAGTGTCTGGGGCTGGTTGAATGAACCTCTCCTGCACTCCAAATGCAGGAATCTAAAGACAAAGGAGACTCTTGTCACTTGCAGGCCCCTTTAGCGAATAAAAGCCATTGTCACATGAACAGGGGCAGTCTGGCAGGCTGTGCATGCTTCAGTGCCCCATGATATCGCTAAGTCTCAGCAGAAATCACATTCAGTGCCCTGTCAGCTTTGATTAGCGGGGTCTCATGACTTAATGTGCTGCGATATTTCATGTCTAAGGGTGGCGGCTGTCTTTCTGTGGGATGAATGCCCTCTATTGTCCACTGAGTTATTTTATTTACATTTTTTAAACAGCTTATAAAGGTAAAAAGATAGCTGTGCTAAAAAAAAAATCAAATTCCTTTGCTTGTGGATCAGTAGTAAGTACTTCTAGGGTCAGATACAGTGAAACTTGTTTTCGCAATCAGCATCAAAGTTCTGGTTTTGTTTAACAGCTTTATATTAAATTCTGAACAGGTGGCAGTGGAGCTGGGTTTAGGAAGGAAACAATAAATAATCTTTTTAGCCTCTGACAACCAGAAATATTCCTGGGCTTGAGGGAACTCCCACTCAAAGCTCTCTGCATTAGAAATCTAGGGACTTTTTTCTTCTTCTGTTTGTTTTTTATACAAGAACATTGGGGCGAAGGTTTAGCAGGGATGGGGAGATAATTTTTGCGTTTCATTTTTAACAAATAATGACACTCTCCTTCTGTATTTATTGTTTTTGTACAGAAAATGGATTTCGTAAATATGTTAAATTGAGCTAATATTTGCTAGTTTTCAATCAAAGAAACTGATTTGTTAATTATATCTAGGGCTAATTGCTAAAATTAGGAATTAGGTGATAAAGGCATTAAAATATAACATTTATTTATTTTAAATACACCCATCTTAGTCTTCTCAAACAAAAATTACATTAACACAGGGTTAGGGTTGAGAGTACATCAGTAATTTAGAGTAAAATACATTTCTGGGGTGGTTTAATTACACTGCTCTACAGCCAAAATGCTTCTGAAATAAATGTAGTCAAACTTTACTAATTCTGGGTTACTGGGAACGAAAATGATGCTTAAAATTGTTGATTGGCTCTAGTTTTCAAGATATGCTATTGGGTCAGTATATACGACTCTTGACTTGGGAATGGCGGAGGATAAGTGAGTTATAAAGGGAAGGGATCTCAATTTAAACCAGCAATGACTAAAATACATCTTTGACTGGATCTATGAATAAATCTATGACTTGGTTTGGACAGTACTTGCTTTTTAGGCAAAACAATGAATGATGCAATCTGAAGCTGGTATTGCGTCATACATGATATGAATTGCATCATGTTATTCCTAGAAGTCATGGATGATGCAATCATAATGAAGCTTACATCACTCTGCTGAACAAATTGCCCTGTATCAGCTCTAGAAATCATACAGTGTCGTGCTGTCTTATTTGTCAGTGTTTGATTTTGCAAAGGGACACATTTCTGTTTAGCCAAAGTGAGCAGAGATGCCTCGTACTTGTGTGAACAGTGCAGATAACTTCTGCTATGTTTGTGGTGAAGTGACTTTTGCATCACAAAAGCGCAGTATAACCACTATGGTTAAGAAAGCCTATCACCTTTATTTTGGCTGCAAAATTGGAGATCAGGACAAGAGGTGGGCCCCACACATATGCTGCAACACTTGTGCAACAAATCTTCGCCAGTGGTTGAACAGGAAAAGGAAATCTATGCCTTTTGCAGTGCCAATGATTTGGAGAGAGCCAACAGATCATACCAGCAATTGTTACTTCTGCATGGTGCCTCCAGTTGGGAAAGGTATGTCAAAGAAGAAAAAGTGGACTGTGCATTATCCAAACATTCCATCAGCTATACGCCCAGTACCCCACGGAGAAGGACTGCCGGTTCCTGATGCACCAGAATCATTCTCACTTGAGTCAGACGAGGAAGAGGATGAAACTTCTGGTCCTGAACTATCAATGTCACAGGACCCACATTTTCTCCCATCCTCCTCCTCTGAACCACACCTCATAACACAAGGTGAACTGAATGACCTTGTCAGGGATTTGGAACTACCCAAGAGTAAGGCAGGGCTGTTGGGCTCCAGACTACAGCAGTGGAATCTCCTGGCAGGTGATGTTAGGGTTTCCATGTTCCGTGACCGTCAAAAGGACCTTGTCCCATTCTTCTTCATGGAAGGTGATCTTTTAGCCTGCAACAACATCGATGGTGTGATGGCAGCCCTCAACATCGTTCACGATCCAGATGAGTGGAGACTGTTCATTGATTCATCGAAGACGAGTCTTAAAGCTGTTTTACTGCATAATGGCAATGTTTTGCCATCAATTCCAGTTGGTCATGCAGTCCATATGAAGGAAACCTAGGACAACATGAAACAACTTTTGAAGTGAATAAACTATGACCAACATCAGTGGCAGCTTTGTGGCGATTTGAAGGTTGTTGCTCTCTTGCTTGGTCTGCAGACTGGATACACAAAGTACTGCTGTTTTCTCTGCGAATGGGATAGTCGTGCAAGAGATTCCCACTACATCAAGAAAGATTGGCCACTCCGACAGTCATTGAAGCCTGGGAGGAAAAGTGTTCAGCATCCACCACTTGTTGAATCAAGGAAGATTTTGTTACCACCCTTACACATCAAGCTGGGTCTGATGAAGAACTTTGTCAAGGCCATTAACAAAACACAAGCAGCTTTCAAGTACCTCCATGGAAAATTTCCAAAGTTAAGTGAAGCTAAGATAAAGGAAGGTGTCCTTGTTGGTCCTCAGATTCGTGAACTTCTTCAAGATGATGCATTTGACCATGCACTGCGTGGCAAGGAAAAGACGGCATGGAAAGCCTTCCAGTTAGTGGCAATAAATTTTCTCGGAAACAACAAGGCAGACAACTACAGGTTGTTGGTGGAAAACCTCCTCAAGGCATACAAAAGCCTTGGTTGCAACATGTCACTAAAGATACATTTTTTGCACTCTCATCTAGATTTTTTTCCACCGAACTGCGGAGCAGTGAGCGATGAGCACGGTGAGTGATTTCACCAGGACATTGCAACAATGGAGAAACGCTATCAGGGCAAATGGCCCATCAATGCTTGCAGACGATTGCTGGACAGTGACAAGAGATGCTCCATTTAATGAATACAAGAGACAAGCCAAGAAGCGCCGAGTAGACACTGAATAGGACTAAACTATGTACATAATAGTTTTTTGCCTTTTGTTTCATAATAAATTTTATTTATATAACCCTTTTGCTGATTTTTAAAGTGTTACATAAACAGGACAGGTGAAATATTATCATGTAAAGCAACCATAAACACGTGAAAAGACCTAGGTTTACAATTTATGATTAAAACTCTACTAGCTACACAATATACATAGACATAAAATGTAAAAACTTAAATATCTTAGAAACAGTAGCCAATCAGTTGTTTTAATTGTCCTATTTGAATTCAGCACATCAAAATACATAATAAATAGCACATTTTATCTCTGAAGCAGACGACGTCTCAAAAATTGTACACCAGTGTTATTCAAAAAAACAAGCATGATAAACCCAGGAAATTCAGACTTAGGGATAAATGCAAAATAAATCCAAACATGCTAAGGGTCTAGCAATTCACATTTCAGGCACGCAGACTACCTTAACTCAGCCCTCTAGTGATGCCTAATATGATTATGATTATGGCATATTCATGTTTGTAGTCTTAAATTGATTAGATTCAACTGATGTTAGAATATACATTATATTGTTCTTTTGCTATGGTGTCACTATAGGGCAAAGTTAAAGCTGTTTGGGTTCCCTAACTGACTTTCCAGACCTTAATATGTTTGGATTGCTTTTAAATTTAATCTTAACTCGGACTTTCCTGGGTTGTTTTGTGCACAATTAAAACATCCCTGTAATGTGTTTTACCCTAAATCACTGATATGTTAACTGCATTTTAATATAGTTTTTGTGTGGAAATTTCCTTTTTTTAATTAAAAAAATAATACGTGAACATAAAATAAGAAACTAAATGAGGATATTATCATGTGATAATTCTAATTGGATAATTCTAATAAGCTTAAACCTTTTAGG